>NC_133032.1:2499375-3144062 GCF_048771995.1 Taeniopygia guttata | reverse complement strand
TCACCCAAAAGCAGTCAATTAGCAGTGTGGAGGGTTTTTTGGTGGGAGGACATTGCCGTGATGTAACCTGACACTGCTGCTGCAGCTGCTGATGTGGTTTTCCCAAGGGATGGTCCTCCGTGCTGCCCAACACGCAGCCATGCTCCCACATCTCTTACAGGAGCACCGCAGAGGAACTCTCAGTAAAAAGCTAGTTAAAAATGCAAACCCACATAAACTGCCATCTCTATGCTTAAAACAAATTTTCAGTTGCAGACTAAAATTTATTCTTGTTGCAAGTAGACCTCCCCTTGACATATTTTGGGCTGAAGTGTGATTTCCAGAGGCAGGGTGGTGCAGTGCAGTGCCAGGCAGAGGTTGTAGGGAATGTGTGCCCTTCCCCAGTGCTCCTCTCTCAGCTTCCCATCACTCCCAGCACAGCTGTGCCCTTGCTCATCACCCCCAAATCTTACTGATGGGGTCCAGCAGAACCAGCTCTCCAGTCACCACCCCTGCAGCCAGGGGTTTGTAGAGCAGAGAAAGGGCAGATCCTCAGCCTGGCAACAGCCTCAGTGTGTTCAGATGACTTCTCTGAAGCTCCCAAAAGGCTGCTCTCAGCCCTCAGTGAGAGCCCCTGAGGCAAATGCAGCACACTGGGCAACCGGCTTGGTTCACCTGGCAGCCCAGCTCATGCTGGATGTGTTTGGTGTGAGCTCCCCTGGGAAAAAAGGGAGATTTGTTGTGGTGTGGCAGAGCTCTGTGTGAGCATGGCTCCTCCAGCTTTGCTTTTTGTGGTGTGGGTGATTTCAGCATCACACTCAGGGTGTTGAAGCAGCCTCATGTTCTTGTAGCTTGAAAGGCCACGAGGCACTGGTACCAGAGCCTTGGCTGAGCCCTGACCATCTTCCTTGCTTGCCCCCTAGCTCTGCAGATCCTGACCCCCACGGGAGGAACACCTTCACCGCCTGACCTGGTGCCAGTGGCTGATGTTGAGCCCCCTCCAAAGATGCTGCCAGCTTCCTGCGAGCTTCTCCCGCTCCTTCGTGGCACCCTTGGGGCGACAGCCTGAACCCCCTAGCCATGTCTGCCCAGCCCTGCTCCCTCAGCCGAGGCACGGGGCAGCAGCTCTCAAAAGGACAGCAGCTTGCAGCGAGTGTGCAGAGGTACCCACTGCGAGCCAGCACTTCCCACCACCCTTATCTGCGCTCCCTCATCGGCCCTCCCGCGCCTGCCGCTTCGCAATGTATTTCGTGGCTTATCCGTGTCATTGCAATAAAGCTTTTGTTGCTTGAGGTGCCCTCCGTGGTGAGTGGAATGAGGCTGGGGAGCCATGGTTTGGACAGTGAGCCACCCACAGGGAGAGAGGTGAGGTGCTGGGGGTACCTCCGTAGCACAAAAGTCTCAATGTCCCCCGAATGGTTAACGTGGAAATTCAGCCCATGAAGCAAACCGTGGTTTGGAAAATGGGCCTCAGAGCCCTGGCTCCACTCAGCATGAGGAAATGATCCCATATGGGAGCAGGGCTGCCAGGAGGGAGGGGGAACGGGACAGGGGGAACACTGCAAAGAGAATCCAGAGCGTTCCCAAAAGGCAGTGACAACCGGGATTCATTATCCATCAGGGGACGTGTTTATAGCAAGCATGAGTCACTGCTGGGCCCTGGGAGCAGCCCAGCGATCCAGATGTTGTACAGGCTCCCCATCCAGCCCCACACAATGGCAGCTCTCAAACACACCCCACCAGCCCACCACATGCCAGCCCTGCTGGACCTTGGAGCAGCCCTGGTGCTATTTTTGGACACATTGGAGCATGGTTTTCCTCTGGCATAATTCCTTTCTACTTGAGAACAGAAGCCAGAGTGCTGTCCCAGCTCTGCATGTTGCCCTGGTGCTGTGAGAGTCTCCATCTCCAGCCCATCCGACCCTGGGCTTGACACACACCCAGGAGAGGCCAGCACTGCTGGCCCAGACCTCTGCCCTATGTGGAAACAAAGGCAGAAAATGCTGTATTAACCTTTTTTCTCCATCTGGAATTATAATTCCTGAGTGAACCTCACCCCCTTCTCCCGTTTGGCCCTGCAAAGGGGCTGTGGCTGCCAGGGCAGTTCATCCTTCTCTACACCCTTGCTTAACCCCAGGGACCAGCAGCCCCAAATCTCTGTGGAACCTGGCAGTCATCCTCCCCTTGTTTGTGCCACCTCTGACATGCCCTTGGCTGGGGTGCCCTGCCTTGCTTCCTGACAAGCCAACCACAACATACATCTCCAGGCCTGGCACCCAGTTTTGACTAAAAACCAGGTTTTCTGGGTTCCTCCTGCCCAGGAGTTGGTTGTATGCTTTCACTTGGAGAAAAGCCCCTATTGCTGTTCCCATCCCCTTCCCAGAGCAGCACACCATGGAGACCATCCAAAGTGAGGTGTCACTGACTGAGAGCAATGCTCTGGGAAACATGGCTCAGGGCTCCTTTTCCCCCTCCCTGCAAGCCCTGGGCCATCCATAAAGCACCTTCATCAGCCTTTGCTGAGCTGGGAGACTTTCCCAGAGTCAGAACCAGCTCCAGGTGGGAGCAGCCCCAGGGGAGGGGTCAGTGGGGCTGTGTGCGCAAACAACCCCAAAGGTTATTGTGTCCACCCACCCCAGTACATGGCTTGAATCCCTGCCCAGGCTTGAGAGGTGGGATGCAGAGGGATGTGAACCATCTGAACGCCCTGGCTTAACCTCTGCAGGACTCACCAGCTGCAAGAGAAAGCCTCTGTGCCCCACTGGAGGCATTGAAGGGTGCAGAGGCTCCACAGCCCCGTTCATTGCATCCAGCCCTTTGTGCTGGCTGCAGCTCCGTGGCTTCCGGCTGAGAGAGTGAGTATTTGGAGATTAAAACAGCCTGTTTACCTTTGGTTGTGCCTCTAAAAATAATAAACTTGTGGTGGGGAGATGCTTATCTTTGCACCCTGCTGGGATTCCCCTGGCTGCAGCTTGTGGTAGAATCTGCTGCATGGAGCAGAAGAAATAGGCTTGAGGAGAGCAATCCTAGAACCATGGAGTGGTTTGGTTTAGAACAGACCTTAAAGATCATCTCATTTCACCCTCCTGCTATGGGCAGGGGCAGCTTCCACTATCCCAGGTTGCTCCAAGCCCCGTCCTGCCTGGCCTTGAACATTTCCAGGGGCAGCCAAGCTTCTCTGAGCACCTTGTGCCAGGGCCTCAGCACCCTCACAGGAAAGGATTCCTTCCATATCCAACAAAAAAGTACTTTCAGTGTAAAGTCATTCTCCCATCTCCATGGCTGGGTGGTTTGCATTTGCTTCTCATTGTCTGTGGAAGATCCGAGAACAATCAGCAGTGCTTAGAGTGGGCTGGGAAGGCATTCTTGCCAGGAAGGGTGGCTGACTTGTTTCATCCTTCTAGGAAAAGGCTGCAGCTGGATCTGGCTCTGGTGTGGAGGGAGCTGGGCTGCATGCCTTGCTGCATCACAGCACTGCTCTGGAAGGGCACAGACACACCTGGAGCCTGGACAGCTGCTGGGGTGGTAAAAATAACGAGTATGAACATGCATGCTTAATAAAAATGGGAGCAGAAACAGCCTGGAAAGGGGCTGCTGGGAACCTCTGGGAGTTTGCTAGACACTTGCAAGCTCCTGGGCTGTGGAAAACTACAGAAAGGATCCGGCTGGCTCTGTGCTGCACTGTGCCAGGCAGCCAGCTGAGATATGCAGAGGGCAGCCAACAAGGAAGATGCTTGTTCTGTCCTTCCCAAGGCTTTGGGATTGATGCTTTGGTTTGATGCCTGCATCCACAAGCATGCAGAGGGGGGCTGCAATCCTCTGCAGAGGAAAAGCAGGTTTCCAACCTGTGTAGCTTGTTCCTTCAAAGTTTGGTGATGCAGGCTGGGCTCTGGGAGTGTGGGGCTGGGTGGAACCAGCGCTTGCAGTCCCCCCAGCTGGAGACAGGGCTGTGCCTGGCAGCTGCTCTGCTGTTCCTCAAGCGCCTGGGGCCTTCCTTCTCCAGGGAACGTGTGCCCAGCCCGGCAGGCGTACTCTGCTTCCTGGAAATCACCCAAGCCACGCCTTTTATCGCAGAAGAGTGGAAAATATTCCCTGCTCAGCTGCTGATGGGGTTTGTGTGCGGTTTTCCACCCATTTTTCCTGGATGTGCTCCACAAGAGGGTGTTCCTCTGTCCCCTGTCCCTCCAGTCATGTCCCCAGGGCTGAAGGTGGCATGTCCCAGGGTGCTGCCTTTTCTCCATGAACAGGAAGACAGCGCAGGTGCTGCTGAGCTTTCTGGTTTGAGCCAGTTTTGCTCCCAAACAGTGATGCTCCCAGCTCCCTAAACCCCATGCTTTGGGCTATTTCTATTTTCTGAGTGTAAAACGGAGGCAGGGGGAAAGTCCTGGAAATGAAGCTTGGTGCCCAGCTTCACGCCTCCACTGTGGGACAGAGGAAGAGAGTGCGACCCTTAAGCTGTGAGGTACCCCAAATGTGTGACATCCTGGCGTCCTGTGCCTCCCCTGTGAGTTGAGAATCCCTGCAAGTGCTGGGGTGGCCCAGGAAAAGGATCCTGAAAGCATTATCTCCTCTCCTCCAGCTCCCACGCCGTATGCACAACCTCCCTCTCATTCGACCCTCTCATCGTCCCTAAGAAACTGAGCCAAGCTTTCCCACAGACCCAGACAGCTATTAGAGAAATATTATTACCAGATGGTTTGGTTTTTTCCGTAAGAACAGAGGCCAGAGTGAAGTAATAGGGAAAACATTAACCCAGCACACACCATGCTGGTTTTGGGGAATGGATTGGCTGCTGGAGCCATGCTGTGTCCCGGCTGTGCCAGCATGGAAGGGGTCTGCAGAGTGGGCTGGAGGGGGACACTCACACCCTGGATGGGCTGGATGGATGGGAGCTGGAAATCCCCGCTGGAGTGGTGGTGACCCCCTGAGGTGGCTTGGGAAGCGAAGAGTGTGTCCCCAAACGGCGCTGGAAGGGAGGGAAGGCTCCTCCCGGCCAGCTCGGACACAGCTGGCAAACAGCACAGCAGGGAAGTTGCTGCTGGGTCAGCAGTTCAGAGAAGCACCATGTCCCAGCTGGGCTGCGTCTTCTGGGGTGGCTTCGAGCCCTTACCAAGGAAAGGGTGCCAAAGGGGTGCTTCGTAGGACTATCCAGGGTTTTGGAGGATGGGTTTGTCGCTGTCGAGGCAGGACGGGGATGAGGAGACTCACTCAGAAGGCTGCTGAGAATAAAACTCTGGTTTATTCAAATGCACCACTCTTTTATACAGAGCTTCGTGAGGACCAACTCCATTGTTCCCGAAATGAAAATAACCTATACCATTGGTGCAGAGTGCTTGACACACAGTGATAGAACTTAACTATAAGCAATGTGAAAAACAAGAGAGATAAAGAATTATTTACATTATTTTCCAACTCTTTCCCAGGCTTCTGCCTGGCTAGAAACTCTCTGTTTCTCTCTTTGACTGAATCTGAGACCCACATGGGTTGTCTCTTCCACGGGGTGTTTTTGCAGGTGGGTGGGTGCCAGACCCCCCTCTGGTGCTACCTTGGCCTGCTCTGCCATGGTGAGATTCTCCCAAGGCACCCCTGGGAGAGGGGATGTTTTCCGGTTTCTCCGTTGCCTCCTCCCACAGAGATCCACTGTGGAAAGCTGAATTATCATGTGCAGAAGACCCACAAGCCACGTTCTTTCCTGTGGGGTTTGTGGTTGGTGCAGCACTGGGCTCAGAGCATGGTTGCTTCTGCGGCGCAGGGCTGAGCACAGAGATGGGAGGACACTGGGATGGAGGCTGGGACAGACAGCTTGGGGTCCTACAGCCAGTCTGGGGAACTGCAGCCCCTAGTAACCAGGCACATGGAAATATCCATCATCCCAAACATTTCCATCACAGTGTGCCCACATCCCGAGGAGTGGGGGGAAGGTGAAAAAGATGACTCAGGCAGTGGCAGGGCACTGGTGTGCTATGTGTGGTAACAACCAGGGAAATTTTTGTGTTCCTTAACTGGGGCATCTTCCAGCACCATCTGAGGGGACAAAGTAGCTCTAGCTGCAACCTGGCACTCTGTCCTTCTCTGCTTTCCAAAGCACCCTTTGGCTCTGTATGTACTAATGGGTTCAATCCTGGCTTTTCCCATGGGAATTAATTTCAGCTCCTTTCCATATTTCCTATGGAAGCAGTGTTTTCCATTTCCAAGTGGATTTGACTATAGGGAAGAAAAGGTTAAATGGAAGCGTTACTATCAGAAAAACAGAGCAAACTCACTCTTTTCTCAATCTCTGGGAGGAGAAAAAGCAAAAATTTTGTCCCAAGTGCACTTTTTTTTTTTCCCAGCACCCAGTTTTGTCTGGAATTGGACTGAAAGTTTAGTGTAGCGCTGTGATCTGGGACTGGGGAAGGAGACCACCCATTCCCTGGGGTACTTAGGCACCCTGGAGGGGCTTCCCTTGCCCATCTTCATAGCACTCCAAAGGCAGGCTGATAGATGGAGGAGGTTCCCTGCTCTTGCCAGGGTGGACAGAGCCATAGGGCTCAATTTTGCTGGCTCATCTGAAGAGGAAGGGGACGGGAGCATCCTTCACAGGCATGTGTTGGATTTCGAGACACAATGGCATGCTGCTAGTTCCACTGACTTGGGAGCGGATTTGTTTCCTGCAAAACTAGCTCACACTCTTCCAAAGAAACAGCTATTCAATGTCCTGAAGACACTGCTGTCTGCTGTCCGTGCTTTAGCACCACAGGCCTGGAAAAGACAATTATTCAAACTGCTTTGGAAGCTGGACACTGCTGCAGTCCAGCAATCTGCTGAGATGCTCTTGGGACATCGTGCCTGATGACAGCCCTGGGGGTGCCAGGCCTGGGTTCTAGGCATGGACTGGAGTCCCCAGTGGGGTGGGGGGAGCTCCCCAGGGCATATGGGGTCTGACAGGCTGCAGCTGCTCAGGGCCTTGTACAGTCAGCAGGCGCCTTGCACAGGCCATGCCACGATCATTAAATCTTTGCTGACGCAGCCAGCTGGCCTCCAGCTTTCTCCAGCTCTGCAGAGCTGCTACCAAGAGGGGTTTGCTTTTCCCTGCCCACAGGGAGGGAGAGGTCAGCTCTTCATCTGCTTGGGATAATCCCCTGTGAGGGAGAAGGAGAGAGGAAGGAAGAATGCTAAAAGGGAATTACTCTGCTGAGATGATGCATGAAGACAGATCCCTCCCCAGCAGCCCCTTTCTGGGAGCTGTTGGCTGGTTTTCAAAATCCCAGGAGAGTTCCCTTGTAGGAGCCTGAGGAGGTGTGTTGGAAAGCCAGATCAGGTCAGATCCCCATGAAGTGTCAGACAGCAGGACTTGTCTCTGGACATGTGTGCTCTCTGGGACAGCATCTTCAGTAGGTTTGAGATGTTGTGAACATTTGCCTTGCAGTGCCCTCATCTCCTGGTGCCACATGTGCAGCCCAGCAAAGCCCACACACCTCAGTGCCAGGGTAGTTGGTTGGACTTGATCATCCTTGATGGTCCCTTCCAACTCAGATTATTCTGTGGTTCCGTAAATTCATGTAGGAGTGAAAAAAGGGTGCCTGAAGTTTTTTGGACTCATGAGGCTTCAGTTCAGCACAGCCTGAAGATTATTTTCCACTAGTTTTGGATGCTGTTTATCCAAAGAGTCATTATTTAATGTATCTGCCTGTGTAGAGTGGACAGGGTCCCCCACTGCTTTAACTTGTAATCAATGAAGCTTCTGGGTTCTTCTGAGTTGTCTCAACTTGGGACACCTCCAACAGCCAAACCTGCAATGTTTCCACCTGACTATCCCCACAAAGATGCTGTCAGAGGACAGGCAGGGTGACAGAGGTGGCAGCAGCCCTGCATGGTCCCCCATGTGGCAGGTCTCCTGCGGCCTTTATGCCACCAGCTTGGGTGCAACTTTGTGCCAGCTGGGTTTGTGTTGTTGACTCTTTGCTCTTGGTAGCTATCAACGTTTTGTTTAATGCTTTATTTTTATTTTATTTAATGCTTTAAAATGTTTTATTTAAAGCTTTTGGTGCCCTCCTGTGCTTTTGAGAGCAAGTTACAGCTGCACCTGTACTGGGGTCATCTCTCAGGTATTTCACCTCTCCCCCCACCCCTCCTGAGCAATTAATGCTCCCACCCATGGGGGTTTGGCAGGACCTGGGACTTCTCCAGGACTGTCTCCAGCTCTGGCCATAAAGAGCAGATGGTCAATACCACCTTAGGGTGCCTTACTGTAGAGGTCCTCAGGCTCTCCTGCCATCTTACCAAGTGAGAAGGTGCTCATCTCCAGATATCCCTAAGGACTTGTGCTCCTGTTTCTACCTCCTGGCCTTGACAGCTTTGACCATGTTCCTAACTCCTGCCTTGAACATGGCCCTGAGGAGAAGGGGTTTTTGCAGTCTTGGGTGGCCCTGTAGGTTTCTCCTCAGGAACAAGCCTCTCCTGTTCCTGACTGGCTTGAGCAGAAAGCCCTGAAAGTCAAGAAAGTGAAGAAAGTGCTTCTCCAAAAATGTTGGGCACGTCCATGGTGCCCCCGTGCCCCCAGCTTCAGCTGTGCCGTGTGGTGGAGACTCCCCTGGCAAAACCCGGACCAGATGTCCTGTAGGTTGGGATGTGATGGGAATGCCTGTCCCCCTGGCGCATCTTTCTTGGTCCAGGAGCTGAGAGGAAAGTGCTGGCAGATGTCCCAAGCCCCCTGCCCCAGCAAGTAGGCTGAGCCCCGGCACTGGGCACTGCCTGCTCCAGGGGTCCCTGAAAGGTTTGTGGAGGTCCCAGGCACCAGTGTCTGGGCTGCCATTGCAGGTACAGTGACATGCATAAAAAGGGTAAGGAGAAACGCTTCCTAACTTTGACTCACAGCTGACACCTCCTGATCCCTCCCTCTGTCCTCAGGCTGGAGAAGTCTCCTCCTCACCCTTACCCTGCTGCCTTCTCTTCCTCCCACAGAAACGAAGGGGAAAGCAGTAAAAAAAAAATATCTTCAGCAGCTCCTGCCTCCGGACCGTGGCCTCGCTCAGCTGCTGGGTTTTTCTTCCCTGCTTATTTCCTTGGATCCAGCTCGATGGTAATCTGAACCGAGAAACATGAGGCTGCGAGACTTTCTGCTCACTCTGCTGCTCCCAGCCGGCTTCCTGTGGGGGGACTCATGTGCTCAGCGCCCAGAAATCATCACCCAAGTCTCCAGTGCAGAAGGTAAGCCTGGAATGCTTTCCAGGGTGGTTTTCCTTCCCGGAATCAGCAGAGAAGCCTGATTGCTGTTTCCCTCTGGGACGGATGCCTCTGCTGCAGACACACTGCAGATTTGTTGTTTGGTACGCTTGGGCTTGCTGAGGAGAGCGGTGTAGGATTAGAGAGGATCTGCAGGAAGTACCCACTTTAATGTTTTTTGGCTCTTTTTCCTTGGTTCTGTCTGGTCAGGAGTTACCCGTAGCAGTGGGATACAGGAGAGGGGGATAACAGTGTGTACCAGTCCAGCTTTCTGAACTGTTTTGGACTGGATGCTGGCTCTTAAGGGAAGTTTATGTTATTGCTCTTTCTTAAAATTGTATTTTTGGCAGGACGTGTCAGAAAATTTTTACTTTCTTATTGCATTGACTGTTAAAATGGTTTCATTTTTTTGAGTGGTTCCGGCAGCTGCATGTTATTTGGTATAATAAGCAGTACAGGTCTTGCAAAGATATCCTTTGAATGGAAACAGAGGAGAAAGTATAGGAACGTGTTAAACGCCACGAAATTGTGTTTTCTGAAAAAGTGATCTTGCTTACTCTTGATGCCAAGGGGGTTAGGGTGTGAAAACATTCCCCCTAGCCCGGATCCCTGGAGCCTGCTAGGAGGGAAATGGGGTGGGCAGTGCGGGAAGCCTGGGAGGGGGAGGTGATGCAGCAGGACTGCCGGCCAATTCCTTCCTCTCCACTTCTTCCCAGACTGCCCTGTGGACCTGTTCTTCGTCCTGGACACCTCAGAGAGCGTTGCCCTGAGGGTGAAGCCCTTTGGGGACCTGGTTACCCAAGTGAAAGATTTCACCAACCAGTTCATTGATAAGCTCACCCAGAGGTACATCCCCCGGGGGTTAACTGGACTGCTTTAGGGATGGAGCCTGCTGCCAGGTGGGATGCTGAGATCCCCCTGTGTGCCTGTCCACAGAAGGAAAGAAGGAAAGCAGGGATGCTGGGAAGGGGGATGGGAGCCTCTCCCCCCTCTCCCAGCCCTCAGCTGCTCAGTTTTTATCTCTGTCTGTGCTGACAGTAGCAGCGTGGATTTAGCATGTCTGCTTGCACCCACTCTCAGGAAAGACAGGAATTGCTGAAGCAGCTGACGTGGCAGCCCAGCCCCACCACCTCCGGGTGGCTGTGTGGTCATTGTGCAGTGCCAAAGCCATGTCGGTCCCTGTGCTCAGGCCCAGAACCACCTGGGTGCGTGAGTGGCAGCAGGACACTTCTGGAGTTAAACTCAGCACTCACAGGGTGAGCTGCAGAGCACACACCCTCCTTTGCCACTGGTGCACCCCAGCTCTGGGTGCCCCTTACCCATCCCATTCCCCAGCTCTTTATCTTCCTCCTCCCACCCACCTCTGCAGCCACCAACCCAGGTCAGACCCTGGCTTTCCCAAGGGAATGCCCAGGGATGCCCAGGAGCACCAAAGCTCCTGGATCTCAGAGGGAGTCATTCTGGGCTTGACTGCAAGCAGGAGATCCATGGATGCACAGGAGTACCACAGGTGCTGGAGGCACATGGGTCTTGCTGAGCTCCTCTGGGCAGCAGGAGAGTGTGCTGGTGCCCAGAGGGGCCCTGTGGGGATGTCCCAGTGCTGGAAGGGCAATACCCTATCTCAGGAGGGTTAGGAGGGAGTTAGCAGTTCACCTGTCCATTGCCCAGGCAGAAGAATTGTCCCACAAGGCTTTGAGTGACCAGGAGCCTTGTGCTTGGGAACAACCTGTCAGGCCTCCATCAGTGCAGCATCACTTTCCCCTGTGCAAGGCTCTGGGATCAGTACTGCAGAGGGATGGAGGGAACAGCAGTGGACAAGGCTCAGGTGACTTTGGGACAGCCCCTGCTGGGCAGAGAGATGTGCAACACCACTCCTTTGGGACTGGCCCCTGCTTACTGAAAAAGAAATCACATCCCTTTGGGATTGATCCCAATATCCTGAAAAGACCTTTTTTGGGGCAATGGCCAAAGCACAGCTGGTGCTTCTGTCCCAGGGAATCACAGGTGCTGGATGTGCCAGTGCACAGGACAGGGCTGCAACACACGCACACTCATCCTTCCCCAAGTCAGAGCATCCTTCCAAGGGAGGCATCCCTCTCTGATTTTAACCATTTGGCAGTGGAAAACCTCTTTGAGACGTGTTTCAGTGGTTACCTGCCTTGCACACACACACACACACACACCTGGCTGTCTGGCTCAGCCCCTCTTGGCCAGCTCCAGCCCCTGACACTGCTTCCAGAAGCCTGTCTTGCCAAGCTGTTGGATCCCTGCAGATGCCCACCCACTGCATCGCTCTGTCCTTCCACCCACAGGAGAAGCTACCCTGGGGTCCCACGGTGTGCTTTGCATGGGAGGCACGGCTCAGCTTTGCAGAAGAGTGGGAAACCCTAGCAAATCCCTGTTCTGCAGAGGATTTGCATTTTCTGTGCTGGTGTGAGTGAAGCGAACTCTGTGTCCTGGTGCAGGTACTACCGCTGCGACCGCAACCTGGTGTGGAACGCGGGAGCGCTGCACTACAGCGACGAGGTGGTGCTCATTAAGAGTCTGACGCCAATGCCCAGCGGGCAGAGCGAGCTGAAGAACCGCGTGTCGGCCATCAACTACATCGGGAAGGGCACCTACACCGACTGCGCCATAAAGCGCGGCATCGAGGAGCTGCTCATCGGGTCAGGCAGCGAGGCTGCAGCAGGCACAGCGGGGTGGGGGTGGTGGTGGAGGGTGGGAGCTTCTGGGTTGGGACATCCCTGTGCATTGTGCAGAGCTGTCCCCAGGCTGGGAAAAGAGATCACAGCGTGGGGACGGGGGTGGCAAGTCGCTCCAGCCTTGCTGAGATGACGCACACCCTGCCCACAGGCTGGGGCACTGTCTGGGGTGAGTGTCCCCAGGTGTCCAAACCACTCCTCTCCAACTAAATTCTTTCAACGTTAAATCCTGTGTTTAAACCCTTCCAGTGGTTCCCATCACAAGGAGAATAAATACCTCATTGTTGTGACTGATGGACATCCCTTGGAAGGTTACAAGGAGCCCTGTGGAGGCCTGGATGATGCTGCCAATGAAGCCAAACTCCTGGGGATCAAAGTGTTCTCTGTTGCCATCTCTCCCAACCACTTGGTAGGGACCAGACAGCAGGGATGCTCCCGGCAGGGGATCACCAGTGGGACCATGGGACCCCCAGTGTGACAAAGGAGGGACACTCAGAGCCTGCACAGGTGCCCACAGGTCTCACTTTGCCCTCCCCATCTCCAGGACCAGCGGCTGAACATTATTGCCACAGATCACGCTTACCGCCGCAATTTCACTGCCACCAGCCTGAAGCCCACCCGGGAGATCGATGTGGAGGAGACCATCAACACCATTATCGACATGATTGTGAGCACTGCCCCTCCCTTCCCCAGCCCGCCCCCTCCCCAGGCCCCCCTGTCCCTCTTAACCCCCTTCTCTTTGCTTTGTTGTCTTGCAGAAACTTAACACGGAGCAATCGGTGAGCGTCCCCCTGCGACTGACCCTGTCCCCTGTGGGTGACCCATAGCTAGAGGGGCTTGGTGGCACAGCCCTGCCCTGCAGGCAACCCCTGTCAGCTTGGGAAACCCACCCCAAACAGGGTGCAGGCTGACCCTGCTGCTGCCACCTCCTCTAATGCTATTTCCTCCTTCCCTCTCTGCAGTGCTGCTCCTTCGAGTGCCAGGTGAGTCAGCCTTTTGAGAGCTCTGTGCCCTTCCCTCTTATCCCGGTGGTCCCAGGCTGTGCCTCAGGCTGGTCTAACCTACACCTCTCTCCTGCAGCCTCCCCGAGGGCCCCCTGGACCTCCTGGTGACCCTGGCCATGAGGTGAGGGACTGGTTGTGGCTGTGCTGTGGGACTGGGACAGTGGGATGGGATCACTGGGGATGCTCAGAGACCTGGAATCATTATCATAGAACCAAGAAGGTTGGAAAAGGCCCCCAAGGTCAGCTGCAGGGCATGGACCTACACCATGCTCCTATATGGCCAGCACCATCTGCTCCCTGTATCCATGGAGCATTTCTGCTCCCATGCTCCCTGCTCTTCTTTCAACAGGTCATCATTCTCTTCCTGGGGATGATAAACTAACTGTGTTTCTCTCCTGTACTGCAGGGAGAACGAGGCAAGCCAGGTCTTCCCGGTCAGAAAGGAGAGGCTGGAGACCCAGTAAGTGAAGGACCAGACGTGGTGACTCTGCACATGGACTGTTTTTTGGCCACTTCTGGCTAGACTTCTCGGACACATCCTCACCAGCATCCCTCTGTTTCCATGGGGTGTGCAGTCATGCATGCTGTGCAGTGGGGTGGCTCCCCCTCTTGCTACAAGGCTTCCTTGTTCCTCACCCAAAATAGCCATCCCTCCTGCAGGACATGTCTCTGACTCATGTGTGCCAGCCCAGGGGTGGACTCTGGGCTCCCTCCTGCGTCCTCTGACACAACAAGCACAACAGTGTTACAGGGAAACCTTTGGTAAATAACCTGAGAGCATGAGGAAACAATTTCCCTTTTCCTCCTCTCTTATTTTACTAGGCATGCTTATTTTTGGGAGGCACATTTCTCCCACACACCTAAGCATGCAGTTACCCATCTTTTGTTCTCCCAAACTGGAAACCCCATGCCATGCATTTTTTTTCTTCCCAAGGGTTTTCTGCCCTTCCCTTTCCTCCCAAATGCTGTGTCCTCAAGCACCCGGTTTCCCTCACCTCCATGAAGAGCTGGAGATGGTGGAGGTGAAGGCAGGACCTCTTGGCCCTCCACAATGATCCCACAATCCCAGACCAGGAAAACAAGGAGCAGAGTTATGGGAGAGGCTCCTGTGTGAGAGAATGGCAGTTGGGCCCCATATCAAGAGTCTGGGGGGATGCTGTTCAATGGTGGCGACTGTATCTGCCTCTCTAACATCATGTTTCTGTCCCCTAGGGCAGGCCAGGAGACATGGGACCTGTCGGCTACCAAGGAATGAAAGTACGTGGGGCTGCAGGCTCACAGAGGTGGTTCAGAGGTGGGCCACAGGCTTTGTGCTGCAAGTGTTCTCATTCTCCCATTTTCCTTTCTCCTTACCTCTCTAGGGTGACAAGGGAAGCCGAGGAGAAAAGGTGAGGACAGCAGGGATGTTTGGGAGAGATCCCTATGTCCCCATGAGTGGTTATCCTGGTCTGGCCCTGCAGCTGTGTGGTGTTGGGGTCTGCTATATGTTGCCACATCCACCCCTCCTGCTGGCACTGCCTGAGCCAGGAGCAGGGATCCAGCAGGATTCAGTGGGATCCAGTGGTGCACAGAGCAGTGGTAAATGCCTGCATTCTCAGACTGAGCTGGTGTGGGGACAGCACTGTGGTGGGGGGCTGGATCTGCTCTGCATGAACATCTGACACCTCTGTCCTTCCCTCTGCAGGGCTCAAGAGGAGCCAAAGGAGCCAAGGTCAGACTCTGCTTTTGCACCGTGTTTCTCTGTTTGACATTTGGGAGGCATTGGGAATTTGGGAATCACTTCATGGTCCTGGTACTCTGTTTCAGGGTGAGAAAGGCAGGCGTGGAATCGATGGCATTGATGGCATGAAGGTAAATCTCTGCTCTGGGGCACTTTTGCCCATCCAAAACCATGGTGGGGTCTGGGGATGATGCCTGTGTGGCAGTGGAGTTCCCTCCCTGCAGGGCCATCCATCTGCCAGCGAGGGAGGGGGCTGGAATGTCGCTTCAAGGAGTCTAGGATGATGGATGGGATCTTCCTATGAGTGTCACTTATTGGGGACCCCTGGTTTGGCTGCCTGATAGGGTGAAGCTGGATACCCTGGATTACCTGGCTGCAAAGGCTCACCTGGATTCGATGTAAGTACTCTGTGGGTACCTCTTGCATGCAAATGAACACTTCTTCCATGATGGTGTGTGGAAATAGGGAATTGCTTGGAAATGTGCGATGCTTCTATCCCAGGTATGGCACCTTGGGGCTGACCCTGGGGCGGTCTGCCTCATCCTTGCCTGGAAGGTGTCCTCAGTTGCCCTTGGGCTGCCTGACATTGCATTTTCTCAATTCCCCTGCTTTGTCCATGCTCCCGGGATGACATATTGGTGGTGGCACCAGTGTGACTGTAGTCCAGCAGACCAAAAACACCTTTTCTGCCATTTTCCTCTGAGCTTCAGAAGTGTTTCAGCAATGTGGGTGCAGCATTGCTTGCACAGCTCCACAGTGGAGGAGTCCCTTCTGGCCATGTCCCTCTTGTCCATTGCAACTGGGAGCCACCTGCCAGGCTGCTGGGATGCTCAGTCCATGCCCAGTTTCCTGCAGATGGTGTCACCAGTCCAGGTTTCAATGACGCTGCTTTTAATTTCAACAGGGAGCTCAAGGCCCCCCTGGACCGAAGGGAGATGCTGGTGCTTTTGGACCCAAGGGAGCAAAAGTGAGTTGCTCTGCCCAGCTTCACACAGAGGAGGGATGCTGGGACCCCTCTCCTGCAGGAGGGAGAGGTGGAAATTCCTTGCACTGATTGGGGCAAGCTTATCACAGAATCAGAATGGTTTGGATGGGAAGGGACCTTAAAGTCCACCTCACTCCACCCCCTGCCATGGGGTGTGGAACCTTCCACTAGACCACTAGACCAGGTTGCTCCAGGCCCGTCCATCCTGGTCTCTTTACTAGAGGATGGCCCCCATCACTCATAGTGTGACCACAGTTCGAGGGTGCCCACAAGCCTCCCTGAGATATCAGGGGAGTGCTATGAAAAGGTGGTTTTCACTGGGAGTGCAGTAGGGAGGGATCTGTTGGGATGGGGAGACACCAAAACCCTGAAAGAGGCTTGGGGTGCACTGTGGCTCCTGACAGCTTCTGTGCTGCGGGAGCTGAAATCCACTGCTGGATGCAGTCTTGATGGTGCCTTGTGTTCTTGTGAAGGGGGAGCCTGGGAATGACGGGAAGCCTGGCCGACAGGGGATTCCTGGCAACCCTGGAGAGAAGGTGGGTGAAGAAGCACCCTTGTGTGAACATCCTCTTGCTCTCTGTGAGAGGACCCCTGCTACAGCCTGGGCTTTGAAGCAGAGCTTGCCCAAAGCTCTTCAAGTGTGCAGGGCTTTAATCCAGAACTGTCTGACTTCTTGTTTGCATCCCCGTGTGCTGCAGGGAGCTCCTGGGAACCAGGGAGAGCCTGGACCAGCAGGAGAGACTGGTGACGAGGTGAGCTCTCTACCTGTGATGCCCCTGTGTGTGCTTGCTGGCCATCCCCACCCCCTGACCACCCCTCTTGTTTCTCCACAGGGTGCTCTAGGTGAGGATGGTCCTCCTGGAGAACGGGTAAGTGAGAGAGCCTCTGCTCAGGGCAGGGGTAGGTACCCTCTGGAAGAGGAGGAGGAAGCCTAGGAGTGAGCCAGCTCGGAGATGAGCAGTGAGGGAGGGGATTGCCTTGCTTGGGAGCAGGCCCTGATTTTGTGATGCCCCCCTCTCTTTGCAGGGCAGCAATGGAGAGAGAGGACCCCCAGGCTCGCCAGGTGACCGTGGGCTGAGAGGACAGCCGGTAACTGCACCTGCAGGGGAGCCTTCCACATCTGCTTGCAAAGAGGGGTGATGCTTGGAAGTCAGGGGCTGGGAATAGGTGTCCGGTGGCTAACTCCGACAGCCTGTGGGCCAGCAGGCAAGCTCAGTGCCTTGACCTGCCAGTTTGGGAGGGATCTGCTGTTGCCCCTTTATGCTGGCAGGTAATCATCTAACAGCCAAAACCCAGAGGAGAGCATGCCCAGCAAGCCAAGAGCAAGTAGACAGCTGTTAATTCTTTCCTCACAACTGGAAAACTAGTTAATAAAGAGGAAAGAGTCAAGGTGTCCTACACTGGGTGCTCAGGGGCTGCGTGAGCTGCCACTGGCTTGGGCAGGAGGGCACAGGTACAATCAGCAGCAGGGCAGCATGAGTGGATGTGGATGGAAGGGGGAGCACTCTTCCCTCCCTTTTTGAGTAGGAGTCACTAGGAAAGTATGTTTCCAGCCTGTTGGGGTGAGTCATGAAGCGTGAGCGTGGGAGGGACAGGCAGGAACCCTCAGCAGGCCAGGACAAACATGTGGCCAGCTACAGCCATGCCACGCATTATAGGGAGGTGCAAGGGGTGCTCTGTGCCGGGTGGGGGTGGTGGGAGCCAGGGCATTCCACAGCAGCATCCCGTAATCCCATCCACCATCGCACCACTCCTTTCCTGTCCCTGCAGCAAAGACAGCCAGGACCCAGCACCAGCTTGGAGGGGGGCAAAGCTCTGCCCTGGGGAGGGGGCAGCTCTGGCAGGGGGCTTCTGGCAGCCTCCCCCTTCCTGTTTACGGCTTGGGGAGCGTCAGCGCTGCTGCATGGGGTGTGTGGGGCAGATGTGCGGGAGATGAAGGCATGCCAGTGTCCTGCAGTTAAATTGTTCAGCAGATGATGGGCTGCTTCCTTCCAGCTTTGAGTCCAAGCACGAGGCTGTGTAACCTTGCCAAAAACGTCTCAGGGCCGTTTGGAAGTTGGGTTTTATATTTGCTGTTTGGCTTACGCGTCTGGACGCTTCGAGGTTGCAAACAACAGCTTTAGGTCACCAACCTCGCAACCGCTTCCCTCAAATTCCCCTCTCCTCTCCCTCCCCAACTTGCTGGTTGCTGGCCATGGGTCTGGATGGGGAAGGTGCTGCAGAGCCAGCCTAGGCTTGGCAGTCACACTGCCCCTGTTGGGATGCAGTTCTGCTGGATTTGTGAAAGGCTATTCAGTGAAAGGGAACTGAGCCATGGCCGTGGGGTATTTCCTTCTACTGGAATTGTTGGGAAAACCACTGAGACTCAGGTTTTCTGCACCCTACTGGCCGGTCAGTTCTCTACAAACAGCCCTGGCTCAGGCTTCTGAGTGTTAGCAGAAGAGAGGGGAGAACATTAGCAGTCAGAAGTGAGGGTGCCTCTTCATCTGTAGCTCATTCCCATGGAAATCCCCTTAGCTCCATAGGGATGGTAAGCTGGAGGAAGGATGCAGCTATCCTGGAAGCAGTGCTCCTCTCCGTGCAGAGATCATGAGCTGCTCTAGAAGAGCAGCCATGGGTCCAGTGCGGCTAGTTTGGGTCCAGGGCCAGCTCAGTGTATCTGCAGAAGATGAATCTCTTCACACTTTTGCTTTTGTGGCACAAAATGGGCAGAAAAATGTCCCCCAGATGCAAGTTTCACCAGGCCTTCCTCTTAGGGCTATCTTCTTGGATTCAGTGTGGCCACACTAGTCTATCTTTATCTTCCTCCATCTCTGACAGCTCCCTACTCAATTCCTGAATCAGCTTCAAATCCTTGCTTGTGTGGATGACTGCATTTCCATCTGACTGTGGGTGCTGCACCCCTGCTCCCCATTGCACACAGGTCCCTTTGCACCCACACCTGCTCTTCTGTGTATGTTTTCAGGGAGAACCCGGACCACCTGGTGACCAAGGGCGGGAAGGACCCCTCGGGCCACCTGGTGACCAGGTAAGAGCTTGGTTTAACCTTCTGGATCTCTGATGGAAGGGGCTGGGATGTCAGGGAGAGGGGGATGGAAGGTTTAACTGATGCCACAGCATCTTGGGGCAACTTCTCAGCATCTTCCAGACCAGGAAGCAAAGCTGGTGAAGAAGGTCAGGGATTTCTATGAGAACCAAGGATATGAACAGGGACAGAAATAATGCAGACTTGGCTGCTGGGCTGTGGGCAGAACAACCTGCACACCATTTCCCAATCCCATGGAAACAGATGTCAACACATCTGACAGAACTGGAAACTAGCAAGTGCAAGCTGCAGCCATACACAAATTGTTCATGCCTGGGGCCAGAAACCGCTTACTTCAGTCAGGGGTGTCAGTCAGACATCTAGTGTCAGTGAGGATATCCTGACGTGTCCCCAGGGGCGTCCCTGACACCCTTGGCATCCTGCAGAGACAGCCTCTCCCAAAGCCAGTGTTCCTCAAGTCTGCTGACTGCAAGGTGTGATCCTCCTGCTCTGGGGTCTGCCTGTGCCTAGTGAGCCTTGAGGAATAGATCTCAGACTGCACGGGCTTGCTGGAGAGCAGGGCTGGCCACCTCCAGCCTGAGGAAGGCTTCTGTCCCCTGCACAGTTGAAGGCTCCTTCTTCCCTGCTGATAACTCGAGGTCTGGAGGTGCTGCTGGGTCAGTCCTTCATGGTCGTGGCACTGATTGCAATGGCCAACAGGATCTTTGCACCTGAGCAAGCACACTTTGACATCATCCGTGGATTGGGCTCTGTAGGACAGCTCCCCTTCTACCCACACCTTCAGAGTTTTGATCCCAAGATAGAGGAATGTATCAAGAGGTGAAGCATGGAGGCCAGCATGAGGACAAATGTGAGACAGCTTTTAAACTCCTTTCTGCTTGGCCAAGTGTTGGAGAGACCTTGGATCTGGAGTGCAGAACATGAAGGAGGGGCTGTTGCATTCCTGTTGTCTCCAGCATGGCTGACCCCCATGTCAGACCTTCACTGTGCAGAGAGTCTGGCAGTATCCAGCTTGCTCAGGTGTCTTTTTGGGATGTGGCCCTGGTGGGAAAGCAACTCTTCAGATGTGTGTATGTAATGATCCACTGATCAGTGCTGCAGGCTGGTGCCAGCAAAAGATACTGGGGCTGGAGCTGCTCTCTGTGTGGTAGAAGCACCTTCTAGGTTCAAGGCAGGAGAAAGACCACGTAGAAGACAAAAAATTGTTGCAAGTGTAGTGGGGAGCCAGGTTGGGACAGATCCTGCTCCCAGCCAGCCTTTCCTGTTGGGGAGGAAGAGGAGAAAGAATGGTCTCTCCTGTAGACCACCAGTTTTCCTTCCCCACCACTGAACTTAAGTCAGCCCCTATCAGAGAGGGAAGCATTACAAAAGCAGCTCCAGTGCCTCCCCAGGCCAGAGGCTGCCCCAGTGCTCCCACCACTACAGAGAGATTTGAAAAGAAGTTTCAAAGTGAGGATGATTTTTCCATGAGCTGAGAAAGAATGCTTGTGTTTGGCCAAATTAAAAATAAATGTGTAATTAGGTATGGGTAAGAGTGGGACCTTGGCAAACACAAGTATATTTCAAGCCGTGTTATCTGCAAGCTCTGGATCTTGGAGTGTGTTTCTCTTGGCAAGGGGGAAGTGCTCCTGCTAACCTGTGACTCTCTTTCATCCTGAAGGAGATGCAAGAGAGTTTCTATCTGAGAGAAGCTAAAGGCCAGCACACTCTTTCCCTGAGCCTCACGGGACGGGTTTGGTGGCCCTTCTCTATTCCGTGGTGCCCATGCGTTCTGTCGGGTCCTTGTTGCACCCAAAGGAGAAGTGGACAAGATTTACTCACCCAAAATCCTGTGTCATCCATCATAAACTCCTCCAAGGCCATGAGGGATTCACGCTGTGTGGCTGCAGTGAGGATGAGAGTGGCCAGTGTGAGCCAAGGGTGCCGTGGCTCCAGCCTTGGCTGGTGTGAAGGATCACAAGTTCCTGTCCTTCCTTCCAAGATTTCTCTCTTCTGGGCTTTTGTGCAGAAATAAGGTCACATGCCTTGAAGCAGTTCAGTGCTCTGCACTGGGCTATTTTAAGTTTTCTGCACCCACAAGGACACCTTTCCTTGGACGAAGGGTGTGTATGGCATCTATGGATGTTCAGCACCAGGTCTCTGCATCCCTCTGTCCTCTCCATTGCTTGGGGACTGGCTGCACACTCAGCTCCACACCAAATGCTGCCTGAATATTTGATGTGATGCCAGAGCTTCACTACCCACTCATTGTCCACCATCATAGCCCACCTCCTGGAAAGCAAACCCTGCAAAGGGCTGTGGAGTGGTTCCCTTGGGCATCTGTGGAGCTCTCAGAGAAAAGAACCCTCCTCCTGCCTCCTCTCTTGTCTCATGGTGTCTCTGGCCAATCCTGCAGCTGGTGGAGCAAGCAGTCACTGCCCAGATGGGATGTGGCAGCATGACAGTTTTGGTCTGTTCCAGCACATACTGCCAGGGCTCTGCAGCCTCTTGAGAACAGAAACTCCCCAGAGCCACCCTGGCTGTGACCCAGACTTGTCCAAGCCATATGGCACATGAAAGTTTGTGTCACCTTCAGGGTGATGTACTTGCACCAAGGACCATCCTTCAGGGGCACCTGTGTCATGGTTGATGAGGTGCCACTGTGCCACACAGCTCTGCTTGATGCTGGAAAGCATCAGCCTGTCCTCCCTAGTCCTCTTCCCACCAGGTACTTTGTTACTAGGGTGAGCCCTGAAGGAGAGGGATGGTTTTGGGGGCCTCAGCTGCCACTAAAAGCACATCATGTGTGGCCCATACCTGCTGTGTCACACCTTAGCCAAGAAAGCTTTTGAGTTTGGTTCATTCTCAGCAGGGATCTACCTCCCATGTGATTTCACAGAGAAAATGGCCTTAAGGGAGGAAGGAGGAAAAGGACAAGCCAGGCACGGCTCCTGAAGAACCTCCCTATCAGTATTCACCCTCATCTATAGGTCCATTCTGGGCTGTCCAAGGTGGAGCTAACTTGGCAATGGGCACCTCTGCCCATCAAATCACAAAACAAAGGAGCCAGCCCTTCAGGGCAGGAGCGGCAGCAAGAAAAAGCACCTTTGAGAGAGCTTTCTGTGTTTCCCTAGGGTGAGCCCGGACCCCCAGGACCCAAAGGCTACAGGGGAGATGATGGCCCCCCCGGCAGCGAGGTCAGTGCTGCTTCATCATCGCTTCTTCTGCAGGGAGGGGATGTAGGGACGAGCAGCAGGTGCTGCCCATTATGGCTTTCCCCAAATCCCGTGGATACTGGAACGCTATTGAACCTATTGGTACAGGCTCCAGTACTGGCTTCCTGGCAGACACATCCAGGCGTTTTCATGGGACCTTAAGACCACAGCTGCCTTCTCCCCCACCACCCACAGGTCATTTCTTGTAGAGGTTATAGCTACACCACAAACCACAGAGCTTCCCATCACAGGAGCTGGGAAGATGCTGTCTGGGGACAACCCCCTGAATCTGCCAGCAGGTTTGATCCCCAGGATGGGGAGCAAATGGAAGCCAAGCACAGCCGTTGGGTTTCATAGAAATCCTAGAACATTTGATCCTACTTTGAATTCTAGTTTGGGTTGGGACAGACCTTAAAGTTCATCCTGTTCCAACCCCTGCCATGGGCAGGGACACCTTCCACTATCCCAGGTTGCTTCAAGTCCCATCCAACCTGACCTGGAACACCTCCAGGAATGGGGCAGCCACAGCCTTTCTGGGCAACCTGTGTCAGGACCTCCCCAGTCTCTGAGGAAAGAACTTCTCTCTGACATTTTGTCTAAATCTTCACGTTGCTCTTGTATAAGGAGAACACCTCCACGGTGGGCTTGTGTTGGTAGCTAGTTGCCTCAGAAGTCATTGTCTTCTCAGCTCAGATGGTGTTGTGCAATGCTTGACTTCTTCTGCCCCTTTCAGGGCCCAAAGGGATTGCCTGGAGCACCTGGGCTGCCTGGGGACCCTGGGCTGATGGGAGAAAGGGTGAGTGGTTCTGCTGGGGAGATAACATTGTCCAAGGACATCAGCATCTTGCTGCCATGCTACCTGAGGGGTCTGCATTTCTTTATCTCATCTGTGCTTGCCTTCCTTTCCAGGGGGAGGATGGTCCTCCTGGGAATGGCACATCTGGATTCACAGGTGCCCCAGTAAGTTTTTGTGCTGCCTTGAAACTGTAATACCATTATGTCTACTTGTCCATCATAACACACTTCCTTTTCTCCATCCTCAGGGGCAGCCAGGAGACAGAGGCAACCCTGGTATTAACGTAAGTGTGCTGCTTCCTCAGCCACACAGGATTTACCCTTGGTGGTGGTTTGGCACTTGGAACTTATCCATCAACTTCATGTTGGAATGGGCTCCCTGAAGCAACCTGCATCTCCAAAATCCTCAAAACCTCTGCTCACCTCTCCCTGCAGTGGATGCTTCCAGTGGAAGTGTCCTGCTGTGGCTGTAACACCCAAGGGCAGCAGCTTGCACTGGGTGCTCTCTGAAGCA
This sequence comes from Taeniopygia guttata, assembly GCF_048771995.1. NCBI lineage: Eukaryota > Metazoa > Chordata > Aves > Passeriformes > Estrildidae > Taeniopygia > Taeniopygia guttata. The sequence continues at coordinate 3,120,919 of NC_133032.1, read as the reverse complement.
GTCCCAGAGCCAGAGTTTGGGGTTGGGAGTGTCACCCAGGGGAGCTGGGTAATGCTATGCCAAGGGATTGATTCAGTGTTGGGTCAATGGTTGAATTCAATCTTAGAGGTTTATTCCAACCTAAACGATTCCGTGATTGTGCAGCAGTGAAAGATGAAAGACACCAAAGAAGTTCTCGTCATCAAGAGCACTGAAATCTGGTGCTGGGAGTCTATGTGCTGCTCTCTACCCCTGTCCCAAGCCAGGGGTCACCAATGCCAGCACCAACTTCACCACGCTAGCAACAGCTAGTCACCCAGCAGTCTCATCCATACTGTTTTTCAGGGAACAAAAGGCTATGTCGGACCTAAAGGTGATGAAGGGGAAGCTGGTGACCCTGGCAATGATGTGAGTAACCATGCTGTATCCTCTTTTCCTGTGAGCACAGTGCAGGAGCCTTGGGCAATGATGAGCCAGAGCCCATCAGACTTTGTAAATCTTCAATCTTTTGCCTTTGAGCAGTGACTGATGGATAGCAATGGGAGCTCCCTCCAGGTGTTCATTTTGTGTCCGACAGCTGGTAAACCTCCACATTTGTTAAGCTGAGGTGGGCATCACCTCTGTAAGGCTTTGTATGCTTCCAGGTGGCACTGATGATGATGGCACTGGTGATCTGAGCTTTATCACTGCCCCATGGAGGGAGATTTCCCAGTGTCCCTTCCAAGTCCTCATTTAATTTGGTACAGCAACCTCAGATAATACTTTAGTGGTGAAGCAGGGCTCATCAGACATCTGGAGGGAAAGGTGATATGTAGGAATCCATAAAATCAGAGGGTTTTGGGAAAGCTGAAAAAGGCAGGCCCCAGACACAGCAGAACTGTGATTAGAGCTAAGCAGTAGCCATAAGATTTGTCAGCAAAAAAGTTATAAAAGAAGTAGAAAGTAAGGACAAATAAAACAATGGTCTGTGTATTAACGCTTGTCTAGAATAAGTCCCTAAGCTACAGAGACGTATATCTAGTGAGATATTAGGAAGTTCTAAGCTTAATAATGGAGCTATGTGTGTTGTATTTTAAGATTTACAAGTATGTATTGTATTTGAAATAAGCAAGCATTGTTTTAGCCAAAGGTATGTGTGCTAATAGTGGTTGGATAAACCTATTGTCAATATGCTTTTCCTTTGTGTGATTGGTCCAAAAGATTTTAAAGCGAGTTGTAACATTGAGTTAATTGTCTGCTGCCTGGGATGTGAGCTGCTGGCATCTTCCCATTGTCATAACCGTGTAATGAGGCTGATGCTGGAAAATAAACAGCTCGAGACGCGTTCCACAGCAGTCCCGTCCCGTTGGTGTTTTGTGCGTAGACCCCTGGCCAGCAATAGTGCTGCCCCCTGACACACACAGAGTTATGAGTTTTGGTTTTGTTTTCATTCCAGAACCTGACCCCTGGACCCAGTGGCATCAAAGGAGCAAAGGGCCACAGGGGACGTGAAGGTCCCCCGGTAAGTAAGGACTCTGGCAGGGTTGACCCCAGTGGCATGCACTCCACCATCCCTCCATCCCTCCATCTCTCCATCCAGCCCTCCATCCCTTCATGCTCTGGGTGCTCTGGGAGCAACACCAAGCCATGCACACATTGTGTGTGCTCACTGCCTTCCCACCTGGGTGTACCTGGCACATGTGGAAGTGGATATCCTTCTTCCACCTCCATGCAGCAGCCAGGAATCATGCAAACAAGCAGATATTCCTTCTCCAAGCCTAGTGCAGGGGCCAGAAACTGGGAAGCCAAGAGGTTTTTCACAACTCTGCATTGTTTGGCAAGGTATCATTAGAGTACGCCACAGATAGGACTGACTGCTCCTGTAACTCCTCTGTTCTTCTGTTTGACAGGGACCACCAGGACCCATGGGGCCTCCAGGACCAGATGTGAGTAGGATAGGATTGGGGTGCTGCTTGCTGGCCTGCTCTGTGCATTGCTGTTGCTGTTAATCAAACATTTCTTTTCCTCTGTTTTCAGGAATGTGAAATCTTGGACATCATCATGAAGATGTGCTGTGAGTATCCCTATACCCCTCCTCCCACCCTGCTCAGCGCCTTGCTAAGCAAGAGGCAGCTGACTTTTCCCTGTCCCCAGGCAGCAGAATGCCATCCATGGGCATCTCTCCCCTTTCATGAGCCACAATTAAGTCCTCTTGATCCACGGACCTCCAATTCCATCTCTAGAGTAGTTCATACAACTGCATCTCACTTGTGTGTGGCATAGACTGGTTTGTCTGTGGTTCTATACAGGGAAAACATGAGCAAAGTTGCGTAAAATCCTTGAGTGGCCATTTTGCAATGGGTTTTTTTTCTAAATATCATGTTCTAATATTTACCCCTGGGAAGGCGGGGGGGCTGGTTTGAGGTGTCCTGCCATGGGGAGAAGCAGCATATATGTCCTACAGAGGACTTCTGGCTCATGGCCAGTAATGAAGTGCTGGAAGGACACAGAGTACTTGGGGAACTGACTTTGAGCACTATACTCTGGCGATTTACTTAGCTTTTAGTTTTGTTTAAATAAGAATGCACCAGCATGTGCAGACACAGAGCTCTGTGCGTGTGTGGTGCTCCAGGTCAGGGCATCATAATCTGAAATAGGAAAGAATCTGGGTATTTCAAATGGGAGAGAAACCTCCATGAGCTTGGATTGTCCAGGCCAGGTGTCTGTGGGTTTGCAGAGACACAAACTTGCAGTCTGCATTAGGGTGTGAAAAACCCTTTTGTCAAGCATTTTAATGTTGTCTCTTTCTCTCCCTTTTCCTCTAGCTTGCTGCGGTGAGTGTTACTTGGCAAAGTTGCTCTGCAAACATTTGCTGGTCCTTCTCCTTCCTTGCACCCCTCCCTTTCCCTGCTCCTTGCCTTCTGCTATGGAGATGTAGTGAGAGCCTGTGAGGGAGAACCAGGCATGAGCCAGGCAAGGGAGGGCAGGAAGCAATCTCTGAGAGTGACACACGGATTAGAGGCTGATGTGGCTGAGTTCTGCAACTGGAAAATGGTTGTCAAGACGCTGTGTGCCAGCAGGGTGGATTTTCTCCACCCATATTACAGTTGGGATGTCTGTTCTGGGCACACTGTGGATCTAGCTCTGTCCTCTTCCTTCCAAATCTTGTGCTGGTCAGCAGAGGAATGTGCTGGGCTTTATTGCTTGATGCTGCCCCGATAAATTTGGTTTGCAGCCCAAAAGCTTGAAGGGCACATTATGTTCTTCAGCTATGAGAGAGAGGGGAGCAAACTGAGTCAGCCTCCTCCAGCCCACCAGTGCCACCTCTGTCCTGCTGGGCTGGGTGAATGGAAGAAGTGAAAAGGCTTATGAGGAAGGTTATGGAGTAATTACTGGGTGGTTTAAGGATATTCACAGCCTGAAAATGCCACATGTCTCATTAGGGAGCAAATGCACATGGAAAAATTTGTAAACTGGCTCTCAAGTCTCCTATGCAGCTATTTTCCTGCATTGTTTTACACCGTGCTTTGGGGCACAGGCACCCAGCTGGGCAGGGCTGCCGCAGGCATCAGCTACTTCCTTTAGAAATGCTTCCCTGTAAACATGTCCCTCCGCTCCTGTGCCTTGCTCCAGAGTGCACCTGTGGTCCTGTCGACCTCCTGTTTGTGTTGGACAGCTCGGAGAGCATCGGCCTGCAGAACTTCCAGATTGCCAAGGACTTCATCATCAAAGTCATTGACCGCCTGAGCAAGGATGAGCGGGTCAAGGTGAGATTTCCACTGAGTGCTGTGAAATCTTTGTTTGCACTCGCTTATTTTTCACTGCAAGCAGGAAAATGGGGAGATGACCTTGCTCCAAAAGGCCTCCACCAGGCTTGGCTTCAAGCTGGTGGTGGGTCTTCCCAAATTCATAAAGTGATGGAGATTAGACAGCAGATCATTGTCCCAAAATAGACATTTCACTTTTTTTAGGCAGAGGTTCTGTTTCCTCCATGTCCCAGAGCAGATGGTGCATCGTGCATTCAATCAGCCTTATCAGTGTCTCAGTCTCTCCTTGTTTTGATGAGCATTTTGGCTGTCTGGAGTGTGTTGGAAGTTTCTGATGTCCAGCTTCCACGCTTGGATTTAGGTCACCAGTTAAGCACTCTACTAAAAATGACTCTTGCAGCCCAAACCCAGCACTACTGTCCCCATAGTGAGTCTTTTAGTCTGAAGAGGAACACAAATGCTTGTTCTCCTTCCTAGCTCCTCTCTGGTAACATGCTGTATGTTTTATTTATCTATTATTTATTTTATTTATATATTTATTTATCTGTGATTTGAAGGGTTGCTGGGAATCCAGACTTTCCTGAAGGTATAACCAGCCACACTTAAAGCGCATAATCGGCTGTTGAAAACTAGTGTAGTGGGCATACATGGGGCTTTTTGGATGGCAGAGAGCCAGTAATAAGCAGAAAAGGTAGAGCTGGGTAGCAAAACCACCATGTTAGAAGAACACCAGGAGTCTTGAAAACATATCTTCTCATGGAACCATAGAATCCCCTGAGCTGGAAGGGATCCAAGGATTGAGTCCAGCTCCTGACTCTGCACACAGGACAATCCCAAGAATTCTACCATGTGCCTGAGAGCCCAGTGGCTGCTGTTGAGACTAGTGAGCTGTAAGATCTAGGCTTGGGTCTCCTTTTCACCTACTGTCTCACCAAATTGGTCCCAATGTGCATCCACTCCTGGTGGGGCTCTGCCTGCCCAGAATAAGGCAGGAGAGAAAAATCAAAACCTGCCATGAAGGCATTCAGGAGAAACCATCAACAGGATTCTGAGTCTCTGGTATCTGCCCCTAACTGGTTTCTGTTCTGTCCCACAGTTTGATGCTGGGGAGTCCCGTGTGGGCGTTGTGCAGTACAGCCATGACAACACGCAGGAGCTGGTGGCCATGGGGGATGCCAACATCGACAACATTGGAGCGCTCAAGCAGTGAGTCTGTGGGGTCTGGCCCAGGGGAGCCTACGCACCCCCATCCTCCACATCCAGGACAGCAGCTCCTGCAGCTGCAGTGATCTAGATGTCCTTTACTAGAAGGTAATGGCTGGTGGCATCATAAGTGGTGCTAAGGGTAAACGAAGGAGCTTGCCAGTTTCCCACCCAAATCCCCATGCAGGGATGTCTGCTTGGTCACAAGCCTTGTTCTTGCTCCTCCAGTACCCATGGGCAGGGCTGGCAGGCTCACTGGTGTCTGTCCCTGCAGGGCAGTCAAGAACCTGCAGTGGATCGCTGGGGGCACCTACACTGGGGAGGCCCTGCAGTTCACCAAGGACAACCTGCTGCGGAGGTTCACGTCCGACAAGCGCGTGGCCATCGTCATCACAGATGGGCGTTCCGACACCCTGCGGGACCCCACCCCGCTCAACTCCCTGTGCGATGTCACCCCGGTAAGGGCACGGGGGACCTGCCACGCGGCAGCTGTGCAGCACAGTGCAGGCTCTCTGGGTGTCTCTGTGTCCTTGCTACACAAGGCTAGGGCAGGAGACACGGGTGTCACTAGAAGCACTTTCACAAATTGGCAGACATACACAGCTATGAATGCATTGGATGATGAATGTGATGAATGCATCCAGTGATGGACTCGAACTTCCCCGCAGGTGGTTTCCCTTGGGATCGGTGACATTTTCCGAAACCCTCCAAATCCAGATCACCTGAATGACATTGCTTGTTTAAGCAGACCAACCAGGCCGGGACTGTCCATTCAAAGGGACAACTATGCCGAGCTCCTGGATGACACCTTCTTGCAGAACATCACCTCGTACATCTGCCAAGGTGGATGAAAGGCGGTGGCTAGAGGCAATGGGAAAGGTGGCGAGGGATGCAGGATGCCCTCCCTTGTGTCCCCCGAGTCGTGCTCTTAATCAGGGACAGGGTTATCTCATGTCCCAGAATACTTCGTGGTCAGGTCCCCATCCTCACCTGCTGCAGGACCTGTCTGTCCACACCATTTTTTCATGCATGTTTATAGCCTTTGCACAGGTGGCAAAGGTGGGTAGGTTCACCTTCTGCAGGTGAACACCTGTCCCTTCTGTGGCTCTGTGGGACAAGTGGTTTTCCTGGGCCAGCTGGTGACATTAATATTTCTTATATTCTTAACAGAGAAAAAATGTCCTGACTACACCTGTCCAAGTAAGTATTGACTCCTCGTGCCATGCTGAGAGACTGTGGGTGGTGTGATGGGAGAAGTGGGAGCTTTTGTTTGTGGGGATGCACGGCTTGGGCACCTCTTGCAATGGGGATGCTCCTGGTCTGGAGAGGTGAGCAAGATCTGTCAGACACTCTCAGGGTCTCTCTCACACACACACCAGCCCAAAGCAGCTGGGGAAAAGCATAGGTGGTTGTTTCTCTGGCATCTCAAACCTAGAGAGGAGGCTGTGAAAGATCACAGCCCTGTCAGGTTTTAGCAACTGACCTCATTACCTGCTTCCACTATCTAGTGGTGGCAGCATGAGCAAAATCAGTTCAGTGGCAGGGATATTAGAGAAAGGTGCTCGAAAAGTAAGAACAGGGAGGGTTTTAATGGAGTACACCTGCAATTCAGAAGCATAATCAGTCCTCAGCATTTCCATGGAAAGAAGGGAAGTGAGGAGGATGAAGATGAAGTGGTTCCCCAGACACGCAAGGAGAGTCACTGTGTTTAAACAAGTCACTAGATTATCTCAGCCAAATAAACATCTACAACCTACCCTAAACCAAATAAAAGAAGGAATGAATGGGTGAAAGGACAAGTATAGGACAGCATTGGGGCAGGGGAAAGAAAGCTAGCACGAGTGGAGATTTCCTGAGTCTGACAAGGCAGGAAGCTTGTGAGACAGTAACTTCATCGGCTTTCCATGGAAGTGCCAAAGTGTAACAAACCGTGAACCTTTCCCCTTGCAGTCACCTTCACCGGGCCAGCGGACATCACACTGCTGGTGGACAGCTCCACCAGTGTGGGGAGCAAGAACTTTGAGACCACCAAGAAGTTCGTGAAGCAGCTGTCAGGGCGGTTCCTAGAGGCCAGCAAGCCCACCGACGAATCTGTGCGCATCTCAGTGGTGCAGTACAGCGGCCGGAACCAGCAGAAAGTGGAAGCTCAGTTCCAGTACAACTACACAGTCATTGCCAAGGCCATTGACAACATGGAGTTCATGAATGATGCCACGGACGTGAACTCTGCTCTGCAGTTCATCACAGAGCTGTACCGGCGCTCTGCCCGCGCCGCAGCCAAGAAGAGGGTGCTGGTGTTTTCTGATGGACACTCCCAAGGGATCACTGCCAGGGCCATTGAGAGGGCTGTGCAGGACGCACAGAAGGCAGGCATTGAGATCTACGTGCTGGCAGTGGGAAGCCAAGCCAATGAGCCCAACATCCGTGTCCTAGTCACAGGGAAGAGCGCAGATTATGATGTTGCTTATGGGGAGCGGCACCTTATCCGTGTGCCTGACTACACCTCTCTGCTGCGTGGTGTTTTCTACCAAACTGTGTCCAGGAAGATAGCTGTTGACTGAGCATCTGGGTGGGTTTCTGCCAAGGCCATAGCTGCTTCTGTCTCACCTAAAAAGGAAAATCAACAAAGAAAAAAAAAATGTTAACAGTATTCTTGACCAACCTGAGGAATTTACATCTATGCAGATAACCATAGTGCCACAGCCTGGCTATATATAGTCCCCTCCCTTCTCTCTCTGCTTCATCATCTGTGTCTCTACTCTGTTAGTCTCAAATTCCCTCACTGTCCATGACCGCCCTCCCTCCCCATAACAGGAAACCACAAGCACACCTAGCAATAGGCCATCAGAACACAAATACCGACCTCATCTCACTGTGTTTTTGACAAAAATCAAGATGAGGTCTTTTGTACTACTAAGATCTAGCCTCGTCTCTTAAGGCTGATTATGCTCTTTTTAGGTACCTTTTTTTTTTTTTTTTTTTTTAAATTTCCTTCTCTCTTTCGCACATCAGTTGAGCACTTGCCCAGCTCATCATGATCCTAACCTAATGCTGTGCTTCAAGTGAAATATTCACACTTCAGCAAGCTTTGAGAGGGGATCATTGTCACATCTGGCAAGTTTGGTTTGTATCTCCCATGCCTGGGGAGGAGAGAGGGCTGGACTGCACCACCCAAGCTGTGTGCAAGCATCTCTGGCCTCCAGAGCCAGGGGATGGGACACTCACTTCCCAGAGCTGGGGCAGAGGTGGGTGGTTGAGGTCCCTCAAACTGATGCTCCCATTCAGGACAGAGAGGCTGGACACCAACCAAAGGAAAAATGGGCAGCAGCCTTTGGGGAGGGGCGGAAACCCTTAAAAGAAGCTACATAACTGCGCTACTTCACTTACTGATCTCACAGTCCTACAGTGAAACCGGGAACCTCATGAATAACCTGATAACTTGTTTTATGGTTCAAGCTCCATTCTGGAAAATCTCTCTGAGCCCAGTTGGTGGGATTTTTTTTTTTAATTTTTTTTTTTTTTTTATTTTAAAAGAGCCAAGCTGACTTATTCCCAGCGATGTCTCTTGGAGTACTGTTTCTACAGGACCACCTAGGAGTTAGGCACCTGGGCCCTAGGGAAACCCACTAACTGCACTATATATTGAATTAAGGCCTCATCCTCAGCCTAGAGAAGTCAAGTGAAAAGCTACCATCATCCCCCAGGGTCTTTGACTCACACTCTAAGATATATTGACAAAGGTGCTATCACTTATGTGGGTGATGTGGGCTGTGGTGCTTACTTACACAGCTGTTTCTGGGACCACAGTGAAAATGGGGTTTGGCTGGGTGAGATTTTATTTCAGAGCTTCTACTGGTGCTCTTGCTATGAATTCATGCACTTCAGAGAAACCAACAGTGGCTGCCAGGTATTGGCACCCCAAACTCTTTACCTTGTATCCAAAACTCAATTGTACCAATTAGTTTTATTTTATGCCTGTGTTTTACTAAAATTGTCCACTTTGGATATTTGTCAAATAAATTGTTTTTGACAGTCTCTTTGGGTGTTTGTCTGACTTGACTTTCTCCCTCCCAGATCTTGATTTTACATCCTAAGAGATCTCTAAAAGGTCCTTGGGGACCCCACACCTCTGTGTCCCAGGGCTTGTTACAGCTTTTCCCTGTGGATTGCTGCAAAGAGACTTGTTCCCCAGGCAGTGAGGACATTCAACAGGACATTGTCTCATGTCCTCCTCTTAGCCATGCTGCCTCCATCTCTGTGCAGATGCTTGTTGGGCTCCCTGGAGCACGGGGACACCTCACTCACAGCTGGAAAGTCTGAGGAGCAGCTCTGGGGTGGCTCTGTGGGTGGCAGCTGTTTGTGTCAGATCTCCTGCTCTCCTCTCCACAGAAAGTCAGGAAAAAATGCCTTCATACTTGCTCTAAGAAAGGCAGGTTTTGTTACAGCTCAAGAAGTACCTATTAATGGCTTGCCACAGTCCTTGGCATGAGTCAGGCATGGAGGAACATGTCAGGGACAAGCCCTTAGGCTACACAGTTGTGGCTAGGGATGCCCAGCCTGTGGCATGGGCCGCTGCCAGCAAAAAGGGGTGGGAAAATGGGATTTCTGCCCGCCCCCTGATGTGTGTTCCGGCTCACATCCCGCCTGGGCCATATCCAATTGAGGGATGCAAAAGGCACCTGAGGAAAGATTTCCCTGTCTTTGGGCTGGCTTACAGCTTTTTGCTAAAAAAGGTAGCTGGCAGGAGGGATCTTTCCTGTTTCTGTTCATTTCCCCCCTCCACTCCTAACCATGCCCTAGCATTTTCCTTCTGCAGAAAGAAAAAGAAGATCCCAAACCAGTGAAAAATGTCAGATTCTGAGCCTCAGTTCTGGAGTGTTTGTCAGTTTTCCCCATGTCATTCAGAGAAAATATTCCATTTAAATTCCAATTTGCCCAGAAGAATCACAATTTTAAACAGAACCGTGTGGAAACCTGGCTTTCCCAGGACAGGACACAGGGACCAGCAGGAATTTTTCACAAGTGCCCAGCACTTTGTGTTTAGCAGTGTTGCCTTGTCTCTCCTCACTGTTGTGCATTGCTCAGGTAGGACTGTAGAAGCCCTGTCAGGTGTCTGGGACAAAGCTGGCCCTGTTGTGCTAGACTTAGTTTGTCTTCCATTTCTGGTGATATTCACTCCCCTCTTTTCAGTCTCAATTTTTGTGCTTCCATTACAGGGAAGGTCAAAATGCCTCTGTATGCAGGCCTGCTTTATTAAACATCAAATGTTCTCCAGATGTTCAGCAAGGGGGTTTATGTAACAACAACAGAATTTGGGCCACATTTCTCTGTTTTCCTCTGACTAAATGCTCCTCATTTGAGGCAATGCTGATTCATAGCCCTTCACGGGAAGGTGATGGCTGGGGAAGGACTGGATTGCTGAGACTGCTTTACCAGTGTGGTAGACTCCTAAAACACATACCCAGCTCCTCTGGGATGATTTTGAAGCATATATTTAAGAGCCTTTCCAGTCCCTACAACTTTCTCAAGGAGCAGAGATCTGTTGCTTTGCCTCTCCTAGCTGTGACAGCCAAATAACTGAGTGTTCAAATGCTTCCTGCTCCTCTGTGGTTTGGGGCTTGCTCATATTCCCAAGCATGCTTTAATTTAAGGCATGCATTATTTAGTCCAATTGCATGACTTCTCCCCTTAATATAAGTAACATTTTATAATAAAGAATCATGGACAAACAGTAAAGACTGCAACCTATTAAGAAATATGGAAATATGGCGTTCACACACAGAATTCATTCTCAGCAAACTTAAGAGAGTACAGGAAGACCATTCCCTCCCTGCCCCCAGCACAAACCATCATCATCATCCTCCCTCTCTAGGTAAAGGATTTAGGAAGCTGATGGCCTCCCATAATGTTGCATGGGATGAAAAGTATCACCAAAGCATGGTGCAGCTTTGGGAGTCTTGCATGTAAGAATTTTAATTTTTGCTAATTCCCATCCATAATTAGGTCACTTAGATTTTAGAGACCTATGTAATAACGGGACTAAATAAGTTGTTATGGTCTGGCTAGGCTGAGAAGACTTTAATTTGACAAAGAGTTAATTTTTTATAACTACACTTAAGAGTGTCTTCCCTGAGTGTCCATAGGTAAGCCCACAGGCAAACATATATTCTCTACCTGGGTCTTGCCCCTCAAAATTTCTCCTCATTTTTTATAGGGAGTTCAGGCTTGATCCACAGTGTCTGTTTTCTATGCTTTTCCACAGAAAATGTATATTGCATTAGCAGAGATTCTGGAGGATGTATGGCAGGAGGGGGACTGCAGCCAGGTGGGCCTCACCAGAAAGGTGAGATGTAGTTCTGAACACAGTAAAGGGCACTGTTTAATTTCTGTTTCCTTATTTTTCTTGGTTTTTTTGGTTTCTTATAGATGTGGACATCCCTATCACACATGGAAACTACAGGTGCTCCCAGGAGCATGCTGTGGCAGTGACACAGCCCTTCCACTGAGGGTTGGGAATGCATGGAATGACTTATACCCCTGAAGTATTGCTCAGCCCTTCCACCTGGCTCATGGCCTCAGCAGAGCAGTGTTCCTGGTCTCATCCATCTCTGCAGACACCAGCAGGAAACACTTCTCAGCTTTGTCATCCCTGTCAAAATGTTGGCATTTAACAGCCAAGCTGCTGAACCAGACAAGAATGCAGCTGGGGTGTCTCTTCTTGATAGTAATATATTAAAAAGGGAAAATTGAAAGAAATCGCAGAAGCTGGAGGTGAAGCAGACTTTACCACATATATCTGGAGATTTTTTTCCCCTTTTTTCTTCACTTTTGGTTATGGCACTTTATAGAATCATAGGACAGTTTGGATTGGAAGGGACTCCAGAAATTATTTTGTTCCAAACGCTTGCTGTGGGCAAGGACACCTTCTACTACACCAGGTTGTCTGACTTTTTTACTACTGCCAAAAATCAGTAGAAGTTGGTAGTTTCATTGCTAATCTCTCCGTGCCCTTTGCATTTGCATGAGTGGTGATGTTCTTTGACGTCCTTCCTGCTTTCCTGCTTGTTTCTACAAGCTTTTCTTGTGTTAGGAGTGGGGGGATTAACTCCTACTGGCACATTAAACCTTAGATGCTGGTGCACACCAGAAGGGGAATTCTGCCATGTCAGAAATGCCTTTCCCGCAGTCGGACCAAACCAAACCAAACCAGCCCACCTGCAGGACTCATGCTGCAATCTAGGCATCTCAAGGCCAGCCTGGCAGCCAAAGTCTTTGCCACAGAGGTAAGTCAAGGTTTCAAGATATGTCCTGCATATAAAAACATATTTGCCTTCTATAGAAGCTCCCTTTGCCTCTGCTGCTGCCACCCTGGGCCTGACCTAAGGCAGTGGCAGCACAGACCGCAGGCAGCATGGGCCTGAGGACACCATTTTGGATGCAGGCTTCTCCTCACAGCACAGACCTGGTGTAACAAGACCTTAAAGATTCTTAAATGTGATTCTAAGGTTGCCCCCTTGCATTTTTCTCTGTCTTTCTTTTCTTCTGTCCTCACAACCACGTCCCATTTCCCTTAACTAGCATTTTTCGTGGCTTAAGAGAAAGCAAGCAGGGCAGAAATCAGCAGGAATAACGTAGGTCCCCTCAGTTTTCAGTGCTCCCAAGGCAGGGGACAGGCATATCAGTCAGAGCCTGGTTGTTTTTTAATTCCTGGCTTGGCTCTAGAAAGCAGTTTGAACCTTCATAGACATGGAAGTGCTTGTCTATAACTTCTGAAATCCCTGCAAATCCCTCTCTTGCCCCCAAAGAATCCAAAGCCTCAGGAGCCACAACATGTTTGCTCTTTCACCTGAGTCATGCTTACTTCTGCATAAATGAGAAGTTCAGCCTGGATTATTTCTCTGGATTTCTGATAGCACCACCAGTAGTAAAATTATCCCTGCACACAGCATTATGTTTTGGTTACATGAGAGGTGAACACAGTTACACGTGGTAATTTCCATGGGGCTTGAAGTCCTTGAGATTTTTCAAGGCAGCTTGTAAACCCAGCATGCTGTTTTATTCAAGCAAGCCTGTCCCAGATAAACCCTGGGCCATGAGCTGCACACTGCAGTTTTTCCTGGCTCCAAGAGCCAGAAGCACTGGGCACATACTAAACAGGACACAGCCGAGGGCAGCTGGATGAGCCTCATTTGGAGCTCCACAGCTCTTTTGAAAAGTGTGTCAAAAAAGTCTGTCATGCAGGGGAAATGAGAACATGTGGCAGATTAGTGTGCCTGAAACCAGACGTCCTCACAGCAGCCTGGGATGTGCCTTGAGGTGCCTCAGGGTCCTGGTGGAAGTACCATTTACTGCTAGGCAGGAGCAGGCTGGCCTTGCACAGGTTTCCCTCTGCAGCAGCCCTGGGCCTCACAACTGCTGGGGAATGTTCAAAGAAGGGATTCCAACATGGGGAAGGGGAAGCTGACTGAGGAGCACCTGAGGTCACTTGGTTTGTTCAGCTGGAGAAGAGGAGACTGAGGGAAAACCTTGCTGGGATCTGCAGCTTCCGCATGAGGGGCAGTGGAGGAGCAACACCCATCTCTGTGATCAGTGACAGGACTGAAGGAACAGCTACATCTGTGTCTGCAGAGGTTTAGGTTGGATATCAGGAAAAGGTTCTTCTCCCAGAGCGTGCTGGGGCACTGACCAGACTCCCCAGGGAATGATCACAAGCCCACAGCTGATAGACCCCAAGGAGTGTTTGGACAATGCTCTGAGGCACATGGTGGGATTGTTGGAGTGTCTGTGCAGGGCCAGGGGTTGAACTTGATAATCCTTGTGGGTCCCTTCCACTCAGGATATTCTGTGGTTCTGTGACTCTGTGATTCTATCAAACACAAATTGAGTGGTTCCGCTCCTCATCATCACAAGGGGATTTGGGATTTCCTGCAAATTCAGGGTTCCGTGGTTTCACATTGTATGGTTTTTTTGCAGGGCCTGGGAAGGCCCTTATTGATGTGGCAAGACATGGCCAAAAACCACTCTGACGGTAGATGCTCCATGACTGAATCCTGAGTCAGCCATGGCATAATCCAGCCATTGCCACATCCCAGGACCTGTCCCACAGACTTTAAACAAGGTAGTTGACAAAGATATTTGAGTAATGCTTTTTGTGATATCTGATGAATTGTTAGGTAAAGACAAGAGCTGGAAAAATATTTTGGGAGATATTTTGTCGGTGGGGTGCTGCAAACCAAAGAAATTAGCAGTTTGCCAAGACCAAGACTGTGGGAGACATGGGAGCAGAACCTATTCCTTTGATTCCTGTATGCAACAGATTCTGTAAAAGCAGGGCCAAGAAGTAAACATGTCAGGAGTAAAATTGTTCACAGCTGTATCAGACAGGTCAAAGGGTGAGAAACTGGTCCGTACAAGTCACCAGTTGTAAAGGAGGCCCTGGTGGCTGTTTCAGAAGTGAATGGTTCCTTAGGATCCCAAGAGTTCACACCACCCTCCAACTCTTGCAGAGTGTTATGTATTAGGAAAAAATATTAGGAAGAAGTTCTTTATTCAGAGGGTGGAGACGCCCTGGCACAGGGTGCCCAGAGCAGCTGTGGCTGCCCCTGGATGCCTGCAAGTGTTCAGGGCCAGGTTGGATGGGTCTTGGAGCAACCTGGGATAGTGGAAGTTGTCCCTGCCCATGTGGGAATGAGATGGGCTTTAAAGTCTCTCCCAACATAAACCATTCTGAGATTCTCTGATTCTATGAGTTTTATGCTATTTTTCATACATTTGAATAGTTAAATCAAGCCTGTGACTATTTTGTCTCCAGTTTGTTTTCAGTCCAATGGCTTTGATAGCCAGATTAGAAACACGTGTTCACTGTGCAGTCGTGAAATTGAAACTGAAGTGCTCAGTTGACTCCCAAACACTGTTTTTGTTGCATTAATGACTGCTTGTTCAACACTAGATAGGACACATGTAAAAATAAATTTATTGCAGTGCACATTTTTCCCCAGGAAATTTGCATCAAAACCCTCCAAAAAGATCCTTGCATTCTATTAAAATGTTTGAAATGTAGTCTTAAATGTTAATCATTCAATGAATCAGAGGCTGATACCTTTTACTGATATCTTAAGAGAAATTTGATAATCAAGTGATTTTAACAGAACCAGAGGTAATAACAGGCACAAACTGAAACACAGGAAATTCAACCTGAACACAATAAACACCGCTTTTTTTAGAGTAAGGGTAGTCAGACACTGGACCTGGTTGCACAGAGATGTTGCGTGCGCCCCATCTGTGGAGACGCTCAAAACCCTGGACACTATTCTGGACATCCTGCTCTGGCTGACCCTGCTCAAGCCAAGGCTTTGGACTGAATGGTGCCTGCCAGCCTCAGCCATTTAGCTGTGACCCTGAAGGTCCCCACTATCACCAGAGGCAAAAGAAAGTCCTCCCTGCAGAGTCCTGGCTTAGTCAGGGTTTCAGAGGCTTTCAGGGTTTCACTCTGCAGTCCCAAAGCTCTACACAAGGCAAAGGAAAATTATAGAGGCATCTTCTCCCCTTTAGAGTGCATCACCTTGACTCACAAAGGACCTGGAAAGTATGTTTAATCTTTGTAAACTTAGAAATGGTTCCTGACTTCTTAACTCAAGGTAATCCTGCTGGATTTGGTACCACCCCTGCTTCAAAATACTCAGAGCCAGGCTTCAGGAGCTAGTCACACCCTTGCTTACTATTTCCCAGTGTCTTTGTGTTTCTGGTCACCAAGCTCTGTCTGGGAATAGTGGAGGAGTGGCAGGGAGCATCTGCATGGTTTTTGTCTGTGTGAAAGAGCAGCAGTTACAGAAAGTGCAGGATCTTGTGCCAACTTTGCTGCTTAGTCATCCTGCAGTGACTGTGATTTGGCAGCTGGTGTGACCCTGTTCCTAACAAATGTTTCCATTTATGGCTGGGATTTTTTATTTCCCTTTGCCTCCAATAGCCTCACATCTGGAAAGCCTCCAAAAGGGAGAAGCGGTGGGTTTACATCAGGAGAAACCAGCTGTGTATATTCATACCTTAAATTTGAATCCTCTCTCACAGAAACAGGCCACCCAGGATGCTCCAGGGATTCCTTAAGGGATTGTTATTCCAGAAGTGGGTGCTGTGCCTGTCTGGTAGCAAGAGCACAGATGTCATTATGGTTGCCAATATTTTCCTTGCCCAGGGCTTGGATAAGCTGAGAAGGAGAAAGCTGCAGCCATGTGACCTGGTTGTCCCTGCAAGCAGCCGGGTGTTGTGACGGTCCTGCCAGGGGCCCAGGAGAAGGGGTGGCTATGAGAGCAGATGCTGGAGACCCTCAGGGCTGTGCCCATCCTGAATGGCTCCTGAGTGCTCCTTGCTGGCTTCTGGGAAGAGAGGATGTGGTCACAGGGACTCAGCATGTGGGATCCAGGTTCCCTCCAGGCGTTACAGATGTGCAGGTTTACGCTGCACTCTGCTCCGGCAAGCCGATGGAAAAAAGCATTCCTGGCTTACGAAAAGCTTTAGGGCAGATGAAGCAGAGTCATGACCCGAGCTGGAAAAGGGATGTGCCTGCTGCAAGTTTATTGCCATGCTTAGAGCTGAAGCCTCAGGGGGAATGGCATTGGGATGCTGCACCCCATCTTGTGACTTGTCTTGGTGTCAATTCCCCGTATCCTACCCACATAGAGAACATGGATGCCTCATAACAACTGAGAAAAAAACCCAAATAATTTTCCTCACCCAGGGCACCAGATTGGAAAAATAACTTATCTTTCATTTAAGGCTAGATTCCAGCAAGGCACTGAAATTCCTGTACTTTTTGCTCCTGATCCATGTATTTTTGTGGAAATTTAGTGTGTGAAAGAGGTGGCTGCAGGTGGGGGAGGACTCCCCTCCCAGCCCTCCTTTCTTAAAAGAAAGGGTGCTAAGATGGGAGCACTGACCTGACAGTCTCCTCAGGTTACAGTTAACCTCACTATGTCTGAATTGTTTCCTTTCAAACCTTTGGCTGGGTTCAGGATATTCTGTAGAAACACTGGAATTCTGGAGAAACCTTCTGCCAACAGAGCATCAATGTTTGCAGCCAAAAAGGCCTAATCTCTGCTGGAGCTGATTCCTCCACAATCATAGCATTCAGCCCTTCTGAACAGGGAGTTGTGGGAAATAATTCAGAAAGCTGGAAATGTAGGCCTTAGAAACAGAAAGAGCAGAAAAAATTAGAACTACCTGCAGCTGCACAATCTGAAGGTAGAAAAAGTTACAGTATTATAGTAAGCAAGAACATGAAACAATAGCGAGGGAAGGGAAGAGTAAGTTTTCCAAAGGAGACAAGCTCATTGTTCTGCTCCAGAAAAACTTTTCTTCTTTGCAGTTTTAGGAAAAAAAAATACAACTTATGGTCTCATTTTTCCATGAGAGCCTTCTAAAAGAGATCATTTGTTGGTAATGGAATAGGCTTTTCTTTCTCACAAGTCCCCAAAGACAATTTTTACAACTATGGAGATGATAACACAAATTGTAATTAAACCCAGAACAAGACTGCTAACTTTAACAGGTCAAGACTTTACAATTATCTATTTACCCCTGAAAAAAGACTATCTTGGTTGGGCATTACAAAATTCAGATGATTTACAAAATACATTATTACATTTTTCAGGTGTTTGTTCTATTCATTATCCAGCCCACAAATTGCTACAAGTAAAATTGAGTTTTAGAGAAAAACCCATGCTAAGTGAATAACCTTTGCATGCTATAACTCCCTTCACTAATGGGTCAGGGGAGACACATAAATCACTAATATTATGGTTAAATCAAACAACTAAAACATGGGAATCAGACATTCAAACAATAGAAGGCTCTACTCAGATTATCGAGTTTGCTCCTGTGGTTAGGGCTTTTCAACTGTTTCCACAACCTTTTAATTTGATTACAGATTCTGCTTATGTTACTAATATAGTTAAAAGAATAGAAGGATCAATTTTAAAGGATGTTAGTAATAATACCCTATATCACTGGCTTTCATGTCTTTATACAATTTTACAACCAAACTCACCAATATTTTGTTTCTCACATTAAGGCTAATTCCTCGCTTCCAGGATTTACACCAGAAGGAATTACAAGAACAGATAAACTGACAATAGTCGTTTCAAACACTTTACCATAAATTTTTAAACAAACAAAATTGAGTTATACCTTTTTTCACCAAAACGCTCAAGCACTTGTACAGACATTTCACATTTCCAAAACTAGAACTATCATTAGTACTTACCCTAATTGTCAACTTGTACAACCCCCTCTTTCTACAGGAACGGTCAACCCACAGAATTTACAAAACCTACAATTATAACAAACAGACATCACTAAGTACCATTCCTTTAGGAAATTTAAAAACATCCATATGTCAGTGGACACATTCTCAGGTATAACTTTTGCTTTTGTCCATACAAGAGAAATGTGTAATCATATCTATCAACATTTTTTACAAACATTTGCTTCACTGGGTGTGCCCCAAGAAGTAAAAATAGAAAATAGCCCCATATATATATCCCAAAAAGTGGCTACATTTTTAATAGATTGGAGTGTTTGTCACACCTTTGGTATTCCTCACTCCCCCACAAGTCAAAGAATTATTGAATAGACACATCACATGATCAAACACATTCTAAATCAACAGAAGGGGGGAGTAGAGGCGACACCACAGATGAGATCGAGCAAAGCTTTATGTGTTTTTAACTTTTTGAACAGCTCTTTTACAAAATCCAATCCACCAATTTTTAGGCATTTTTCAAATAATACACAGGTGAAACTGGAAGAAAATGCCCCTGTTTTAATTAGAAACCCTGAGACAGGACATATTGAAGGTCCTTTCCAACTAATAACTTGAGGCAAAGGGTATGCTTGTATCTCTAAGTGGTTTCCAGTGAAGAACATCAAACCACATCAGGCACGAGAATGCTCTGATGAGTCCAATAGCGGAAAAACAAGTACAGAGATGTGAGCTGAACAGAGAGACTATGGTCACACCTGACGTACCTGTGGAACCTGCAAACCTTGATTTTATGTCAATGATAAAAGTGTGAATTGTTGGTTTCATAGAGCTCTTTTGGCAAAAGTGCTATGTTATAGAATCAGAGAAAGCTAATCCCTCATTGGATTTTTAAAAGTGAAATTACCCCATTTTTAACACAGTTGTTTCGTCCCCAGCCAACTTCAGGAAGGAACAAAAGCAGAATTTGTGAGTTGAAATATATGGGGAAATCTTTTGTCAAAAAGTAGCTCACAAAAGATATGGAGCAAAATTGAATGTTACGCTGGTGCTGGCTAGCTTTGCTTGCTTCTTGCAGTGCAGCTTTGCCTGTGGAACAGCCAAAAACAAATGTTTGGGTGACCTTAGCCAAGGCAGCAGGCTCAGACGCCATATGTCTGTCCAATTTAAACCCAGAAAAGCCTTTTTCAACCTGTCTAGTCAGTGTGCCAATAAAATATTGGCCAATACCTATATATTATGATCTCTTGACCAAAAAGCACCCTAATAGTAAATCAGGTGAGGTTGCTAACAGGAGCAATTCTGTGGCTGATCGGGACATTTGGACCAAAGAACTTCTTTAAAGCACCTTCTGAGCCCCAAGAATCAGAGATTCTTGGTTCCTTAACAATGGATTTCTGTCTTATGTTTTCAGATAACAATTGATGAGAGAATGATCTTACAAAATACAATGTCACTCCCAATTACCCTTCTTACAGAAATTCGATGTAATTACTCAGTTAGTTGAGGCGGACTTTCCGGGGTTGACCAATATCCATGACAATTACCAAAACGATATTGGTTCATTTGTGGAGATAGGGCTTGGCAAGGCATTCCATCATGCTTGGAGGTGGTCCATGCAGTATTGGACAACTTACTGTTCTAGCACCTAGTGCCAAGACAGTCATTAAGAAAAAACACCGAGGCAAAAATTTGCCCATCAATATGAATAAAATTGTAACAGTGATTTTAGGCCCTGGAAAGCTGTGAAAAGAGTTTCAGCAGGTTTAGTTCTACCCCAGCTCAAATCAAAGAAGACAGTGGATCATGGTTAGACAATTTGTTCAAAGGATGGATGGATCTTTACACCTTGGCTGACGGGACTTAGTAAAATAGGTTTATATGTGTGGGTTATTTTAGTAGTGATATTAGTAATAGTACCTTGCATAGTTCAGCATTTGCGACAAATGATGGACAAAACTATCAGAGAAGTTTTTATCATACGAGAGAGATGTTGGACATTAAATCGGAGAAAGTTCTCAAGATCTTACAGAGATAGTGGATGCAAGTATAGACATAGATGAAGACCTTGAATTAAGACCTCGTAACGGATGAGACTTACTAGAACAGTAAATAGTAACTACTACCAGATTTGACTTATATCCTTTGAAAAGACATTTTACAGCATTAAAATTGCTGTGGTGGAAAAAAAGCAACGCTCAAAGCAAGCAAGAGATGTAATTCAAACAAGCAAAAAGAAATACCTATTATAGTAGAGCTATGTAACGCAAGGTGTTAATAAGCAACAAAGTTAAGAAGGTTTCTTTTTGCTTGTACCGAGAGGGGGAAATGTGGGAAATAGTAAAGGTAAGATGATTTTCAGAAAGCTGGAAATGCAGGCCACAGGAACAGAAAGAGCAGAGAAAATTAGAACTAGCTGCAGCTGCAAAGTCTGAAGGTAGAAAACACTACAATAGTATAGTAAGCAAGGACATGAAACAGCAGCTTCAGTTTTAGTCTTGGCTAAGATAGACCTTAAGACTGCAGGAAAATATGCTTAGCAAGATATTAGAAGGTTTTAAGCTTAATAATGATGTATTGTGTATTGTTAATAGAAAGCATACAAGGAAGCATTTTGTGAAGCAGGTGTATATATACTTTTAGTAATTGGCTAGAACAACTGTCTGTAAGCTATAGCAATATGCTATTGGCTATAAAGTTTTTTAAATGTCCTGTAACAAAGAAATCTTTGACTGCTGCTGGCTGTATATGAGATTTTGCCATCTATCTATTGTCTCAACCATGTAATGAGGCTGATACTACAATAAAAGATCAAGAAATGTACCCCAGCAGTCCCGTCCTGTTTGTGAAAAAAGCTCCCCAACACAGGAGTCACTGTGGGAAGAACAAACACAGTGTTACTGCTGGAACCTGCTGAGGGAAATCCTGTCTACAGCTCTTGTTATGACAAGGATTCAATAAAATACGATCAGAACTACTTAAAACCATCCCGTCACAGTGTAGAATACCTCACTCTCATCCCTAATCACCAAGTTATCCCTTTCCCAAGATCTTGAGTCCAACCCAGTCCTTTCTCCACCCAAACAGGGAGAAGAACAGGAGAGAAGCTCAGAAAGGAGTGAGACCCCAGAGCACTCCCCACAGATCAGAAGTTGCTCTGGCATGGGTCCTGTGCCAAGTGCTTTCCTGATGGTCTGGATCTAGGACCTGACAGGGATGGAAAGTCCAGCTGGAGATTTAAGGAGTCCAAGGAGCTGCTCATGGGGCAGTAGTGAGGAATCCTGATTGGGAGGCAGCACTGAAACTGCCCCCAGAGAGAGAATAGGGGAACCTCCACCACCTGAGAGGGAACACCACCACCTAGAGGGGAACCCCAACACTTAACACAGGGAAATGGGGAGCTACAATGGAGCTGGGACATAGGAGTGGGTGGGATGCAGCCGATAGCTTGTGAGAACAGATTGCTGGGACAGAGTGTCCTGTGCAGGGCAAAAAATCTTTTGGAGGGACAAGTGGAGGGATATGTGGAACAGTGGGTAAATTCTGCTGTTCTAGGGGGCAGCCCCATGGAGTGACAGGGCATGGAGATTGCAACAAGTGAATATTCAGGTTGTGGATGTGTTTTGGGATATCTGTTCTGCACAGGGAAAGGATGGAGGTTATTATAGGACATCCACAGGGACACAGAATGCAGATTGTCTCCTATGTGTATTTAAACTTGTAACTCCTTCTTAATTTTTGATGTTTTGTAGGGTGACGTTGTTATCATGTAGGATGAGGGAATTTGAGTCCCACTCAAATTCCCCATGACGAAAGGTAGCACCTGTGGACTGTATCTGTTAAGGGTGTGATGATGATAAATTACTTTGTCACATAGGAATGATACAAACACATACCTGAATGGCAGCTTTTAAATACATATTCTCCTGAAATGTGAACTTTGGGCTGCATGAAAGAGGCTCCCAGTTCTGGCAAAGAATCCCTTAAGTCACACAATGCTGTTGAAACTGTGGCTGGGGCTGCTCATGGGTGCCAGCAGCTCCAAGACAGCAAACCCAGTCTGTAATTTTTGCTGGAACTTCTGGTGTGCTTCAGCCATGGATTTTGTTGGTGGCTGCAGCACCAACTGCAAAAGCTGCTGAGGGACTTAGCATCTCCTGTGCTCCCACACCTCTTCCCAGAGATTTCAAGAGTGAAACCCTGGACTCAAGGCAGGGTTGCTGTTTGCTCCAAGGGGCAAATCAGGACAGAGGCTTTGCCAAACCCAGCTGCTGTGTCCTGCTGCCAGCCCTCGGTCCTCCTCCACGGAGGTGTCTGTCCACTGTGGTCTCTCAATGGGATCCATATGTTCTTGATGAGAGGCCTGGAGAGCTTAATCATCCCTGGTCTGGGGTTTTCTATCAAGCACTCCTACAGCCTTCAATTATCTGAATTCCCCAGAAGGGATGTGAGAAATTGATTTCCCCACAGGGCTTCCAGTGGCTCCTTCAAGTCCTTCCTTCCCCCATCCCTGCTACAGCATCCTGTCTCACTGTTCTTGTCCTTGTGTCTCTCTGAGGATGGGGTGTACTGGATGGTATCCCAGCCATAGACTCACCTTTTCTCTCTTAGTGTCTGACAGAGATGTGCTGAGCAGACAGGTCATGGGCTCTGCCTTGGAGGCAGTGAGATGTGAAAGGCAAACCTGGGCTGCTCTTGAGGATACTCACACTGGCATGAGCTCACACAAGTTCAGCTGTTAAACCTTGAAGCTTCTCCTGTGAGCAGGTGAGCCTGCCACAACCACAATCACAGCTTTAGGAGAGGCACAAATTACTTACTTCATGACTTTATGGCAGAGCACATTTTTAATTTATTGACAGTAGTTTTGCTGCTGTCTGAAGAGGCACTCAGGTGGGTAATGCCAACCCTTTTGGGACTCCTTAAAGTGATGCAAGGGAAATCTCGATGTAAAATGAAACTCTGGCTTCTATGCCCAAGAAGACAATTATTTTTAAAAAATGAGTAATGCATTATTTCTTCCTCATTTCTGTGTGTCTCTTTGCATTTTCATATTTGTAGATAGAGGCTGCCAGAGCCTGGATGGAGAAGGGACAGAAGGGAGGGTGACGAAGTGTAGGTAGAAGAACTCTAGGTAAAAAGAAAAGCTGCAGGTAAAAGAAGAACAGTAGGTAAAAGAAGGACTGTAAAAAAATAGTGTGTAAAGGAAGTGTGTGTAGAAGCCAGTGAGTACATGCTTGCACTTTCCCCTCCTCGCTCTTCATTCTGTTTATCACATACACTGAAGCTGGAAAATCTCAAGCCTCTTTGGACTGCAGATAAGCATTCCAGCTCCACTGGCAGCCTTAAGTAAAACAAGTATAAACACGAGATGTTATTTATTGTGTGCACGATTAAAATTAGTTCCTTTGATGTTGGAGATTGAGTTCACGTTAATGCTCCAATTAAGTGCATAGAATTTCAGTTAGCCTTGTAAAAGGGGATGCTGCGTCTCCAGCAAAAATATTTAAACTTCCTTGTGACCCTGATCTCTTGTCTTGATTTAAGGTACCATCCACAAAGTAATCCAAGGAAAGATGGAATATAGCTCTCCTAACTCACTCTGCAGAGTACTTGCTTTGTCTCAGGGGAATAGCTATTTGATAATGAACATTTTTTATTTTGTTTTGCTTTGGGGTTTTTGTTGGGGCTGTTTTTTGTTTGGTTTGGGTTTTGGTTTTTTGTTTGTTTGTTTGTTTGTTTGTTTGTTACTTTGTAGTAACACCTTTGAAACCAGCTCAGATAAGAATTTTTGTCTTAACACTGATTATGTATCTAATTAGATGACATTTCTTACATGCCTGAAACTCCTGTTCAAACTTTTAAGACATTTGGTGCAAATACTGTTTTCCTTCCCAGTTCATGTGATGGTAGAGGGGAATTTTTTATTGCCATGTTGTATTTGGCCAGGAGGACAATTCATTACAGAATTCTAAATTTCTTTAGCATAAAGAGAGCCACAAATGGGACGATGGCCTTGTTTTGTGTTAGAGCAAAAATTCCAGCATGTGTGCATGGGAAGGGGAGGTGTTAAATGTTGTGCCAAAAGCACAAGCGACACCCTGCTGTACGTGACTGGGAGCTGAGCCTACGGGCTGCACAGGGTTCCCTGGATCCACATCAAATACGTGAGGAGCAGCAGCCATGGAGCAGTGGAAAAGCTCAGCAACCACAGGAACAGCAGCTGGGAGGCTGCCCACACCCTCCCCAAACAGGGATGTCTGCAGAGCAGGGCAGCTTCCTGCAGCCTCCCCCTTGGTGGAGGGAAGCAAGTCCTGAAGAGCTCAGCACATCAAGCCGGGCCAAGGAAGGCTGAAGACAAGTTGGGATTTTGCTTCCTGAGTGGCTGGTTGAGTTGGACACAGATTTCAAGGGTCTCACTACGGTTCCGTGGCACCTCTGTGTGTGTGCCTGGGGCATACACAGTTGGCAAGACTTGAATCACCTGCAAAATGTTGGGGTTTCAAGTTATTTTGCAAATTGTTGTGATTGCAAATTTAACCTTGGAAACTTTGGCCCCATACTGAGGTCATGAAAGGGGTGAAAATGGAATCCATTGCTCCAGGACCACACTGGTCTTCCAGAGAGTTTGGGGGAATGGAAGTGAGTAGCCAGACACAGCTCCCAAGCACTGCAAGAGCTCATTCCTCAGCCTCCCAGAGGATTCTGGGTTTTCAAAAACCTCAGTTTAATGCTTTCTCTTGATGACCATCTTTAGTAGCAAGTTGCAAGCCTGAAGTCACAAGCCTGAAGTCACAGATTTTCTTTTAGGATCTGAATAACAGGTGGCTAAAGCCAACAAAACCTCTGTCTTTGGTTTCAGTGTTAGATTTTTTTTTTTTTCACATTTCCTTTCTAATTCCTCTATATAAGTCCCATTGAAATGGGAATTAGACATAATCTGACTCAAGTATTCAGCTCCATACAAAGGCTAATGTTGGAAACACTTTTTTGTTTAAGACCCGAGGGCAGAATATTGTGGTTGCAGAGACAAAGCTGGGATTAAAGACACAATAAGCATTTCAAATAAATCAGCTCAATTAGTGACCCCCCAAGAGGCCTTGCCAGGCCACTCGGCCTCCTGAGGGAAGTCACTGAAACCAGGGCCAGCCCCCTTCCAGTGCAGCAGCCGACATTGATATACTCCCCCAGATTTAGAAAATAAAGTCTTTTCCCCCCCCCCCATCTGCTCCATTTCAGCCCCCTCTTTTCCCAGGATAAGGCAATAATTAATTCCTTTCCTTTCTATTTATACCCATTAGTCATTGCAAAAATGTCCCCCATAGATTTATAGTTCAATATAATGAGTATATCTTGAGGGAATATTACTCATGAAGTTAGCTGAAATCTAAAAGAAAAAGTCTCTATTTCAGTTTAACCTTAGCCAGAGTAGTCATTTCATGGCAAAGGGGAGGGAGAGAGGGGGCCGCCTGTAGACTGCACCTCCAGGCTCCAGCAAATGTTTAGATAGGAAGAAAAATGAAATTTCTTTCCTAGGTCTGTACATGGCGTTAAGGACCGTGTGGGTGGAATGGGGTGGGATGGGATGTGACTAAGTTTAAAAAATGTACTTTTTTTTTCAAACCATCACCAGTAAAAGGCTAGGGAAGGGGATTATGTTTCTTCTTTCAACTGTGTGGGGTTTTTTTCCTTAATTTCATGGAAACACCACTGCAATTTTTTCCTTCTCATTTCTCTGGTGACAAGTAAACAAAACAAACGCAGCTGGGTTGTTCTGCTCTTTCTGTATTGCACCATGAAGTCCCAAATACTCACATTGTGTGTTTTAACTCTTTTCCCTCCCTACCCAGGGCTGCAAAACTACAGATGGCCTGAAATCTCCACAGAGATATCTTGAGATTATCCAGCATGTGCTCCACATTACGGAGGCATCAGCCATAACTCTAAGGTCCTGCCCTGCCAGGGAGCTGGAATGCAGTTGCTTCACTATGCAAAGGTTGTTCTCCATGAGTCAACAAGTTTTGGGACTCAACCATCCAGACTGGCTGCCTGAAAAAAATGTGCTGCAAGAGGAGAAAGCATCAAAAAGCATAGATTGGGAAACTGGTAAAAAGCAAATTATTCTGGGAGAAAGTGTTTCAGTTTGTCCTTTCCCCACTCTCTCTGTTCTCTGTCTGTCTACCCATTTTTCATAGAGTCTAAGAATCCCCTGACGAGGAAGAGACCCACCCAGTTCAGCTCCTGGCCCTGCCCAGGACACCCCATCAGTATCACCCTGTGCATCCCTGAGAGTGTTGTCCTAATGCTCCTGGAGCTCGGGCAGCCTTGTGGCCACTTCCCTGGGGTGCCTGGTCAGTGCCCCAGCACACTCTGGGGGGTAGAACCTTTTCCTGATATCCAGCCTAAACGAAATAATCTGCTTGTTGTGTTCACATAATGATCATGTGTTGGTGCTGCCTGGCAGTTCTGGGAGAACCCTGAGCACTCTCTCTTTCCCTGGCTTTGAAATGTCTGAGATGGCACTGCCACCCCCTCCATGATAGTGAGCAGACCCAGAAATGGTCTGGGACTTTCCCCTTCCAGAAGGGATCAGCTCCAGAAGATGCTGGAAAAAGCTGGCTCTAGACAATAGGCTTGGACTGAGGAACTGAAGGTACAATATTTTAGAAGTTCATAATTATGGCCTTAATTACTCCAAAGACCAAAAGAAATTGTGCGCCTTGGCACAGGAGCATCCCTGCTGTTTCTTCAAGCTGCTGTCCTCAAACACACTCTGAAAAGGGAAATCTTGAGCAGGAGATATTAGAGCAAGGGTCTCCACACTAGTAGCGTGTAAACAACCATTTCAGGAAGATTATTAGAACTCATAGAGAATCAGGCTTTGTCACCACTATATCTACACATTGTAGAGACCCTGGGATATCTTCATCCCCCTAAGGATCTTGAGCTCTAGCTTATTCTAGTCTAGAAAAAACCACAAAAATACAGATATAGGCCTGAGCCTGGCAGAGCTTCAAAAGTGCTAAAAGTTGGGAAAACCTTGGGGTTTTTTAAAATAAAATTCTAGAAACTCCAAACAGTTCTTCCTTATGTGTTGGCAAGCAACAATTTGCAAGCACACAAAGTTGTATATAAAAACTGGGTGCTAAGTAAATAAGAGCTGTAAGAGCACAGGGGACTGAAAAGTTAACACTGGGATAACAAATAGGAAAAATGATGCAAAGCCTGAGATTGTACTGGTGTGTTCGTGAACACTCTCTAAACATCCTGGAGTAGTTGACTTTAGTGGCCTAAATCCCAGGAAATGCTGCTAAAATATGGTATAAAATGAATATTTGCTTTTTTCTTCAGAAATATTCCCCTTTGTGCGTCATCTTACTGCAATTTGAGAACATCAGGCTCAGTGGGGGCTGTTGCTCACATGCACGAACTGGGTTAATCCAGAAAAATAAGTTTATTTTCTTTCATATATATATATGTTCCTTTAAATAGATGTCTTCTCCTGGGCAATATCTGCCAGAGATGTCTTGGAGATAGCCAAATCTGTTTTGGAGAAGATGGTCCAGCACAGGGGATGTTGTAGTAGGATTCTGATGAAGACCACCTGATGAAGAAGAGGAGGTGGATGAAGTGTACTTCAGGCTCTTGGAGAAATCCTTAGAGCCACAGAATGGGCACGAGCACCACAAGACGTTTCTGGAATGGTTTGAAGGCAGGTTCCTGATGGAGCTGATGAATGAACCAACAAGGAGAGATGATCTTTTGAACCCCACTACCACAGGGAAGAACTGGCTAAAAACAAGTGGGTTGGAGGCAGCCCTGTCTGAAGGGACTGGGGCACTTCAGGGGGTGAGAGAGGTCAGCTAGGCAAAGAGCAGAATTACAGCCTTGAGCCTCAGAGGGGCAGGGATTTGCCTGTTGGGGTGAAGGAATACTAACACATTGTATGAATTGAGCTTGAAAGTCACAACCCTGGAAGTGTCCAAGGCCAGGCTGGACAAGGCTTGGAGTGACCTTATCTAATGGAAGGTGTCCCTGGCCAAGACCAGGGGTGGAACTGGATGAGCTTTAAGGTCCCTTCCAACCCAAAGCATTGCTTGGTTCTGTAAACAGGAAGCAAGAATTTCAGAAAATGGCGACTACAAAAGAGCAAAAAATTCTGTTTGTCATCAGTGAAAATACTGAGACTATCAGCTGCATACCTATGAAGAGTTGAAAACCAGCATGCATTGTTCTCAGTAAACACTTAACAATTTTGGCCTAGTTTTTTGTTCTCTGCTCACAGTTAGAAAACAAGACCCTTGGAGACCACTGCATAACATCAGAATGACGTGAATGGTGGTTGCAATTGCAGAAAAAGGCAATACAGTAGCTGCTTTCAAGGGAACCCATAAACCACATGTACACACGTTTGAAACAGGGTGTTAACATGTTATTGGGGGCTACAAGTCACATAACAAAAAGAAAAAAAAAAAAAGAGCCGATACACAGTTTATAAAGGAACAGCTAAACAAACCATAAAACACATTTCAATTTACAAGGGGATGTAAATGATATAGTAGCCATCTGTGCCTTCCTTCAATCCTATAGAGTCAGTTGTAGAGGAGAGCAGTTAATCAAGCTTTTGTCTTTCTTTCTACCCTTCATCTTCTTCAATTTCCTCTCTTTCCATTTTAAATATAGTGGAATACTCAGTATCTGTTCAGTACGGTGCGTTCTGTGAGGTGCAATGATAATTTGCAGGTCAGACAGAATCATAGAATCATTAAGACTGGAACAGAACTCCAAGGTCACTAAGTCCAACATAGAAGGTAACTAATCCATATCCATGCACACTCTCTGAAAAATATCCTTCCATGAAATCTGCAGTTCCACTAAAATGAGGAAGAAAGAAAGGAAGTTTATTTGAGGATTAGGAAAAGGAGCTAAAGAGGGCATACCCATTTTCCTTCAGAACTTCAAATGTCCTCAGCCCATTCTTAAGGAAAAAACCCTCACTTACAGAAAACTAGCTCAGGCCTTTACCATCAGTTCCAAAAGAAGATACAAAAGAGGAAAAAAAAAACCAAACCAAACCAACCCCCCCCCCAAAAACCAAAACCAACCAACAAAAAAAACCCCACCCAAATAAAAAAAAAAAAAAAAACCAAAAAAAACACCAAACCACCCCAAAAAAAAAAAAAACCAAAATCACCAAACCACCCCCCAAAAAAAAAAAAAAAAAAGGCAGGAGGATGTTTTGAGGTTCTTTTGCCCCATTTTCCACCTCTTTCTCTTTAATGTGCCTGTGTGTCAGACTGCCCCAACTTAAGACAGGAACTTGCCAGGTGTGCCCAGCTATGACAGACCTGTGAAAATGACAATATTCCTACAAATGTCAGGCAAGTGGTTATCTAGGCAGATGAAAAATACCAAGACTGCCTTTTTTATTGAGGCAAGATGTTGAGTATGTTCTATAAAACATACAGGAATCCTCTCAGGGACAAGGCATTTTGTCATATCAAGTTGCAAGGAAAGGTTTTGATTTGACATGAGAAAGTTCAAGAAGCACACATAGAAAGTTAAACATAGGTCCTTTGCTCAAGAAACTGCAGAGAAAAGACTTGCCAGTCTGGGAGGGGGAAGAGAAGATGTGGAGGTGTGGGTCTGTGGTCCGCTCCTCTCCAAAGTCTGGGCACTCACCAGCACTGCAAGGGACAGATGTGCTGTTCAGCTGTTTGTGATAAGGCTTCTTGCTGGAGAAACAGTTTCTGCAGGGGCAGGTTCACCTAGAAACAGCTGCATTGAATGGATTAGAAGCAGCATTGACAGGTACCTATGGACATAACAGAGCTTGGACACAGCAGAAACAGGAAAAGCAGGGCCTGGAATGTGACATATTCACTGGATCACTGGGAGGTGGATGGTTTGCTCAGACGTCTCAGGTGCTGTCTGGTAAATCACCGTCAGCAAAAGCTGGACCCATTCTCTCCACTAAAGATGCTCCAGAAGAAAAGGGACCAACCCATTCAGAGCTTCAGGAGAGTCCCTGGAAAGCAACAGCCTCACAAAATCCTTCTTTTGCTCTTCAAAACAAAGTTATAGCTCACGGAACAAGAGGCTGTGTTCCTGAAAGTCATTACTGTTCTCCACATTTTTTGTTCAGACATTTGCTCCTATTTTTCATTTAGCAGAGCTAAAAATACCTTGTGAATTTAAAAGTAATTAAAAAAAAAAAACAACTACAACAACAAAGTCCTTGAGCTCAAGGAGTGTCTGGGCAATGCTTTTGGGCACATGGTGTGATTTTTGGTACTGTTCTGTGTAGGGCCAGATGCTGGACTCAATGATCCTTGTGAGCCCCTTCCTACTCAGAATACTCCCTGACTCCGTGATTCTATAAACCCAAATCCAGAAATTAATTAATAGAAACCAGTAATACTCAGTCTTGGTTGGCTCTGAGGAAGACTTGCATATTTGCAAGGGCAATGACTCCGTGATTCTGTGCAAGCTGCTCTTTTTCGGAATGTTCTTGTTTTCATTTGTTCCACTCAGGACACGTTACTAGGATGGAGGAGGAGCAGGACAGTAGGGAGCGAAGAAAGAGAAAGACTATTTGATGGTATAAATAAAGATGTGGGACATCAATGCCAACCCCAAAAAGGGGCCTCTCGACCCAGCCCACCCCTTGCCGCGTGGAGCGGAGGGGAGGGGACCCTGCCAGGTCTCGGTAGACCCACAGTGACTCTCCGTGGATGTTGGGAGTTACTGCGGAGGAGGAACTCGGAGGGCAGCTCCAGAGGGCCGGGGAATAGCGGGGCTGGGCTGGAGCCGCCTCCGCCGCCCCTCGCAGTCCCTCAGGCCGCACATCGCAGCGCCCGAGCCGGAGCCGCCCTCCCGCCGGCGGCGCGGAGCCTCCCTGATCCTGCCGCCCCACAGAGCCTTTTCCTTACGCTGCACAGGGACCTGGCGACCAAGTTTTGATGACCTAGTTTTGCAGGTAGGCAGACTTTTTCACTCCGAGTACGGGGGTTCTGTGGCTACTTACTGACAGAGCTCCAGATGGGAATAACAGAAGTCCCTCTGAAATTTCAGCTGCTGCTCACCGGCTTTCCAGCAAGGTGCTTATTTCGCATTGAGACAGTACCTGCTATAAGACAATATAAATTTTTCCTTTACTTTCAGCTCTTGGCTAGTTTGGGTGTTTTTTCTAAGGTTTTCGGTTTTTTGGTTTTTGTTGTTTTTTGGGTTTTTTTTAATTCCCAGGTGTAAGTATGTGGACCAGAAACTGCCAGGGCCACAGGTCTAGAAAATGCCTCAGTTGAAGGGGGTGGATTACTTCAGCAGCTACAGTGAAGTGATAGCAGCAAGGCAGAGAGCTCCTCTGCTGTGTGATTTCCCCTTGAGTTTTGGGATTTCGGAAAATATGATTTAGATTCACCGGTGGCCTCTGTCTCCTATTTATGCTGAATTACATCAGCACAAGCTCCTCTGTTTTGGGAAGTGGCAGCACATTTAGGAACGCCTGGGAATTCGTTGCACTTGGTGGCAGTGGTTTGCTCCTCTCAGCCTTCCTGCAGACCAAACTTTCCCCGGATAATTATATTGGGAGACTTGGAGAATATCTGGAGTCTCTGTAGCTGAAACCTCTTCCCTAGGTGCTCTGCCAAGGGATGAAAATTACAAGGCAAGTTTGCTAGTGGCTGCAACCAGTGCTGAAATTCCCTCCTCATGCAGCGTGCAAACCACAGGCATACAAACAGGAAGGAAGAGGAGGTGTATTTTCAAGAGTTTTGTTCCAAATGGGACACGTTTTTCTTTTCTAGTTTCATTTATCAAACATATGAGTGGAGAAAATGATGCATGCACAAGTGAGTGACACCACAGGCATTGCATGCTGGGCATGGCTATGGAAAATGCTGGGACTGAGCAGCAGGAAGACGTCAAACTTTATTCTGCATATTTTAGCACAGCCAGCATAACTCTACTTCCTTGAGGGGAATGCAACTTTTGTGGCTTTAAATTTATGTGGCTTTAGATAAGTTCCTTGAAGGCAGTGTTAGCTTAGAGAGCAGCACATCTCGATTTTTGCGAATTTGGGGAACAGTTTGGTCAGTTACAATGGCTGTTCTGGTATTGGAGGAGACATACACAGTGCACCAGGGGGAACTTCAGGAATATCAATGTGTAGGATAAAGCAGACCATGGCTCTGCCTGGCCATGTGCATGAGGTGTCATTTCCATTGCACTGGGATCTGCTCAAAGTAATAATTGGGATTTGCTCTAAGATGTGAGAGCACAAATAACCAGATATAATTTGCACATTTGAGCCACTGCAAGTAAATTGTTTGTCGTAATATCACTTTTGGTTCAGTTACTCGTGCTAGGAAGAGGATCAAGCAGAGAACTTGGGTCCTCCTGCAAGGCCACTCTTTTGCAGGGCTCTGTCTAGATAAATCCATATATTTTTCAGTTATGTGTGTAACAGCCAGGTCACATGGGATTGCCGTGTGGGAACAGCAAAGACTGCATTTTTCTGTGCCTGAGGTAGGAGCACAGACCCTCATTCAGGGAGAATGGTGCAAAACATGCCCTCAAAATTTTTTTCAGAGGATCCACTGCTTGAGATTCCCTATTGTTTTTCCCTTGTGTGCATCTCATGGCAAAAGAGGTGATACACTCAAAAATACAAATACTGAGAGAAGGCCTCATAGGAACAAAGGTCCTGCTCTGGCAGAAAGAAAAGTCAAGGAAGAACAAGATGGGCAGACCCAAGTGTCCTGGCATTATGACTCAGCTCCCAGTTTGCTCTTTGCATTAGCTTTTTTAACTGTTTATGTTCAAAAATTGCATTCCACAGATGGAAAACAGTTAGTCTGAAATACTGTTGAAATCTGAGGTTTCTATCTCAGCATCTGAGTCCCCACTCAAGCAGGTGGGACTTTAAGCCAAATACCAAATATTACGGGGTTTGCAAGAGCATCACAACAGGTGGTGGTTCTCTGAGGATGACAAAACGGGCAGCATCACCCACCCCTGCCTTGGACACTCCTGAGGTGGCTACTGGAGCTCTCAACACCATGTATCCAGGGGGGGTTAATACCTGGTGGGGTGCCGGGAGAGCTGGAGACTAACGTAGCTCAGGGTTCAGAGTGGGATAGAAGAGATGGTGCAAGACGACCCCAGGGAAGTGAGTTGTGAAAACTCGTCACTTTCCTAATTGTTGTTCTGCCGATTGAGAGTCCAAGGTTGTGGTGCTTCACTGAGCCAGTCCCAGGCCCCAGGGGCTGTGGGCAGGAGCCGTCCTGTGCCAGAGCTGGCCCTGGTTATCCGTGCAGGCCAACTGCTCTTCTCTACAGTGCCTTCCCACCCACATACACAGAGGGAAAGAAGGAGGGAGAGAGGGAGGTGGTTAAACTCAGCATACAATGATGAGTCTGACATTTAGCCAAAGCCCTCAGTGCTCCCAGACTCTCCAAAAGTCAATGTCTCCATCTTCCTCAGCTAAAGGCTGGCTCTAAAATGGTGCTTCCTGAAGGCTCAAAGCTATTGTGTGCTACAAAAGATCAGGATCTCCTGTAGCCCTGTTTTGTGAAGGGTAAACAAAACAAGGAAAGTCTGCAGTAGGCTTAGAGGGGTGAAATCTTGATCTTAACTAAAACACCCATTTAGCAGAAAGTGTTTTATCCTTACCATACCACTTTTATTCTCTGCAACACAATGGAATTTTAGCCACACTGACTTGTGCAGGGACGTCACAGAATGGTTTGGGTTGGAAGGGACCTGAAATACCATCCCATCCCACTCCCTGCCATGGGCAGGGGCACCTTCCACTAGACCAGGTTTCCCCAAGCCCCATCCAATCTGGTCTTGAACACTTTCAGGGATGGGGCAGCCATAGCGTCTCTTGACAACCTGTGCCAGGGCCTCCCCACCCTCACAGGGAACAATTTCTTCCCAATACCCAAAACAAACAAACAAACAAAAAACCCCAAAACCATTCAAGAAAGAAGCTGTCTTTTTGTACTGGATTCAGGTCTTTTTTTCATGACAGACATCCCACATGCCCCTTTTTGGTTAGTGTTGAGTTGGCTACCATGCAGAGAAGCATCTCTGGGCCACAACAGGGTTGTGTTGGTTGGTTCTGGGGTCCTCTAGACACAAAGGTGAGCATCTCCCCTTCCTTCATACTCCATGATGGTGACAAGTGTTGCTTAAATGTTGCCTGAGAATATCCTTTCAAATCCCATGTACCTTTGAACACTTCCATACATTCCTAAGAACTTTTCAGGACAGATCTCTAAGTCTTCTGCTTTAAGCTGTCATAACCTTACATGAAATAAACTCCCACATGCAGCTGGGTCTTGGAGGTGTGGTGATGGGTTGAGCACTGAAGATGTGCATTTCTTCAAGAGGTTTTTTATTTGTCCTTTCATTCTGTGGGTTTACAGGGAGCACTGGCTGGCTTTGTGTCATGTCAGCAGAGTCAGGAGATTGTGCATCATGTTTAACATACAACTTGTGTTTTCCCACAAGCATCTGAATATCCTGAGGGGCCGCTGAGATGTTTGGACAAGCCTTGTTTTCCACTCTCCTTTGTGTGGCTCTAGTTCCTCTCTCCGTCGCTCAGCTTGATGTGGATGTTGGAGGTGTCAGTCCTACCTCCTGTGCAGGTATTAACCAAATAATTTGGGTCACCTTTGTGGGCAGCAATTTTAACAAAAACAATGCTCAGTTGTAGAACTGGCTTGCCAGGAACTGACACTGGGACATTCCACCTCCCCTGGCCCTTAGCACTCCTGTGTTAACAATCCATCCTCCACCCAAAATCACGTTTCCAGGTTTGCTTTGGTGTGCAGAGAGCTAGAGATGGAAGAGCTGGGGTCTGCCAGTGGTGGTCTCTCCCAGCAGGTGCAGTAACAAACACCAGTCAGTCTCCAGCAGTCAGCTCTCTATATGAGACCAGATAATTGTTCACTTTAAATCTGGTGATTTCCTCACTTTTCAGTTACACTGCAGAGGTGATTTACAGGTCCAGTCTGACTCTTACCAAAAAAAGCAAGATTTTCCAGATTGATTTATTACTGAGCAGTGCTGGATTACTGGCTGGACTTTGTCGAAGACCACCCTAGGTTGCGGGGTGGCTTCGTGTGTTGGAAAAGCTTCTCCTCCAAGCAGTGCTTCCAAAGAAAGGCTCAGCAGTCTCTTGTTGTTTGGTCTCATGGTTGTTTATTGAAAGTTATCTAAAAGATTGTCTTCTCTGGCTACTGTGGTTTGCTCAGCAGCTCAGGCAGAGGCACACACACCCTGACACCCTCACTGTCTGCTGTCTTCTTCTTCTCTCCCCCGCCCAGGGCTGCTGCTGTCTTTTATATGGTACATTACGTGTTACATGGGTACAGTTTTTCCCCAATGCCTATTACCTATATTAAATGGTGCTTTTCTATCTTTTATATGGTACATTATGTGTTACGTGTTTACAGTTTTTCCCCAGTGCCTATTACCTATATTAAATGATGCTTTTCTATTCTA
Organism: Taeniopygia guttata; assembly: GCF_048771995.1. Classification (NCBI taxonomy): domain Eukaryota; kingdom Metazoa; phylum Chordata; class Aves; order Passeriformes; family Estrildidae; genus Taeniopygia; species Taeniopygia guttata. Next base: position 3,085,225 of record NC_133032.1, on the reverse strand, counting down.
AACCAATCTGTGAGTGCCAACATCACCAACAACATGGAGGTAAGGAGGAAGAAAGAGGAAGGACAGGACTGGCCAAAATCCCTCCATCTTAAAACCTCTGACCCCCATGTACAAAACTAAAACCCCCCTGTACAAGCATTAAAAAATTCTTCTCTGTACTTTGTAACTACTTCTACTATAATATCTAAACTTTTGTGACTTCTTGTTCTCCTGCAAGGCTGGTAAATTGTTCCATGGTTCAAACCCAAAATCACAGCTGTTTCCAGCTGCCTGCCAGGGTCTCAAATACTTCTGACCTGGGCTTGGAACCTCCAAAAATGTCTGAGGGACATTTTGAGTTCCAACAGGACTTGATAATCTTAGAGGTCTTTTCCAACATTAATTATTCTGTGATTCTATAGCAGATCTTAGAAATCCTGGTCACTGGGGAACCATCTGGCCCAAACACAAGTGTCACTTCTAGAGCTAGGTGGGACTTGTGCTTTTCCTGGCATCACACTTGGTCCAGGTGTCTGCGGGATAGCAAAGGGGGTGCATGAAGTGCTCTGACATGGTCTGAATAAATGTCCCCATGCAGAAAAAAGGAACTGCCCCATCAATGTCTACTTCATCATTGACACCTCAGAGAGCGTGGCTCTGCAGACTGTGCCCATCCAGAGCCTCGTGGACCAAATAAAGCGGTTCATCCCCATGTTCATCGATAAACTGGAGAGCGAGCTCTACCAGAACCAAGTCTACATCACCTGGCAGTTTGGTGGGCTCCATTACTCAGACGTGGTAGAAATTTACAGCCCTTTGACAAGCAGCAAAGACATTTACCTGCCCAGGCTGTCTGCCATCAATTACCTGGGCCGGGGCACCTTCACAGACTGTGCAATCTCCAATATGACCCAGCAGATCCAGACCCAGATGGCCAATGGCGTCAACTTCGCGGTGGTCATCACCGATGGCCATGTGACAGGCAGCCCCTGTGGGGGGATGAAGATGCAAGCCGAGAGGGCACGAGACATGGGCATCAAGCTATTTGCGGTGGCCCCCAGTGAGAAGGTGTATGAGCAGGGTCTGAGGGAGATAGCCAACCTGCCACACGAGCTGTACCGCAACAACTACGCCATCACCCAGAGGGACACCCTGGAGATCGATGTCAACACCATCGACAGGATCATCCAGGCTATGGTAGGTGCAAGGAGGGGAACAGGGGGCACAAGAGGAGCAGTTCACAGATGGGAGATGCTTTCCCTTCTATTGGCTTTTGGGGATAACCTCTAGTAGGGAAAGTGGAGCCTTTTTCTGGTACTTAGCCAGGACGCCTTGGTTTGTGTCTCTGTTTCCCAGCATGTCTGGGCAGGCAGACACTAGTCCTTGCTCTTGCTGAAGACCAGGACATACCCCAGCCTGCTCCCCATCCAGGAGCATGTGGAAGAGCGTGCCACACCGAGACATGTGTTCACCATCAGCTTGGTCTTTGAGACTCCAGCTGTGAGGTGCTGTTAATCAGGGGATCTCCAGAGGGCATCTTTACAGCCAGGGGACCTTTAGCACCTCCTCTTCCTTACCAGCACACTCCCCTCCGAGGCTGAGCTGCTGTCTCCCCGTGGGACTGAGCAACTTAACTAATCTTCTTCTTCCTGTTCTCTCCTTTGCAGAAACACGAAGCCTATGGCGAGGTGAGTGAGCAGCATCTCTATGCCTTTGCCACATGATAGGTTTAATTTGCCCCAGTTAGAGTAGACCAGCTCACACCCCAGAACAGAATGGACCTGCATGTGATGGGTCCCTGCCCACCTGTGGATCAGGACAGAGTCTAGGGACATATTCCCTTATCCAGGGGTTGTAATGGCACACTGGACTCACTCCCTGCCTCCCCCTCACCTGAAGTGGGTTCTGGTCTATGGAATAGACTAATTTCCTCACTTTGGAGGCACATTACGTAAGTGCTGCCCCTGCTGAAGCTCTGCCCTGCTGGTACCACAGGGGCAGGGTTTGGCACACACAGGGTGTGCAGGGGATGCTCCAAAGAACATGCCAGTCCCATGACAATGGCAGATGAACAAGCCCTCACCACCTCTAACACTTGGCAGTCTTGTTCTTCCAGTCTGGGCCCAGAGCCAAGCTATAATGACATGCTCATGTCAACTTTCCACTCTTAATTTACGGGCATCACTTCTTTGTGTCCTTGTTGCTGCTTCATCCCTGACCAAATTGATTTTAGCCCTGAGTTGATGGGGAGAGGCATGTAGAGAGCTGTGGGTGAAGAGCTGAGCTGAGTTTGGGATGCACACTGTCAGGACCTCAGTTTAATTTCTTGTATTTCAGTGCTACAAGATGAGCTGCCTGGAGATTGCAGGGCCACCTGGTCCCAAGGGATACCGAGGGCAAAAGGTAAGTCGCTCTTATCTGTGGAAAGGCATTAATGCCCCTGCCTGCCAAAACAACTGCAGCATGCCCTAGACCTCACCTCACCTCAGCTGCCTTCTCAGGTAGCACCCAGGTGGGAAATACCCCCCAGCACCTGTCTTGGTCCTGGGAGACACAGCCAGCACTGGTGTGCCCATGTCTGTGCCGAGGCTGATGCACTGCCAGCCATGCAGAGAAACAGTGGAGCACCTGAGGACACCAGGATTGAGGCAGCAGTTGTTGCTGAGTTCCCCACTCTCAGAGCAGAGCTCTCACATGCACAAGGGTGTCCCACTCTCCTGCTCCAGCTCTGTGTGCTCTGGTCTCCTAGAAACTGCCATTTTCTCAGTCAGCATCAAGCCTGGACTTATGCTGGGTTTTTCCTTTCCTTAGGGTGCAAAAGGGAACATGGGTGAGCCAGGTTCCCCAGGGCTGAAGGGACGACAGGTGAGTTGTGCAAAATCCTCCCCTCGGTTTGTTATATCTCTGATGACCTCAAGCTAACTCTCCTTGCCTTCCTCCCCGAAGGGCGACCCAGGTATTGAAGGTCCGATCGGATACCCTGGTCCCAAGGTAAGAATTGCATAGCTGATGGCTGAGCTCTCTGCATTCCCTGATTTTTGGTGAAGCAAGGGGACCTTTGCTTCCCTCCCACACCTGCCCATTTCCCATCCCAGACCCCTGCTGATTTCCCCCAGCTCCTGCTGATTGCCCAGGCACTAACACAGGGATTTTTTTTTTTTTTTTTTGTCCCCAGGGTGTCCCAGGGCTGAAAGGAGAGAAGGTGAGAAAGAAGAGACGGAATGGCTGGCTGACACTTGGCAGGGACCACGCTCCTTTCTGATGCACAGAGGAGAGATTAGCTATGATGGGGAAGGATAGCAACCCTATTAACGTGTAATTGTGGACCTGGGGAGGGATTTCCAAGGGCATTGCAAAGCCTGTCTCCTCCTTCAGGGTTTGATTCACGGTCTGGTGAAGCGGGAATGGGTTTAGGATGTAAATGGAGGGTGAGAGGCAGGTGGTGGGGAAAGGGACCAAAGTGGGAGGGCAGGGTGGTGGGGGATGCAGGCAGTGTCTGACTTCCTGTCCTCTTCTTCCAGGGAGAAATTGGATCTGACGGACGGAGGGTAAGAAAGAACATTTTCTAACTTGCATGCATTTCCAGCTCCCAAACCCTTGGATTGTGTGTTAACAGATCCCTCTTCTCTTTTTTTCCCCATGATCCAAGGGTGCCCCTGGCTTGGCAGGAAGGAATGGCACAGATGGACAGAAGGTAACTGGGAGCACTGGGAGCACCCCGTAATGTTGCTGCTGCTGTTGCATTTCTTTACTCCCTCTCATCCCCACAGGTTGTTTAGTTTATTCTCTCCCACATGCTGGCTTTCTGTTCCAACTGAAGTTCCTGTGAACTTATCTGTACATTATTCTGCATGTCTTGTACAAATGTGTGAAGTAATTCAGGTCACAGGAATGAATCTCAGATTATGCTGTGTTGGGAGGGACCCACAAAGATCAAGTCCAGTTCGCACAGGACACCCAACAATCCCTCCCTGTGCCTGAGAGGGTTGTCCAAACTCTCCTGGAGTTGTGGCAGGACTGGGGCTGTGATCACTTCCCTGGGGAGCCTGTCCAGTGCCACACCACCCTCTGAGAGAAGAACATTTTCCTAATATCCAGCCTAAATCCCCCACACAACTCCATGCCATTAGCTACCGTCCCTCGGTCAGCAAGCTTTCTGCAGGACCTGGATGTGTGACCCAGTCTGTGCTCCTGCTGAGAAGGTGATAAAGCCAGATAATTTGGGTGTAGATAACTTACTCCGGGTGTTAGTGAGTCCTACAGGATATGGACACAGAAAGCTTCATGGAAATTTGATTTTCAGGGCAGTTTGTCACTTCATCTCTAAACCACAGCTTGTATTTAGCATTTAAGCCCTAAATTCAAATTCAAAGGCCTCACAGCAAAGTCCCTGGTTTGTCCACTAGCCAGCACACCCTGGCTTTGCACAGTCCCCTCTACCCAGCCCCCAGTGTATCTGTGGGTAAGAACAGTTCTTCCCACTCCTCAAGTGCTGCTGAAGACCTAAAACATTCTTCAATCCTCCCCACTCTAAAACACTAAAGCCCTTCAGCTCCCCCCAGCCTCTGTCCCAGAGCTGTCTCAGCACACTTAGCACTGCACTATCTCAGTGACAGAGCTATTTTGGGACACAGAGCAAGGCATTCCCTTCTCTCATGGCGTCTGTCAGGCAGAGTGGTTGCCTCACACCTGAGCTGCTCTGATGGGGAGAAGCATGAGAGAGGACCAGCACAACCCTGAACATGAATGACCACCAAGTTCAGCCTCAAGGGACATTCCCACCTCTCAGGGTACACTCATGGGATGAACCTGCCTGATTTCCTTTACTCTGCTTTCTTCCTCTCCACTTTTCTCCTCGTTTAAGGGATACATTTGCTATTTGTTCTCTAGCTGTTGACAGATAAGGTCAACAGATGACGCTAACATCATTAACTGTCAGCAAGAAAAGCTGTGTTTTCCCTTTAGCCGCCTATAACTTCTCAGTCTTTTCCTTTTGAATGTAATCTCTCCAGGGCAGGCTGGGGAGAATTGGACCACCAGGATGCAAGGGTGACCCTGGTGACAAGGTAGGAATGCTTTACTCTTTCACTAGCACATCAGCTGTGTAGGTGCTGAGTGAGGTACACAGGTATAAAGATGGCCAGCAGAAGGCTACTGACCCATTTTCCTACTGGCTGTATAATCCAATCACAGACCTGGGATCCCTGGAATGAGGACCACAGTTTGATTTTTCTGTGCCTCCTTTCTGTGGATAAGCAAGCTGGGAGCCCCCAGTGTTCCTTCCTTCCACACAGGGAGGAGGAATTGCCCCTTTCATCAACATTAGCAACAAGCAGAAATTACTTTAGCCTCTAGAGTAACTTTCTAAGCACTGGCTTAGAAATGTTATTTAATTAGAAAGTTTTATTTTATTTATTCTGCATGGAAGTCTTCCCAATGTGAAATGTGTTCTTTGTCATTTCCCTCCCCAGGGCCCTGATGGCTACCCAGGAGATGCAGGAGACCAAGGAGAAAGAGGAGATGCAGGCATAAAGGTACAAGTACTCTGGACAGACAGCAGGGTATGAGCAGAGGCAGTCAGTGGGGACAGCTAAACACCATTTCCCATATTTTTATATATATATATATATATATCCTAAATCCTTTACTGCTTACGGAGCTCATAGGCCTTGGTGTCTGGATCTCATTACCAGGCACAAGAGTTGAGGGAAGGGCCTTGCTGGCCTTGCTCCTTGGGCTACTTGTAGTACAATGTGCTGATGAGGCAGGCAATGACCATTGGCTCTCTGGCTGTTTCAGGGGGATCCTGGCCGGCCTGGTCGCAGTGGACCCCTGGGACCCCCAGGAGAAAAAGGAAGCCCGGTAGGTTCATGCTGCATTCAAATTTCTCCAGGGTTTTACTGTGGTCTGTTCAAAAAAATCACAGAATGGTTTGGGCTGCAAGGGACATTAAAGCTCATCAAGTTCCACCCCCTGCCATGAACAAGGACGCCTCCCACTAGACCAGGTTGCTCCAAGCCCTGTCCAGCCTGGCCTAGAACACTTCAGGGAGGGATGGGGCAGCCACAGCCCCATGGCTTTGGGCAGGACTGGATGGTTGCTGTAAGGAACAGTCGATGAACCTGTTGTCAGCTGATGGAGGGATGGTGACACAGGATCACTCTGCTCCAAGGCTGCAGCCCCGGCTCATGGCAGTGCCATGTGGTCATGCCATGTGTGTGGAAGCAGAACCTGAATGCTCATACACATTTCTGCTCAAGGAGGACTGCTTGACACAGGATAAAAATGTGTGTACACACCTTGACCTCTCTTCCAACAAACTTTTTCTTCTCCAAGGGACTTCCAGGCAACCCTGGAGCTCAAGGGCCTGCTGGAACCAAGGGAAGGAAAGGTGAAGTGGGACCTTCTGGACCCAAAGGAGAGGCTGTAAGTGGCTGAATAGATCCTTGGACATTGTGCACACTGCAAGAACCTGAGGCAGTTTGATGGATGAGTGCTGAGAAACTCCCCTGTCCTGCTTTGTGCATCCCAAAAGATGTGCAGATGATGATCTCTTTGTCTCTCCCATCCTCACAGAGCAGAACACCCATAATCCTAAGCCTGATGTTAACCATTCACCTTAGAGAAACATCCTGTGTTCCCTCATAACCACACAGCCCTGGCCTCTGTGGATGCTCAGGGACACTTTGGTTGTACTCTGGCAAGTTCTCCAAAACTCTGGCTCGTTGCAGGAGCTCAGAGTCAGGATCTGGTGGTCATAATGGCAAAGCTCTGTGAAAAGGGCAGTGTCACATATCAGTGGTGCCACAAAGCCCAAGTTAATATGATGGGGCACTGCAAATTCTGGGGAGTGGGTTGGAGAGGATGATCCCTGGCACACCTGCACCAGCACCAAGGGGCTAGAACCCAGCCAGCCTGTCTCCTTGTGCAAGATCCAGTGGGGAAAGCAATACTGGATGAGCTGCAAGTAATCATAGTCTTTAACCCTGAGGGAATGAACCAGGCATGTTTGTGGTCACTGTGGTGAAACAATCTGGCTGTTGCTTCCCAAAGGGAAGCATGGGCAGCCCTGCTCCCCTGCTGCTGGGAACACACTTGTTTATGGGGCAGGTGTACATCTCCTGGGCCCAGAGGGAGGAGGGAGGGCAGCCAGGGGTCACTGCCCAGGTGACATCCATCCTCTCACCCCATTTATGTGACTTCTGTCTCTGCCAAGGGGCGACGTGGAGATCCAGGGACGAAAGGCAGCAAAGGCTCTCCTGGAGGCATAGGAGAAAGGGTGAGTGAAGCAGCTGCCCAGATTATTGCAAATAAACCCCAAATGTATAGGACTGGAGTGTGTGTGATGTGCTACAGCCCAGCCATGAAGTGTCCATGCAGCACCAGAGCTGGGAATGCAGATCCCACTGTGCTGTGTTCCCACTGTGCCACTGGCACCAGGTACAGTCTCCTCCAGGGTTTGGTCCAGAGAAAGGATGAAGGGCAGCAAACCTCAAGGTTGAGAGACACGTTCAGAGGACACACTGCCCTGACACTGTTTCAAACTAAGAAACACAAAGTTTGAGAAGGACTTCGTGGAGCACTGCCATGCACACAGATAGCACTGGAGACATCCCTGACCAGGAATATCTTTCCCTTCTCACAGGGAGATCCTGGTCCAGAGGGTACTCGTGGTCTGCCCGGTGAGGTTGGAAACAAAGGTGCCAGGGTAAGCATGGAGCAAGGCTTGGTGGCAGTCAGGAGGAAGGCGGAGCCCTGGTGCCATCCAGGACAGCTTGCCTGGCTTTCCTCCTCATGTGCTGTGTGTTCTTGTCTTTTTCTTTGATGTGCAGGGAGAACAAGGACTAGCAGGACCCCGAGGCCCTTCGGGTGCGGTGGGAGAGCCAGGCAGGATAGTAAGTCACACTTGGGTGGGTGTGTGTGACAGTGCCCTCCTCTGGTGAGCACTTGCCCTGATGACACAAGCTGCCTGCACTGTCCCTCTCACGGAGAACCTACACGACCTTCTCTCAGGGAGGCTCAAAAACTGAGTGTTCCCATGACAATATGGAAGGGATCTCTGGAGTGGTTGGGTCGCTGGGGAGAGAGAAGATGGGATTCCACAAGCACCTATTTGTCCTGTGTCTGTGCTTAGTCCATCATGCCACTATGGCAGTAGTGCTGTGACATCCAGATGGCTCTATGGGACATGGGAGCCCCACTGCTGAGACAGTCACTGCCACAGTGAACTCACCAGGCAGGGAGATGGTCCTGCAGCACCATCTCGAGAGCTGGTTTCTCCAGCAGGGTCCACTGTGGGGGCAGCAGGGAACGTCCTCACTCCCTACCTTCTCCCCAAATCTGTCCTGCAGGGATCACGTGGAGACCCTGGTGACTTGGGCCCAAGAGGTGATGCTGGACCGCCAGGACCAAAGGTAAAGTTCATGAATAAACCTCTACATTTAGAAAGGCAGGTTTGTGTTCCTATTTATTTATTTATTATTAAAAAAAAAAATTAAAATGTAGTTTTCACAGCGGAAACTTGTGTGCCTCAAAAACAGAATCAGACCTGAGCCTCCCTATGGGGCAGAAATGTAGGTCTTTCTCTGACCAAGGCAGATCAGATTAAACTCCCCACTGAGCCAACTCAGGGGCATCCCTGGCACATGACATCCCCAAGACCCCGTCAAATCCTTGCTCTGCAAAGCTGTTCCCAGTGCTTCAGGGCCAGCTGCAAGAGCCTTGGCTCCTGGCGGTGTCTCACACGCAGAGAAGATGAAAATGGCTGTAACTGTTGCAGACAGAAGCAGGTCAGAAGGGCCAGGTTTGGTATCTCATTAATCTTTTGGTTTTTTTCTACCAAAGGGTGACAGAGGCAGGCCTGGCTTTAGCTACCCTGGACCCAGAGGACCTCAGGTATGTCTTCCTCATCCAGCACATGAGGAAATCTGTTTGAGTGGATGTTGCTGTTGGATCTGAGCAGACTGAGAAAACAGGAAAGGAGGAAGAAAAATGCTCAGGGTCACAGATGTGTGAAGCCTGTGTAGGCAAAAGAGGGTTCAGCCCCAGGACTGAATCTGGCCACAGTCCATCAGGTGCTCGGGACCCCAGCTCCAATCATAGTGATGGTCCCTCAAGCATCAGCCTGAAGCTACAGCCTGCTCTTCAACTTTTTGCCCCTCAATGCAATCTTTGGGTGTACTGGTGAAAAGTGTGGGGCCAGTCCTGGACAGCTGCTGATCTCTTCCTCCTCTCCTTTTGCAGGGTAGCAAGGGTGAGAAGGGGCAGCCAGGACCCAAGGTGAGTGTGCTTGTCTCTATCACCTGTGTTTTTGTACTTACTGGAATGCCAAGGAGTTGGCTCCCAGCCGCCTAGGTTAATGGCTAAGGAGCCAGCCCTGACAGCAAATGCCCTGGATGTTCCCTGCAGCTGAAGCCTGATAATATCTCCCAAGCCATCTCCTTTTGAAATCATATGAAAAATGTGTTGCAGAACTTTTTGTTGTTGTTGTTGTTAATGCCTGTATAAACACTATTTGCTGTGCTCTGAACTGGTGTTTTAGAGGATGCTGTCCCAGGCCAGGCAGGCATGTGTTTGTGATGCAGCAGAGCCTCTGCCTGAGCACATCCAGATGTGCTCCATGCCGGATCTGGTTCTCCTTCCATTGAGCAGGGAGGAAGAGGTGAGCTTGGACCAAAAGGAGTACAAGGGACCAAAGGAGAGAAGGGGGAGCCGGTGAGTAGACTCCCTGTACTACCCCAGGGTCAGTGTGTCCCGCCCACACCACTGCCATGTGTGCTGTGGATGACACTGCCGCTCTCTGCTTGGTCCCTGTCCCCAAGCTCGTACATGCTGGTGACTGTGCTTAGCAGGGCTGGGGCTGACCAGGGGGTCAGGAGTGGCCCTGAACACCAGGGCTGCATTACCAACATTGCCCAGGCAATATTTGACTCTTCTTTACTTCTTCCCCAGGGTGATCCTGGCCCAGGAGGAGAGCCTGGACAGCGTGGTCCACCTGGTGAAGCAGGCCCTGAGGTACAGCCCCATGGCAGTGTGTCTGAGCAGACGCTGTTGGAGGGGAATGAGCTTCCAGATGTGTCCACTGGCTCACAGTGGAACTTCTCCTTCCCCTTCTGCAAAAGGCCACATTTTTGATGTCTCTGACAATTAGTTCCCAGACAAAGAACTCTTGGGAAAACTGTGCCTGAAATTGCTGTGCTCTTCTTACAGGGGACCCCTGGCCCACCAGGAGATCCTGGTCTGACTGTAAGTAACCCCTGATACTCTTCCTTCTGGGGCAATTGTGGTTTTTCTGTGCACAGCCCAAGAACAAAACAGGACATCAGGTCCTGCTGCTGCCTGACAGAGGTGGCCTGTGGCTTCCCATGGGAGCCAGGGAAAGGGGGGAGAGGGCTGGCTGGGTGGGAAGAGAAAGGGGAGCCTTTGCTTTAGAGGGAAGCATTCATCCTGCATCCTTTTCCTGGCAGGACTGTGACGTGATGACCTACGTGCGAGAGACGTGCGGATGCTGTGGTGAGCTGATGTCACCTCTCCCCGGGGAAGGGGAACAGCCACATGAGGGACTGGTACAGGGGTCACCAGAAGGTTCCCAGCATCACTGACCCCTGTGTTTCCCTCCCCCTGCCCCTCTCCCCAGACTGTGAGAAGCGCTGCGGTGCCCTGGACATCATGTTTGTTATAGACAGTTCCGAGAGTATCGGCTACACCAACTTCACCCTGGAGAAGAATTTTGTCATCAATGTGGTCAGCAGGCTGGGCTCTATTGCCAAGGACCCCAAGTCACTGACAGGTCTGGACTCTGTGGGGACACAGAGGGGCATGGGGAAAAGAAAAGGGTTTTGGATCCTTTCAACTTCAATGGTTATTTTCCGTGTCTTTTCAGACCGTTGGGCAGCCCTTTGACTCTATCCACTTTTTCCCAAGGATGCAAAGCCAAGTAATGTGACACTTTTTTGGCAGGTGCCCGTGTTGGGGTGGTACAGTACAGTCATGAAGGGACTTTCGAAGCTATCAAGCTTGATGATGAGCGCATAGATTCCCTGTCGAGCTTCAAGGAAGCGGTGAAGCGCCTGGAGTGGATCGCTGGGGGCACCTGGACACCATCTGCCCTTCAATTTGCCTACAACAAGCTCATCAAGGAAAGCAGGAGAGAGAAAGCCCAAGTGTTCGCTGTGGTGATCACAGATGGGCGCTATGACCCCCGGGATGATGACAAGAACCTCGGGGCTCTTTGTGGTAGAGATGTGGTGGTCAACACCATCGGCATAGGAGACATGTTCGACCAGCCGGAGCAGAGTGAGACCCTGGTCTCCATTGCCTGCAATGAACCCCAGAGAGTCCAGAAGATGAGGCTCTTCTCAGACCTAGTGGCAGAGGAGTTCATTGACAAGATGGAAGATGTGCTCTGCCCAGGTTTGTCCCTGTCTTTGCATGGAGCTGGAGTTTTGAGACTCAGGGTTTGGGGAAGGGGGCAGAGATGTGTCCTAGTAGATTGGCCAACAGCTGAGTCATCCATAGTGGGGTCTGAACTTAGCCCTGAACTAAGAGTCCTTCCTCAGATACAGACCAACCTTTTGGGGCAGTCCTCTGGTGTTTCTTGTAAGAGATCTTGTCCTGCCACTCTGACTGTGCAGACTGTGAAAGGGGATGGCAACACATGGCTCAATTTTCCTTGTTTCTTTTGCTTCCAGATCCACAGGTCGTCTGCCCTGAGCTGCCCTGCCAGACAGGTAAACATTACAAGCAGCTTCATATCATTTGCACAGACTCTGGGGGGAGACTGCATGATGCTCAGGAGTAGGAGAGGGGGGTGCAACCCTGTTCCATTCCTTTGGAAGGCAGGAGTTTGGGAAATAGTGTTACTTTATGTGAGGAGAGGCTCCAGGGTTTCATCTCCTGCTGTCTTCCTGTCTCTGAGTTCTCAGAGGTAGATAGATACAAGTGCACTGTGAGTGCACCAGCATGGCTCATCCCTGATATTTCTCCCCATACAAATTCCTGGGAGCCACCAGATTTTGACCTCCGAACTCAAGTCAAAATCTCATTGCTAAACACCCACTCACATGACCTTTTTAGCAGAATGCTCCTTGGGAATGACAGGCAGAGCAGATATTAGGGATCAATTGGAAAATGGCAACGTAGTGGACCTAAAGCTTTGGCTTCTCTAATGCTGGCTGTATTTAATTAACAATTAACTCAGGGTGTTGTATTAAAGGAAAAGACAGTAAGGATCTCTGGTGTTCTGTGTGCTGAAGGTAGTTTTACTGCCTCACATTTTGCTTGTTAAGAGGCAGATGTGCATCCCAAATTCCTAGAGATCTTGTCTGTCTGAATCCCAGTGTCTGTTTAAATACTATAGATGAACACTGTGCTGATACACAAAGTTTATAGAGGACCACAGTTTTGCCCATTCTGCAATTTTTATCTCTTCTCTTGCCATGAATGTTTTTGTCACAGTCCCCAGCTTCAACTTATACAAACTATCAAATTTCATTTTTAAGTAAGTCCCTTTGTTTCCATGCAAAGGAAAGGAAAACTGATCCCAGGATGCTCAGAAATCCAGAGAAAAATCTGCAGTTATTCCTGTCTAAAATCTCTTGCTGGTATTTTGAGTATTTGCACATGGCCATGCCAGGGACACAGTGTGCAACCGTGATGCCGAGCTCCTCTGCTGTGTCCTCTGAGGAGCTTTGCCTGCCAATATGTGCTCAAGGAGATGACATCCCCAAGCCACACTGGTGATTGCTCAGGTGTCTTCAAAGGTTTTGGTCTTTGCAGCCTTCCCATTTCCAAGGAACACAAGCAGTGGCACACTTGTTTCTCCTGGGCTTGGGCCATCAAAGCCCTCCAAAGCAGGGCAAAGTTGTCAGTCCTTTCCTTGTAGTGCAGTTGGGTGTTCCTGTTCCTAATGCAATGTGAGAACAGTTCACTGGTGCCTGGCAGCCCTGGGAACCAGAACAGAAATGGCTTGAGGATGCATCTGAGGGGGGATTCCCTCTTTGGTGAATCCCTTAAGCTGTGCCATACACAAACCAGGCTAAGTGCGGGCAACACCTGCGCCCCAGAGAACTTAGCAGGTAGAGTGATGTGGTTGGGTAAGGTTTGCCTCGTGTCAAAGTGCCCTTTCAGCGTGGGCAAAAGTTGTTCTAGGTCTGGTAGATGAAATTTTAAGTAATAGGTTCAGGAATCTTTGGGCAAGGAGCCTCCCACCCGCCACACTGGCTGGTCTGTGCTGCGCTGCTATCATCATTTAGAAGAATGTGCAGTGGTAACACTTCCCTAGTGTCAATGGAACATGTTGGATGGGGTGGGACAAAAGGCACATGACAAGGCCTGGGGCTTCTCTGGTTCTCTCAGAACGTGCCATGAGCTCGTGCCAATTCCCATGCAGTTCCTCTGGGTGGAGACAGTGCCCTTCAGAGAGAATGTGACTGAGCCAGTGCACATCCAGTGCGTGTCTTGTGGATTGGCCAGACAGACAGGTCAGGGAGGCAGCTAAACCAGCCCCGTTCTTGGCCCTATGGCTCAGCGTGGTGGTTCTGACACTTGGAGGGGCAAATCAACTGCCCCAGCTTCAGCCTGGGTATTGCCAGCAGAGCGCAGGCAGGGACAGGTACCACATAGAGCCTGTCTTCCCCCCAGTGCTGCCTCAGGGCTTTACCTGAGATTTTCCCATTTTCAGCACGGCCCCTTGTCTCTCATCAGTTACTGCTGTGCTAACAGAACGCTGAAGGGTTGAATGCTGAGCAAACCTGAACTAACCACTTACTTCATAGAAACTGCATGACATCCTGAGAGGCTCTTGCTAACCAATGCAAAAGGCTTTGCTTTGAGCTTTGGGGTTTTATTCAAAGTTCAATTCAGCACATCCAGGTGCAGACAGAGGCTCCCAGGGTTCTGACAAGTCCAGACACCACACGGCTTTGACTGAAGTCACTGCCCTGAGGCTGAGGGCTAGGCAAGGAGGTCACATAATGTTATCCTTTAGATGTCTTTCTGCCTTACAGCATCATGTGGGCAGTTTGCACATAGCACAGTCCTAAGCTACATGATGGTTGAATCCCATCTGCAGAAGGAAGTGGGCTTTTTCCTGAGCACTGCTCCCTCTCCATGCCTATGCCGGATCAGTAGGAAGTGGGGAGTTCAGGTTCTGTGTAATTTGCTGGAGTCACTTGGTTGATGTGTGAAAGATTTCAGGGCAAATCTCATGGTTCCTTAGACACAAATGGCAGAAAGATTTAAAATCTGGCTTTGATCTTTACTTTTCTGTCCTCATTAGTTCTGTTCTTCTCTGGTGCAGTGCAAGTAGGAAAGCCAGGTAACTTTCAGAGACACAGCCATTACTAGCAAGCCCTGAAAATATTCTTTTGACGCTCACTTGCAGATGACAGGAACCCTGGGAGTGTAAACCCACTTATTTTCCACCCCATGGAAGAGGGAGTCAACATAGATTTCCCCAGCACCATACACTCGATCGCCCAGTTCCTAAACTCCACGCGGGAATCCCGGGACCCCAGCGTGTACACCCAGCTGGTGGCCACTTTGGCCTTTACTGCCGAAAAAGCCAAGTTTGCCACTGGAAATGAGCGGCAAGAGTGGATGGACTTGTTCATTGACACCTTCAAAATGGTGCACAGTGAGATTGTGGGGGACCCAGAGACTGTGCTAGGCCTGTGCTGAGACCTCTCTCCGGGGTCACGTGGAGATGGAGGCTGAGTGGAGTTGGAACTCATCGCTCCTGTATGGCAGAGGGGACAGCACAGGGGAAGATGCTTTTAGTTCAGGAGAGACAGAGGCAGTGGAATGGCTTGGTTGCACTCAGCTGGAGATAGGACACAAAGAGTAGTCCCCTCCAGCTTAGCTACCATGGTGGCTTTCCCCAGCAGTGTCAAAGAATGCTCTTGTTCTGCCTGCTGCTTTTTTGCCAAGAGCCTAATGATGCATTTTCTCCACGCCTTCCTGCATATGTCCTTGTGGACCCCCTCCAAAGCATCTTCTGCATCTTCTCTCTTGGTTACCACAGGCTCTCTCTGGATCCTGCAAGGCTTACTAAGCAAGGTGCATCCCTACTCACCACCATGTCTTTGTGGAACCCCTCATGGGCAGCTGGGGGTGTGGAGGGAAGGAGGAAGCAGGATGGGAGAGGGAGCAACCCTCCTTTTCTATTTGGAGCTCTGTCACTTGGACAGTGTTTCTCTCAGAAGCTTTGTGGGCTCTCCTGGCCTTTTTCTCTGATTGTACATTTGTGTTTCCTCTGTCATAATCCACAACATGTACTTGTCTATATACAAAAGGCAGATATTCTGTCATGTGCGGCCAAGTGGTCCAAAGCAAAACTGCTTGACTGATGTGAGTTGTTAAAAAGCAAACTTGATGCAGTAGAGCCTACTCAATTCCCACCCAGTGCTGCTTTGGCTCAGAGACCACAGAGCCACCACCTGCACTGCAGGAATGTGCGTTTAGACAAGGCCTGGTATCTCCATCCACTCAGCTGCCCCTGGTTGCACAAAGTCAGGCAGGCCCGTGCCATTCCCACCTCCAGTTTTACTGCTCTGAAGCTCTATTTAGAGGTAGTGGGATTTCGTGTACAGGAGTAGAAGCGCTTACTCTGACTGACGTGGTATTATTGCAATAAACTATACTGAGAAAATGTCATATTTAATGGGCAGAAGGGAGATGTGCTATCTTCAGGAATGTGGCTGTAATATTTCCAGGTGTAAAAAGTGGAGCCAATTGCCAAGCTCAGCCATTGTAGTTGCCCGCTTTGCACTTACTGCCATGTTCCTCTGAGGTTTCAGCACTTTTTCCTCCCAGGGACAACTTGCTCAGAGAACACTACTGCTATCAGTGCAGAATAGAGGGAAAAGAGTTCTGAGGGCTTTCCACGATATGCTCTGTGTTTTAGGTGAAAGCAAAAAGATGAGCTTCTGCCTAACTCTGGTCATAATTCACATATTCCAGATAGTCTGTGCAAAGCCAACTCCCTTTGGAGTTTGATTTTGATTTTTTGACTCCCTCTCTTTTGGTTTTTTTTTTACTGCAAAATGAGTGTGACTTAGCCTGCTGGGATGCAGGACTGAACTCAGAGTAGTTAAGCTGCTCCAGCCATGATGCCAGAGGAAAAGCTCCCACACCCCACTGATTTGAAAAGATTTCAGGGCTGGGACATTTTGCCAAACAAAGAGGGAATTAGGGAAGATTTCAGCAAAGTGGGGGTTGATTTTATTTAATTTCATCACACAGTGGCCATTTATTCCTAGCAAAACATTAGAAACAAAGTTTTTTATCTCTCAAAACCCTTCAGCTCTTTAGAGGTGAGGAGAGGGAGAAAATGTCCC
Organism: Taeniopygia guttata; assembly: GCF_048771995.1. Taxonomy (NCBI): domain Eukaryota; kingdom Metazoa; phylum Chordata; class Aves; order Passeriformes; family Estrildidae; genus Taeniopygia; species Taeniopygia guttata. The sequence continues at coordinate 3,068,909 of NC_133032.1, read as the reverse complement.
TTTGCATGAGGAGTATTTGTGCATGTTCTTGTTAGAGGCAAATGGGTGAATGAGTGGTTTTTTGAGCATAATCCTAGCTAATCCCTCTGATAAAACCAGATGGACTTCATCACAGTAGCAGTTCCTTCAGTGAAGCTCTTGGGTAAAGGAAGGACAGCTGAGGAGCTGTGTAAAGGATGGTTCATGTCTTCCCAAAGACAGGAGGGACTGGGAAAGGGGGAAACCCCAAAAAGGTCTGGGATGTGAGTCCCCACCTCACTTTTCATCTCCACTGTCAACGCTGGGAAAGAATAGAGGAAATACAAGTTCATCAGGTTTTATAAGAAGCAGGAAGGTGATGTGAATGGGTGGGGTTGCCCTGCACACACTAATGGCAGAAAAATCAATGGTATTTCTGATTATTTTTGCTGCCTTTGTTAGACATCCTCAGCTGTGAGCCACAGGCATTCACGATCCACATGAAAAGGATCAATGCACCAGTTAAAAGCACAACAGGAAGATTTTAGTTGGCCTAATTCATGGTGGTGCCTTTGAGAGCTTCTCTTCCAGTTAGGATAAGAATCTTGCTGCAGAAAAGGGTGCTCAGGTCCTCAGCCTCTCAGAAATGGGAACAAGCTGCAACCAGAGCCTGACAGTGAACAGGACAAACCCAAGGCTTTGCTGCCTCACATTCCCTTGGGATAAATGTATGTAAAGGCACCTTACCAAGCACCGGAAGGCAGATTTCTTCAGCTGTGAGGGCTGAGCAGCGAGCCTGGGGAATGCTCCTATCAGATGTGCACTGCGCTCTCACTGAAGCTCCATGGAGTGATGCTGCTATCTGCTTAGCCAGGAGCTCTTCAGGCTTTCTTGTCGTCTTAAAAAACATGTGGGCAGGCCTTGGGGAAGGCTGTTAGCGCTACCCCAACACGATGCACAGCCCCTGCTCCCAGCTGCTTTCACAGACTCTCACATAGGTGTTGCACTGTGTGCTTGCAAGGGGATTCCTTCCTGCCTTTCCCCCTCCACGGCTACTCAGAGCAGGTGAGGACCAGGAGTGCAGGTGCTGCCAAGGCGAGGTGTCCTCGTGGCAGCAGTGCCTGTGTACCAGGAACTGCAGCATCAACTTGCCTTTACACAACATTTCTCACAAAAGTTTGGGCAGAGGTGAGTATGTGCCTTTCTTGCTTTAAAAGAAGGGAGATAACAAGTGAGAGGACAAAAGGAAGTGGCCTCAGGTTGCACCAGGGGAGATTTAGGTTGGATATTAAGGGAAATTTCTTCACTGAAAGGGTGGTCAGGCACTGAAACAGGCTGCCCAGGGAAACAGTGGAGTCATCATCCATGAAAATGTTCAAAAATATGATGTTCTTAGGGATATGGTTTAAAGGTTAACACAATAGTGTCGAGTTAATGGTTGGACAAGAGAATGTCAGAGGGCTTTTCTAACCATTCAGATTCTCTGACTCCCCAGTTCTGTGCTGGACCCAGGCATAGCACTGTTCAGCACTAGGGAAGCTCTTTGTCAGGCTGGATTCACTCATAGTGTGGAAATTCAATCTAACGTTACACTCCTACCCCCAAGGTTACCCCTTGTTACCAGAAATGGATGCTCAAGGTGGGGCTGCTCCAGAAGCTCCTATTTGTCAGGGATGCAACACAACATGGCCACATCTTCAGGACCTCGCCCTTTCAAGATTCAGTCTTGGACCCACAGAACTACTTCAGAGTGCTATGCTCTGCTGCCAGCTCAGGAGGAACTCAGAGGAACACTGAATGCAATGCACATAACTACAGAAAGGGGAGGAAATAATGGTCCCCATCAGCTGACTCGAAAGATAGCTACTTTCTTCTCCTTTTTGTTTTTTTCCTGAGTTTATTCACTGCATATATTCATATATTCTATATGGTTAGACTGGGCTTGGGGCAACCTGGTCTAGTGGAAGGTGTCCCTTCCCATGTCAGGGGGTTGAAACAAGATAAATCTTAAGGTTCCCTCCAACCCAAATTATTCTCAGATTCTCTGATTCTATGATTTTATGATAAGAGTAACTCTGACAGTAAACCGCTCTCTCAAAGTAACCGAGAGGTTTGCAGATGCTGCTTTCCATTAATCTCTGGATATTTCTCGCACAAATAAGAGCTGGAAATTGATGCAGGGCAGTGGGCGTAATTCTGGGACTGACATGAACAGACCTGTCAGTTCCAGAATTAACATTCATTAAATGCCCAGTAGCTGAGAGCTACATTTCAAGCTGTAAAGACAGGCTTTGGCAGTGGCATTGGGCTGGTTCTTCTTTGGACAAGGATGCACAGAGGCAACTCCAGCCCAAATTATCCTGTAGTCTTCTCATCCCCCCAGCTCCTGTCTTCTTCTTCCCCCTGCAGAGCTTGCTGTAGCCCAGTGCACCCAGCGCCCTGTTGACATCGTGTTCTTGCTGGACGGCTCGGAAAGGATTGGAGAGCAGAACTTCCAGAGTGCCCACCGCTTCGTGGAGGATGTGGCCCAGCAGCTGATGCTGGCCCGGAGCAGCAGCGACCACATGAACGCCCGGATCGCGCTGCTGCAGTACGGCAGTGAGCGGGACCAGGACGTGGTCTTCCCGCTGACCCACAACCTCACCGAGATCTCCGACGCGCTGGCACAGATCAAGTACCTGGACTCGTCCTCCAACATCGGGTCAGCCATCATCCATGCCATCAACAACATTGTGCTCAGCCCAGGCAACGGGCAGCGACTTGCCCGGCGCAACGCTGAGCTCTCCTTCGTCTTCATCACTGACGGCATCACAGGAAGCAAGAACCTGGAGGAGGCCATCAACTCCATGAAGAAGCAAGATGTCATGCCCACGGTGGTGGCTCTGGGGAGCGATGTGGACATGGATGTCCTGCTGAAGCTTGGCCTGGGGGACCGGGCCGCCATCTTCCGGGAGAAGGACTATGACAGCCTCTCCCAGCCCAGCTTCTTCGACAGGTTCATTCGGTGGATTTGTTAAAAGAAGTGCACAAGCACAATCCTTCTCTCACTCATATACACACATCTGATATTACCTGTTGTATTTTCTTCCCTCTGTATGGTTGTTAGCCCTGAAGACTTGCCCTCTAGGTCCTTCTTTCTAACCAAAATCCAGAGCTCTTTATTGATTTTCATGATGAAGAGTCATGTATCTTACATTTATGGTGCTAATTAAACCCCAGATCAAAGCAGGATACAGAGCCATATGAAGTACTTCTGTAAAGCTCTGCACACACTAAGCCATGGCTTGTGTACGTACTGTAATCCTAGGAGGGCTTATCAGAGATGCAAGAAACCTTTCCACCGTAGCAGGACCAATTAATAACTCAAATTTTCAATATCTCTCAGTGCCTCTTGCTCCGCCTTTCTGGGAACAGCAGGATGGTGTGAGAGGTTTTGCTGCCTTCCACAGTTGCCCCTTTTGGGGGGCGGGTTTATCTATCTTAAATTTTGCAAATCATCTCTAAGATCTTTATTTTCCTGTGGGCCATACCTGCCTTGATTCCTTCTGTTATTCTGCCCTTCATCAGAACCTGGTAATCTATTACTGCACGCAGAATTTCAGCTGAGAGGGGCAGCATGACTCCCAGCATCAACAAAATACTGGACAGCCACCAGAGCTGCCTTCCAGTCATCCCAGTAAGCTCAAAGCATCCATGGTACCTTCCTCCCACCAATATCTACTCAGCAATTCCCAGATTTGAACTCAAATTGTGCTGTCTGCAAAAATAAACAAACCTTTTCCAACCTATCCTGAAAAAGCCTCTTTTTTCTGTAGTTGTGGGGTTTTGAGAGCCTGGGGGGCATCCCCTGGGTTAGGGAGATACAAGGTGCTTCCCTCAAAAAGCTGTTAAGACTCCACTGGCTCCTTCCGCTGTTCCTATGTCCCTGAGGCCCTCCCTCCCTATTCCCAGATTGGCTCTCATCTTTGTACTGCCCCGAGACCAGGTTTGCCCCTGGGGCCCCTCAGCAGAGAAACGTGGAGTCTCCTGATGCGTGTGCCTTGGACTCTGAACATCTCACTGTGCAGCTGAATTAAACATCAGGGGATATTATGCAAAGGCCCTTTTTGCTTCCTTACCATGGACTTCACTTGCAGCAATTCAGGCTGAAACAGTGGGGATTTTAAAAATTGTTTTTAGTGAGCAGCTGATTCTTCTGGTTTCAAGTTGGTAAATCCAGATAATCATGGAATCACAGAATGGTTTGGGTTGGGAAGGAACTGAAAGATCATGTCATTCCACTCCTCCTGCAATGAGCAGATTGCTCCAAGCACTGGTCTTGAACACTTCCAGCTGTTCATGCTCCTCATCTGTTTATAGGAGAATCCCTCTGCCATGGTGAGCTTTTTCCTATAAATTATTACCTTGGCATGTAGCATGGCAGCCCACATAATTACAGCATCCCCCAGCCACTCCCTCTGCTACACCTGGGAAAGCTCACACAAAATGTAAGGAGTTTTATGGGATCCATGTCAGCAGCCAGCATCATTGCACAGGAAAAAACACACGGACACGAGCAGATTGGAAAACAGCATGTGATGACTTCCAGCAGGCTCTCCCAAAAGATAGAGGGTGGAAATGTTGTCCATTTACTCGGAGATTCCAGGTCAAAGGATTTACAAGCTCTTACACACAAGAAAAATCAGCAGGCAAAACATTACTCCAAGGGAAAGGGGCAGGGAGGGGAGTGACATGCAGGGCGTTCCCAAGAGGAGTTTGGCCTCGTGTTTTGCTGATCACCACGGAGCAGGTGGGACATGCCAGACCTTTAGTCAGAGTCAGAGCTGCTGCTTGAGCTGCTTGAGCTGCTTGAGCTGCACGAACCACCAGAGTGCTGGGGAAGGAAAACAACTTTAGGACAGCAGGGAAACGAGCCTATGTCACAGCATTCCTGAGATGGGTTAGTGACCCTGTGGTGGCTGCCCCATACTGTGGGAGGGCTGGAGGTTTTTTATGATTTTTTTTTTACACGACTCTTAAGGTCAATAAAGGAAATTTCAGAAAGGTCTTGCTCTCTGCCAGCAAGGACCAGCATCACAGCAGGTCACTTCCAGAGCTGTTTCCCAGTGAGAGGAGCTGCTGTTAGGATTTGTTTGAGAAACGCTTCCACCTCCAGTGTTGGCCTTGTTCAGCAGTCCCTCATTCAGACCTGCTCAGGATGGTGCCCATCCCTCGAATGGCATTTTCTGCAGAATCTACTCTAAGCACAGGAATTGCTTCTCCTTTTCTGTTTTGTTTTGTTTCGGGGGATTTTTTTTTGGGTTTTTTTTTGTGAGTTTTTTTTTGGTTTTTGTTTTTTAAGGAGGAGCCAAACAGTTCCTCTGCTACAAGACACTGAGTGAATGTCCATTATGGGGGCACAACTTGCACTCAAGTGAGTCGGACAAAGTCCTGGGATTTAAAACACTGCAAGCCGTGCCCCAAGCCATGCTACCACTTTAAATGGCTTCAAGGAACTTCATGGATTGCTTTCCAACTTACTCACTTAATATGACTCATTCTTGCCTATTTATTATTCCAAGGAGTTTCCACATCTAAAAAAAGCCACTGATGTTTGGGCAGTTTGCTCCAGCCACTACAGGGTAGGAGAAGAGAGTCCCAGCTGCTTAGGCCAGATGCTGTGGTATGCTGGAGGAGGTCCTCAGCAGAAATAGGGAAGGGTTCACTGCTGTCCCACTCTTACCTTGCCTTCATGGTGCTTGCAGTGCTTCTTCTTATGGTGCTTCTCATGGTGCTTCTTATGGTGGTGCTTATGGTGCTCCTGGTGCCCGTGGGGATGATGCCCCAATGGGGGGTGCCCGTGGGGATGATGCCCCAACGGGGGGTGCCCGTGGGGGTGCTGGCCAGGCGGAGCAGGGTGTGGGGAGCAGACTGGCACACTGCCAGAGCAGGGACCTGTGCCAGGACCGGGGTGTCCTGGAGGGGCAGCAGGGCAAACTGCAATGCCACCACCCATGCCAGGACCAGGGTATCCTGGAGGGGCAGGAGGGCATACTGCAGGGTATGGTTGTGGTGGGCCTAGGAAGAAGAGGAGCCTGTTAATGAGCAGAGACAGGCTCTCCCCAGACAGACAGTGCAGGGAGCTGGTGTACTCTTCCACCCAAAGGGCCCGCCCTGGGCTACCTCTTCCTCACAAAGGACACTCCACACCCCTTTGGGATTCAGGTAAACCTCCCAGATGCACATGGCCATGGCCTAGAGCTCCCCCCAAAGCCCTGATGGGTGTGTGGTACCTGCAGCCCTGCCTGGCCCCACAGCCCCTCACCTTGGTTGGGGTCACACATCCTCAGTGGTCTCCAAGCTGAAAGGGAAGGACAGGCACCATCAGTCACCTCCTGCCATGGGACACCGCTCGGCCCGCATCTGGGACCTGTCTCCTCTGTCCCACGCCTGCCCACAGCACAGGGACCATGCCCACTTCCCTCAGAATGCCATCCCCCCCCAGACCCCAAATGCCATCCTGTCCCTTTGGTGACACCGCCAGCCTCCGGAGCAACTGTCCCCCACCCCGCTCCACGCACCCCCAAAGCCCAGGCATGCAGTTTCCATTGTTAATAGAAATAAATCCACAATGGCCCAGCCTGGGTACCGAGCTCATGTCCTTGTGGGCCACAAGAGACTGGGGACACATGCCTGGGTGTAGTGCCCACCATGGGGACAGTGCACCCTGGCCCACAGGTGCCCATGCTCCCGCTGTCTGTGTGCTGCCCTGCACTCACCAAACCTGTGGAAAAGTTCCCAGAAGAAGCAACACCGGCAGCACTCGGGATCCCCGTCCTTGGCTCTCCCGGCTGTAGGGCATCCGTTAAATAGCGGGGCCCTGCCCCTTTGAGCAGGGGTGTGGCAGGCAGGGGTGACACCGGAGAGGTGACACCACGCTGTCACCATGGGCACGCAAGAAACGTCAACACTCCACTCCCAGCCGGCACAAAGGTCCCACAATGGGGATAATAAACACAGGCTATGGAGGGCGGTAATTCCAGCTTCTGATGTCAAGGGAGGGATGGAGTGAGTCAGCTGACCCCACCATGAACCCTGACTCGGTGCTTTCTGCTCAGGTACAGTGTCTAGGAACAGGGGTGACCTTCCCACAGACGGGGCTGTGTGGGGGCCTGACACTGCTCAGGGCGCTGCTGCGGTGTGCGGGTGGAGGACACAGTATCTGCTGACACACCCGATCAACAGGGACAGGAGGCAGGGCTGGGTCCCCTGATTTTCAGGTTTTCCTCTTAGAAGATCTATAAAGAAGGGGTAGGATTTCTCCCATCTCAACCGACCCCATCTCCCTGTTAACACCTCTGATGGTGCCTCATGTTTGGCCGCGCTCCCTTCCTAGGCAATTCAACAGGTTGGAATGGTCACACACAGCCTGAAAGACACCTGTCAGAAAGGGACTGTGCCAGGTCTTGCCCCAGATCTCGGGTAGGAGGGTGTTTCATGGGGGTTTCTGGACACAGGGACTGTGCAGGGTCAGGAGATGCTCATGCACCAGGAACTCCTTGTAGACAGTGCTAAAGGGATCCTGCCATCCCTTCTGTGAGGATCACTGTGGTCCCAGGCACTGCCAAGCCAGTTGTCTACCCAATCACCCCAGGGATCAGAGGATGGAGCCAGACAGCAATAATCCCCCTTGTCCATGGAAAGGCCAGGGGATATGATGCTGGATGTGCTTGAGCAGACCAGCTCTCCAGAGGCAGATACCAACAGAGACTAGGCAGGGACAAGAGTATTTCCCAGATGTATTTGCCACTGGCAGAACCCCCAGAGCACTCCCAAGCCGTTCTCAGGCCACCCGCTTGTCCAGCAGTTCCAGCACAACCGCCGAGCCTTGCTTTGCCTCTTCCAGCAGCCTGGACACCTTCTGTGACATCTGTGTGGGGACAAGATGAGTAATTTGCCACTCGACAGGCCAGAAGAGCCACCCACCATGCACCACCCTATGCGTCCTGCCGGCGGCAAAGGGGCACGAGGGGTTCCAGGGCGCCACCGCCATCTCCGCCACCCCTCAGGGTGTGCCCATGCAGGGGGTGCCCACACAGCCCAGCTCACCACAAGCTTGAACTTCTCATCTGTGAGGTCCTTGAGGTTGATCATGACGTTGAAGTAAGCTCCGAACACTGCTGCTTCTAACATTTTGGCTCCCACCTGGGAAAAGTCAGGCTTGCAAGAAGCTCTCCTGGTGAACCAGCTCCACCATACGGTGCTGAAGCAGGTCAAACCCTTATGCTGCAGCACTCCCACCCTGAACCACCCAGCAGCATGCAGCGCTTTCCAATCTGTTGGTAGTCTCAGGAAGTGGCTATCAAAGAATTCCAGTGGTGGAAGCCACTGGCCAGTTTAGGAAGCACATCTGGAGAGAGGTATCTTGGAGGTTAGGACATGAGGGAACACCTTGCAGGACAAGTGTGTGTGAGCTGGGGCCATACCTGGATGTCAGATTTGCAGGCAAGGTTGCAGTGTCGTGCCAGCTCCTTCAGAGCAGGCCAGAGTCCGCTCACCTTCTCTGCCAGGCCATAGGGCACCCCTATGGCTGTCTTCAGCCCCTGCTGCATGGCAACTGCACGCCTGGGGGTGGGGGTGGACAGCCCTGGGTTGAATGATAGGTGGCTGTGCCCCCACCGTCAGCCAGTCCCCACCAGCCCAGCTCACCTCTCCTGTTCCTCAGGGGTGTTCTTGGGCAGCTTCATGGCTTCCTGTGGGCAAAGAAAAGCATGTTTGCTGCCATCACCCAGACCGTGCCTTGAATCGGGGGTTGGGACAGATCCCATAGCTCCCATGCTCTTCCAAACCTCCCTTATGTGACGATGTCCCTTCCCCAGGCCCTGGAAGTGTTTAAAAACCAACAAGACATGGCACTTTGCCATATAGTTTAGGGGGCATGGGTGTACTCAGTAGAAGGTCGGACTTGATAATCTTGGAGGTCTTTTCCAACCTTAATGATTCTGTGATTCTAAGGTCAGAGTCCTGTTCCTAAGGAATCCAGAGGGCAGTGATCCCAGCCCTCCCCCCAGCTGGAAAGCCCTCCTGTTTCCCTTCAGGATGCCTCTGGTGGGACCTCACCATGTAGCTGCTGAAGGCCTGGGAGTCGGCATCCACCATTGCCACCAGCTCCTCCATGGCCTGGTGGAAAGGGGGGATCAGCTTCCTCATGATGGGGTCCAGGTCCTCAAACTGCCGCTTCCCGTAGCTCATCAGCCCCACCATGCTGCCCAGCGCCGCTCCCTGCCAGGGTAAATACTCCAGTAGGACACAGTGCCCACTGCAACCACCATGCCAGCTCCCCTTGGTGCACCCGGGACTCCCAGGCCTCTGTCTTGGTGTGGGGCACGTACCAGAGCTCCCACGGCTGCAGACACGGAGCCTCCTCCCGGCGCTGCTGACCTCGCTCCGACCGCTCGCACAAAGGCACCCAGTGGCTTGGCCACCAGCCCCCCGTCTGCCTCTCCTGCCTCCACCAAGTACCTGCAGGACAGGTGTTTTAGAGCCCTCCAGGTGCAGGGACACCACCACCACACAGACCTTCTCACCCAGCACTGCCCTCTCCAGCATCAACCCTGTGAATGAGTAGGGGACTAAGACAAAAAACTCAGCCTGAGGGTCAGGGTAAGTACTGGGCCCTTGGGGACATCTGGGGAACACAGGTGGTATGGGCGTTGGTCTGCATTAGCCAGGTTGGGCTGATAAAAGCAGCATTTGGTGGGACAGAAATGCCCCTGCAGCCATGGCCCAGGAAGAGTGACAAGGACTTCACCTCATGGATAGATTTCCCTTCCTTTCCCCCCACAGACTTATGTTTCACATCAGGTGCTGCAGCATGTGAACCAGAGGCAGTGAAGTTTTGCATGGGGATAGGGTAAGGAATTTAACATTCAAATCTGGCCACAAAACCTGCTTCTACTGCCTGCTGAAGACACCCAGACTTCACCCACTCCATGTTCACAACTATCAGCATTTGGGAGCAGGGACCACCCTGCTCTTGCACAGCACCCAGCAGAGATGTCCCCAGGAGGTGAAGAGGAGCTGGGAGCAGCCACCACTCCCAAAACAAGCTGAGTGCAGTATGCAGGCATCAGGATCCCCCCCATCCAGGGAGCTGGGCACCATGACAAGAAGTAGGATGCAGATCCCTACTCGATGATGCGCTCCCGGGGGTGAAATGGAGACAATGAGTCCAGGCCCAGACGACTGACCACCTGCAAGGAGCAGCACCACTGTGTCAGCCCTGTCACCTAAGTTCTGCTGCATCCTCATTCTCCACTGCTAATTAACCATGCGTGAGTCAGTGCTGGGACCAGGCCACCACCCAGGGAGAGGACAGCTGGCACCACCAGCCCATCCCATCGCAGACTAGGGGGTGATGTGCGGTCACCTCTGAATGTCCGGGAGCTGTACTGATAAATCATTAGCTTGCTCTTATCTAGCACGTTCCCCACAGGCTGGAAAAGTCCCTCCCTCCTGCAGTGGAACAGCAGAGCCTGTCTCCTCCTTTCCAGCTTATTGCCCATCCTGGGACAGCCTCCCATAATGCCACACACTGTCCTTGAGCTCTGGGTACACCTCCTCCCCTCCTGGCCTCCATGCAGGCAAGACAAGCAGCTGCTACCCACACTCAGTCCACAAGCGTTGTGTTTCCTGCTCCCTGTGCATTTCGGCATCCTCAGCACAATAAAGCAACTTGTCCCACTTGCTGTCCTCCCGCAAACTACACATTGGAGACAAGTGTCATGCCTGAGGCCTGAGCAGCCCCAAATCTGTGCTCAGTGCCACTTTGGGAGGCTGGTGGGGGGTAGGATGTGTCTCTCCCATGATCCCACCCTTGTGCTGGTATCAGGAGAAGCCACATTACCAGCCTGATCTTTTGTTCCTCCTCCAAGATGAAGAGTTTTTCCTTCTTGATGTAAAAGTCAGCTGCATCCAGCATGGCCTTCTTGGGAACAAGCCCTACCAGCTGAGACCCCACCACAGGGAGATTCAGTTCCTGCAAAGGACATCAGAAATGTGATTTTCCCCAGAGCCCTGCTGCCACTACTACCTCAGCCTGGTGGTCCTCATCCCTTCCCAGGACATGGGAAGCTCACAGAAAAGCTTTCAACAGAGGAGCTGGGGGCTCGCAGCAAGTTGCTGAGTTTCTGGGGGTTTTGTGACATTTAGCACTTTGGCTGAGCTAAGCATGAGAGAAACCAGAGCCTGACCTGACAGTGGGGAAGAAAACTTGGTGGGAGACATCGTCTGGGAAGCCCCCTTGCCCTTGGGAACAAGCACCCCAGGCCACCCACCTGTGCATCTCGGCAGACCTCCTCGTAGATGGTGTGGAGCGGCGTGGTCTCAAAGTCCAGCAGGTTCGTCGAAACCTGGGCCATGTTCTCCTCCTCCAAATACCAGCCGATGCCCTGCACCTTCTTCAAGCGCCCGGGCTGCCAACAACTGCCACATTCAGGGCACAGCCCAGGAGGTGTGGGGACAGGCAGGCGTGCTCCTGGTGTGCCCGTGCTCTTGAGGTACCTGGCTGGGGCCACGGCCCTGCTCACGGATGTTGAGGGCAATGCGGTGGGCCAGCTCCTTGGTGCACAGCAGGTTGATGTTGTATGCAATAAGGAAGGTCCGGGCACCCGTCACTGTGGCTCCCCATCGGGGGACAAAAGTTGGGGGCCCAAAATCAGGAGCCCACTCTGGTTTTGCAAGCTGGGGAGGAGGGAAGAGAGTGTGTGGGCTGTGACTGCCCAGGAGCACATGCCACCCTCCCAAGGAGGGCATCTCTCTCCCCAGCTTGAATCTGCCATGACCACCTGTGTCACCAGTTCCTCTTGGTGCAAAGGGCCTACACCAGCCCCCAGCATGCTCCCTGAAGCCAGGGAAGTACAGGTCAGGTCTGCCCAGCCTGTGCCACCACCAGGCTCACCTTCTCGGGGAGCGCCTCATACTCCCCGGCACGGATGGAGGGCAGAGCTTTCCTGCTCTCGTGCCGTGCTGCCGCTCCATACAGGTAAACTGCAAGACACAGCTGGGGGTGAGCACCACCAGGCAGGGACTAGCACATTCTCCAACAGCTGGAATCATGCAGGATGGGATGGAATGTGGCGAAGTTCCTGACCCCACTCACCAGGTACACCCAGTTCTGCTGCCAAGCGCTGCCCAAAAATGTGGGCACAAGTGACACACTCCTCCATGCTGACATTCCTCACTGGCACAAAGGGGCAGACATCCAAGGCCCCCATCCGAGGGTGCTCACCTGGTGGCGGGGCAGATATAGGAATGGGAGGGGAGAAGAACAAGCAGACAAGGAGGGAGAACACATGTTTGCACACTCTTACAGACTGGACGCCATTGCTGTGAGAAAATCATAGAATCACAGACTAACCCAAGTTGGAAGAGACCCACCAGGATCATCGAGTCCAACACCTGGCCCTGCACAGGGCAGCCATAACAACCACACCATGTGCCTGAGAGCATTGCAAACACTTCTTAAACTCTTTTGGGCCTGGCCCTGTGACCACAGTCCCTGTTCCAGTGCCATGCGTGGTTCCAGCAGTACGCCAGTCCCCTCTGTGCCAGCCCAGCCCCAGGGCCTCTCCAGGCTCACCTGAGTGTTGCCTCATATCAATGAGCTGCCCAGCCACACGGGCTGCACTCAATGCCCCTTCCACCACGGCCTCAAGGGACCCCACAAAGGTGTAGACGGTGCGGTTGGTGGAGCTGCCGGCATCCACGTCCAGGAGCACACATCCCAGTGTCCGGGAGATGGCCTGTGCCACTGCATCGATCACCTGCCAGACAGCAGATGGGAGCAAGGGGGCTGAGGTGGCTGGGACTATACAACAGCCATGGCATTTCAAGAGAGGGGGCATTTCAGCTCTCCCCCTTCCCACTTGTGATTGGGTTGAGAATGATCCCGTCATCAGTGGGGATATAGCCCTGCACAAGCATCCCACTCCCACCAAGGGGGTTTGGGGCACCCCTGGCTCCCCAAACTCTCTATGGTGGGGGAGAGACACTTGGCTGCTGCTGCATGTCACAGAACACCACCACAAATTGCTGTTCCTGAGGATACATCCACCTGCTAGCTTCCCAATGCATTTACCTCTGCTAAGCCTCTTCACTGGAGGAGGCTGTGTTTTTGCAGTCATGCTGGGTTTGCTAAATTCTCCTGCCACTGGCAGAGCCAAAGTTCAGTTGAAGGCTGATGCCCAGGACAGGCTCCATTAACCTTGGCACCGTGTTTTGGCACAACAACTGCAAGCAATATTTATTTGGGGTCTGGGGTATCCCAGACTAAGCCCAGACCTGGTGCTACAGCAGCCCGCTGGCAATGGTGGGAGAGGTCTCAGCCCTTACTTCTCACTGAGGTGCCGTAAAGGGAGAATTTTTGGCACTAGCCAAGTAGTGAAAGGTGCACAGCACTGCAAAGGAGGCATGGCAGAGTCTAGCAGTGTGTACCACTCTGCAGAAGGAAACCTGGCTGTCAGCAGCCTGGTGTCACCCACCCCTCAGCCCTTCCACATACTCCCTCACCTCTTTGTTATTCCCCTCTGAGAAGTTGGGGACGCATTCCACCAGCTTGGCCATGGTCCCACGGTGTGCTTGCAGCCCTCAGCCCCTGGCTCAGCTCTTCACACCCTGGGGGTTTCCTGCCCTTTCCCGTCTCACTGCAGAGTGAAAGCCTCTCAGAAGCCAGCACGTTGCCTCTTTCTCAAGCCAGAGTTTCTCATTAACTGAATCGATGTGTGGCCAGGGGACAGAAAAGAGCTTGGATAAACACCATCATACTGGCCCTGCCGTGCTTGGAGCTCCAGGCACAAGGGCTCTGCGGGGCAATTGGCAGCAATCACCAGCACCAATTAAAAGATTAAGGAAAAAAATCTGCTGCAGTCAGCAAGAGGCTGTGGTTACCACATGCAGATAAGTCACTGCAACACAACCACTATTCCTAGTGAAGGGGACAGCTCCAGGCAGGACTTCCACCATAGATACCGGGTAAAACCTATCGCTGTGAGCAGGATCCAAATCTGCGCAGGGAATCCCTATTGGATTTTGAGTCCAACACCTTCACCCTTCGGCCATCACACCACCGGTGCCTCACGGCACGGGGGGCACGGTGCCCACGGGCTGCACCGTGCTCCGTTTTACCGGGAAGTGTGGAAGTGTCTGGGATGTCCCAACTCACAGGGGGGGTGCAGGACATACCCTCTGCCCTGGCTCGTTGGTCTAGGGGTATGATTCTCGCTTAGGGTGCGAGAGGTCCCGGGTTCAAATCCCGGACGAGCCCTCCTTTTTCCACACCATGCCCACAACTCTACACGCTGCAAACATGCCCTCACATTCCCACTCCCACTCCCCACCTCCAGCCGGAACACGCAGTCCTGCCACCTGCACTCTGCTCCTTACATGGCCTCGGGCCTGCAGCATCACCTCCCTGCTCTGCCCCACACTTCTGCCCCGTGCTCCAACCTCCTCACCGCCCCAATGACACCCAAGGGACCCGCAGTGCCTGCAAAGCCCTGAGCCCCCTTTTCCCAGCTTGGGCAGCAGGGGAAGGCAGCAGACGCGGCATTTTCTCAGACGGAGAAGAACACCAGGGCACACCTTGTGCCAGGGGGGTGTAGCTCAGCGGGAGAGCGCTTGCTTTGCATGCAAGAGGCCCTGGGATCAACTCCCAGCATCTCCATGTCCTTTTGCCTCTCCAGGACCCCTCCACATACAGGGCTGCCAGAGATCCCCAGATGCCCCACAAGAAATCCCTGGGGCTGCCTGTGGGCACGTCTGACCTGGGATTGCCCCTTGGCACCCCAAGGCAGGCAGCAAGCAAATGCCTGCCGAGATCTCCCTCCTTACCCTGATGCTATAGAGTATCGAGACACCCAGAGTCCCTTCCCCACGGTGCTCACGGTGTCTCTTGGGGTGATCACCAGTGCTGGGGGGACCAGCCAGGTGGCAGGGGGACGCTGGGTGTCCAAAACAAAGGGCTCATCCGGGATTTGAACCAGGCCTCTTGCACCCTAAGTGAGAATCATACCCCTAGACCAACAAGCCAGGGTGCCCAGGACATCCTGGACACCTCCTCGCTGCCAGGCAAAATGCCACTCCACGCACACGCTGCCACACGGGGCCCTGCCTGCACAGGGACCCGACGCACACGCAGCCATACAGCCCTTTACAGCTCTTGCACACCTCACACACGGCACCAACTCACACTTCCCACATTGCTCACTGCTCTCCCCCCTTATCCCCTGCCCCCAGCACCGCAGGACCCCACGCATGGACAGCCTCTGGCACACAGACACGGCCACTTGCTGCTACTGAGGACAAACACTGCTCACAGGAGGTCGCCTTTGCAGGATGCCCCACAGCAAAAGGTGGCAGAAAAAGCACCGGCCATTGCAACTGCTGCAAGGGCCAGTTAGGGCCATTTACGGAGAAAAGAGGGGCTGTGAGTGAGACGTGCTGGATCTGGCATCTCACACTCTGGGAGCACCTCCCTGCTCACAGAGTGTGAAAGGCTGAACAGAGCCCCAGATGCTTCATTGGGCAGCTCCAGGTGTTCCAATGAGGGCCCCACATGTCTCCTTGCACACTCCACTCCCATCCAGTCACCACATGGTTTCCTCCCTGGTGCAACTGCAGGTTTCCCATGGCAAAGTCTCTGACGTCTGGATCCCTAAAGCAGCCCAAGATGGTGAATCCAGGAAGGGACCCTGAACCAAGGTTTCCCCACCCCAGCATGGGCATCCCAGGGCCCCCTCCCTGCTCTTGCACAGAGGGTGTAGCTCAGTGGAAGAGTGCTTGTTTTCCATGCAAGTGGACCTGAAATCCACCCCCAGGATCTCCATGTCCTTTTGCCTCCCCGAACTCCTCTTTGCTGGATGTGGGGCTCCCAGAGCTCCCTAGGAAAGACCTGGCGCTGCCTCCTGGCTCCCCAAGCCTCTGCAGAAATGCCCATGGCTCTTTCCCTACCCTGCCCAGAGGCTGCAGGGCACTGGATCACTTTGTTTTCCTTCCCCACCAGTCTCAGGGTGCCTCTAGGAGTGTACATCGGTGCTGGGAGGAGCAGCTGGGAAGGAGGGCTAGTGGTGCCCAAAAACTCTTCTGGGAGTTGGACCAACGAGGTGGGGTGAACTGCTCTGCCAGAGATTTGGGACAGGGTGGTGAGGGGGCACCAACTCAGCAAGACTGGAAACGGTTCCACCTCCCCCTATGCTGCTCCCCTCAGTGTCTTTGGCCTCACCTCTCCCAGGTCTTCCAAACCTGGAGAATCCCGGGTGTGAAACTGCCCCGGGGGCATCACAACCCCTGCCTGGGGCTGCGCTGGATGCCAATGACCTTTTTGTATCAGCTTCTACTGGGAACCCCAGTGAGGGCACCCCAACCCTTGCAGCATGGGTTCGCAGGTATTGGGTAAAATCCATCGCTGTGAGCAGGATTGAAAGCTGCGCAGGGAATCCCTATTGGATTTTGAGTCCAACACCTTCACCCCTCGGCCATCACAACCCCGGGGCCCATGGTGCAGGGGCACGGTGGCTGCAGGTTGCACCGTACTGCATTTTGCTGGGAAGTGGGGTGTAATTTCTGTAGTTTTCCCCCCCTCCGCGCAGCCCCCCGAATAGAATCCGACCAGCTCAGAGATATGGGGCTGTGAGGGGAGGATAAGCAGGAGAGGGAAAAGTATTTAAAAGAGGCTCTTACCCCAGGGAAGTTGGAACAGCTCTCTTTATTCGGTGGTGTCCATGGAGAGCGGGGCAAAAGAGAAAGAGCAGGAAGTTTCAGGGGTCTATATAGGTTTTGGACAGGGTGGGCTCTCCTGGCTCCCCGCCAACCCCATTGGGGCAGGAAGGAGGATCCAGGGGTTATCATGATCAGAGCCACAGAGGCCCGGGGGAAGGAGGGCACAGGGTGTCCCTGAGCTCACTGTAACAGTAGGGAAATGTCTGGGGTGTCCCAAGCCGTAGGGGAAGTGTGTGTGGGGGGGGGGAAAGAAAAAAAACAACAACAAACAAACAAAACAACAACAACAACAACAATAAATTAAAACAAAACAAAAAAAACCCTAAAAACAACTACGTGCACCGGCTCGTTGGTCTAGGGGTATGATTCTCGCTTAGGGTGCGAGAGGTCCCGGGTTCAAATCCCGGACGAGCCCTTCTTTTTGGGCACTCGTCGCTAGATTCCAGGCACGCGTGGGACGCCGCCGCTGTCGCCGGGACTCTCCTCTCCTGAGTGGGGACGGGGCTGCCGGGGCAGTGGGGGACGGCAGAGCCCGGGCTGCTGCATTGCTGCCGTCAGTGGGCGGCACAGCCATGGTGCACGGAACCGCCCCAGGGAAAACCTGATGTAAAAGGAGCTTATCATCGCCGCCGCGTGGTGGAAGTGGAGGGGAAAAAAAAATAATAAAAACCACAAAACAAATGGAGATGCTGGGGATTGAACCCAGGGCCTCTTACATGCGAAGCAAGCGCTCTCCCACTGAGCTACATCCCCTACTGTCCTACCAAAGGGGTGTCTCCAAAGCCCAGGCTTTATCCAAAGGAGGGGTTTCCCCCAAAAAGGAGGGATGTCCTAGGGTAATGTTATGATGTGTATCCCCAGTCGTGTGTTCTGTTTATGCTGGCTATTATATTTTGTGCCTTCAAGACGGGCTCAGAGAGTGAAGGCAGGGAGAAGAAGAAGCACAGAGTTTGTTATCAGGGACTGCACTCACTCCTCCTCATTCTGCTGGAACACAGAACTCCACTGTGCTCTCTGGACACGGATGGGGCAGAACAGGGCCCTCCTTTGCGTTTTAGTTTAGCTACCTGAGGCAGTCCAAGTTTTCCCCAGACTGATTTTCTTTCCCTTTTCTTGGGTCCATTCAAACCTGCTCCAGACAGGGACCTGGGGAAACACCAAGAGCTCACACTTTGTGGCCTACCAGGGCCTGCTCAGGGCAGCAGCCTTTCCCAGTGCTGGAGGGAGTGATAACAGAGTCACCATCTGCTGGAGAGATTTTCTGAGTCTGCAGTCTCTTCAGAGCAGCAAATGGGTTTTGTCATCTGGTATTGTTCACTTTTTGTGCTGGGGAGTGCTTTGCCTGCTAAATAAACAGGGTTTTTCCACTTCTCTCCCAGGAAATTCTTCCCAAACTAATTGGTGGAGGGGCCATGTGGGTTTGCTTTCTGGAGGGGGCCTTTTTGGAGGTTTTCTCCCAAATTTGCCCTAAACCAGGACAAGGGGTTGTATACAAAGGAAGGTTTTCCAGGAGTTGAACTCAGGATCTCTTGCATATGTGCAAGACATCCCTACACCAACAATCTGGAGTGCTGCACCCCTTTTGCCTCCCCGGCCCTACAGTTTGGATTTCGGGGTACGGCTGAGGCTGTGCTTTTGCCCAGCTAACCCACAGCCTTGAGGAGGAATTTTCAGGCCAATCCCAGGGCCTTGTGAGGGGACTCTGGCAGCCCTGCATCCAGCAGGGAGGAGTCCAGGGAGGCAAAAGGATGTGGAGATGCTGGGGGTTGATCCCAGGGCTTCTTGCATGCAACACTCTTCTGCTGAGTGACATCTCCTGCTCCAGTAGCCCTTTGCTGCCAACCCTTGAAGCTCCATACTGCCTGCAGGAATTTGCCAAGACAGGATGTGGGACCAGTCCTATTCCAATCCTTGTCACAGCCCCACAGATCCCAGTGTGGCTTTGGTGTGGCTCCTGATGGACAAGAGCTGTGAGTGCTGGGTAACTGTCTGCTCTTTTTTACCAGCTCCCATGGGGGTCAGCAGGGCACTGGTGTTCCTATGGGGTGCCACAGGGACACAGTTCCAGGGCAGGACATGGGGAATTTTCCAGAACATAGTTCCTGAGGGTTCGACTGCCTGTAGCTGTGCTGGGTGGGAAGATGAGCTGCTGCAGGAGCCCCAGCTGCCGGGGATCCCCCTTCACACAGGAAGAACAGTGCAAAGAGATGATTTGCAGACAGCAGCAAGCCTCCAATGCCAATTGTAACACATGGCTGTGCCAGTGCAATCTCCCTGAGCCGACTGAGGGGAACTGGGAGGCTGATTCAGCCACAGCCTTTCATATCACAGAGGGGTGTAGGGGAGCAGGAAAGGAAAACACTGCACCCCATGATTTCCAGGTCTTGCAACCTCCCACAGACACCCAGTTCCTTCAGCCCCACATAGCCAGCGCTGACAGGAGCTACCCCACACAGCAATAACCACATCACACTTCTCCTCTTTGGGAGGTACGCATACACCTCTCAGCAAACGTGAATTAACAGCTCTGGAATGTTTAATCAAGCAATTCTTGAGTTTAAAACTTAGATTTCATCCCAGAACCCTGAAAACCATTGGGATCTGGGCTCGACTTTCATTGTGCTCATTCCAGTCTCTCCCTGAGGGCTGCCCTCCACAGCAAAAACTCAGAGCAGAGGAGGGTGTAGGACAGCCAGGAGCGATGTCTGCTGGTGATGTGGGCTCAGGGTGACACAGTGCTGGTGGAGCCAACAGGGCTGCAGGATGCAAGTCTTGTGAGCCCCATTCCCACAGGGAGCACCAGGAGGGCCAGACCAGCATGCCTGTGCCTTTTAATTTGCCTGCTTCTTCCCCCCTTGACTCACACATGTGGGCAGGCTGGTATTTTCCTGTTTTATTGGACCTCCAGCCCTGGGGAAGAACCAGAGCCCTTGGCAGAGCCAGTGTCTGTCTGGCTCCCCAGGTGTGGCAGGCAGGGCACCCTGAGTCCCTGCCCTGTGCTTGATCCATGGGTGTGTGGGGTGAGGTATCCTCAGTGGTGCCCTCTCCTCCCTCTTATCCTGGCCATCCAGCCACTTTCTCTCCCCTTCCTCAATCTGGAAGGTTGCTCCAAGATCCATCCAGCCTAGCCTTGGATACATCCAGGGACTGGCCACACAAGTCCCATCTCTCTGCTTGCCATGCCTGCAGGGTCCCAGCTCCAGGGGCCCTGTCTCTCTCACCTGGCTGGCTCCAGGCATGTCCCCAAGTGCTCTGGCCAGAAGTCCTTGCCCCAGTGAGGAGGATGAGGGATGCTGTCTGTTGATGCAACTCACCCTCCCAGCACTGCCCTCAGCCCAGTGCCCCAGTGCCAGTCTGGAATACACCTTTGGCAACCCAGAAAGGGCACAGGTGGTGGATCTGTCTTTTCATCCTCTCCCACTGCTTGTGATACACCACAATTTTTGTCTTCTCACCTGGATGTACAGAGAAGCTGTAGACTGATGTGCTGTGTTGACCCAGGAATCATCCAGCCACCACCAGTCCCAGCCCTGCTACCAGCACCATGCTGCCTGGGGCTTCCATAGTATCATAGAATAACCTGAATTGGAAGGGACCCATAAGGATCATCAAAGTCCAACCCCTGGCTCTGCACAGACACCCAGCCATCCCACCCTCTGTCTGAAAGGGTTGTCCAAATGCTCCCAGAGCTCTGGCAGCCTTGGGGCTGTGCCCATTCCCTGGGGAGCCTGTTCAGTGCCCCACCACCCTCTGGGAAAATAATCCTTTCCTATATCCCCAACCCTCCACAGGCAAAGTCTCCATTATGAATGCTCCCACTAACTTGCAATCTCAGCCATCTCCCCTTTTCCACAACAGGTCTCTGTGCTTGCTCCTCCTCAAACCACAACTTCCCCTCTCCTTCCCACCTCATCCACCCCCAGGGTGGGAAGGTACCCGTCCTTCAGGTGCCTGAGGATACTGAATGACCACAGGGAGCAGGTTTCCTCCAAGATCATGAAGCAGCTGAAAGAAGATGAGCAGTGGGGAGGAGACATAAACCTCGACAGGCATGGCCAGTGGGTAGCATCTGGGCCATAATCCAAAGCTCTTCTAAAAAAACGCTTCTGCTGCTTTTGAATGCTATAGGTAGGCAATGCTGGGATGAAAACCCAGGACCCAGCTATTTCCCTCCATGTGCTCCCTCTCTTCCACCTGCTGAGCAATATTTTTCATCCCTGTCTTGTTATGTAGCTCTGTGTTTCTCACTGTAGCCTTTGTCTGCACTGCCTCTACAGAAACCTGTATTTAGGGCCGGATCAGCAGGTCTGGGGGGTTCTGCCTGGGGCAAGGGCTGGCTTGGGGGGAAATATGGTGAATTCAGGACTGCTCTTGAGCTGGGAGCCAAGGAGGCAACAGCTCTCAGCTGGAGTCATGGCTACCATGGGAGACAGAGTCCCCCAACCCTCAGGATAAGCAGTGCTGAAAGGCACCGAGGTCCTCATTTCCCCAACTGTCTGCAGTAAGACACCACAGTTTTCAAGGAGCTGTGTAGATTTTTGTAGATATTGGGTTTTTCAGGAAAAAAAAAAAATTAAAATCTATATAATCCCACCAGTGGAATAATTCAGTGCAAAACTACATAAAAATGTCATTGTTCTGTCCACCAGCTCCCTCCTGGACTGTTCAGTGCAGCAGGCTTGAGGAAGGCAGCTGCACAAGGCCCAGAGACCTACAGCTTCCCAACAAAACTTCTGCTGGAATTTCAAAGCTTTTTGTGATTTTTTTTTTTTTATTCAAAATTTTGCATCCTATCTCTGCAGACAATTGCCAGGGCTGGGATAAAAATATTTGAGCAGTCTTTGGAAGCAAGATACCTTCCATCTCCCGGTGCACTGACTTCTGAGCAATTGCCATGTAAATTTTCTCCAAATTAGCACCTCAGCAAAGGTCTTCTGGGCAATAAAACCAGTTGAGCTTGGTTAAAGGCTTTTAATGACCATTAGGCTTTCAAGCTCAGCATAATCCCTCATTATAAACACTCACAAACTTTATGCAAATATTCCTATTTCTCCTTTCATCAGCTGAAAAGGTTCTGCCTGATGACCAATTGCATCTTAAAAAGAGGCATTGCTCAGTTCATTACATCTTCCAGAGACATTAGTGTCCCCTATCCATAAAGTAATTATTGTTTCTTCTTTTTCACTCTTTGCTGCCACCCATTAAACACTGTGTAAGCTTGGCATAGGAGGCCCATCCAAAGAAACCCATCTCCCAAAAATCTCACTTCTACCTTTTTTCCCTGACTCCATGCCCACCTCCTTAGCTCAGGCCCCCAAAATATCACTGCAAAATGCAGAGTAAATGCTGTTTTGAAATGTCAAACCTTCACATTCCCAGGTCCTTGAGGTAACAGGTAATGAAGTGTGCTCCTGCAGGAATTCCTCCCTGAGCAGGTGCTTGCCGTGGGGCAGGAGGAGAGATTTCCAGAATAAGAAAATTGCCTTGGGACTGGTCCCGGCAAACCACACACGTCTGTCAGCACAGGGAAGAGCTGGGCAGCAGAAACCCCCATTTAATGTAAAAACTAAACTTCCCTAGCAGCAACAAGCTGCCTCCAGAGGAGGACACCCCTCCAGGCTCCTGAACAAGGAACAACAGAACACTCAGGCTATGATGTAGCAAGTCTTTAATGAGAAAGAGAGTGAACCAGTTCAGAGTACAAGTGTGTTTCCAGTGCTCAATAAAGAAATATCCCCACTTTGGGGCAAGCTGATCCTACAAGGTGTCCCCTCGCCCCACAACCCCATGATTATCATCTGCCATCTACAGCCTGCTAGAAGCATTTATTGCCCAGCCAGCAGCAAATGCCATGTAGAACATGGAAATATAAAGACTGAAGCGAGATAAAGGTGTACAGAGGCATGGTCTGGAGTGACGAGCTCACATGGTTACTGTCCTCCTGGGGCAGCTGCTGGGAAACCCAGGGGCATCTCCTTAGTCCTCTCCCCCAATCTTGGTGGCGTACCTTCCTTGCCTTTCCTGAGCACGCTGCTGGCATGGGCAGGAGGAGGAGCGTGCTGGGGACACCCTACAGCCCGGTGCCCAGGCACAGCAGTGCTGCCTTGGCCAGCCCCCGGGAGCCCACAGGGATGCCGCAGCAGCGCAGGTAGCTCCCCACCGCTGCCGACGCCGTGGAGCCCACCGTGGTGTTCTGCGGGAAGGAGCTGAGGATGGGCCCGGGCAGCGTCACCACGACTGTGGGTGGCTGGATGAAGGCAGTGGAGTCCTCACAGCGGCGGAAGCAGGGCTGGTTGCAGCTGGTGGCCAGGGGCCGGGGACCACAGGAGGAGGGCAGGCACAGGTCGTAGCAGGACATGGTTCGGCAAGGATGTGCACCTGAAAGCCAGAGCTGGGATGTAAAAGCAATGCAGAGGCCGGTCTGTCCCTGTCGAGCCCTCACGCAATACCTCCCATACTAAGAGGCATGGGAGAGCAAGCTATAGAGTGAATTTGAATGGTTTAGAACCATCAAAGAAATCTTCCCCCCACCTTGCCCCATAAACCACTCGGGAGAATGAGGGGAGTTTTGTCTGAGCTGCAGGTTGGTCTGGGAAAGCTGGAGGCACCAGTGACAGGACCAGAAAGCAGACCCACTCCTACTCTGAGCTGACGAGGAGCCTTTGACAAGCAAGGTGGTCACAAGATGCATGTGGCTGAAGCAAAACCCACTTAAATCAACACAACATGAATTGAGACATCCCATCGCAAAACATATGGGACATTTGATGCCCATCCATAAACCGGGACACATTGATCTCTGCAACCCAGGCATGTCCTGTTCTAATTTTTCTGCTTCAGCAAGGAAAGTCATGCAGGATGCAACTGATTATGTAGTTGCAACCCTGTAAGCCCAGCATCCTGCAGAGTGCAACCCCTTGCACTCTTCATTTTAGGGCAGAAATACACCCTTCCCTGATGTCTTGTGCAGCTGGAAGGGAAGAGGGAGGGGTGGGGAAGCAGATGGAGCCTGTCTTGACTTACCCAGACGGAGGTGGCAGTGGCAGCAGCTGGAGCAGGGTGGTGGGGCCAAGCACTGTCTGCACAGTTTTATAGGGAGGCCCAGGCCCCCAGGGAAGTGGGTGTGTGCCTTCATCTTTAAACTCCCCAACAACCGTCAGTTTTCTCCTGGAAAGCTCCCCCAACTGATTAAGCAGTTCCCTCTTTCATCTCTCATGTTTTGCTTCCATGTAATATTGAGTAAGATTGAAATTATTTGGGCTACAGGCATTCATTACCTCCCTTCCTAAGGCCAAGGGACATTTTAGGTCTTTATGCCACCAGGCAGTATAGTGTTTCAGTAGAATTTAGAGCAGACATATCCCCACCTTCCTCTCAGCACAACCAATTCAGCTCCCTGATGCACCTGAGGTGAGACCAGCGATGTAAACTGAATGTAAGGAACATCCATTTGTATTGAAATCCTATGCTAGGAGTCTCATGGATGGCAGGAAAGCTGAGGGGCTGCAGGAGTGAGGATATGAGCGATGTGGACACAAGCCCAGCATGAGCAATTTGTTATGGGTTTGGATGCGCTTAGAGGATTTCCTGCTTGGAAGGCACATCAGATTTTAAAAGCAAAGTGATCATGGGCTCTGAAGTCCAGCCCCACAGATGACACACACCTAAACTAGCTGATTTTGTGCAGGGAGCTGACTTTCTAGAGGCCCCCATCCCACTCTTTGGATAGGGTGGTAGTAGTGAGCCAGAAAGTCACAGGTGCCCTTCCTTGTGATGGAGTGACATAGTCAAGACAGGGTTAATTCCAGTAATTAAAGGCTCTGGTGTGACACTGGGGATCAAGGATTGCTCTGCTGGAAGCCTGTTAGCTACTAAACATCCCAGACATCTCAACCTGCACTTAAACGTGAATCACCCTCACAGTGGGGAGAGGGAGTTGCTGATGTGGTCCCAGGCAGGACCGTGATGAGCCATCATGAGCTCTAGAGGCAAGGAAAGTTTGAAACAGGCTTTTCATTTCACACCAGCAGAACCAAACTGACAGTGCAAACATCTCCTGCCCTGGAATAAACCCTGACAGTACTGGGACACATGTACTATGTGTGTGGGGCGCCCAAAAATGTGCCTTGTGGGGTTTGGGGAGTCATTTGAGTTCTTGAGGTCACTTGGCCACAATGGATCGCACTGAATGGTCCCTAGTGACTCCTCTCCTCCTGCCTGTCAGGGCAACAAAGCCTTTCCAAGGTTCTGAGATTGAACTCAGATATTTTTTAACATCATTCTGGAAGGGGGAAAAATCAGGTTTTCTGAGGTTCAGCAGAGGACATGGGCTTCAGGGAGAAGCAACCTGGCAGCTCCTGGAGTAAGGCAGGACGCTGTGGGTTCATCATTCATGATCTCCTAAATGGTGACTTGGCAAGCAGGAAAATATGAGGTTTTAGTTTAAGCTTTACTGTGCTGCTTTTTGCACCACTCTTGAATAATAAGTTGGTGTCACAGGTACACCTTGGACTCACAGCCTGAGAGCAAAACCCTTCTACAAATCTGGTTTGTTTGGATTTTTTGTTCTGTGTCTCTGTGCACTCCCATTTTCTCAGGAAAACAACCCTTCCTGGGTGACTCCCTTGCAGGCTTCCAGGCATAGGGTGGGATATTCGGAAC
This sequence comes from Taeniopygia guttata, assembly GCF_048771995.1. Taxonomy (NCBI): domain Eukaryota; kingdom Metazoa; phylum Chordata; class Aves; order Passeriformes; family Estrildidae; genus Taeniopygia; species Taeniopygia guttata. The sequence continues at coordinate 3,043,535 of NC_133032.1, read as the reverse complement.
TGCAGCTTCACTGTGTGTTTCAGTTTTGAAATCCAGTTTAAGGACTTGAAGTTCTGCTCACTGGCCATCATGTCCTAGAATAATATCCATAGATGCAGTGATGCTTGGGATAAACGCCGCAATGGGGCACTCAGAGGGGAAATGTTGTCGAATGTGAGCAGATCTGTGGACTGAAACAAGCTTTTTTTCCAGCAGGGGACTGCAGAAAATACAGCAGGGGAAACAAAAGGCACATGTTAGGAAGTTAAAATAATCAGATCTGTGTAGTGATTGAATTTTTTAAAAGGAAAACAGTAGGGGAAAGGGCAGATATTTGGGAGATAAACAAAGACTGAATTTTCCAATCCATATTCGTTTCAGGGAATGAGCACTTTCTGCTTGAGATGTGACTTTCTCTGGATGAACCTCAAACCTGAAAAAATTTCACCAAATGAAACATGTCAGATCCATTTTCTTAACTTCTGCATGGATCCAGGATATGTGGCCACCTCAGCCCTGCCGCTTCCTGCAGGTAAGGACAAAAAAAAACATGGCCCAGGATCAATAATCCATGTGTTTCCCTTCCTATCACCAGTCCCAGTAGCACTTTGCATTTTGATTTCCAACAACCCAAGGGTCAGATGTATCTGGGACTGACTGGAGGGTGGGAGATTGCCCCTGTCCAAAAATTTCCCCTGAAAGCCAAAGGCATTGGCATATCTTGGAGCAGCAACAGGCTTACAACATCCCATCTCCAAGGAATGTCTGCATCCAGGGCGCTCACTCAGGGCTTGCCTCCTGGCAGCAGGACAGTCAGAGACCACTCCCAGCTGGCTGATGGATGAGTGGGACACCCCAGTGCCAGAAGGCAGAGTCTTGATGCAGCCAGACCCAGGCACAGATCATCCTGGCTGCCTGTGTCCTTGCCAAAGCAGACTCGCTGTGCTCTAGGGCCACTCTGTGCAGCCCAGGGAGCCCAAGGGATGCCACTGGGAAGAGAGCCAGGCTCCAGCTGCCAGGCACTGTCCCGGGGCTGCAGATGATCCAGTTCCATGCTGTTAAAGGATCCCTGTAATTGCCAGGTCCCTTGGGTGGGCTGATGCCCCACAGCACCCTCCCTTCAGGAGGACTCGTCACCGCTCACCACGACAGGGACATGTGTGTGCCAGGGCAGGATTGAAGGGTGTCCAAGGGAATCAGTGGGGATCCTCTCCTGGCTGCCTGTGCCTTTCAAGTCCCAGGTCCCATCCTGTGACAGCAATCCCCCTGCCATACCTCTGCACCCACAGCCACAGTCCATTTCATCATCTCCAGCCGCAAGTTGGTTTCTGTGCAGGGTTGGGCCAAACTAATGCATTTTTTCCAGGAAATCTCACACAGATCCCTTGCAGGGCACCTGGCTGTCCAGGCAGGGACATCCCCCTTTCCTGGGGCTGCAGACCTGGCCAAGACCACAGGATCTCATGATAGTGGAATGGGATGGGGCCAGTTTCCCAGAAGCCTGGTCATGGTTTTTGGCTCAGGAGATGCTGGTGAAAGGAAGCAGCTTCTCACTGGTACCTAGGGACTTTTTCCCAAGGCATGGGAAGGAAATGTAACCACAGTGAAGGTCAAAAAGGTGTGGGCAGCTAAGCCTGAGCATCCTCACCTTGCTCTGAAGCCATGGCATTGCTTGGCCACATCCTCATCAGTGGAGAGGAGTAGAGGGGAAAATGGGAAGGCACTGGCAAGACTGGCACAATACCTTTCCCCAGGTGCCTCAAAGCACAGACTGCCAAATGCAGGGATTTCCTCTCTGCAAGACCACTGAGATTCCAGAAGTAGTTTTACCTCTTTCCTCTTCATCTTAGCATCAGTTATGCTCTCCTGTCTCCAGAATATCCACTGTGAGTGCTGCTCCAGGCACAGAAGGGAGGTGCCAGTGCACAGTAGCTCTGCCATCCCAAGAACAAGCACTTCTGAGACACACCAGAGACATCCAGGGTGGCATCCCTGAGGATGCATGCCCAGGGATGCCCAGTCCTGACCTTCCCTGCCTACAGTTCAATGCTCCTGGAGAAGAGGCAATGGGGTGGCAGGGGAGAGGCTGGCAGGTGGGCTCAGGCACCCTGCTTCCGTGGGGTATTGCACAGAAGGGCCACACCAGTCCCTGAGCTACCATGAGCAGGTTCAGCCCGTGGGAGCAGCAGTCCGGGAGCAAGTGTAATGTGCATTTAACACAAGAGAGCAAAAGGGGGAGAGCAGGAGGATATGGGGCAAGCTGCACCAAAAGACACACCTCAAGTGAAGGCTCACAGGGGACCCGACGAGGGTGGGATTCGAACCCACGCGTGCAGAGCACAATGGATTAGCAGTCCATCGCCTTAACCACTCGGCCACCTCGTCCTCTTTGCTGCCATTTTTTTTATTTGTTTGTTTGTGGAGTTGTGTTTTTTATGTTCTATTACATTTGTATTATGTATAGGTTTGTTCCATGTACCCCCGGTTCTGTAACGGTTCTCCCCAGGTTTTCCTATCTCTCCCTGCGTGTCCGTTGTCCCCAAAAATGCCGAGTCACCCCCCCTGTTTACCCCAGATGCCTGTCTGTCACTCGGTGTCCCTTCCCCTCCACCTGGAATCTTCCACCCGGGATGCCGGGTGATAGGTAGAGGACCCGGGACCCTTCCCCTGTCCGTCCTTCATTGGATGTACCCCCGTACCCCACTACCCTCAAACCCCCCGTGGCTTTACCCCATTGGCTGCCCGGGTTTTCCCCGGATCCGTATTTAGTTTGTTCGCGCGGCGCGCTCCGTGCTTTCTCTGGCTGGCTCCAGCGCGCTCTGCCCTGCCCGCGCCGCTCCGGCAAATGCAGGCGCCTGGTTCCCTTCAAATTATTGTATTCCCCTTTGGATTACAATAAATGGAATTCACCCCCAGAGAGGGACTCTCTTCATAATTCGCCGTGGGGTCGCTGACTGCTCTCCGAACTCTGATAGCGCATCCTAAAGCCCTGTGAGGTCCAGCAGGAAGCACTAGAAACCTGCCCGCCCTTCTCCCCAGAGCTAGCCGGGGAAGGGGAAAGGTATCGGGGAGAAGAGCGCATCGGCAGTTGTGGCGCCCAGCCGTGAGGCTTGAGAGCATCAGACACCACGGACAGAGGACCACCGAGCCCTGAAAGACCGGTGGATTTAACCTCGTGGACGTCACAATACCCTCTGCAAGACAGGCTTCGTTTTAGTGAGCCGTGCCTTCGGAGAGGACAGGACCGGCAGCTTCGGTTCGCACCGCCAAAGTTCGGTCCTCTCACGGTAAACACTTCGCAACTGGATTTTTCGTTTCCCCTTCGGACTTTGCTGAACCCTCTGTAAGTTACGGGGGCCCCTGGGGCTGGGCACACCTTGTCTTTTTTGGGGTGGGTTTCTCTTTCTCCCGCGGGGAAGAAAGATCCCACATTTTGCGGTTTTTCTCCCTTTGGGTGGGAGCTTGTAAGGACAGGTCTGCTTAGCGTCCGAGAGGGGTCTTTTCATTTCCATTGCTATTTTTCCAGTTGTGAGGCTTGGCGGCATGCTTAAGATGGACAGTATGGGTGCTAAACTGTCAGTGCCGCAGAAGAGAATATATGTCCAAGTTGTGGGAATCCTGGTTGGGGGAGAAAAAAAGTTTAAAAAGTCCGATGTTAAGCATTTTGCCTGGTGGCTTCTGCAGTCCTTCCAGGATCTCTTGACGGCAAATTTATACCAAGTTCCATTTTGGGACCAAGTAGGGAAAGAGATCCTCTGACAAGGGGACCCTTCTCTCTCGATTTTCACTTATCTGGCACTCCAAATTAGAAATATTATCAAAAATAACAGTGAAGACATGCCACTGCCACTCGAAGGCAAACCCAGCCCCAGTTTAAAAACCCCTAGCCCTCTTTCCTCTCCCTCTCTCCCTAGCCCGGGGATTCTCAGACGGGCATCCCGGCAACAGCCGCAGGCAGACTCTGGCCCCTCTGTAAATTCTCGGGTTCCCTCGCAGGGCAGTGCTGTCATGGCTCTGCACTCTCCCCATACCCCAATTTCCTCTCTTTTTACAGCCCTGCCCCGTAGTGGACAATCTGTAAGTTTTAAGACCCCTGATCCCTGTCCACAGCCTTCCCCGGACCTTTCCCAAAATAGCTCCCTTTCCCGCCTCAGGGCACAAGATGGAGGGGACCGCATGCCTCTCCCCACCACTCGTGCTTCTTCTCCCCACAATCCCTTTCTCCCAACAGCCAACCCCTTCCACCCCAGAGACTTCTCCACCCACTCCTCCTCTCCACCCCCTTCACGCACCTCCCCTAATGAATCATTCAACAGTCCTTCCTTCAACCCCACCCCTAGGGGTGATGTAACACCTGCCACACCCCCTGGCCCTGGTTCTGCCTCCTCCCTCAGTTCCCACAACCTGCCTTCTGGTTCCCACGCTTTGGTTTCCGGGGGGGGGCGAACTGCGACCTGCCCCAATCTCTGCCGGCCTTTTCTGCTGCGCCGGTCACCTATACACCGCGGCAGAGGGGCAGACCCCTCACACAGTGGACTCCCATCCCTCAGTCGGTAATCAAGGGTCTCTGCAAAGCCCAAAAGGAGTTTGGCCGGGAGAGTGAGTACTTTAGGGGGCTATTAAGAGCCACGCTCTCCTCAAACAAATATGTCCCTGCTGACATGCACACTCTCTTTTCGTGTTTGATTACTCAAGCTGAGTTTTTGGTGTGGGAGTCTGCATGGACGCGGGAAGCACGGGATTTATTACCCAGCCTCTGGGCTAATGCAGAGACCTCCACAGATACCGATGAGGGCGTGTTATCAATTGATCATCTGTGTGGGGTGGGGGATTGGGACACGGCAACAAAGCAGGCCAAAAAGATCCCAAGGGAGGCACTGTCAGCGAGTGCGAAGGCGGCGGAGAAAGCCTTCTTTAGGTTAAGACCCAGTGGTCCTGTTGTTAACTGTTTCTCTCTTAAGCAGGAGCCACAGGAATCTTTCGTTAGTTTCGTGGATAGGTTGTGTAGGGCAGCAGAAGCACAGGTTCCAGAAGAGGGGTTGAGACAAGGCATGGTGAAGCAAATAGCACTCCAGAACGCCAACGAAGCCTGCCAGCAGGCAATCCTGAGCCTTCCCCTCGACCCAGAGCCGACACTCCAAGACATGCTGGACGTGTGTGCTCGGAAGGTCACCTTACCATCGAAGGACCCCCAGGGGACTCCCCGTATGCCATCAAGGAGGGTCTCCTTCGCCAAAGCCCTCACACCATCCACGACTCCAGCTCCTGCTCGCCGCTTCTCAGGGCCACCCCCCAAAGGTTACCACCCAGAAAAACCCTGTAATCTCTGCAATCAGAGAGGACACTGGGCATCCCATTGCCCCCTGAAAGAAGACTTTTTACGTTTTAAAAACCAAAACCAACAGCAGGGGCGAGGTGCCCCCAACCCAGGGGAACAATCAAAAAACTAGTTTCTCAGCTCAGTCCCTCCCTGCGTGAGGACACAAATTTGGTGGGAAACATAACATCAGAGGAGAGGAGGGACAACGCATCAGCACACCCACCTGAGGACAAGAACTCTATTACCAGACATGACATTACCGGATTGGACACTAGGGGAACTAGGGCTGGCGAACCAGCCCATGTGGGGGGAGTTGGAAATTTCATTTCACATGCATGGCTTAGTCGGGACCCCGACCATCCCAGGCCAATCCTTAACACCCAATCCAACTTCTTTCCATACAGGTTGGCCCTGACCGAACCTCTGCTACTCAAGGATAGCAATTGGCATTTTATCACGGTTGACACACAGGACCCAGGGACCTGGAGGAGACTCCACAGTAAGTACATCGTCCTTGGGGACACAAAATACACACCACTCGAGATTACTATTGCACCCAACTTAACATCTGCAAACCCCAAACACCTGGAGCTGTGGCTGCACTGTGCTCACCCGCCAGTCTTCCTTCCCAAAGGGCAAATCATCGCCCAAGCCATACCTGTATCTGGGCCCCCCGTCTACCCAGAAGATCTATGGATGAAGACCGCTGAGAAAATCTACGAAGTGTGTCAGGCCAAGGTACTTGGGAAGGAAAGACCCAAAATCCCATGGTACATGTGGAAAGGCGGTGAGCACAAGTGGCTTAACGGCCTCTTAGACACCGGGGCGGACGTCACGGTCATTCCCTCACGGGATTGGCCATCGCGTTGGGAGTTGCAAGATGTGGCTGGACAAATTCAAGGTGTAGGAGGGGCACAATTGGCAAAGCAATCAAAAAACATCATAAAATTTGAGGGGCCAAATGGACAATCAGCTTACCTACATCCGTTTGTTTTAGATTACACGGAGCCCCTGTGGGGAAGGGACCTGATGACCCAGTGGGGGGTCACATTGGACATTCCGACCCCTCAGGTTTTTTGGGCAGCGGTCCCTGAGGGGCATCCTACCCAAAAGTTGAATTGGCTTTCTGATGTTCCAATTTGGGTAGAGCAGTGGCCGCTCAACAAACAAAAATTAAAAGCGCTCCAGAAGCTCGTGGCAGAGCAACTTGCCAAGGGGCATATCCAAGAAACAACATCTCCTTGGAATTCCCCCGTCTTTGTCTTGAAAAAACCTGGCAAGGACGAATGGCGGCTCCTTCACGACCTCCGTGCTATCAACAGTGTCATTGAAAATACGGGTCCCCTCCAACCAGGGATGCCGTCCCCCACGATGTTGCCAAAAGATTGGGAATTGGCTGTCATTGACATAAAAAATTGCTTCTTCCATATTCCCCTACACCCTGAAGACGCGCCACGTTTTTCCTTCTCGGTTCCCTCCACCAACCGAGAAGCCCCAATGGAGCGGTACCATTGGCGGGTGTTGCCTCAGGGCCTCAAATGCTCGCCCACCATCTGCCAGCGGTACGTAGCTTCATTGCTGACTCCTGTCTGTGCAGCCACCGAGGGCGTGATCATCCAGCATTATATGGATGATATCTTGATTTGTGCTCCCAATGACGATCTCCTTACACACGCGCTTAACCTGACAACCGATGCGTTGGTTGCTGCAGGGTTTGAGCTGCGAAAAGACAAAATTCAAAGGATGCCACCCTGGAAGTACCTGGGTTTGGAAATTACCAAGCGGACCATTGTTCCACAGAAATTGGCCATCAAAAATAAAATTCGGACCCTAGCTGACATCCAGCTGTGTGGTTCTTTGAACTGGGTGAGGCCATGGTTAGGTATTACAAACAAAGACCTAGCCCCTCTTTTCGATTTATTGAAAGGGGGGGAGGAGCCGAGTTCTCCCAGGGAACTCACCCCAGAGGCCCAGGCTGCTTTGAATAAGGTCCAGGAGACAATGTCTGCCAGGCAGGCCCACCGGTATGATCTGGACCTGCCCTTTAAATTCATCATATTGGGCAGACTGCCACACCTCCATGGTGTTATATTTCAATGGACGGACACCCTAGGGAAGGGCAAGGGCCAGGACCGAAGGGACCCACTCTCCATCATAGAATGGGTCTTCCTAAGTCACCATGGGTCCAAGAGAATGACAAGGCCACAAGAGTTAGTAGCAGAACTGATCTGCAAAGCAAGAGCGCAGATCCGGGAGTTGGCTGGATGTGACTTTGAATGCATTCACATTCCAATCAAATTGGAATCGGGCCAATTCACCAAGGCCATGCTGGAACACCTTTTACAGGAAAATGAATCTCTTCAGTTCTCTCTAGACAGCTACACAGGCAAAATTTCAGTTTTGAGACCGGCCCACAAAATTTTCGAATCAGAAATTCAATTTGCATTATCCATCAAACGAATTCAGAGCAAAAAGCCACTCAAGGCTTTAACAGTTTTTACAGACGCGTCTGGAGAGTCCCACAAGTCGGTAGTAACTTGGAAAGATCCTCAGACTCAGCAGTGGGAGACAGATATTGTTGAGGTGGAAGGCTCCCCTCAAATAGCTGAGTTGGCCGCTGTCATTAGAGCTTTTGAGCCGTTCTCTGAACCTTTCAATTTGATAACCAATTCGGCGTACGTAGCTGGTGTAGTGTCCAGAGCGCAGGATGCTGTCCTGCAGGGTGTGTCCAACGAGGCCCTGCACAAGTTGCTCTCAAAACTGATTAAGTTAGTCTCCCACCAAGAGCAACCCTTTTATGTGATGCATATCAGGTCACATACCAACCTGCCAGGGTTCTTGGCCGAGGGCAATCGGCGTGCCGATTCTCTCGCTGCCGCCCCGGCACAGATAGCGCCGCTCCCAGATAAGTTCCAGCAGGCTAAGATCAGCCACCAATTCTACCACCAAAATGCACCCGGTCTGGTCCGGCAATTCCACCTCACCCGTGACCAGGCCAGAGCCATTGTGGCCACCTGCCCGTCCTGTAAATCGCTCCCCCTACCATCAGTGAGCGCAGGGGCAAACCCTAGGGGTCTAAAGTCCTGCGAGGTGTGGCAGATGGACGTTACTCACATCCATTCCTTTGGGAGGATAAAGTACGTCCATGTCTCCGTATACACTTTCTCTGGGGCAGTCTTTGCTTCTGCCCACACAGGGGACAAAGCCAAAGACATCGAAAAACATTTAATACAGGTTTTCTCTATGCTGGGCGTCCCAAAATTAATAAAAACGGACAATGCCCCTGGGTACACGTCCAAGGAGTTCGCCAGCTTCTTGCAGCAATGGGGAATAGAGCATAAAACCGGCATCCCGTATTCCCCAACAGGCCAAGCCACGGTGGAGCGGACTCACCAGAGTCTTAAGCGTATGCTAAAACAACAAACACTAACTATGAAGGTTGAGTCCCCCCAAGTGCGACTCGCGCGGGCCCTCTTCACATTAAATTTCTTAAACTGTTCTTTTGAAATCCTCAACCCACCAATCGCTAGACACTTTGGCAACTACGAGCAGAGCAAGGTCAGGGAGAAACCGCCAGTGCTCATTAAAGATCCTGAGACCTGGCGGCTGGAGGGACCCTATGATTTAGTCACCTGGGGACGGGGATACACTTGCGTGTCCACGCCCTCAGGCCTGAGATGGGTCCCATCCAAATTTGTCTGGCCATATGTCCCTAAACACCAGACCAACAAGAAAGAAGGTCCTCAGGTGAGGCATGCAGCCCTCCGCAGATGGAGAAAGTCTCCCCCTTTCCTTTCCAGTTCAGTGCTTTCCCTCTCACAGCCTTCCCTTTCCCCATCCAATTCCCTAGACTCGCTCTTCCCTTTTGATTTAGATCTCCCCTCTGTTGAGTGCTAATTAATGTTTCAGTTGTTTTTCAGACATTCACCTTGCCCAAGACACAACCCACAATGTCAGCGTCAATAAACTTCATCCCTCTCGCAAGTGACTGGCTGAGGTCGCTTTTGAAGGATGGGGACTCACGGGTTGGATCCAATCCATTTTGGAAACTGGACTTGTGTTGCTGTTAGCACTCATTGTTTTTATTATTGGTTTTAGTGTTGCTAAAAATTTAATCTAAAGGCCATCAACTCCACCATTCATATCAACCACGCCGTCCTCGCCTCCCCATCAGAGCTGACACTGCTCAACGCCGAACATCCAGAAAAAGACCAAGAAGAACACCCAGAGGACATCTGGTTTGACGATGGGGAGCAGGACTGTGAATCCCCCATTTAAGTTATTTTCCGTTCTTTTCTCTTTAAACAAAAAAGAGGGAGATGTGGAGTTGTGTTTTTTATGTTTTATTACATTTGTATTATGTTTAGGTTTGTTCCATGTACCCCCGGTTCTGTAACAGTTCTCCCCGGGTTTTCCCGTCTCTCCCCGCGTGTCCGTTGTCCCCAAAAATGCCGAGTCACCCCCCCTGTTTACCCCAGATGCCTGTCTGTCACTCGCTGTCCCTTCCCCTCCACCTGGAATCTTCCACCCGGGACACCGGGTGATAGGTAGAGGACCCAGGACCCTTCCCCTGTCCGTCCTTCATTGGATGTACCCCCGTATCCCACCACCCTCGAACCCCCCGTGGCTTTACCCCATTGGCTGCCCGGTTTTTCCCCGGATCCGTATTTAGTTCGCTCGCGCGGCGCGCTCCGTGCTTTCTCTGGCTGGCTCCAGCGCGCTCTGCCCTGCTCGCGCCGCTCCGGCAAACGCAGGCGCGGCGCGCCTGGTTCCCTTTGAATTATTGTATTCCCCGTTGGATTACAATAAACGGAATTCGCCCCCAGAGAGGGACTCTCTTCATAATTCACCGTGGGGTCGCTGAATGTTCTCCGAACTCTGCTAGCGCGTCCTAAAGCCCTGCGAGGTCCAGCGGGAAGCGCTAGAAATCTGCCTGCCCTTCTCCCCAAGGAGAAGGGGAAAGGTATCGGGGAGAAGAGCGCATCAGCAGTTGTTTTTTTGGTGTTTTGGTTTGGTTGTTTGTTTTTTTTAAGCAAAATTTGTTTTAACAGATTTTTTTTTTTTTTGGTCCTTTCTTGCCCACAACAATACTGGAGCTGGTTCTTCAGGGTGTCCTTTGGTGAGCAAGTCTGGGCAGGCAGAGCCCTGGCAGCCCCTGTCACAGCAGGACAGGGAGACAAGCAAGCATTTGTGATTCATTTGCCCCTCTCCCTGTTCCCTTCTGTGTCCATGGGGTGGCAAAGGGTAATGTGGTATTTATGGTTGCCACAAAAACGCGTGCACCAGGCATCTCCATTATGCACCCACACCCAACCTGTGTCTAGTGGGTTTTCCTACATGATTCCACACCAGTTGTGCAAAGTAATAGGGAAGATGGGAAGGGTCCAGACATCATCTATTGTATCTCTTATTTCCCAAATTTCCGGGTTTCTGGAAATAGTTTAGGACAACTCTCCAATGTGAAGGGAGGGGAAGCAGAAGGAAACATTTCATCCCCAGAGTAGAGTCACGGGGGACAGAGAACTGGGGACTGACGGTTCCTCAGAGCAGGACAAGGATGCCCAGCAGTGCCCCCAGTTTGGGACAGGGAGGAAAATACTCCACCAGGTTGAGGCACCCCTGGGAGTTGGACCCAGGATCTCCTGTTTACTAGACAGGGACTTTGACCAGCTGAGCCATAGCACACACTGGTCCTGCTGACACTGGGTGCTCCTTAAAACACCTGACCTTCTGCCCACCTCTCTGCCCACTTGTTTGGGGCTCCCCAGATGCAAACACCATCTGGTTTTGCTGCTGGGAACACTCCCGGTGCTAACCCAAGGCCCTGGCACAAGGAGCCAAACACATCTTGTAAGCACCACCAACTGGTTTGGCGGTCCCCAGATCCTACAGGGACAAGCTGCCCCCTCCCCTTGCCCTGGCAGAGCTGTTCCAGCTGCCACCCTACACTGCCCTGAGGTGACAACTTTAGTCTCATCTCCATCTCTGGCTGCTCCCTCCTATCACCAATCATCAAACAAAGACAATAGTCACCCCAAGAAACACCGTGAGTGCCGTGGGGAAGGGACTCTGGGTGTCTCAATACTCTATAGCATCAGGGTAAGGAGGGAGATCTTGGCAGGCATTTGCTTGCTGCCTGCCTTGGGGTGCCAAGGGGCAATCCCAGGTCAGACGTGCCCACAGGCAGCCCCAGGGATTTCTTGTGGGGCATCTGGGGAGTCTCTGGGAACCCTGTATGTGGAGGGGTCTTGGAGAGGCAAAAGGACATGGAGATGCTGGGAGTTGATCCCAGGGCCTCTTGCATGCAAAGCAAGCGCTCTCCCGCTGAGCTACATCCCCTGGCACAAGGTGTGCCCTGGTGTTCTTCTCCGTCTGAGAAAATGCCGCGTCTGCTGCCTTCCCCTGCTGCCCAAGGTGGGAAAAGGGGGCTCAGGGCTTTGCAGGCACTGCGGGTCCCTTGGGTGTCATTGGGGCGGTGAGGAGGTTGGAGCACGGGGCAGAAGTGTGGGGCAGAGCAGGGAGGTGATGCTGCAGGCCCGAGGCCATGTAAGGAGCAGAGTGCAGGTGGCAGGACTGCGTGTTCCGGCTGGAGGTGGGCAGTGGGAGTGGGAATGTGAGGGCACGTTTGCAGCGTGTAGAGTTGTGGGCATAGTGTGGAAAAAGAAGGGCTCGTCCGGGATTTGAACCCGGGACCTCTCGCACCCTAAGCGAGAATCATACCCCTAGACCAACGAGCCGGGGTGCGGGGGTTGTCCCGCGTCCCGCCCTCCCCCGGCCTTGCCCGGCTGCTCCGCGGGTGCCGCTGCCCGGAGGCCCCGGGCCGGGGCCGCTCCCTGCGCACCGCCCGCGCCCGAGCCCCGCCGGGACACTGCGGCATCAGCGCCGCGACATCGCACCCCAGACATCCCGGACACCCGCACCTCCGGGCGCTGCCCCCACCACAGGTACCGCTCTTCCCCGCCTGGGGCACGGCCGCGGGGTGAAGGCGTTGGAGTCGAAATCCAATAGGGCAGTTTGTTTGCAGTGTGTTTCCACCTTAAGGTAGGATGAGACATGGGTCTCACTCCCAGAGGAATTGTTGCTTTGGTCAGAGCCTGTCCCGTTTTTCTCTGGAGGTACAGATCCCTCTGGGGTCTTCCCATTGTTCCCCTCCAGTGACTGCAGCTTGGGGCTGGGCAGGAGGAGTGGGGCAGCTCGAGGGCATGGGGTGTGGCACACTTTGTGCACCACAGCTGTCCCCCACTCCTGGGCCTGCCATGCCCTCAGGCAGTACCAGTGGTTTTTGGGGGGGTCTTTGGGGGGCTCTGCCAGCACCACAAACAACAGGGAGAGGCAAAATAACATGGAGATGCTGGGGGTTGATCCCAAGGCCTCTTGCATGCAAAGCAAGCACTCTCCCGCTGAGGTACATGCCCCTGTGCAAGGGCAGGGTGGTGCCCAAGAGTCCCCGCTGTCTTCATGGTCCACCTGCCCCTGTGGCCACTGGATCCAGGGAAGTTATGCACCATGGACACCTCCAAATGCCAGTCCCACCTCCTGGGCACCATAAGATGATTTCATTGTTGCAGGCTGTGCCAAGGGACAAAAGGCAACATCAGCCACCCTCCTCAACTCCCAGAATTGGGGGGCACAGATCTGGGGCATGATTCTCACTTAAGGTGTGAGAGGTTCTGGATTCAGTTCCTCAATGAGCCCACCCTTTGGGCACCTAACTTCTTTGGCTGGCACATGGGACTGCAGCATAACCAGGGCTCTGGCACAGAGGGCTGGGTGCCCCTTCCTGGCTGGGTGGGCAAGACAGACCCCCCAAAGCTGGCAGTGTGTGCCCCAGGGATGAGGGGACTCAGGCAGGCCATCTCCCCACCTTGCACAGGGGGATGTAGCTCAGCGGGAGAGCGCTTGCTTTGCATGCAAGAGGCCCTGGGATCAACCCCCAGCATCTCCATGTTATTTTCCCCTAGGAGAGCTGCTATATCCCTGGGCATCCTTGGAGGATGCTTTCCTGTGCTGCCTGTCTCATGGCCAAAGCACCTGAATTTTTTCCAGCCATCAGTGAATATTCCTGTATGTTCCCTTTTCCCAACCCTCCAGGTTTGGGTACTGGGGCTGAGCGGACCCCCACACCAGGCTGGGGGATGGCATTACCTGAGGCAAAGTGGGGTGTGCCCATTTGTCACCACCTGAATGACAGGCAGTGATGGCTCAGGGGTGAAGGTGTTGGACTTGAAATCCAGTAGAGATTCCCTATGCAGGTTCAAATCCTGCTCAGAGTGACAGGTTTTACCCGTGGCTAGATGGGGTGCGGTGCCAGGGTGCCTGACCCCCTCCCTCAGGATTTTTCTCCCTGGAGAGCAGTGGACCGGGAAGGGGCAGTGCTCTTGCATTGGGTGGGCGTGTGGACTCTAGGCTCAGCTCCTGCATGACCCCTCCTTTTGTGTACCCATGGCCAGGCATGGCCTCTACGGTGTCAGGGCAAGGGTGGGGAGACACTGCCCAGCACACAGGGCACAGGCAGCCTCCCTAGCTGGGTGGCCCCTGGGATGGGATGGCCCCAGCACTTCCAGGAGCACATTGCTGCCCAATGCCCATGGGCACAAGCACAGCTCAGCCACAGCCAGGTCTGGTTCCCTCCTGGGTTGGGAAATAGCTGTCAGAGCAGTGGAGGCCTTGCTGCCACTGCAGCTTCAGGGGGAAGCTCTGCCATGGTGCATTCCTCACCTTTGGGGAGCCCTTCCAGAGGTAGATGCAAGTTTGTTATCACTGGCCCATGGAGGAGGTGGGTTTGAGGAGGAAAAAAAGAACTGGAGATGCTGGGGGTTGAACCCAGGGCCTCTTACATGCGAAGCAAGCGCTCTCCCACTGAGCTACATCCCCTGCCTGTGGCCCCCTTTCTGGGGGTTCTGCTGACCACCGTGTCCCTTGTGGCCCCCATTCTAAAACCAGGCAGATAGCCATGCTGTGCTGGGCAGAGTGGGAGCTTCAGACAAAGTTTAGAAACTCCCACTGAATCATGAGGTGCAGAGAGGAACCCCTGGCTTTCTAAACTTTTCAGAGAGGAGTCTGGGTGTTGCTGGATCCAACCTTAGCCCCAAATTTTGCAGTTTATCTCTAAAATATTGTATAGGTGTAGTAGAAACTCTATACAGCTTTATCCTGCAGGATTGAAAAGAAATACTAAAATAAATACTTATACAAATACACAGGATTTATTACGATTAGACAAAAAAAATCTTAATCAGAATTACTTACTACACAATATAGGTGCTTTAGCAACTATTACAATATAGTGCACTGTGAAGGAATATTGAAACAATTATATTAAAGCAACTATATTAAAGCTGCCAAAACCAATTATTAACAGAATAACCAATGACTGGGGGCAAATCTCTCGGGCTCAGCCTTAAGGAGTGACCTTGAGGAGTGTCTCCACCCCAGGGGGGGATCTCCACACATACACTTCAAGAAAGGATCTGTCAGAAAACCCTGCCATTCAAATTTGGGATTTTTGTACCGTAAAAGAATGGACTGTGAGACAGGTATGTCCAGGCCAGCTGTGCCAGCTCAACAGCTTTAGTAAAGTTATCAGTACTTGTGTGTTCTTTTATCCAGATCTTTTACCAGATCTACTATCTCTTCATCTCACTATCAGCATGTTTAAATTTGAGGTTGATGAGTTAGGCTGGTTTCAGCTTTATTCAACACCAAAAGCAGTGTGACTGCTTTTTCTTCATTTAACACAGATTATTTGGGAAATAGAGCATTGTTTGAGTTGTTTCTGCCATTCCAGTTTCTGGCATTCCAGAGCAACCTGCGACATATGCCCAGGTGACATCCCCACAGCCAGGGAAGAACAAGGGTGACCTCTCTGTGGTGACCATCTATCAGAGACAAACAGAACCACCAAAAATCCCACCTCACCCGAGGCAGTGCTGTAAGTATTTGAACTAAAAAAAGGATTTTCTCCTAATACTAAGTTACCTGGCTCGTTGGTCTAGGGGTATGATTCTCGCTTCGGGTGCGAGAGGTCCCGGGTTCAAATCCCGGACGAGCCCTTATTTTAGCACCCACGAGCCTTGGGATGTGGTGGAGCCAGGGCAGGGATGGAGAGCGGGAAGCAGAGCAGCGATGGGCACGGTGCTCTGGGTGGGCACCTCCTTAAACCAGGAGGAGCCTCTTGGAAGCAGCAGTGGGAAGAGTGCAGTGCAGCCTGTGACAGTCGGGTTTGGAGCCGTGGGCCAGGGTGGGGCGAGGGCACTCGGCCAATTCCCCTCGCTATTGCACAGGGGGGGATGTAGCTCAGCAGGAGAGTGCTTGATTTGTATGCAAAGGGGCGTGGAATCAACACCCAGCATCTCCATGTCCTTTTGCCTCTCCAGACACCTCCCTGATGGATTCAGGGCTGCCAGAGATCCCCAGATGCCCCACAAGAAATCCCTGGGGCTGCCTGTGGGCACGTCTGACCTGGGATTGCCCCTTGGCACCCCAAGGCAGGCAGCAAGCAAATGCCTGCTGGGATCTCCCTCCTTACCTAGGTGCTGGAGGCACCCAGAGTCCCTTCCCCACGGTGCTCACGGTGTCTCTTGGGGTGATCACCAGTGCTGGGGGGACCAGCCAGGTGGCAGGGGGACGCTGGGTGTCCAAAACAAAGGGCTCATCCGGGATCTGAACCCGGCCTCTTACACCCTAAGCGAGAATCATACCCCTAGACCAACGAGCCAGGGTGCCCAGGACATCCTGGACACCTCCTCGCTGCCAGGCAAAATGCCACTCCACGCACACGCTGCCACACAGGGCCCTGCCTGCACAGGGACCCGACGCACACGCAGCCATACAACCCTTTACAGCTCTTGCACACCTCACACACGGCACCAACTCACACTTCCCACATTGCTCACTGCTCTCCCCCCTTATCCCCTGCCCCCAGCACCGCAGGACCCCACGCATGGACAGCCCATGGCACACAGACACGGCCATTTGCTGCTCCTGAGGACAAACACTGCTCACAGGAGGTCGCCTTTGCAGGATGCCCCACAGCAAAAGGTGGCTGAAAAAGCACCGGCCATTGCAACTGCTGCAAGGGCCGGTTAGGGCCATTTACGGAGAAAAGAGGGGCTGTAAGTGAGACGTGCTGGATCTGGCATCTCATGGCCACAGCAAGAGTCACGTCCCTGCTCCCAGAGTATGTGAGGCCAAAGGAGCCCTAACTGCCCCCAAACCCCCAACAAGGTCTGGGAGAAGCAGAGTGGGAGACAGAGGGGGCTATCACAGCTTGTTAGTCGAGGGATATGATTCTTGCTTTGGGTGCTTAGAAGGTCCTGGGTTCACCTCCCAGACAACCCCTACTTCTGGCCACCCACCATGTCCAGTGCTGAGGGTGACCCTTGCTGGCTGGGTACATCCCTGTGGGAAAGAGACTCTAAAGGACTGGTGGTAAGATGCTGCTGGGGGAGGGAGATGTGGCTCAGATCAACCTTTAGCATTCTCATGTCCTTTTGCCTTCTCAGCTACTTCTCCGCTGGTTGCAAGGCTGCCAGAGCTCCCCAGGAAAGGCTTGATGCTGTGTCCTAGTGTTGCAAGGTTGCATAAAAATCTTGTGGCTCTTTCCCTACCCTGCCTGGAGGCAGCAGAACATACAGAACATAGGAGGCCTTTTTTTAACTTTCCCCATGGGGCTCAGAAGGAGGAGGGTATTGCGTGCCAAATAGGCAGATGCATCCAACAGTTGAATCCAGAACCATTTGCACTTAAAACGCAAATCTCACACCCAGACAAATCAGGCAGGGTACACTGCTCCCCCATAGATGTGGGACAGGGCTATGAGGAGTCATCCACCCAACATCCTCAGGATGTTCCACCTCTGTTATGCAAATATTGGAGAAGCCCGCGAGAGGGAGAAGGGTGGAGCTTAGGGCGGTGTGGCTGTTCGTGACGCTCACCTGTATCAAGCTCTTCCTAGGACTTGGGTGTACCAGGGCGTTGGGTAAAACCCATGGCTGTGAGGAGGATTCGAACCTGCGGAGGAAATCCCTGTTGGATTTCAACTCCAACGCCTTCACCCCTCGGCCAGGCCAGGCGAGGGCGGGGCGCGGGACAGGCCCTGCACCCTGGCTCGTTGGTCTAGGGGTATGATTCTCGCTTAGGGTGCGAGAGGTCCCGGGTTCAAATCCCGGACGAGCCCTTTGTTTTGGGCATCACCACCCTGCTCTCGCCTGGGCTGTGCAGAGCCCGATAGGACCCGCACATCGATGTTCACCCCACAGGGATACCCATCGATTCACCCCACAGGGATACCCATCGATGTTCACCCCACAGGGATACCCATCGATGTTCACCCCACAGGGATACCCATCAATGTTCACCCCACAGGGATACCCATCGATGTTCACCCCACAGGGATACCCATCGATGTTCACCCCACAGGGATACCCATCCATGTTCACCCCACAGGGATACCCATCCATGTTCACCCCACAGCGATACCCGCAGAGCTTTGAGTTTAGATTAGCGCACGGAGCATCACAGGGGGCTGTTCCCCATCCCTGGAGTCCCAACCCATTGGTCCTGCAGAGTGACACTATTTTCGAGCTGGCAGCGGGATGGGGATGGCATAGGAAGGGCTGTGTCTGTGGCCATGGGGCACCCCTGGCAGTGGGGCAGGTGAGGGCCCCAGCTCAGCTGGTCAAAACACCTGTCTAGTAAACAGGAGATCCTGGATTCCACTTCCTGTGGCACCTGGGAGTCTAGTTTTCCTCCTTGGCACAAATTCGGGGCACTGCTGGGGCTTCCCCACTACTCTTGTTTGTCCCTCACAATGACGGTGCTGATTCAGAGCAATGCGGGTGTAAAGACATTGATGGGGGGTTCCACGGACGGATTGGGGTGAATATAAGCGAGATCTCTGTTGGTTGCTCCTGGGGGATGAGGTTTATTCAGGATGCATTGTGGCCCTGCCTCGTGCTGTGTAGCAGCACGTGGCTGGGCCTGAGGTGATGGGGGAGAGGAGAGACAAAGAGGGGAGCAGGGACTCCCGGAGGAAGTTCCAGGAGGAGAGGGGAAGATCCAAGAGAGGGGAAGATCCAAGAGGGCGTCCAGCCCCCCGGAGACCCCTTATCAGGGGGCTTCAAGGTGGGCTGGAACAAGACCTGGGCCAATGGGGTCACAGGCACTTGATGTTTCAGGGGAGGGTTACAGGTGTGGGGTGAACCATACATTTTGGGGCTGAGATAGAACAGTCCATTTGGCTTTTGGACCCCTCTGTAAGTGAGGGCATTGTCCAGCCAGTAGGGAGCGTTATATTCGTCCTGGCTGTACTATTGTGGTTCTCAATCATATTTATTTACCCTTCCCAACATGCGGGTGCACGTTTTTACTGAAAGCTTATTTTAGGGTCCCCCACTGGACATAAAAATTCACCAAGAAGTCCCTCCCACCCAGGACCTGCTCCTGCCCCATGGCGCCTGCAAGACCTACAAGCAGCATCAGGATCTGTTTCCCTTGCCATGGCTGCCCAGCTGACAGCCCACCCTCCAGGTTCCTACACTTGGCAGGGCTGGCTGGAGAGATCTGGTAACATCTCAGGTACCTTTCCCAGTGGCCAGGATGAGCCATAGGAGAGGGCTAATCCCCGCTGGGTGGGAAGTAGGAAGCTGTTTGGATCCCTCTCCAGGTAAATCCTCCAGAGCCACACCCAGCATCCTGGTGCCAGTGGGGCCTCAGGGTGGCTGAGGGCACCTTCCTCTGCCCCTCTGGACTCCTACCACATCCAGGATCAGATTTGCACTTTGCCTTTTGCCCACTTTGCCGCATTTTTTTCCCAGTAACAATGAACAGGCATAATTACCAAGTCTGATGGGAAAAACTCTCCTATACCTTCTCCCCTATACCTGCTCTCACCACAGTATCCACCGTATCCATTCACAGTTGCACACTTCCTTTGTCCCAGTTTACTTCCCTATTGCACGCTACGTTTTGGAAGGTTATCACCTGACTGCTCAAAAGCCACTTTCAGCAGTAATCACTCATGTAAGGATTTCTAAGTGCTTTCTTCTCCATGAGTCTCGGATAAGAGACTTCCCGCCCCTCCACATAAAGACCTTTAGACACTACATCAATTTTTTCTGCCATCCCCTTTGCAAAATCTGCAGGGCACGGGTGACTTTGGGCCATGGGGAGGATGCAGACACCAGTGTAGACCAGGCGCTTGCGGGTACCATTTCCCCTCCGCCCCCGCCGAGTCCCCATGTGCTGCAAGGACCCGAGCGCGCCCCGAGGGTCCCCAGCTCCTTCCGCGCGGCAGCAAAACCTCGACGAGGGTGGGATTCGAACCCACGCGTGCAGAGCACAATGGATTAGCAGTCCATCGCCTTAACCACTCGGCCACCTCGTCCCGCCATGGAACCTTGTCGCCCCCTGCCGGCCTGGCGCGGCCGCCGCAGCCCCTTCCCGCCTTGCCGCGGAGCCGGTCCCGGTCTCGTCACCGGCGAGGTCCGACGGCCGCGCAGTTCAGCGTCTTCTTAGCGCAGTAGGCAGCGCGTCAGTCTCAAAATCTGAGGGTCTCGAGCCTCGGACAGGGCAGCGTTTGGGTTTTTTTGCGGTCTTTTCTTGTTTCCCCGTGGCCCCGCAGCGCGGCCGGCCCGGACACGAGCGAGGCCTCCGCCCGGCCCCGCGGCGGGCAGCGCCCAGCGCGGGCCCCTCAGGGCGCGGGGAGGCCGAGGCGCGGGCCGGGCGGATCCCGCGGAGGCCGCGCGGCAGGACGAGGTGGCCGAGTGGTTAAGGCGATGGACTGCTAATCCATTGTGCTCTGCACGCGTGGGTTCGAATCCCACCCTCGTCGGGATTTTGCTGCTGCCCCGGGTCCTCCATCCACAGATAAACAATTTGGGAGAGGCCGGGAGTGAGAGCAGCCCCCCGCACTGGTACCCCAGACAGGAGCCACCCCTCCCCGTGCCCTGCCCCCGAGAGAGCATTCCACACCATGAGCTTTTACAGAGGAATGACGCACCTTTCAAGCCACTAAAAATTTTATTAGGTACAAAATACAATTTACAGCAAATAGTATGAGCCACGCTCCCAAAGCTCTGTTGGGTTTTGACAGCTGAATTTCACGTAAACAACATCAAAAGCAGAGCACAGGCTTCCCTTCACACAGAAGGAGTTAAACAACATAACTGCACATGGAGCGGGAACGGCCTTAAAGCACACCCTTTCTAATTTAAATTTATTTCAACTTAGCATCAAGCTACTATTGCTATTTTGGGTTTAAGATAAATACTACAAATGAAATGCTATTTTTAAAAACTGTAAAATTACTTTTTTGGAAGGCAATTGACAGTTTCAGACTACTGAGGATTTCAACTTGCGTTGGGCACGCAAGATAATCAGTTTAGTGCAGTCATTCATATTCAACTTGGCAGAAGGTTCTGTTTGAGAAAAATTGGCTGATTTTATAAGAAAAAGGTGAACTGTTTAGGAGTACTGCAGACATGAAATACATCTTCAAATTATTTACACGAAATTAAACCCAAACCAAAGGCCTTCAACTTCCAAAAGTTTTTAAAATGCTGTAGAATGCAGGCTATTTGCTCTTCCAAAACCAAAGGAAAATTGTTTCTCCATAGCTATTTACTGTAGACTGAAGGAAGCATCCTGTTCTCCAGCACGACATGGAATCTGTGGAATAAGCACTTCACCTAATTTTAATGCTGAAAACATTGAATAAAATAGAACTTGGGCCCAGAACAACAAAAATCCTTCTGGATTTGCACTGAGCAATAAGAAGCACAAAAATCATGGCCAAGTGCTGCTCCAACTTGAGAATTAATGTTTTGACATTTCTAGAAACAATAAGAATTTCAAACCACAGTGCTGCTGCAAGGCAGTTCTTGCACGAAGGAAGCATAGACTGACGTAACATTTCAGGGACTGTGGCTATGGACAGAAATTGCTCCAATATTCCCAGGGGTCCATGCTACCCTATAACTGAACCTGATGAAGCTGTGTTTACCCACAATGAGAGCTGGGAGAAAGAAAAACCAGCACTGTCATTTAAGGCCCTCCAAGAAAAAGCATTTGACTTGTCTCTGTGCCTGTGGAGCAGAAAAGGAGGGAGTTCCAGACCATCCATGACATGCTCACCCTGTGCACTTCAGGCATGTGAAAAGGCCCCAGGCCCCATGGCTGCTCCATGTTCTCATCCCAGGAGAACAGCTGCTTGTTCTGGAACGTGCCGAGGAGTGCATCTGTTCAATCACCTGGACCTGGACTTCTTTCTTGAGTCTCCATGTCTCAGCTTTGCTCAAATGTCCACCATGTCCACCAGAGCAGAGAGGTGGAGCTCAGAGGCAGC
Source organism: Taeniopygia guttata (assembly GCF_048771995.1). NCBI lineage: Eukaryota > Metazoa > Chordata > Aves > Passeriformes > Estrildidae > Taeniopygia > Taeniopygia guttata. The sequence goes on along the minus strand of NC_133032.1, from coordinate 3,021,891 downwards.
CTCAGCCTCCTTGGTGGCTCTGAGCAGCTGCTGGAGGTGTTTGAGTCTGTCCGACAGCGCAGAGCTTTGCTCCATCTCTGGAATTTTGTGTTTCTCCTGACTCCCAGCCTGGGCAGAAGGAAAAGAGATGAGACAGACTTTCTCCCAAGATAATTCCCACTACAGGTTTTGCAGCTACTGCACTCCTCAGACCTTTAGTTTAGCTCAGAACTGCCTTCTCTTACCTCTTGAGCAGCTGACATGGGACTCTTCACCAAGGGGCAAGTGGCAGCTGGGGTGGAGAGCAGAGACTGAGGGAGGTAGAGAGGAAGACCCAGGAGATCCTCAAGGGGCTCCATATCCTCAGCTAGATACTGGTGCAGCTGCTCTTCAAACCTGGATGGGAAGGGCAAGAGCACCAGTCAGATGGCAGCCTGGCTTTGTCCCTGTAACCAGTGCATTACTCTAAGAGGTTTTTTGGATTCAGAAGGATCTGATTTCCACAGCCATATTCAAAACAGTCTGTTGTGCCCCACTGCAGCTATCAAAATTCATCACAGAGGACTGTGGTACAGAGAGGAGCCACACAGACTGAAGAGACTAAACATATGGGAAGGCAGAAGAGACAAAAACCTCCTGGACTAACCTCAAAAGGTTTAGTTCTTCATCTTTGTGATCTTCATTGCTACAAACTGACATCCCAGAGAGGACTTTATGGGCATTTGTGACACTGGGGGACACACAGACCACTGTATTGCTTCAGTTCTGGTGGCATGACTGACCACAGAGTTTCCAACCATTCCTGAGAAGTCCAAGAATTTATACCATCCTGGACTGTTCCCCTGATGCGAGCAGGTAATAGGAGGGAACTGCACCAATGCTTGATGAAATCAGATGGAACTCAAGACAGTCTGGGTTCTTTTCTAGCACAGTTTAACTCGCTATTCCATAAAAGTCACAAATGGTTTACAACCCTAGGCTGAAGCTGCAAGGAAAATATGCTGCTCTGGGAACTTACCTCTTGTTTTCTATTTTTTCCAGTTGCAACTGTGCCAACAGATGCTCCTGGGCCAAAGATGTGTCTCTGAATTCATCTGTACTGGGAACACTCACTTCCTGACGTGGCAGCATGCCAGAGTCATACTGACCTGGCACCATGGAGAAACTGTAGGGTTTCTTATAAGACTTGGGATATTTTATCTTTGATCTGAAGAGGGGAGGAAAAAAACAATAAACAAAACCACACGAATTGGTATGAGTGTGTTGATTTTTCCCTCTCAGCTTGAAGCTTGGAAATAGCAGGGAGTGAGAAGTGATCATTTAGAGAAATAATGCCCTTGTCCCAGGGTCCAACACAGCACCACCTGTGCATGGGATTAGAGAGGAATTAATCAGACATGAGCATAGGATTCACCCCAAACCTCACCCACTAGAGAACAGAGCTGCAGCTAAGCTTCCAAGAGGGGAGAGAATGGCTTCCATCTGAACATGGCTAGGGAAGTGAGCTAGACTTGACATCTCAAACACTTTAATGCCACACAGCTCTAAGGCATCCTTCCCCCTCAACCTATCATTTTCTCAGATTCACACTGTTTTCCCACCATGCTTTGCACAACTCCAAAGCCTCAGCAGCAGGTTTTTTTTTTGGCAGAAGTTAATTTCTACACTTTCAGCACTCCCCAAGCAATCCACTTCTCTGAGAGCTGAGTAACCCTGTACAAATAAAATCTACTTCCTACTCTGTTTCAGCACAGCCTTGTACATCATTTTAGGGAGATGTACACAAGAAGGTTCTGGGAGGATGCCAAATGCTACTTTTCAGCACTTTGCAGGCCACCTCACCTCTCATGGCCTTGCCGGATCTCCTCCTGTGTCCGCAGCCTGGCTTGATCCCACGAGAAAGGCACGCTGTAGTTCTCTAAATGCCCCTTGAAGAAGTACACACGAATCTGACCATCTTTGCTTATAGCTTCTGTGAATAAACCCAAACCCAACGTTTATAATTTGCACAGGTTTTCTCCTTCAGAAGAAAAGCTCATTATTAAAAAGGCAATTTGGGGCAAGATGAATTGTTCACTTTCAAGTAGATTTCAGAGTCCGGGACACTCTTCATTAATCAATAGAAGTGATGATTAACTGTGGCAGCCTGCCCTCCCTGCTGACACAGCTTCTGAAGGGTAACTCTTGGCCTTTGCTTGTTTCAAACCCTCTCCCATTGGGAGGGCAAGGCTGAAAGACTCTAACCAGAGCCACATTTGTTGTCACAGGATCAAGTCAAGCCATAACCAATACTAAATACACGCTCCAACGGGAAGACACATGCAGAACACAGCAGGACCACAGCTGCCTGCTACACATCACTTGCTGCCATATGGAAAGGCACCACTGGCAGTGTATTAAATACCATCACAAAAGAAGCATCATCCATACTGCAGGAGGATACAATACCTGGAGCAACAGGCAGTTTGGGTGGTTTCCAGTCTCTCAGTTTATGATCAATACAGACTGCCAAGATACAATCCCAAGGGATCTCATCAACAGAAGGTCCATCTTCATCTGAGTTCCCAGTTGTTCTGGTTTTCCAGTTTTGGTAAGTTTTGCTCAGCAGATTCTCCACCTGAGACTGGATCAGTGGTTGAGTGTGGGAAGAACTTGCAATCTGAGAGACATACTGAAAAATCATATGGCAAACAGGATGCCAAGGAGCTGTGGAACCAAAAAAAAAAAAAAATCAAAGTAAATTGCAAGAATTTGTGACAGAAACAACACTGCACAGGCATATCTTGGAGAACAATGTGCTTCCAAGAAGATATTAGAGTGTGAAGTACCTACCACCTAAAGGAGGCAGATCTAGGTATGGGATCTGGAAGGACAGCACAGCCTTCCTCAGCCAAGCCAGGTGATCTGGCATGTTCCACTGCAGGTGGGGCAACATCTTGTTACCCCCTGCTTCTGAAAACTCTGTGACAGGCCAAGACAAGTCATAAAAGTGCTCTGAGGATGCCACATCTGACAGGAACTGCAGCACACTGTTGTAGAGCTCTATGATGACCCCAGGCTCCTGGGATGGCAGCCCAGCTAAACGCCTCTCCTTCCAGTCATGGTAGAAACGCTTGCCAAATTCTCCATCAATCCCATCCTCAATGTACTCCTGAAGGGTCTGGCTGCAGAGCTCAAGGGAGGCAGGACAGTGGGACACCAGCCAGCCTACAGCTCTAGAGACCTACAACACACAAAGAGGGAGGGTTGGAAACTGCTCTGCAGTCATCGGGACACAAAGGATTCAACCCTAAGTTTGAATAACATTCTCCAAGAGAATAGGCAGCAAAAGGCAAATAAATCAGGCATTATCATACTTATATTTACAACAGTAATTCTCCAGCTAGGTGGCCACAAACTGAATTTCCACACAGCAAGCTCAGGAACAAAGAAGAGGCTGTTTACATGAGGTACAGGTATGCAGTGGAATTCCCTGCTGCAGGATGCTGGGGTTGTTGAAAACTTATCCAGGAAAAATTGAACAAATTCACAGAAATTAGCCCAGGGTGACTGTGTTATGTCAGATCATGGCAGTCCTTGAAGTGCAGACCTAAGTTGTGAGGGTTTGTGGGGGAGCATCACTCTGGGCTTGTCAGGGAGAGATCTGTATGATCGAATTCCAGAACATGAGAGGTAGAGGCATCTCAGTCATATCCACCAAGATGGGATAACTCTGGATGATCTCACAGCAGCACAACAGCTACAAATGGTCTTCAGCATTTTAGGACTAAGAGCTTAAGGATAAAATGGTTTACCCACCACCAGCACTCCTCTGTTGGACAGCAATACAGGCAGGGCAGAAAAGAGTGGGTTTAAATAATCCATGAATTTTGGTCTCAGTGCAGTTTTCAGTTTGTTTTTTTTTTGGTTTTTTTTTTTTTTTTTTTTCTTTCTTGTAGCAAATGCCACTGATGTCTGGTCAGTGCAAATAGAACAGTCACAAACAAGGGAAAATAATTCCTGCATCTTGCTGTTCTTACCCTTCTGGTGCCTTCTAAGTCATTGACAGAGCCTGGGAGCTCTACAATGGTGTAGTCTGAAATAAGATGGGCTGAAATCAAGTCCTGGAGCATCAACCCTTAAAAAATAAGAAAACTTATCAGGTACACAGAGTAAGAACACATGTCCTTGGGCCACATGCTCTGCATTACATTCACGGCATTGCTGCTCCCCTCCATCTCTGCCCACAGACTCTCAGGATCAAATACTGTTTGTGAAAGAAAACTGGAAGCCAAAACTGGTGAGCTCTTAAGGCCTTAAGATTTTTAGGAAAGCTCTGGGATGTACTGTATTTCACTCTTGCTTTAACTGGTTACAGTTAAAGGGAGAGAGGCTGAACTAGTCACAACACTTCTACTTCGGGCAGCCCTAAATATTCATTGTTTCAAGACACAAAAACAATTACATACCATCTTCTACTTCTTTCTCCACAGCCTTCTCTTTCTGACTGGGGACTAGAACCACCAAGGGAACTATCGGGTGGAAAGGTTTGGCCTGAAGCAGCTGCTTCAGCTGCAGTAAAGCTGAAAGCCAGTAAACATCATCTTCTGCAATATCTTCACTGCTAACTCGGGGGGGCAGGAGAAGAACGAGGCCACTGGTCCCAAGCAAGTCCTTTTGTGTCTCAGCCAAATCAAGCTCCGAGTTAGAGAGCAGACCATGTGCCACCTGGACAGGCAACAAAGATGACAACAATAATGTAGCTAAACAAAGCTATTTCCACAGCAAAATCTGCAGTTTATTGTCACTGCCATTCAGCTTTGACATCCTTTTCCAGGAGCTCTACACAACCTAAGACAGTAAGTTGTTGTCAGGCCAGCATGGATGTGTCCAATAAGTGAGCTGAGCACTGAAGTGCCCTTCAGCACCTGCTTTGGGATCAGGAATTGATGATTCCTGTTCTACTACTACAGGTATTTCTCATCTGATTGAAAACAAAGAAAAAACTCCATCTTTTTTCAGACCTTTTCAACACCCTCTATCCCTCTGTCTTAAGTTGGAAATGCAAGATGTGGCTATGTGGGGATATTTATTTTATTGCCATCTGTTAGACATGGGGTGTTATCTTCTGTTTATTGGGCCATGCAGTTTTCTTTATCTCCTCCATAACCAGCCCTCCCTCCAGGAGATCTCTTCTGTTCATGGGCTATTGAGTGTCACTGCATGGCTGATAAAATTACATCATCCCATTGTGAGATGCTCTGCCCAGGGGGAGGAGCCAAGCATTCCTACCTGAATATAATCTGAGATTTGCAACACCACAGTCAGGCTTTTCCCACTGGATTCCCTGAGGAAGACCAGGCCCATCTACACCACCACTGGATCTTCAGAGGAAAACTACACCCTTCTACAGGATCACAGCTTTAACAAAACCACATCTGTCACTCCAGGAAAACTGCAGCCATCATTTAATCAGACTGCTATCAGTGCCACATAGGGTGACCAACAAGGTGCCAGGTCATATTCTGTCACTGTTATTTTTGTATTACTGCATTTCATTTTTATATTCTCTTTTATTTTTATTTTTTCCTAATAAAGAACTGTTATTCCTACTCCCATATCTTTGCCTGAGAGGCCCTTAATTTCAAAATTATAATAATTTGGAGGGAGGGGGTTTGCATTTTCCATTTCAAGGGAAGCTCCTGCCTTTCTTAGAGGACACCTGTCTTTTCAAACCAAGACAACCTCCCAGTATCATATCCATCCATCTGACAGGACACAATATTCACTGAAAAAGAGCCCACCTTGCTCTTATAGCCTCTTAGACATCATTAACTTGTTCTCACCTACCTTTATACATACACTGACTTTAATGCTTCTGGTCCCCTGCATGCCAGGAGAACTAAATAACGTCAGCGTTTGAATTTTGCTTTCTGTATGTGAAGCATTTTTCTCATCACTTCTGTGTCCCATAAACTTGGCTTTCAGCCAATCCACCAGTATCCTAGCAAACAAAAAACAGGGCTTTGGGGGGTTTTGTTGTTGAAACTGGCATTTTAGAGTTTTAGTATCAGCACCTCTAACATAGCACAATCTATCATAATCCTATATATTTAGGTTATTATAAATAGACGTAATAAATAGCTATATATTTTAAAGGAAATTGTCATCTATCAAGGTTTTGTTTTCAGTATGAGCAAAAGTAATTAAACAATGTTGAAAAATACAGGTCACTGTAATAAATTACAGCTATATTGTTTAGAATGCTCTGAAGGAAAAAAAAAAAAAGGTGGAAATCTGACATGGTACAGGAAAAATTACATCAAGGACTGTACTACTAATCTTCTTCTAGCTAAATAAAAGAAGTCTGCCCTGTTTGAGAAAGGGACCCAGCAACCAACTCTTCAACATACCTATTGGGATCATCCTTGGAATATTCATCATCACTGGGCAAAACCAAGAGCACCTTCCAAAAAACCTGTTCTTGTTGAACTGGAATATGTTCCGTGATTAACGAGACAAGATCCAGGGGAGTCCAAGCTAAATCACTTAAAGAGAGGCACAAGAACTGGTGAAAAGTTCCACCCCAGGGCTCTTTCCCAGCTGAGGAATGTCTGTCTTGCACTGACAGTTACAACATTGACCAGTTAATTCTCTGGGTCTGTTGCTCATCCTTCAAGAACTGCAGCTGCTAAACCTGACACATGAGCCTTACTCTGGGGATTTCAGGAGATATGTGTACTGCTTCACTTCCACACTGATCCAACACACACCCAGGCCAGGAGAGCATGAGGAGCCATGGGAAGCCAGGTCTTCTGCTACAGTTCAAACATCTCAATCAGTATTTTCCAACCACAAGCCAGGTCACTGATAGCTCATTTACTCTTCTCCCCCCATAGCCCATCCCAGGCCCCATCCCATCCAGGTACAAAGTCACACCCCATAATACCCATCAGATCCTTAAAATTACACCCAGGAGAATCATCTGACCCAACACCTTCATTAATTTAGTGGAAGGTGTCCCTGCCCACGGCAGGGGGATGGAATGAACAAAATGATCTTTAAGGTCCTTTCCGACCCAGATCATCCAATGATTCTATGACTTTCCTGTTCCCCTTATTCCAAAATACTCCCAGAAGCAAGGCTGCAAGCAGACATTCAGGCATGGTTAGCCATACCTTCTGGCCACTTCTGGTATCTCTGGCATATCTGCTGCAGCTTGCTTCTAAAGAAAACAAGAACCAAACCCCAGCCTACCTTACCAACTGCTGGTAGAAGTGCTGAACTTTAATTTCATGCACTGTCTTGTTTCTCAGGAAGTTCAACCTGGAAACAAAATATTCTTGGCTGTATATTTTATGTATATGCATATAAGTATGTGTATAAAACACATACTTTAAACAAATATAAGAACACTGAGGCCTGGGAAATATTACAGAGGCCTCAGAATGTTGCTGTTAGCAGAAGAATTTTTTTGGATTTTCAGTCTTGGCCATGACATTTACGGAGAAAGTATTTTGGAAGCTATTTAAGAATAAACAGTTCTGCAAACCAACTAACATTCACAATGAAAGAATTTTTGGTAACTTATCTTCCAAAAATCAACCAGATTTCCTACTGATGCCACTGGAAGTATCCCTTACCTCGTGCAAGAGATTCCTAGCTTTCCTCCATTCCCCAGGTTTACAAATCTCTTGCACAAGTTCTCCATGCCTATAGGCCACTCTGCACTGGGGGACAGTGCTTTCAGTTGATGTTTGGAATCCAAGCCACAGGGAGCAGCTGGAAATGCCCTCATCTGACGTTTCAACTTTGTCCGAGCTGCCACTGCTTCCCTCCACCTTTGGAGAACAACAGATAAATAGGTCCCATTCATGAACTCTTCCGCAGACCTCTGTCATCAGGTATTTTTATAATGAGCACAACGACCACAATACACTGAGCATATGGGCAGGAAAACCAGTGATCAGCAGAAACAATGCAAGGATAAACTACTACAGGTTTCTAGACGGAAGGAAGCTGGAATCTCCTACCAAGCTCATTACCTACTACAACAAGATGTGATCCCCTCCCAACATAATTTAGCAGAGGCTGGTAGTAAGACTGTAAGGTCTACCCTTATCATGGAGATATAACAGAAAAAACTGTCTCAAAAAGAACACAACCAGACAGTGGTAGTTCCATCTGTTAACTGCTCCATGCCAATGTTCCCAAGTGAAGCAGCCGTGTCCCAGGGTGGTAACTCACCGTTTTAAGTATTTGCAGAAACACTGGAGCTCCTGAAGCGTTTCTTTAGCAATCTGGAAAATCTCATCCTGCAGAAAGAGCTCCATGAAGTGGCCACACACTTCTTCTGAACACCGGGCAATCCGGGCTTGCCAGTCTCTTTCTAAGGCACATCTGATTCCAAATAAAACAAACCAAGACTGCTAAGGTGAACACATCCAGCAAATGCCAATTCAGTGGGCTGAGATGCAAACAGGGAAGTCCATGACACATAGGAAACCCTTGAAAAAGCAAATTACATGTACATGCATGCAGCACATTGTACATACCTTAACTCGTTGACTGAAGCTTCTTTAACACTCTCCTTTATTACTTCTTCCATTAATTCCATACCCAGCAACTGGCTCAACTGCTTTATTAACTCTTCTCTTTCCTGCTTTTGCCTGGGAGGACAAAGAAAAAATTTACATTGGCAAAAATGCTGCTTAGTTACACAAGCACTACATGCAGTGCCAAACAGCTAATTTGCCTACAATTATTTCCTGCTATCTGTGTTTTAAATAAACAGCTTTGCATAGTGCCAGGTTTCCCTCAAAAACACCTTAACCTGATCTAGTGAGTGCCATCCCTGCCCATGGCTGGGGCTTGGAACTAGATGATCGTTATGGTCCTTTCCAAACCAAACTATTCTAGAATTCTATTTATTCTTACCCCAATAAGCTACAAACAAGTAGCTCACTCAAGGAAAAGCTCCTGCATACAGCAAATGCATGTCCCTCTCTGGAAGCTCTGGGTAAATAAAAGTTCCTAAATTTCCCACCCACCATTTTCACCATGGCTCTGAGGTGACCAAGATGCTAACCTGCAGATCACCTGACAATGCAGAGGAGAACCCTGCCTGTACAATCCCAGGGGAGTTCAAGGTGAGCCTGTCCTGCCACCGTGGCAGAAAGACATGGGCCTTGAGCAGAGGCACAAGGACTCAGGCTGGCACCAGCTGTCCTTACATTGTCTGGGGTCTACCTAGCCCACTCTGCCCCACAGCCAAAGCAGTGCCTCACCTCTCCTCCTCCACTCTGCGCCGTTCCTCCTGAACACGCTGCCTCTCCACGCTGAGCATGTTTCCAGCCACTTCTCTAAGGATATCCCCCATCACCACAGTCACAAGTTCCTCAACGGTGGCCTCTGAGGCACTGTGCAGAAACAGCAAATCTCTTCTCAAAGCCAGAATTGTTTCATTCAAAGTCCCAGGTCTATACTTTTCTCAGCCACACCTTGCTCTCTGTGGTGGGCTGACTCCAGCCATTAGCCAAGCACACACACATTGATACTGGCTCACTCCCTTCCCCACACTGCGACAGGGAAGGAAATAGGAAGAAGAAAGGAAAACTCGTGGATGGAAATAAATACACACTGTAATACAGAAAGGCAAAACCCCCACTCCCCCATTAAGCAAAGTAAATGCAGCCAGTCACCACTTCCCATGGGAAGAGCAATACCCAGACAGTACCAAATCAATGTCCACCCTGAAAGCCACAAATCTCCAATTTCTCCCTCTAACCCAGTATTATTGCTGACCATGACATCACAGGGAATGGACTTTAGTCAGCCTGGGTCAGCTATCCCCATTCAAACAGTGCTTGAACATCAACTGTTTGGGTCACATCCCACATCTATGACTCTACCAACTGCCCTGGAGAGGAAATTTATCAGAATCAGAGAAGCAGCCAGATCTGGACTTGCTCCTCTTGTCCCCCTTTGGGCACCTTCCATTCCATGACAGGGGTTTCTAACCAGATAAAGCTTCCAGAGGTTTGGGTCAGCCTTCCCTTAAGGCTAGAGCTGGGATGTGACAGACATCTGAAGAAAGGTCTGCTTTCCCTTCCCCTGCATCAGTAACATGGTCTCCATCACAGACCTGACAGTGCTTAGTTTTACCACCTTCACACATGGTGCTCCTATGGCAAGGGGCAACTGTGGTGACAGACTCCTGGAGAACCTGCAAGAAATGCTCTTTACCAGATAGCAGCAGTCGCATAAGCTGCTCCTGCTCTGCCCACTTCGCTGCACTCTCCTTTGAGGACATCATGCACAAGCCCATCCACCACTTCAGCAATGTCCTGTAACACAGCAGAGGAAGCAGCTGAAACAAGCTGTGGTCCTTCTCAGGAGTAAACTCGGAGGAAGGCTCTCCAGCCTTCCTTAACTGACTGTAATTCACAGCAGCATCTGTATTTCTGCTTACAAACTGAGCCAATTTAAACAAACACAACAGCCTGCAAAATTCAGAAATTTTTAGACTATCTAAAAGTTTAGTTACAGCCCAGAAACAAAAGCAGATTTTTGTACTAAATGTGGGCAAAGCAATTCAGGAAACCATAACTGAGGAGAGACTCCTATTTTCTTACTTTAGAGTTCCATTCTAGCTGATTTAATTCCAAATTATCAGGTCTACCCTACACTGAAATTTGCCATTATCTAGATAGAATATGACAACTGTACTGTACAAAGCGATGAGACTCTGAGACTGATTCAGCATCAGCATACAAAAACCTGTGTGGGAGGGAGAAAAACAGCACAGGTAGACAGGGTACACATTGCTGGGGGAGATGAAATAAGAAGGCCTTATAAGTACAATTACCTAGTGGGGGATTTGGAAAGTGCAGAGAATGCGAGCCAGATTGAGATGAAAACAAGTTTTGAGATGGTAGACTTTGGTTGCTAAGCATTGGTGGACAGTGGTGTAGCTAGTAGAAGGTAACTCCCTTTTTTGACCCACAGACAAATCAAAGGGTCAGATAAAGTGTTCTGTCTCATTCCTCAGAAATGTAGAGTTTATCTTGCACCTGTAACTCTCCCCTGAACTATGATGTATCTATAATCCCATTGGCCCAAAGTACTTTTCCACACACCCCTCTGAAACCCCCTTGATAAGGTGTTCCCAGGAGGAAAAGCTCCCTTCTTCTCTCCTCTTGCCCTTCTCTCTCTCCTACCCCTTGCTCCAGCCCCTTCTCCTACTCCCTTGGACCCTCTCGTAGAACTCTTTTGCTATCTCGCCCTACGCCCACTCCTTGGGGCTGCTTTGAGCTGCAGCTGGCAGCTCCAAGCAGGGCCCCACAAAAATCATATACCCTGAGACCTGACTCCAAAGATCTTTTGTCTCCATCTGTCCCGACCGTCCAGGACCAGCCCTCGCCGCAACACATTCCAGACCCAGCACTAATGGTCATGTACCCACAGCAAGAAACTTTTGTCATGTCTCATTTGACATACCTGCATGTTCCAGAAAAATAAAATACCCTAAGAACTTGGTTACCTTTTGTTATATTTCACAGATCTTTCCAAAATATTTCCTGATGAGTTTAGATTTCCCTACCTCATCTGAGTAACCAGGCTGAGGCTTTGAAGGGGGAGGCTCAGGCTGTGCAGCAGACTGGGAGATGGGCTGTGCAGAGGGCAGGACTGGCACCAGCTGACGAGGCAACAGCGAGGGCAGAAGATGAGATGGGGACTGGACTCTTGCTGCTGTGGCCTGTAAATCCACACCTCTGCTTTCCACTCTTCCTTCTTGGGAGGGAAAAGGAGAAAAAATAAGGAAACCAGATCAGTCACAAACAGAAGCAAATTTTATCATCAAAAACAATGGCTTGTCTGATAAAACTCGGCAGGTCAAAAAATAAATCTATAAGAGCAGTTTGTTGCCTTAAAGTTATAAATATAACATAGAAATTTTATGAATGCTTTATACAAAACATTTAAACATTTAATTGCACATTACCCCCATTACCAAGCACACTTATTTCCAACAAAGCAACTGTTTTAAGTCAGGCACACCTGGCACCTACACACGCTATCTGTACTTCCAGCAAAGACAGAAAAGCACACATTCAGCTAATCTGAAAACTGACATGTTTATACACACAGAGGCAACAAACAGCTGCAAATAAAAAACATGCAAACTGCAAAGGGAAGCTGGTTTTCTGAAGTAGTTGAACATTTGTTATTTCCACTCATGTTGGCAAAATTTGGCTCAATAGAGGATTTTCTGAATTGGGAAATACATTTTATTCATCAGGTTGTTCTTGGTTTTTACAGATACATAAACACACCTCAGTAACCTGGTCCAGTTGAAGGTGCCTCTGCACTGTCGGGTGGCGGAACTTGATGAGCTTCAAGGTCCCTTCCAACTCAAAGCATTCTGTAATGCTCTCGTGATTTAAATTCTAATCCTTTCACTACATTTAAATTGCCATGCAGTTTCAATCTCTGAGCCACACACAGCTTCTGCTTTGTACAATGAACCTGCTTACAGAGCTGCCTTGAAAGTGTATTCAGAGCAGTACCTAAAGTGCAGGTTTGCTCTCACCTGTTGCTTCCACACTGGGTTTTTGGCTACTGCCAGCCTGATCCAAGGAGGTGCTTCCACCAATGTACTTGTTCTGCCCATTGAAGCTGGACACAGGCACATGGTGAGGCACTGGGGGCAAGGGCCCCCCATTCACAACCTCGCCAACAGAGACAGTGAGCTTCTGGCTGACAAATGGGGATTTCCGTGGTTTGGGTAATCCGTCTGGCTCCAGAAAAGCCGAGCGATTCAGCTCCACGTAACCACTGGGGAAAAACAGAAGTAACAACCAGGCATATGTCCCCAAAGCTCCAGTAACCTACAGGCTTTCAATTCTGAAACTCATTGGTTTGAAACAGAATGTTGACAGGAATAGATGACTAACTGGCATCTTCAAAGGTTTTTATCCTTTCCCAGTCTCTCAAAACTCCCAAGTTTGGATGAACACACCTTACAATGCATAGATTTTAATGGCAGACATTTATCTGTGAACTGCTGTCCTCCAACATCCTCTAAAAGTTGGTTTGCAATGTTCAGTTTCATCCCACCCTACAGGCATCACCATAATGCCAGTTTCCCATGAAGTAGAACTGTGTCCTTATTTCCTATGGAGACTGTCGTGGTTTGACACGGAAAAATAATTTTTCTCGGAAGGAAGAGGTCAATTTGGATATTGACCAATTGAAGGTGGACACACCTCTGAGAGCACAGAGGGGTTAAAAGCAGAATTCCCAGGAGAGAGAGAGAAAGAGAGAGAGAGAGAGCTGGGGAGCCGCAAGGTGCCCAGCCGGGCTGTGGGAGCTGAAGCCTGGGCAGCAAGCCATCCTTGGGAGTCAGGACTTTTAACCCTTCCTGAGAAATGAAAGCTTTGTGAAATTTTTCTCCTCCTCAGTTTGAAAGAGAGGAAGAGAGACAGCTTGGACCCTGGGATGTTGGAAGGAGAAATTTTAGGTGGGAGGAGATGATGGAGTGGCTTTTGGCTGGACTTTTTCTTGGTAGCCACAGACCGAACTGATCTTCTCCTCCAAGAGAGACTGTATTTTAGGAGGATGCCGGTGAGCCAAAGAGACCTGCTTCAGCTGGGAAAAGACAGAAGTTGAGCAAACAAAGAAAAGTTAAGGAGGTTTGTGGTGGTGCCCCCATCTTCAGAGCAGAAGATAAGAAGATCTCTGTTCTTGGATCCTCGGCCCCAGGGGAAAATGGGGGGGACTGTGGTCCCAAAAATGAAAAACTGAACTGTTGTTTTTTCCCCTCTTGGCAGGGCATCCTTGAAAGGAAAAATCCTAAAAGGAGTCTGTCCATCCATGCATTGGTGGTGAGAGCACTGTGCATGGAAAGGAGAGGGTCACCACTGGCAAACTTTTTTCTCCGGGCGGTGCCATGTGTGACATGGAAACACAGGATGTGGCAGTTGTGTTTCCTGGGAGGGTCTGTGGCACAGGAGGGGCTCCTCTCTCCCTCGATGGACTGAGAATCAATTGCCTGGAGGGTGGAAACCTGATTGGGGTCCAAGTTGTGTCTCACTGTGGTTTGTTGGAGTTGGGTGGTGGGAGGAGGAATGCTTTGGAAGGTTTTCATTTTGATTTTTGTGTGTGTTTTTTTCTTTCTTTTTCCTTTTATAGTAGTATAGTAGTAGTAGCTTAATAAAGTTTTTTTCTTGTTATTAAGCTTAGGCCTGCTTTGCTCTGTTCTCAATTGCATTTCACAGCATTCAGTTGAGAGATTGCATTTTCATGGGGGCACTGGCATTGTGCCAGGGTCAAACCATGACAGAGACTCATCCCCCGTTCTTGGCCCATTCTTTCTCTGGTTCCAACGTTCAGGAGCAGCTCCCCCACATTATGCCTTTGTTTGACAACGGGCTAAATCCCCCAAAGCATCACTTTCCTCACACTTACCCATCTGATACACTCAGGCCATAGTAACTTATAAAATCAGTTGCTTCCTCACAGTCTTTGAACAGCAGCATGCGGACAAGGTGGTCCAAGGGAAATGCTGTACTTCTCTGGGTGCTCACAGTGTAGGCAATATTGAGGGATTTGAGACCATCCTTACGAATCTGGGGAAAAAGAAAAAGCCACATAACTACTAGGAAAGAACGCAAAATAAAATATAAAGCATATAATAAATGTGAGAATCATGTTTAAATACACAATACTTTGTCATCAAGTATGCACACAATTATTTAGACTTGCAACTTTCTTTTTAAATTCTACTCATTTGCTTTCTGGTTTCTATTCCTCTTTCATAATATTTGTTTTGAGCATATCCCTTTGTGATTCTTCTGCAGAAAAAACACCTTGCAAGGTCTTCTGAAAGTGCAGACTCACATTTCTTTGCAGGACTCTCAGGCCTGCTTCTCTGCTACCCAATTGTGTTTCTGGAAAATATTTATTTGTACACAATCACGAGGAAAAAAAAAGAGCATTTCAGTTTTTGCCTTTCATATCACAACAGAATGATCCTGATAATTTTTTAAGACTTCCAAAGAAGTAATAACAGTATTATTTTTATGGCTCAATATCTACTAAGTTTTCTGCTGATTTCCTCCCAAATCCCAGACTGTCTTAAATAATTTTAAAAATATCCATCTGTTTTTTTCCTCACCTGGTTGAAGTAACAGTGTAAGAGACAGGCATTCAGATAGGAAGCTGCTTGCACAAGCTTGAAAAACCTCACAAAATTGTTGCTGTTGAGTGCAGCAAAAGCTTGAACTGCAAATCTAACTTCAGGTGAGTTTCTAACGTCTGGACGAAATTGTTGAACTTCTCTGTGGAAACAAAAGACAGGAACAAAACCTTTGTTTCAATACTGAACAATCACAAGTCAAGAGCAACTTGTAATAGCACGGAATTAAAATCAGGAGCATTAAAATTTTTCTGGATTTAATTCTAAACTCAATTCTTCCCAGAGGTAAAGAGAGAAAACAAATGATGTCTTCTTCTCACCTGAGAATATCGCCCTTGTTGAGATTCAGCAAGACATTATAACCTTGGAACTCTGCTTCACTCTTGCAGTAAATCCCCTTGTTAGCTAAGTCCTGATACATCTCCTTCAAGCTCTGCAGGCATTTGGTCATGTTCTCATTGTTGATTTTAGCATCAAAGGAGGACATGGGCTCTTCACACAAGTGGTGAGCACAGTGGATATGAAAGCGAGTGCACTTCTCAATCAGAGACACCATCAGCGGGTTGCAGAGGTGTTGCTGGGTTATATCCTAACAGAATGAGAAAGAATGCATTTACATGTATTTTTAAACTAGTTGAAGAGTGCAGTCACCTGGCACTACCTCTGGAAAACCCATTTCACTGTGCTTTGACTCACTCTGCAATTCAAAACGCTTCAACAACTATTCAAACACCTATATTCACAGTGCTTACCTTTCTTATTCCACGAGTTCTGTTCCAGACAAAGTCATACCATTCTTGGTAGTTTCCTTCTCCTTGATCCATAATATTTGTCACTAAATAGTCCATGGTCATGCTCAGCACCTCAGAGGGTCTGAGTTCATGGGGCAAAGGTTCCTCCTGATCTGCTGAAGACCTGCTATATTCCTTGATTGCTGCTGCATGATCCACCTGCAAGAGGTGAGGAAATGAATAAAAACCTAAGTCCGTACAACTTCCCAGCAGTAAAGAGGATTTCATGCCACCCATGCCTTTAACTTCAGTAAGGAGATGACTACTCAAGATGGACTTAGTCTCAAATTCATAACCTTTAAGACAATACATAATAAAATATGTAATTACAGCTTTAGAATTTTTGCACCAGAGTTACCCATGTAATCAGCTAAACAATACTGACAGCTCCAATGAACATCAGACATACTGATATCCTGGCAATCTCATACCTTATCAGTTCCTAGAAGCAATTCAAAGATGCTGAGCTGGCTTCTTGTCTCCCTCATATAACGCTCTTTTTCAGGACACATATCTGGGCAAGTGCCAACAACAGTTTTTGCTTTGCCAAGATCAGTCCTTTTTACTCGAGCTAAAAAAAAAACAAACACAGAAATAATTGAACAAACACTAAGCATCTCTTGGGTTTTGGGTTTCTTTCCTTTTTTTTCTTCACAATAAGCTATTACCCTGATGTGCCAAAACACGTACCCAGATTTTGGTACAGACAGAAATGGACAAGGGTGGGGTTCTCCCCACTCTGAGGCCTGTCCAAGTATTGCACATACTGCGAGTTTTGCTGAAAAGACTGAAGATTTTAAAAGACACCCAATGTTTTCTGTCCTAAGGAACAGCAATTTCAAAATTCTGCACTGAGCAGACAAGAAGTCTGCCAATATTAAAAATAAGATCTTAAATTAGAAATTGGGTCAATTTTGAAACTGCAAGAACAGCATGGAAGGTGTTACAACCACCATTGTGAAACAAAAGGACATTTATTGAAATAATTCTCAGCTGTATAATAGTTTGAATTTCCAATAATAGTTTGAAACTGCAAGAACAGAATGGAAGGTGTTACAAGCACCACTGTGAAACAAAAGGACATTTCTTGAGATAATTCTCAACTGTATAATAGCTTGAATTTGGAGAAAAACTAGAGACACTAGCACAAGTTGCTTGGAGAAGCTGTAGTAGCCCCACCCCTGGAAGTGGATGGGGCTTGGAGCAACCTGGGATAGTGGAAGGTGTCCCTTACCTATGCCAAGGGGATAGGACTGGATGAGCTTTAGGGCCCCTCCCAACTTAAATAAATCTGTTATCCATGGCTCTATGAAATGCAGTCAAGACTTTGAGTAACCTTCTTTAAAGAGTCTATAGAGATGCAAATCTCTCTATGTGCCCTTCTTCAGAGAAGATGGACATTCCTCCCTTCCCTTTACACAAGGGAAAGGGAAAAATTGCACATGCAACAAGTAGAACAGATTTGTGTGTTTTACAAGGAAAAAAATACAAAAAATAATACACTGAGAGAGTATTTTATGGACTGTTCTACATTAAACTCTCTTTTAAGCCATTTCCATAATATCACAACAGCTTTGCCACAAAACCCAAACACTTCTTTCCAGCAGAGAAACAGACAACACACTCACTAATTTATGTTAATTACCTTGTCGCATGATTTTGTCCCTCTGGTCCAAAAGCCTATATCTCTCTTCAGATGTCTCAGCCACCAATCCCACGAGGTTACTGAGTGACGACAGCGAAGCCCCCAAGCCCTCCGAGCTCTGCCCTTCAGAACTGGAAACAAACAGCTCTGCTTCAAACTGCAGCGTTTTTCGAAGGGCAGACTTCTTTGCTGGAGAGCTAAAGCAGAAGACTTTTCTATTAATAATAATACATTAGTGCATGCCCTGGTCTTAATCAGTTCACTGTTCTTTAGGATACCAGCATCTCTTTAGAAGAGTATTTTGTTCACAGGGAAACATGAACAACGTAGAGATGTGCTGCGCTAACGCCAGCCCCGGGAGCTAATCTGGTTAAATCCTTAGCACTACCCTGACAATGCTGCCAAGAGTTCTGGCATTGTGGAGAAAGTCCTAACAGGAAAGGAAAAGAGACCATAGAGGCAACAAAAATGGATGAGTCTTGTAACATTTTGCAACACTATGGCACAGTAGCTTGTATTTTAAGTTAGGAACTGGCTTGCTGGAGACAAACCCAATGTGCTTTCTACAGCAATAGAGATTATTTAAAGATTTTACAGGGCCAAGTACAAACATGCTTTTTAAATCAAGGAATACTTATTCCTTCACAACATATTGCTACTTTTACAGTTATATGATTACACATACCGAATTACTTTTGTCAGACTAGACAAACCATTGAGGTATGACAACGATGACAGTTGTCACTTCTGTGACTACCACAAACCGGGAAGACTGATCACTTGAAGTGAGACAGTAATCCAAACTACTCCAAAAATGAGACCCTCATTACACAGAGCTCTAATTGCCTCCAAAGGAAACCGCTTGCTTGAGAAGCTCATTGAATCACAACCACAAACAGTGTCATTACTGCTCAGTCCTAGTTGGGCTCACTACTGTTTGTTCGCTTCCCTCATGCCTCATACTACAGGTGCTTTTATGAACAAAATCTTTTACTTTCACCAAAATAGAAAACCCTAATATGCCATTAGGAATATCCTCTGACAAAGTGTGAGAGGTGAGTGCTTCTAATTCAGACAACTCAGAAAAGAAGGGAAGCAGCCTCCCTGAAGAGAACATGACTATATTTGGCACACAGTAACCACCATTCTTCTCCAAGCTCCCCATTTTCTGCCAGATGGATTCCCAGAGTATAGGACATACCTTCTCCCAGGCATGACACTGCTAGCAGAAGATCTTATTAAAGGTTTTCTAAGAGGGGAATGCTGATAGCTTTGCTCTTCACTGTTTTGCCTTCCTTCATCTTCACCTGCTTTCTTCTCCTTGGATGAAAATTCTCTTTTTGCTGGACCTGAAATTACATATAAGTATGAAACCAAGTACCTGCCAAGTAGTTTAAGCAAGAGCTCTTTCTTGACCCCATGGAGGTGGTGATGAAAATTGAGACTCCCAGTTTTGTACATGCATGCAAAACTTCCACATCAACTTGCACTAGGAGCTGTACCAAGTTTCCACCAATTGCTATCAAGGTCATTGTTCTATAAAGAATAAGTATCTTTCAAGTCAATATTACTTAGCAGCAACAGTAATTAGCAGTAAATGAAGTCTAATCTTCAACTGAATCACAGTTCTTTCAGGTTTACAATATAATCCACAGGTCATAACTCCCTATGGGAAACAAAATCCATTTCACCTGCATAAACCACAATTACAAGTGCTCCTACTGAAAGTACTTTTTTTCACATATCCAAGCTTAGACTCAGGTTGGCACGAATTAGCAGCTGCAGGAAGGGAGAATTTCTTCTTCCAGAGACAATTTTTCCACCAGCTGGATTTCTTGAACCCTCCCAGAATAGTTATTTCAGAATGCTGCCACAGACGTAACACCATGATAAAATGACACTAGCAAAGAGGCAGCCCTAGAGCTGCTGCTTCGAGATGTTAATTCTCGGGGAGACAACTCAGCAACTATTTGTTTTCTGGAAGGCAAGGCTGTGGCTGGTCAAAGCTGAGGTGAACCATCCATGTGCTGGCAGCTGCAGTGCACCCACAGGCTAGGCTCTCACAGGCACACACACTGCACTCATGGAGCTAAAGAAAGGGAAGTACTTGACATTATAAGTATTTCCTTGGAGACTGAATAGTCTCCTCTTGCCCTAATACCAAGCAGGGTTTGGAATCCAGGTTTCCCACTTCTAAACTCTGTAGGTTGTAGTCTTTTTCTTTGGTTCAAACAGTGTCTAACTGTTGATGCACAGAACAGCAACCTCAGCAGACATGGCAGAGAATCTCAGGACACTTTCCTTAGGTTGGTTCTCAGAACCTTCTCCTGAAAGCTGGAAGTCCACATCCCAGTCTATGATCTGTGGCAGGGAGCAAGGCATTTCAGACTGGATTGTCTTACACCCCCAAAGAACATCCTACTTCTGGACAGAAGCACAAGGATGAACATCACCATATTGCTACTGTATGACTACATTAAGGATTCAACCATGGTATCTCCTACTAAGAGATAATTTAGGTATCATTCTCAGGACATCAGGGAAAAAAAGAGCAGCTGGCAAGCTACTTACACATCATTCAGTAGTCTGGAAACACAGACTTACTTGTTTTCTTCTTTTGCCAAAATGTTACTATGTCTTTGTGCAACTCTTTCGCTTTTTTTCTGGCAAGAACTGCAGAGGCCTGAAAGGAAACAAAAGCAGAGCATGGGAACCTATTGGCATCATAACACCCAAACACACTGCACAGTTTTTGTCACAGAAACATTTACCGATTCCCAAAAAATTCTGGTTGCTGTATTTTAACCTCAGTTAAGACTTACATGCAACCAGCTGAATTGTTCTCCATAAAAAAACTGTTGCTTTTCTACAAACAAGAGTGTAGTTTTCATTAGTGCTGGACTGACCCCAAGCGCTCAGATTTAAGTCTTTCTTCATAAGATCAGAGACTGGTTTGGGTTGGAAGGGATCTGCCATTCAGCTACACCCCCGTGCCTTGAGCAGGGATACCTTCCACGAGACCAGGCTGCTCCAAGCCCCAGCCAACCTGATCTTGGACATTTCCAGGGATGGAGCAGCCACAGCTTCTCTGAGCAACCCATGCCAGGGCCTCATCACCTTCAAAAAATTTCTTCCTAACATCTAACTCCTCTGTTAGTTTATACTGTTTCTCCTTGTCCTCTTCCAGACTGTCCCTATAAAAAGTTGGTTTCCCTCTATATTATAAGCCCTCCTTAGACACTGGAAGGGGCTCTAAGGTATCCCTGGAGACTTCTCCAGGCTGAAAACTTCCAAGAGTTATGCCACTTCTGATACTCACATGATCAAAAAAGTGGAGAACAGCCATTTTTTTATTACGCCTGGTCATGATCCGCCGAACTCTTACGAACTGGCCAAAGTGTTTTTCCAGCACGGTCCTGTCGTTGAGGTAGTCAGGGATGTTCTTGCACTGGACAGCCGTCAGCTCGGCGGCTGGCAGGCCCCCCAGCCCCTCCGTGCTCTCGCCGCCGCGGCTTCGGCAATCAGGGGCGGTGGGGGCCGCATCTGTGACGGGAAGGAACACGACAGAAGTCAGCAAGCAGGGAGACACGCGGGCGGCAGGGCTACTGCCCACCAGGCTCCCGCCCACCTTCTCGGGCGGGCTCCCGGGCCTCGGCCGGCGGCGGCTCCTCGGCAAGTCCTCGCTCGGCCTCGGGAACGTCCCCGCGCTCCCGCTGCTCGCGGGCCTGGCTGCGCAGCAGGTCCTCCAGCGTGCGGCCGAAGAGGATCCCGCCGCGGGGCCGGCTCAGCATCACCGCCCGCTTCTCCGGCGGCGCCGCCGCCCGCCCGCCCGCCGCCGCCGCCGCCCGCCGCGGCGAGCGCTCCCGCTCCTCCTTCCGCTTCAGCCCCTTGGACGGCGGCTCCCCCAGATCCTCCGGCAGCGCCCTCAGACCTCTCTCTTCCGGCCGCCCCAAAGCGGCGGCGGGACGTGAGAACGAGAAAGGCTCCCGCGGCCCCGCCGCCTCGGGGCCCGTCTCAGACGCGAAGGCGAAGGGCGACGAGAAAGCGAAGGCGGTGGGGGCAGCCGGGCCCTTCTCCACCTCGCTGCCTGACATCGGCTTGAAGGCGGCGGCGCTCTCGGGTGCCTTGAAGCGGAATTCGGGAGCGACGAAGGCACCGCCGCCGCCACCCGACGCTTCGCTGGAGGTCGGGAAGCCGCCCAGGCTGGTGGGCGGCCTGAAGCTGAATCCCGCGTTCCCCGCCGGGGCCGGAGCCTGGCCCAGCGCGTAGGGCGGCGCGAAGGTGGCGGCAGGCGTAAAGGGGAAGCCGGCGGGGCCGCCGCCCTGGCCGAACACGGCCTGCTGCCCGAAGCGCAGCGGCGGCGGGAAGGAGGGCGGGCCGCGGAACGGGGCCCGCGCCGACATGGCTGCGGAGGCGGCCTCGGACCGCCGAAGGAAGCGGAACCCGCATGCGCAGTGGGGAGAAGCTCTAGCCGTGAGGCGGAGGATGGAGTGCAGCGGAAAGCGGGCGGAGCTACGGCGGCAGCAGGACAGTCGGGGCGGGGAGACGGGCGGGAGCAGCGTTGTGGCGCGGCTGTGGAGCGGTCTGAGTGGGCGGGCATATTAACGGCGGGGTTCCGGTACAGGGGTGGGCTCATTGAGCGGGCGTGGTCTCGGCTGTGGGCGGAGTGCCCGCGGGTGGTCGCACGGTGGCGGTGACGCCGCCATGAGCGTGGCGCTGCGGAACGCGCAGCGTGCCGTGCCCGTACGCCGGGCCTCGCTTCGCCGCGCCGTGTGCGCCTTGCGCGCCGCCCTGGGCGCCTCCCGCTTCGATGTGGGGCTAGTCTGCGCCAGCAACGCGTTGATGCAGCGACTGAACGGCGCCTACCGACACTGCCCGGAGCCTACCGACGTCCTCTCTTTCCCGTTCCACCAAGTGGCGGCTGGGGAGCTGCCGCGGCCGTGTTGTCGTGGCGACTACAACCTGGGGGACATCTTCCTGGGGGTGGAATACATCCATCAGCAGTGCCGCGAAACTGGGGAGAATTTTGACGATGTCCTGACGGTGAGCCCAGCTGGGTCCTGGCGGGCGGTGGGGCGAGCACGGGGCTCGGTCGGTAACACGTGTCGTGCTCCTGCCCCCCGCGCAGGTGACGGCGGCCCACGGATTGTGTCACCTACTCGGCTACCGGCACGACACCAAACCCGAGTGGGAGCAGGTGCGGGATGCGCTGGGGCCGGGGAGGGTGTGCGGGGTCCGGCATGGTGTGGACCGGAGGCCCCGATGACGAGAACCGGGGTTCGCCCGGTGCTGACTGCCGCTGCTTCCGCAGATGTACCAGAAGGAAGCGCAAATCCTGGAGGAGCTGAACCGCATCACAGGCTCCCACCTGCGGCCCCTCACAGCCGGCCTCTTCTGAGAGACTTAGAGGGGCTGGGGCTCCGCCCGCGCCGCCCCGGACGTGGCGTAGGGATGGCGGCGCGGGGGCTCGGCGGCCGCTGTTCCGCTGAGCTGCCGCTGCTGCTCCTTGGCCTGGCCGTGCTCGCCCTGCCGCCGTGGCGAGCCGCCGCCTCCGAGCCGCCGCCCGCCGCCCTCCGCGCTGGCCACGCCGCCTCCTCGCTGCCCGCCGCCCTCCGCGCCGGCCACGCCGCCTCCTCGCTGCCCGCCGCCGCCGCTGCCTCGCGCACCAGGTGAGAAACGCCGGCCCCGCCGCCTCCGACCCCGGCCCGCTCCTGCCCCCCGGGATCTCCCCCCTAGGATCTCCCCCCGCCCTGCGATGTCCCCTTGCACAGGCGACCCGCTGCGTCTCGGCCATCAGCTGGTAAAGGGCCTCTTTCGCCTGCTGGTGCTTTTTTGGGCCGTTTTTGGAAGGTGTCATCGCAGCTATCCGAGGGCTTTCGTCTGTAGGATGTCCTGAGTTGTAACGGATGCCGCAGGGATCAGCCAGCTCCCAGATGCATTATTTTCCCCTATTTCTCCAGAGCATGTCCTCCTGCCTTGATGTGCAGCTTACAAAGAGTTAGCCTCGGTTACATGCCCGCAGTTTCACAATTTTCACCACATACCCCATGTTACCCTCAGGATGAGCAAGACTCTTCACTCCTTGACCTGCTACAAGAAAGGCTTCTGGCATGTGCCACCTCTCCAGGAGACCCTAGTGGCCCCTCCAGCCCCTGCAGCACACACTGCTCTGACTTCCCATACTTCTTCCCCTTCCAGGCATCACAAACTCAAAAAGAGGAACAGCTTTTTTACCCAACAGTTTCATCACAGGATTGCAGGGTAAAAAAGAAAAACGTGTAATAGCCTCAATGTGCTCCCAGAAAAAAATTGTATTCCTGTGTTCTCCCCAGATACCTTTTGTACGATGTAAACCCCCCTGAAGGGTTCAACCTTCGCAGAGATGTCTACATTCGCGTTGCTTCCCTTCTTAAGACCCTGCGGAAAAGCGAAAACTGGGTGTTGGTTCTGCCTCCCTGGGGACATCTTTATCACTGGCAGAGCCCTGACATCCTCCAGACCCGGATCGCTTGGTCCGAGTTCTTTGATATCCCAAGCCTCAACAGGAACATCCCTGTCATTGAATATGAACAGTTCCTTGCAGGTGGGGTATAGGATCATGCAATCTACAATTAAATATTTGATATGTTTTTTTAACAGGCTTGTCTTTATAGGAGCTTCTATCCTTTTATGTAAGAAAAAATCATAGAGGTGGCAAGATGAGGGATGGGAAGGAGTTTTGCTGAGCTACACAACCACTAGGATGGAATAACCCAATTACTTGGCAGCTTGTTTGATGTAGCACTGCTGCCCCCTTAACTTCTGGGACCCTCAAAGATAGACAATTAATGCCTGTGGTTAAATTCACCTGTGGTATTTCTGTGTGTTTTTGACCATAATGACAAGACCAAAAGGAGAGAGGCAGCTTGTTGAAATACAGACAAGCCACCTTTTTCCTGGATGTGGTGGCTGGACAGTAAAAGTTGTAAAGCAGGTTCTCCCTGAACTTACTTTTTCATCATCAATACTGCACATCCTTGAAATACCCCTTGCTTTTTGTGTCTAAGAGAAAGGTTTTTCATAAGAAAGTGAAGTTGGTTCCTTTAGGATTTAATGCCACATTGAGCTAATCACCAAATGTTCAATTGGTGAACACTGCACACTGGCATGTTCAGCAGAGGAAATAAAGGCTACCAAATGTCACACCTCTGCAAAGAGCTCTGAAGGGAAGGCTGTTCCCTGCCTTCCAAGAAAATGCTGTAGAGACCCTGAAATTTAGGGGAAGAAGGGCTTGTACTGGACATTTTTCTTGGAGGCACTCCTCCTGTGGTAGGTGCTTACAGCACTGAAAACCTGTGTTTTTCGTAGTATGTTTTACTCAGGTGACAGTGATTCTGTTACATTTGGGACATTAGGTCACACAGAACTGGGTGGGGTAGCAAACAATCACATTACCTGTCCCTTTTAGCTTTTCTGGCTCTCAGAGAACTTTCTTTCCTTTTTTCTAGGGAAAGTGGGGAAGAGAATGGTGTAACATTAGCATTTCTAGCAGATTTTTAACTGCAGCTGATGCTTGTTCATACCTTTATGGTGTGGGTTTTAATGCTTACAAATCCTTTGCCTTCTGTTCAGAGTCAGGTGGGCCCTTTATTGAACAAGTTTATGTGCTACAAGGCTATGCAGAAGGATGGAAAGAAGGAACATGGGAAGAAAAAATAGATGAAAAACCATGCATTGATCAACTGATGTACTCCAAAGACAAACATGGGTACTACAGGTAACATCAAGCATTCCTTGTGGTCTTTTCAGTTGTATTCAGAGGGATATTTGCCTGCTGTAGATATCTGGGTGCTTGGAGTTCACTTTGTTTTTAAAAAGCTCGTGAAAAGTACAATGTTGTATTGGTATGAGAAGATCCAATTCTATAAAGTTGTTGCTACACAGAAAAGCAGCATAAAGGAGGTGGCTGGTTTATTTGTAACATATGTAGTTTTTTAGGATGTTTTGTTCTATGTATAGCATTAATTTAAAATACAAGCCTGTGAACCAATCCTTTATGTTCTGTTTTAGGGGCTGGTTCTGGGATTACAAGGAAACACGAGGCCTAAATGTCTCTTGCTTGTCTGTCCAAGGATCTGCCTCTGTTGTGGCTCCCATCCTTCTGAAGAATACTTCAGCACAGTGAGTTGCCTTGTGTTACTATTTATTCTTGTCTTATTATTGTTCAACCCCATTGCTGGGTGGGAAGAGCAGGGGGAATTTAAAGGCTTGTCCACTGTTGAGATATTCATCACTGAATTATTGTACGCTGTTAAAATAATTACAAAAGAGATTTACAGTGTAAGAAACATATAACTATAAGTTTAGTTTAAGATTGCAGTGCTAAAACCTAAGAGCAAATAGCCTTGAGCTCCTTTATATTCCCTCTTAGGCAGCTTTTGTGACTCATATGTCCAAGGTATCATCAAATATCCCCTAGATCATGCAGTGGAAGAGATGTTGAACCATCAGCTGTTCCATATTCTACTCCACTGCACATGTCATTTTACATCTCTGGCACATTCCCCCTCAGTAGTCTCCTCTGCAGTGGGAAGTGTCCTGGCTCCATTAGTTGTTCTCCATATGAAAGCCATTCAATGCCTTTGGTTGTCACCACTGCCAGTCTCCAAACCTTACTGAACCAGTTCAGCAGGATCCTGCACACTGAGTGTGGGTAAACCTGTTACATTGCAGTACACGTAAGTGGTCTCTACTTTTTCTGCTAATTCTTGAGACACACGTTCCTTATTTTCATCTCTGAGTGTTGTCTTGATGTTTGCATCAAACTGTCCTCATTCTTGACCATCAAGACCATTAGATGAAGCCAGGTTTTGTTGGTTTTTTTAACTACGCTCACTCCTATGTTAGAATTCATTTGCCACTTCACTGCCAGTGATCAGACTTCTCTAATTCTTCATAGTTGGCCTTAGCTGCTCTGAGGAATTTAAAATAGTTAAGCTATATCACTGAATTGCATGCCCTTCTGTAGGTTGTTTAGGAATATGGTGAAGAGACCTTCCACTTGTGACCTCCCTCTGCAACGGGAAACATACATTTATCCCTGTCTCTAAACTTTCTTTTTTTAAAATCCATGCAAAAACCTTTCTATGCCAAGTTTTCTTAAAAGCCTTTAATGAAGGCTGTCAGGAAATCTTCTTAGGCAATGTCATTGAGATGTCCCTTAACTTCATGTGTGGCAGTGTCCTCAAACTACTATGATTGTTCAGAGCTCTGATCTCCCATATTGCCCTTCTGGCCAGTTGTGTGGTCCTAGGACTGGGTTTTTACCCCTCAAGTGTGGTCACTTCAAGGAAACTTCTCAATGCGTTTCAATTAGTAACCTCAGTCACCTCCAATCATCCTGTTAGATGCAGTGCTGTTTCTTCACCAGCACAGTCTAGTCTGTTTCCAGGTGATTCAGGGCCTTTCATGCAGATGTCCAGCTGATGATCAGCAGTGATAATCCAGAGTTGATTGATTATCTGCTTCCTCTCTTTTTAGTAGAAGGAGATGCAGATAACGACCTTGATCCTTTTTAGCAAAAGCATTTCTCTATATGTTTGCTTATCAGTGTGCTCACAAACTAAATCTGCATCTCTTATGCTCTGGAATACTTGAAGCTCTCAAAATCTCTTCTGCTTATTAGAACTTTGATAGTGCAATTATGTTTCCAGTACACAATGCTGAACTGTTTATTTATGAGAAGGGTGAGCTGTTGTCTACTACCACACATTTTGGTAGTGTCTCTGTGTTCTTTGATTTGTTGTTTTACTGTAGGACATTTTATTCTTCATGTGGAAAACACATTCTGTGGGTTTGTTTTCATGATCTGCTTCTTCCCAGAGGCTGTTGTGTGCTCTGAGGCTGAGCATTATCACACAGGTCACTTCTCCTCTGTTAGAAATCTACTGTCTCCCATAGCAACTATTGCAAAGACACTGGGGGGTGGTTAATGCTTGTTAGTGTTTAACTTTCAGAGTCAGGATACCATTTATTAGGGAAGAGAGCAGGCGCAGTGAGGGTCATGGTTCCCTTCTCTCCCTAGCAGAATGTGGGTCACAATTTGCCTTGTAGAGAACTAGAATTTGCCTCATAGGAGCCTGTCCCTCATTCCCCACGTTCCTTAGCAAACAGACTATAGTCTGTGCTTTATCCTAGCAAATGTATAAAGAAACGTCATAATGTAAATTCTATTCCTAAGGGAACTGCACTCAGTTTTACAATTTTTAATAGGTCAGTGATGTTAGACAGAGCTGAAAACCTTCTTCATGACCACTACGGAGGGAAAGATTATTGGAATGTGAGTATTTTACAGATAGCTTCTCTAGACTTTTTCCTTGGCTCTGCTAAAAATCCAGTAACCAATGTGTGCTTCAGTTTTGCCTCAGGTTTCTTGTCTTGAAAGTCACTTCTGTCTTCTGTTTCAGCACTGTGTACTAACATGGTTTTCAGGCTGCTGTGGGTTAATGTGACACAGGAATTTGCCCTGCTGACTTGTGCCTAAAGGCCCAGTGCTGCAGTGTTGCAGCGTGCAGGGGCGCGACTCTACCCCTGCGAGCTCTGCAATTCCCAGTTATGGGCAGGTCCGGCACAGGGACAGACAGCGATGACACGGGGCTTGGGGTGGAACAAGATGGATTTATTCCTGGGCTCCCAGACAAGACTGGGGTGGGGGTGAACACTTTTAAACAGCAGCTCAGGAGTAGGGGTGTAGGAAAGTGAACCAATGAGGATATGGTAAGAGAGGAGTATAAGGTGGGGCAAATAACTTATGAGCCTATCAGGGAAAATGGGGTGGGGGGGGGGAGGAATAATACAAAGGAACAAACAGAGTGTCGAGGGCAACAGGGCAGACACAGAACTCTCTGGAGAAAGGGGTAGGGTGGATTGACAGCTTGGAAGGGAGGGCGTTAGGGAAGGGCTTGAGAAGATTGGCAACTGGGGAAGGGAGGGGATTAGGGAGGAGAATGGGGCAAACATGGATGCAAAGCACACCACGACACTGCAGGTCATGGTGATTAAAAGGACCTCCCCTATATAACACATCTACAGTCAGAAGGGAGCAGTTTCTTACCTAGTCAGCCTCAAGAGTAGTCTTTTCAAAATAATTCCATAACTTGCTCATTATTGTCCCAAATCCCTGCCCATTGGCTTCAAAGGCAAAATTCCCATGGGTTTCAAGGCAAAGGTCTATGGTAAAATAATTCTTGTCATAAAAGTTTTAAGAAAATGTTAAGGTTCAGACACAGGAAAATGGAACATGATATGGAGTGCTTGATATAGTTAAAATTCCTAAGAAAAACTGACTGTCATGCTACTGCAAAACAAATTACACAAATTGCCTCAGTCTTGTAAATACCTGGCTATTCAGTTGAGATATGGCATGTTTTCAGAACTGGACCAAACAGTAGTTTGCTACCACGAATTATGCATTAAAAGTAACCTCTCAAAGAAAGAAATGCAACCCAGGTACCATATTTGGGTATGACTTGTCCTGTAAAAGCAGACATGAAATCCACATGGTTCCATAACACACATTTCTTAGTAGTGGCACTTTAAACATTGCCCAGTAGTTTTGCCTGATGTCCAAACAAAAATTTACTCACTGCAGCTTGGACCCGGGGCCTTTTCTCTTTTTTCCATGCTTCTCTGAGAAGCATCTCTCCCTGCTCTGTTTCTTTCCAGACAAAAAGGGAAAACTTGGGATTTACTTCATTCTTTTGCTTGTTAATAAAAAGGCCACTTGTGGCTATGTGCAGTGGTAACTGCATCACAGAATCTTAGAGGTTATTATTCACAGGTTAAGGAAATAATTCATTTTTCGTCATTTTTCCACTGAATTTCATAGGCGTGTCTGTGGCTAGATGTGTCACATTTTTAAAGCGGGTTTTATTCTTACAGGCGTTTTGCACACTAAAGTGTTTGCCCAGCTTTTGTTTCCAGAAGTGAGGTATATTGATGGGGTATTTAATTTGGTGTATTATGTGTTCTGCTGTGTAAATAACTGCTCTGTCCTCCCTATTACCTGTGTATTGCAGGGGCAGGTGAGTATACTGGTTATAAATGTGGTGATAATTAGAAATAAACTATTAAATAAGGCTTGGATAAAATCATTGCTTGGAGTACTGCATAGATATACCAGAAGTAACTGCATCCTGGAAGTGCTGTGTATTGAAACTGTCTCCACCTACTCATTTTTAACTCTCATTTTTCTGACTCAGTGTCTGCTCTTATTCCGACAGACCCGTCGGAGCATGGTGTTTGCTAAACACCTCCGCGTGGTGGGAGACGAGTTTAGGAAGAAATACCTTCAATCCACTGATGAGGCAGACAAGACTCAGTACAAGGAGGACTGGACACAGATGAAGGTAAAATCCTTAACAAGCTGTTCTCTATAGCAAATATTTATTTGTGTATTCCTGGCTATGCGCTGTAGGGCATGTTGGAAGGTACACGTGAGTGACATTCTTCTGATCAAGGTGGACACACATGTTCCTCATGCACCTTCTCCTCCCTGTGTGACACGAGCTAACAGAGTCTGTTGAAGTGTGCCTGACTGGTTCTGAGGGCCAGCTCTTTGTTGTCCTCATTTCAGTAAAGGAAGCTTGAATTTCTTCTGTTTTCAGCACTATGTGTGGGTGTAAAGTTCAGCTGCCACCTGCCAGCTGAGGATTTATTTGGTCAAGGAGAATTTTTGCTTACAAAGATTTGGTACTCCAGTTCCTCTTGCATGATGGTGGCCACCCAAGATCTAAATGTTGCAATAAGTGTCCCAAGCTACTTCCAGTCCATACTTAAAAATTTCTGTCTGCAACTAGAGAGGTTCTGTGCCTTATCCAGAGATGATGCATTCTGGCTTTTCAGTGTGAACAGTGATGCTCTCAAGTTTTAAAGTTTCAATCTTTTTCTCATAGATTAAGACAGGCACAGCTCTAGGTGGCCCATACCTTGGGGTTCATCTCAGAAGGAGAGACTTCATTTGGGGTCACAGAGAAGACGTGCCTTCCCTGCAAGGAGCAGTAAAGAAAATCTACAGCCTCCTGGAGACACTTAACCTTGAAAAAGTTTTTGTAGCCACTGATGCTGTTGAGGAAGGTAGGTAGATCACAGTCACTTCAGGATTGGTAACTTCTGAAGAGTGCAGCAGTTACCACTGGCTCCTCTCCCTGCCTGCAGTGCTGTGAATTTCAGCAGCTGAATTGTAAGATTTGTTAGTAGATTTTGGTGTCACTTGCTCTATAACTGTTCACCCAGGGTTTCCTTAAATAAACACATTGTGTGGCAGCAACAAGTTGCTGTTCATAATGTAGAGATAAATTCATATCCTTTGTTTTTTAAGAGGTTGAACTGCTCAAGAAACTGCTGCCTGAGATGGTGAGGTTTGAACCCTCTCTGGAGGAGCTGGAACTCTATAAGGATGGGGGCTTGGCTGTGATTGACCAGTGGATTTGTGCACATGCAAGGTAGCAAACCTGACTTTTATTCAGCCAAAGCTTATTACTCAGCACTGTCACAAAACTGAATATGATTTTTGGCCCAAGCTTGTTTACAAATAGTGTAAGACATTATATAATCAATTATATAATTGAGATGTGTATAATGGTTGTATTGTGTGTGTATATATGATAATTTTATTATCATTTCACTGAACAGTGAAGTTCATTGGACTGAAATCTAATTACTTGCATTTTAAAAACTTGCCCCCACCTCACAAACCTTTTTTGATTTTTTTCCATAGGTATTTTATAGGCACCTCAGTTTCAACATTTTCCTTCCGAATCCATGAGGAAAGAGAGATCTTGGGATTTGATCCAAAAACAACCTACAACCGATTTTGTGGTGACACAGAGAAAAACTGTGAGCAGCCAGCTCATTGGAAAATTGTATATTAAACACAGAGAAACACAAAGGTTTTGATACTGTTAGAGTTCAAAATAATAAGGAAAAATCATGGGTAATTACCTGCCTTGGAACGAAGTATGACCCTGTCCTGTACTCTCAGTTCCCGCTCCCCTTCCAGCGTGGGTATGACATGGGGTAGCTGTACTGCTCAGTGTCTCTGGATCTCACTGCATTTCTATGTGGCTGCTGCACCTGGGTCCCCAGTAGGTCCTGCTCCTGCTGCCTTGTGGTCCCACATGCACTGGCTGGGTTGCTACAGACCACAGGGGCCTCTTGGCTGCAGATCTGTGATGGGAATAGCCAAGCAATGCCCAGGACACGGCAGTTCAACCCAGCCTCGCCTACTGGAGCACTTCATGCCTGTCCATGGTTCTCTCAGTGGGTTTGTGGTCATTTTCTAACTGCAGCACTAGGGGTCCTGACCATGTCACCAGGAGTGCTCACCCTGGAAGCACTAGTCTCTACCCAGGGAGAAACCAAGCTGCCACTGGAATAAAAGCAGGGGGAGCTGCTCCCACACCAAGGGCCTGCAAGGCCCATCCCTTGGGGACTCATTTTTCATGTGAAGGCACATTGCCTAGCGGAGAAAGAGGTTGGTACCTGGTGAAGCAGGGCCAAGATTCCATTTTCTGAGGCAGCTCCCTCCTCTGCCTGCCACAGCACTGGCTAGGGGAGAGTGGGTGTATTCAGCACTGCTGCTGGGGTGGGGCAGTGCTGGTGGCCCTCTCAGGAGGGTCCTGGTTGCTTCAGGGCCTTGCTTTTCCACTGGTTTGTGTCCACAAAGGAAAGACATACAGAAGGCAAAACCATCACCACAGCCCTGTACTCAAGAGTCCATCAGCCTTCCCCACAGTGAAGGTGGTTAAACCCTTCAACTACTCTGCAAAACTCAGCACAACTGCAGATCTACAGGAGGGCAGCAGTTTATCCACATAGGGCTTCTGACACGTTGCCCATTATGTGTCTGGAGGAATCCAAGTGCTTATTTTGTGTCTCTACGAGTGTGGCCAAAGCCACATACACAGAGCAATAATAAAGTCTCACAATGTACCAATAGAAAAACATTTCATAGCATTATTTCTTAGACAACTGTTGGGGATAAAATCCAGTGCAAAGAAATATCTAAATATAAAAAATCTAGGTGGTGATGTGCACTGATACAGTGTTCCTGCTTTTGAGCTCACGCAGTGTTTTTTCTTTCCTCCTTCCCTTCTTGTGTGAGCTCCCTTTATTTTTGTTTTATTTGCATCTTTGTGATCTAATTTCAGCTAAATAATACTGATGGTGTCAGTCATACAGTGCCCAGGCTTCATCTCATAAGTCAGCCCTGCTGCTCAGGCCTCAGCACATCAGGGTGCAACCCCTGGTGCTGGTGTTACCATTGTCCCACATGGGTCATGGGAACATCAATGAGCTCAAAGGCCCATGTTGTGTCTGTATCACCTTACTCAATCAGAACGCCTTGATGAGCTATCAAATACTAAACATGCTTAAAAAGCAAACAAGTCACCTTGAAATATCTGTTACATGAAAATCATTCTATGTTACATTGGTACAACACAAATATTTGTTATAAACACGTGGAAGAGGGACTGGAAATAAGGGTGTAAAAACCTTACCTGGGCATGTTGACTACTGTCCTAAGTTAACTATATGATGCCTTTATCTCCAATCATCTGCCCTGTTTATATTGAATAATAAGTTCTACACCTTTAAGACTTACTCCAAGAGTAAAAGGAGGGAGGAGAAGCACAGAGTTTATTTTCAAAAACTGCACTCCCTCCTCCACATTCCTGCTCCTAAACAGTGTTGTCTACAGACAGACAGACAGCGAGACAGAGCTCTCCTTTGATTTTTCTAGTTAGTTTTAGCTAGCTGAGGCAAAAAAGTTCCCTAGACTATAGTGTTTTCCCTTTCTTTAAACCTACT
This sequence comes from Taeniopygia guttata, assembly GCF_048771995.1. Classification (NCBI taxonomy): domain Eukaryota; kingdom Metazoa; phylum Chordata; class Aves; order Passeriformes; family Estrildidae; genus Taeniopygia; species Taeniopygia guttata. The sequence goes on along the minus strand of NC_133032.1, from coordinate 2,988,449 downwards.
CTAAACTGAACACCAGAAGAACAACAGCTCACACCTGTAGCCCAGCAGGCCGGGCCTGGACCATAGCATTTCCAGCACCAAAAAATCCAGTCAAAAACTAAATAAGCCAAACTACAGCCCAGAAATTTTTTTCTAAATTTAGCTCTCTCTTAAAATAACAAAAAATTTTATTATTTAATCTTATTTATTTATTTATTTAATATTATTATTAACTATTATTTCTATAATATTAATATTACTATTTCTATAATATTGATATAATATTAATATTAATATTTATTCCTTTTATATTTATTTATTATTTATTTATTATTATTTAAGTTTGCTTGTTTAATAAACAAGTTTTTTCCACTTTTCTCCAAAAAAATATCTTTGCCAAACTAGTTAAAAAGAAGACCCAATTAAATCTGCTTTCCTAAAAAAACCCTTTTAAAAGTTCTTTCCCCAAATTTACCCTAAACCAAAACAACTACATAAAATCAACTGTAATTATAATAGCAGTTAGAAAGCAATGTCCCCGGTAGTTTTACAAAGTTTGGGATCCTGATAAATAAAGGAGATACCAGTATAGGTAGCAGAGTGAAATGAAGAATCACAGGTACTCTCTTTTGCCATTTCTCTTTTCTGTGGCTCATAAATGCTCTACAAAGATGAATGATGACACTCAGAAAGGTCTGAGAACCACATGCTGATAAATGCTAATTATTATCCATGTCTCTTTCAAGCAAACTCAGGAATCAGAACAGATACAAATGAACCCTCAATTATGTCTGCTTACATACAGGAAAATCAGAAGTTCTTTTGCAGTTGTTCGGCAGTTTACCAGCCACTACTGCCCTACATATATAATGTCCACAATTACGTATCATGAATACATACACACATACATAAGCATATATATGCATATACACATATACATCTTGCTGAACATTAAGATTGCTCTTTAAGAATGACCTAACACCCTTGGATTCTCTATCTTTGGGGAACAATAGAGGTCTAAATGCCCACTACTGTTGTGTTCCTTTCACCATGGGGAACAATGTGAAAATGAGAAAGTTTACCAAGAACAGATAGAGAATTCCACACAAGACAATTAAACCCGTAAGGGCAAGATGAAGACTACAGAAGGAGACCCCATAGGCAGCAGAATGCCAACGCACACTACTTACTGAACACACCTGAAGTAGAAATAAGTGGTCATGGCCAAACAGCAAAGAAAAATAAAGAAGGTGTCCTTCCAAAAGCTAAAGACATATGCAAATGAAAAAAAAAAAAAAAAAAAAGCCAACAACACAAAAAAATAAAAAACCAAAGTATCATAAACACTGATATATGTACTGTTGTCACTATTATGAGTCTGAGACCTAACTACTGAGAATCAAAAATTGGTCAATATGCTTTTTGCAATCTATCAGGAAGGAAAAAAATTGTCATTGAGTCTGAAAATGACAAGAGTATAAACTGAATTCTCAGGGAGGTAAAAGTCACTGGAGAGAAGCTGAACAATTTATATCCTTTATCCACTGTGGAAGATGGGTTTGATGACCCTGAAGGGATGCCAAGGCTGCTCTATCTCAGCCCTGATCTGGACGGGAGAAAAAATGTAACAAAAGGCTCATGAGTTAAGGATAGGGGGAGAGCACTCACCCATCACCATCATGGGCAAAAATTCCTCCCTGTCCTTCTGCACAGATCTTGATGTCTGCAGAGTTGTTTCACCCACATATTTTCGTTCCTCTCTGTGGCTGCACTTGTGCAGGGTTTGTGGTTTCCCCTTCCTAAATAAATGACTCCATAGGCATTCCCACTATCACTGATGAGCTCAGTCTTGGCCAGTGCTGGGTCCATCTTGAAGCTGCCTGGCACTGACTCCATCAGACACAGGGGAAGTTTCTGGCAACTTGTCACAGAAGCCACCCTTCCAGCCTTCCCCTTCTACCAAAACCCGGTCACAGAAACCCAACATGGATAAATCAGGGAAATTATCCTTCCAGAGTCTTTTTGGGGTGTTCAGGGAACTTGGCAGAGACTGCCTCTAAAACTGAAATACCGGGAGGGGTTATGGTACAAAAGACAGGTGAATGCAGATGAATCTCCAGGATCTGAAGGATTTACCCATGAATTCTAAGAAAACTCAGGGATGAAATATCTACTAAAAGCAGCATGTGACATGTCTCTTCCTCTGTACGTGAAAATCAGGTGTCAAACGTGATAGCATTAAGAAAAGTTCAAGGGTATCCAGCAACTTAAAACTGACATCTGTTTCCAGGAGAACAGCTAGACATTGTAAGAGAGAGAAATAGTATCTACCTGAATAAATATGATCTTAACAGTGAGAGTTAATAAAGCTCTCAGAGCTCTTCTAAAGGGGTCAGAGATCTATATAAATGAGGAGCATCTGAATGATACAGTCAACTCAGGTTTTTGAAAGCTATCTGACAGAACATTTTAATTAAGGCATTTTAGGAAAATCAAGCAACACAGAACTGTCACTGGCATAAGAAGGAAGATGATGATATGGATGAGAATATGATTTTAAAGATGAGAACATAAGATAGACCATCACTGGATGGAAGAAAATGGTCAGTTCTTGTACAGGCAGAATTCCATACTAGTCTGTATATTCTTAAATGTCCTGAAGAAGGGTGATAATCAGCAAGGTGACAAGGCTTTGCTGGCTATAGGAGGTTATGCAAGGCAGCTCAGATGAGGAAGATTGCATAGGCTACAGAAAGATTAACAGTAGAGTGGTACATTTGGGGAAGAATAATCCTATCTTCACATCTTGGGTCATTTCTAAGCTGAGCCAAAGGTCTTCAGGAACAAAAGCTCTGCATTATGATAGACAGTTCCATGAAAATATCTCTTAGCAGTAGTAATTCAAGGAAAAAAAAAAAAAAAAAAAAAGTTAGGAATGATTAAGAAGTAAATGGAGAACCAACCAGAAAGGTTTGTTTTGTTCAAGTCCATATGCTACTGTAAAAATCCAGGGTTCTGGTCCATTTCTCTAGGACAGGATACTCCAGAACTGAAATTATTTGGAGATGACCAAGGATGGTCAGAAGTATATTGTGATTGCCATTACAACATACAAGGAACCCATCCATTGAATATCCAAGAATCTTATTTGGAAAAACATGACAGAGTGGGAAGGTAAGAAGGGGTTTGCAGAACTGAGAAGTCTGGAGAAAAGTAGAGTGAGATTGACTTTTCCCTGGCTCTTCTAATACAAGCCTTGAAGGATATTGGAAGATAGTAAGATCTTCATTCCAAACAAACCAGAGGAACTAGCTCTTCAGACAGCCTATGTGGACCTGCGGTGGTCTCCTCAAATGACTTTCTGGGTCAAGCAATGTGTAAAGAGGCAAGGAGAGACTGGAAAAAACTTTGGAAGAGATGCTGTAGAGCCCACTAACTAGAGAAATCACATAATCTGACTTGAAAATGTTTGAAGGCTGGGACTCCTTACACTCTTCTGTTTTTTCCTGAGTGTCCACTCCCATGGCTACTGTGGGAGATGGAGCACTGTGCTAGATGGACCTGTGCTCTTAACCAGTAAGTTCATCTATAACCTTCTCATTGTGCACTGAAGTCAGAATTTAAAAAATGAAGTTGTTAGCACCTTAAATATATTTATGGCTTTCAAGCTCCCCAAGGAAATGTAATGTTATGAGAATTTAGGACCAGAAGGAACTTTAAGAACCTAATCCACCACTTTGTTCCATGGCAAAATCAATTCCTGTGTGTGTGTCCTTAGTGAAAAATTTGTCTTACCCAGTTCCTAAAGCTTTCAATGATGGAGACTCAATGGCCTCATAATGTATGTAAGCCTCACTGTTCGTACTATGAGAAGGATTTCTTTCCCTGTCTAACCGGAATCTAATCAGCTGTTGTTTGCTGCAAATCCTTAGTTAGCTGCAAGTCTGAGCTAAGATTGGAGGCATCCTAGACATCTGAAGAATTCTGTCCAGTAACTTCCATGAATCTGGAAATAGCCTTAACACAGGCTTGTGTTTTAATGGAGCTAATAGTTACTTGTTTTTTGGTTTGGCTAACATGACCAAGTGTGGTCAGGGATTATTTTATAGCCTTTTACAGTTTTTCTTGCTATTCTAATCTATTATCTCTTTAGCATTTTCTGGTTTCAGGTAAAGTTTCCCTGAGAAGTACTTTCTAAACACAGAATGTTTTGACTTAGCTGCAGCAAAAGTTCACCTAGTGAAAGGTGTGTCTACAGAAAAAAAATGGAATAAAAAGATTTCTTTTAAAATATTACTGAAGACCAGCATATAGTATTTCCTTTCCTGTAAGGTCTAATTCTGGTTTTGCCTGTAATTCACTGTACTGTATGTGTTTGAGATGAAATGCTTGAGCTTTCTTACATGATGCTACTCAGTTCAAGCCAACTCTGCTTCTTGCATTAATTGCATTCCCCATTCTCCAGATTTTGAGATTTGAGAACAGGGTTCTGCCTGGCAGAAATGCTAAGCACCTACATATTCAACTGCAGTTGATGTGAGCTTTTCTTATGAAAGATAGTGTGCTCTGAGTTGTGAAAGCCTTTATAAAAAAATCAGTTCAATTGGGGCATTTCAGCAAAACCTCTTAACCTCTTAAGTATAAAAAACACTGATATATACTGTTGTCACTATTATGAGTCTGAGACCTAACTACTGAGAATCAAAAGCTTTCTCCCTGCGAGACACACTGGAAAAGCTTTTTGCTATGATGCAGTCCACTAGAGAAGCTGACTCCGGGTCTCTGGAGCTGCCCGGAGGCCACAAGCAGCCCCCAGGCAGCCGCCTCGCTCCTGACAGCCGGCTGCTCCGGCACTTGGCCAGAGCATCTCCCAGGCCTGCAGCAGAAGCCCTCGAGGCCAGGCCTCAGCAGGAGGGTGGGGACACCCCTGGGAGCCCAGGCTGGGCTGGCTGGGGACAGGGAGGGCAAAGCTCCCATGCTGGGGCAAGGGACGAGGTAGTGGGATGTGAGATAACTGGAGATTTTACCCCCCAAAAGTTCTTTCTTTCTTTCCCCCAACATTTACCTCAGCGTTTGTCACAAAATTATCTCTGTGTGCCCTCTAGAAATTACTCAGACTTTTCCTCAAAACTAATTTTGTCCCCTAGAGATCACCCCAAAGCTTCTCACTAAAATATCCCTACATGTACTTGAAAGACTATCTCTGATTTCATTATTCTCACAGTCCAGTGCTTATCTCACCTTAAACCCCCAAATGTTCATTCCGTGCCCTACAGGTGATGTCAGGTAATTCCAGAATTCCACTGCTCCCTCATGTAAATGAGTGTCTGTCCATCATTTGCTGTAGTCTCCCCAGTTCCAGAAAGTTCTTTGTTCTCGGTTCCCCCATTGGTTCCCTTAGAAAACCACTCCTTCCCTTCTCCCTCATTGGTCCTGTGCATGTCACCCCATCTCTGCTCCTCCCCTGAACCTTTCCCTCGTTGGGCAGTTTGTACCCTGACCACCCCTATCCTCCCCCAGTTAAATACCCTGGCCCCTCCTTCCCCAGTTCCCCTCGGAGCCATCCCCCTTCACATGAGGTCGTCTCCCTGCTCCTGTTTCTTTGTCCTCAGTCTCTCCTTCAATAAACCCACGTGGATTTTAACAGCACGAGAGTCCTCTCATCTTTGCTGGAGCTTCATTACTCTATCTGGGCACCTGTTGACTAGCCAGCAGCAGGTCGTCCTGTGGGATTCAGTCTGGGGCAGCCCACACTACTCCAGCTTTACCCCTCACAAAGTGAAACACTCCCTAGTCCTGAGACAATACTGCCCCATCCACCTCCGTGTTTATGAGGGCAGGGCTGCCCCAGGGCACTTCCCACACAGCTTTATGGAAGGCCTCATCCAGCGGGTTCAAGTTCCCGCCCAAGGCTGAGGGGACCCCGCATGTGCCTGGGCGGGAAATGCCGCCTACAGCAGGGAGCGGGCAGCAGGGGTGCAGCGGGGACCCATCCGGGCCTCCCGCGTCCCTCAGGGCGCGCCCACGTCCCCTCAGCGGCCCTGGCGTACCTTCAGCGAGCAGCATGTCCGCTCAGTGACACGCGGTGTGCCTGTGTCCCCCTCAAGTCACACTCATGTTCCCTCTGTGACACCGACGTTCCCTGAGGGCCATGATAGACACCTGCCTCCATGTCACCTCAGTGGAATCCAGAGCAGCTGTCACCCCCTTCCCTCTCAGTCACCCTAATATTCTCTCAGTGACATGCAGGTGCCTGGCATTCGGAGACCATCATGACACCTCAGCAGGTGTCATCAGCCTTCCCTTCAGTGACAGAGAAGACACCTGCAAGTTCCTATGGGAACTTCAGGTCCCTCAGTGAGCCAAATGTCCCCTCAGCATCACCTGGAAGGCCTATCTATCCCTCAGCAACACTCAAGTCCTGTCAGTGAATTGAGGGGCAGCAGCCACCCACTCCCTCAGTGACTCAGCCCCAGTAGAACAGGTCATGCTGGCCAGGACCAACCAGCAGGCAGAAAGCCACTGAGGCTGGGGAAAAGGCTCTGCCCTGCCTAGAATGTGGGCTGAGGGTTGGGAGAGCTCCATTTTCCCCCTTCAGGTGCTGGAGACAGGGCCTTTCACCCTCCTTACACGGCTGCCCCTCTCTGCAGGCAGCCAAAGGAGCACGACAACAAAAGGCCAATGACAGCAAAAGGCCAATGACAGCAAAGCAAAGACCCAGCCCAGCACACAGGGAGGTAGACCAGCACAAAGTCAGCCTGGCACCCTAAAGGTGCCTGCCCACACTCTCATGTGTCCCTGCCCTGGGAATGCCAGGAATGCCCTTTGTCAGAGGGCCTTTCTGTGGCCCCTCTTGGGCTCAAAGCTGCTGCTCTTCTCCCTCATTTGTGCCTAAAGACACAGAGCTCGGCCTGCCCCATGGCAACAGGATCAAGACGCAGTAAGCAGGCAGTTGAGCTCAATGCCTAAGGCTGAGGGGCCAGGGGCTCCAATCTTGAGCAGAGGGAGGGCACATGCCCAGCCCCACAACTCCTGGCTAACAGCCCTGAAAGGCTGGGCCCAAGGTTCCACACCTGATGCCAGGGGGGTCCCTCCAACCGCCCACTGAGGAAGCGCCAGAGCAGCCAGGAGCCGGGAACAAGGTGGTTGCCTGGGGCTGCTTGTGGCCTCTGACACCCAATTGCTCAGGGCTTCCCACTGCCCCAGCCCCTCTGGGTCTCCCCCAGCCCGGCCAACCTGCCCGGCAGCAGCGCTGCAGCCCCACAGGAGCTCCAGAGGAGCCCCATCAAGAGGCACCTGGGAGCCCTCAGCAATCCAGCCAGCAACACGGGCAGGAGGACACGGATGGCGCTTCCTGCCTGGCATAGGGCTTGTGGCCATTTCCAGGCACTGCTCCTTGCAGGGATCCCCACAGCTCCGGCCCTGCCCACCCGCTCTGTGGGCAGCACAAAGGCTTCAGCAGAGACACCAAAGGCCAAGGGGCTTGTGGCCATTTTCCCTGCAACACTGCATGCCTGGGCACCTTGCTGAGCACAAGCAAACTTTTCCCCCTCTTCCCCTATGCCCTGCAGACTCTCAGGAGCAAAAGAAAGATCCTGGGAATCTATTATAACAACATCCTATATTTATAGACTAAAGAAAAACATAAAGAAGCAAAGAACAGTCTTGAACAACGGGAAAGTTCCCTACTAGCTCAGGTGGCCCCAGCAGACAGAGACTCTGGGATCAGCTCTCTGCAGAGTACCAGCAGCACAACCAGCCAAGCCCAAAAGGACGAGGCCGTGTCTTCCATGCCCTGCAGAGACGATCTTCCAGATTTTCACAGATGGAATATTGAACTGTGCAAAGTCTGAATTGCCAGGCTTCTGACAGGAAAGTTGGGGTCATTTGCCATTTTTTCAAGGGCTGCAAGAGAGAGGAACAGAACCAAGGTCAGATCCTGACTCTGTAGGGAGCCGAGGGGAGTCCCTCCTGCCAGGGACATCCCAGCCAGCTCTTGCCATGGCCAGGAGGGATCAGGGACCAAGGGGATCAGCCTGAAGCTGCTGGCCACGAATCCCCCAAGTGTCCCTGAAATCTCTGTGTGCTCTACCTAAGAGAGCAGAGCTCTCTGCAGCCGGGGCAGGGCTTCAGCTCACCTTGGCAGTCCCCGCTGTCAGCCCGCTGCCCTCTCTCACCATTGCAGATCAGCTGGAGCTCTTTCTGCTGTCCCCTCAAGCTCCATCCGGCCATCCCTGGGAACACAGAGCCTGTCAGGCCCAGCAGCACAGCTCCCTGCCAGCGGCGCTGCCAGCCCTGTGCCCACACGCCCTCCTGGCCCGGCAGGGCTCAGCCCAGGCCCTCGCCGCACGCTGCCGCCCCAGGGCACGGCTGCCAGTGGGCAGGGGCACAGCTGCCAGCCCGCACACCGAGCACCGCGCTCAGGGGGCTTCTCCAGGCTGGGGCTGTGGCTTCCCAGCCCTTCTTACCAGGATCTCAATGAACCTCCAGAGTTTCTCTTTTACAGATTTTTCAAGATCTCTCCTGTTCAGGAATTTGGCCACACAAAGCAGGGTTTCCCGAGAAGCCTGGAGAGCAGTAGAGACACAGAAATGGCCCCGCAGCCAAGGGCCCAGGATCAGCATCCCTGTGCCAGGGCCAGGAGGAGGCTGCAGCCCGCCAGGTGCCAGGACAGGAGGCAGCTGAGTTCCCTCCAAGGGGGACAGCAGCAGCCCACGAGTCCTCACCTCTGCCACACACTGATTCTCATCATGGCAGTGGGAGAAGAGTGGGAGCAGGCTCTGACACACTTGTGTCATCAGGGGCTTTTTTCCTTCTTCTACTACAGCAGACAGCAAGGTTCGAAAGACAAACATTGAGAGCTGCTGCACATGGCTATCATCCTGTGTAACAGGAAGGAAACAAGACCTTGGCATCAGCTGATTCTGGCCCATGTTGTCGCAGGCCTGCATCTTCACGGGGCACTAAGTGTCTGGGCAGCAGCCAGTGGCCGTGGCTGAGGGCACAGAGCCTAATGTGGTCAAAGATGGCAGGAGCACCTTAGCCAGCTGCAGGGCGATGGGGCTGGGTATTGGGGTGTCATTATCCAGGAACAAATCACTAAGTAGAACAATGGGCATCCTGACCACATCACTATGATTTTCCTGCAGGAGCTCCCTGAGGCTTTCGGTCAGGCTCCCCATTCTTTTGGCCTGTGCGGAACAAAGGTGTGTGAAAGGCCACCCTGCTGCCACAGGGCCTAGAGGCCAAAGGCCTGTCCCGAAGCACTCGGGCAGCTGAAGTGGGAGGCAGGAGAGCTGGGAGCAGCTGCCCCAGTGCCTGAAGCCCAGCCAAGTTCCAGTGACTGTGTTCCCCAGCCCCACGCTGCCTGCACAGGTTCATCTACTGCCCCCTCCTTACCAGCCAGGGACTATCCCTGAGTAAGAGGAGGGCCCTTAGAACCTGGCGGCGCATCTCTGTGCGCTCATTCAGGAAGTGCCTTGACAAGAGATCCATGATGCTGTCACTGCCTGCACTCAAGTCCAGGCAATGCAGGACCTGAAAGGCACAGGGCAGTGACAAGGGGACCGGCCGGCAGGAGCCCAGAACCGCACAGGGCTGGGCCCAGGCAGCAGCACGGGGCGTGGGCACCGTCCCAGGCAGCTGCGGCTGCGAGAGGGCAGAGAGCCGGGAGGCAGCGCTGGCCTTCAGACTCACCTCCACAAGGAATGCCAGGGCAGGGAAGTTCCAGTATGGCATCTCATTGCTGAGCAACTCAAGGAGACAGCCTAAGATGCTTTTGCACAAGCAGATGGATTCATTGCAGATCTCCCTGGAAGGCGGAAAATGGCACTAAGATGTGGCAGCAGCTCTCTGGCCTCAGAGAGAAACAGACAACTTTCCCAGGCATCGGCTGAGAAAGTCTGAGAAGATCACAGGAAAGAATGAAAAAATATTCTTATCTTAACATGCTGCACCTGGTATTGTGAACATGTGGAATATGTTACGGAGATTTGTCTACCAAAGGATGCTTTCTTAATTAACTAATGGTGATAGTGTTTAGACTAGAAAACGAATTAAATCAACCTATATCATAACTATCTATAAGAACAATGGATTTCTTAATACAGATTATTATTGATCAGACTTCTGCAATACATGGAGTCAGTGATAATGATTACCTAGCCGGGGGCCCGTTCCTACGACACTAAGACATTGAGCCGGGGGGGGGGAAGCCCCTCCCAGGACAGACTGATGCAGTTCTTGTCCTTACCCCCACCCTGCAGGGGGACCTGGGCGCTTTGAGATGTGGCTGCTCTTGGGCACCCTCCTCTCCCAGCCTTTTCCAGTCTGCTTGGCCATCCCTCGTGCCTCTGGCCCACAGCCACGGGGACTGAGTGTGATACCCCAGACACAGAGCACAAATGCCGGGAGCAATGGGGAGAAGGGGGTCTCACCTGGCCAGCAGACCCACGGCATAATGGTGGGTGTCAGCACAGAGCAGCGTGTCCCAGCCACGCTTGCGCTCCACTGACACCACCACATCCTCATAGTCCATTTGGCACAGCAGGGACTTCAGGGTCCTCACCGCAAACCTGAGTGCAGAGCAAAGCCCTGGTCACACTAGGAGCACTGGCTCCTGCCCTGGCTGTGTGGCAGGGACAGAAAGACTGTGATGGAGCACCTGTTGGGGCTGGTGGCAACGCCGTGTTCTTCCTGGCATCCCTTCCAGAAGGTGTCTGCCGCCTCTGGCATCTCTTTGGTGCTGAAGAACACTTGGAAGAGCAGATGCACAAATAACTGCGGGAAATGCACCATCACTATATGTGGGACACAGGGCTCCTGGAGGATCTTCCATATCATCACAGCTGCCTGCAAAGGACAGAGCAGCCCGAGACAGCGCTCAGTGCCAAGGTGTCCATGTGACAGGGCCTGAGCGTGGCAGGGAGAGGCCCAGAGAGACACAGGGGGAGCAGCAGGCCTGGTGGCCCTGCAGCTGTCCCTAGGCCAGGTTTCAGGCCAGTGCCTGAGGCGGGGAGATGCAGTGGGGGAAGGAGGATGGAGAGCTGCTGGACAGGCGGCCTTGGGGCCAGCAAAGGTCACTGGCAGAAACTCACAGCCAGGGCAAAGACACCCATTTTGTCCCCATCGGAAGTGAACGTGCTGTGCTCTGGCCAGCTCCCCAGCACATCCAGGAGTATCTGCTGTGCCAGCTCTGCAGTCCAGGGTGTGCACATGATGGTCTTCCATAGAGCCATGCAGCTCTGCGGGGTTAGAGCTCTGTCTCAGGGGATCTCAGACACAGCACCATGGTCTGGGCATCTCTAGAAGCCCGGGTTGACCGCTGGCTCTGCCTTTGCCCACTGCCCCTCTCCAGCAGCAGCCAGACAGCCCAGCCCTGTGGGGACAGGCCCCTGTGGGGCAACGATGGAGCATGGCAGCAGGCTTGGGGCTGACATGCCAGGGCTGGGAAAGGGAGCAGCTAGAGGGCCCTGGAACTCTCTGTTGGTCAGACACCTGGCACAGGCTGTACAGGGCGATGGGTTGGGGTGAGCCCTGTGCCCTCTGGGCGGGTGGGCCCCATACCTGTCACAGGATGGGGCCACACGCAGGAGTGTCATTACTGCATCATTTGGCTGCGGTTCTGTGAGATACAGCAGGGCATTGTCCAGCCTGTGCTCAGCAGAATCATTGGCCATGAGCCACTGGTGGATGTATCTCACCATGGTGGGCACCTGGAGAAGGCAGAGGGAGACTTGGAAAGCTGCCAGAGGGAGCACTGTTCCCAGTGTCCCAATAGAAGTGCTTCTCTTCCCACCGCACTGCGATGGCCTCAAAGGCTCACAGGGGCCAGCACTAGTGGCTTGGGAAGCCATGTGACTCATGGGGGAAGTGAAGCCTGGCCACAGCTGCTTACTTGCTCTGCTCTGGAAACACCCCTCTGCACAAGCAAATCCAGTAGAGAGGCACTGGTCTCATGTCCGAGGACCTCTGAGCATGCTCTGAGTCCAGGGCTCATGGTGCTGGTCTCTTCCCGCCAAATTCTCTTGATGAATTTGCAAACGAGCTGTAGGAGAAGGGCAAGAAGCCATGGAGTGCTCCAGATGTGCTGCTGGGCTGAGCAGTGCCAGCAGGCCCAGCCCAGGTGGGGATGGCTGCAGGTACCTGTGCTGTTCTGTGGAAGTGGCCATGGGCGGGTTTCTTCTCTTCTGTGCGGTCCAGGGCTGCATCTGGCAAAGAGCGAGCGCAGCCAGGACTGAGGGGCTGCGGGAGAGGCCGGAGAACACAGCCCAGCCCTGCGCTCCCCAGGCAGGGACAGCCCCAGGATGCCCCAGGGGATGGAGCACGGCCACTGCGGGGTGTCTGCCCAGGCCCTCTTCTGTCCTGTCCATGGGCACGTCCCCAGGGGATGGGATAGGACAGGATGTGACGGGATGGGGTGGGATGGGGCCAAGCTGGCTGAAGGCACCAGCCCTGCGGCCTGGCACTGCCACTCACTCTCCTGTGGTGGATGGAACGGCACCACCTCTTCAGTCTCCTGTGCTGGGGCAGCTGCAGGGCTGCCTTCTTCCTCCTCCATCCAGGTCAGCTTGGGCACTCTCAGGGCTCCCTGCCCCATGGCAGTGACCGGATTTCTGGCTACTCTCAGGAGAAATGCCTTGGAAAACTCTGGGGCACCAAGTCCCACGGGCTGCCCTCAAGGTCACCTGCAGAATTGAAGCCTCGGAAGGCCACAGGTCACAGAGTCCTGTGGTCTGGCCTTGAGGTCAGCTGCAGGAACAATGCCTCAGAAATGCTCCGGGTAGGACAGGAACGAGCGCGCTGTGCGGGGGCTCCTCACGGCACCGCTCTGTCCCGTCCTGTCCCGTCGCCTGCTCCGAGTACTGTGGCGTGCTCTTGCCACTTCCAGCTCCTGTGTCACCACGTGTGTCAAAGGGCCCTTGGACACCTGGATCCATTCCACACTGCACCATGTCACCAAAGGGCCCTCGGAAACACTGCCACCTGCCCTGGGGCCACCCCCTGCCCACCCAAAGTGGCCCAGGTTGGAAGGAATCCCTGGCCCCAAGTGTCTGAGACAGCCCAACAGGATCTTTAGGAACGCCTCAGACCATCAGCAAACGCTGCCCTGCTCTGTGGGCTCAGGGCAGCAGAAGGAGCCCCCAGGGCTGCCGACTCAGCTGCGCTGGGAAAGGCACGGGACCTTCCATGGAAGCTTCCATGGACATCCTAAACCCGCGGGTGTGGCACGCACAAGGAACTGTGGGCCAGGGCACGAATGCTGCTCTGAGCCCTGGGGCCCGGAGAGCGCTGACACCAGCAGCTGTGGCAGAGTCCCCACCCAGGCAGACCTGCCACCCCGAGCCCTGGCAGGGCTGGTACCTGTCTCCTGCCCCAGAGACCTGTGCCCCTGGGAGTCTTCTGTGCCAGAGGGAGCCAAACCCACCTGCACTGGGGGCTGTGCTCCTGCCTGCAGGGGCTGTTGGCAGGAGCACCTGGAGCAACTGCTGGCAACACTTGGTGTCTGTCAGATGATGTTGCTCTTCCCTAGAATTAATTTTTTCTATAGAAGGGATTAGCAGCAACACAAAAGCTCCAATAGCTAGTGAAATTCAGAGGACAGAGACACAGTCACGTCTCATTGGACATTTCTGCGCATTTTTAAAGCATTCTGGAATAAAAAAACAGCCAAGTTGAATGCTTAATGCAGCAGATTGTGTGTCTAGTTGAAGCCAGCAGCTAATACCTGGTGGATTGGGAAAGTGCAGAGGACAGGAATAACTCTCAGAGGAAAAGAAGGTGTTCTGTGTCTCTGAGTGTGGTGCAAGCACCCTAAAAGAGCAGCCAAGGGAAGTACTGAAAGCAGACCTGCTGTTCTTGTGCACGTTTTATTGCTGTTTCTGTGGGGTCCAGAGGCACCAGTACAGCAGTGCCTCCGCAGCCCTGCTCCAGGAGACGTGGTCACCTGGGCAGCCGTGAGGGCCCGGGCTGGCCGCCAGCCCTGCCTCTGCCCCCTGCCCCTTATTGGCAGCAGCCAGACAACAGCGCCTGCAGGGCTCCCCTGCCCACCGTGCAGGTGCTGGCACCAAACACTGGCGCTGGCTCTGGAGGGGGCAGAGGGCCGGCTGCTGCCCGGGGAGCCGCGGTGCCGCCCCGCAGCCCCACCAGGCCACGGCTCCATCGGCCCTGGCAGGAGCCTGGAGCCTGGAGCAGAGCCCGTGCGGCCTCTGGGAAGGGAGCAGCGTGGGCTGGTGCCCCTGGGTGCAGCACCGGACATGGACTGACTCCAGAATTCAGACCTTACAGAACATGGTTTCACAGTTACATTCACACAACAATAGATCTCTACAGCTTCAGGCAATCACACAGCAGGTTTTTGTTGCCACATGGCAGGGTGCTAGACATGCTGCAGCCTCCTTCAAAGTGTCACCTTCAGAAGCTGCTCTGAGTAAGGCCACAAGAACAGCCATTTCAAGTCCACACACACACATAGCCCAGCAGAGGAAAGACAGAAAGGGTCTATTTATGATGTATTCCAGCAAAGGTTTATTGCATCCACCAGGCTGAAGGGATCAGGGACAAAGACCTGGCCATGTGCTCTGCACAAGGTTTAGCAGGGGTCAGTGGCCCATGGTCTGAGGGCACGGGGCAGCACAAAGGGCAGGGCAAAGGGCATTGGCCTACAGGGAAGATGGGGCCAGCCACCAGGGATACCACAACCAACGAGGAAACAGGGAAAGGAAAAACGCAAGAATTTGGGACACGGGGAAAGGAACTGGGGTGGATCCTGGCGTTGCAAGGCTCCATGGCAGAAGTCTTCTCTTTAAGCCTAGGTGGAGACTCTATTGTATATTCTTCCAAGGCAAGGCCCTTGGGATTTCCCAGAAGGGTTTAAAGCATTCCACAGGTTTTATACAGGGAGGGAGTGAACAAAAAGCACAATTTTCACATCCAAGGCAGATAAATGATACGGGAAAAATAATTTCCAGAACGGAACCTTATCTCAAGAATTTATGATGCAGCTAACTGCCAAGTGAATCAGTGAAAGCCTGGCTCCTTTACTTTTCAGCAGAAAATATTTCCACAGGAAAACAAATACCACTGCTATTGTTAGTGCTGGAGCCCCCAGGATGATGTCATGCACAGCATACAGTACAGTTGGGTGATGAAATGCAGGGGGAAAAGAGCAGCAACCTCTCTGAATGTATCATAAGGATATAAGGCCTGCAGAGAGTATCCAAACAGGGGAATGAAGATGATGAGGGGCCAGGAGGGGAAGCTATATGAGGAACAGCTGAGGTCAATTGGCTTATTCAGCTTGGAGAAGAGGAGGAGGTCTCAGCATGGCTGGCAGCTCTCTCCCAAAGGACAGCTCCAATCTCTGCTCTCTGTGACAGGGACAGCACCTGAGGGAGCAGCTGGAGCTGTGTCAGGGCAGGGTCAGGTGGAATTTTAGGAAAAGGTTCTTCTCCCAGATGGTGCTGGGGCACTGACCAGACTCCCCCAGGGAATGGGCACAGCCCCAGGCTGACAGAGCCCAAGGAACATTTGAACAATGCTCTCAGGGATGCATAGGATAGGATTGTTGGGGTGTCTGTGCAGGGCCAGGGGTTGGACTCCATGATCCTTGCAGATCCTTTCCTCTGGTGAGTCTGGGATTCCATGATTCCAAGACACTGGGAAGGAAGGTTGATACAATGCTTTGCCATGTAAAGAAATGCTATTTGTAGTGCATTCAGTTGGCTATGCTCTCAGTTATACAAAAAAAAAAAAAAAAAAAAAAAAAAAAAAAAAAAGTGACAGAATTCAGCTGCTATTTTAGACAGAATGTGCCACCTGACCATATCAAGCACTGCTCTGTTTAAAGGTTCCAACAATCTCTTCTCCATTTCCAGCTGCAAACATCAGCAAACACATTGGAAAAGTCAAATTAATTCCAACATTCCCAGAATACAAATTTTCATGACTGAAACCAAGGAAGGATTGCCCACAAAGCCTTAGAAACAGTTCTTAGATGAATTAATGTCTCTCCCATGCAGGGCTGTAATAGCTGAGCTTCTGCACTGCTGAAAGGTTCCGGGTAGAGGGGGAACAAGTCCCACAGTGTTCCTTTACAGTCTGAAATAGGGATGCAGGGTTGGACCAAAGGCTTTCCTTGGGGGGATGATGCTGAAATGCACTGCATTCTGGCACACACACCAGCATTCCAGACCCCAGCAGGTCTGACAGCCCGTGCAAGGAACAAGCAAGATCCAGCTACTGCAGGGCAGCACAGGAAGGGAGATTGATTCATTCAGACATGCAATTAGTGCTTGAAGGAAACCACGCACAGGTCCCTCCAAGTGAAATGGAAAAGCAAAGGGATTTTGGCAACAACAGCAGAACTCCTGGAAATAGGAGTGATTTGCAACAGCAGCTTAACAAGGACTAATTGCTGCCACTGGACTTTAGGGCAGACGAGAAGAGTTTGGGTGACACAGGAATCATTCAGGAGATAAGCAGTCATCTCCAGTTTCACCACAACCTTGCAACAAGCAGAAAGGGCTGTTTGATCAACAAAAATAAAAATTGCAAGAAAATCCTGCTGACTCCTGCTGAGACATTGATACTCTGGTGCCTCCGTTACCATCTGCTTGGGGGTTGCTGCCAGCTCCGAGCAATTATTCTTCCTGAATTGGTACCTGTGTGAGCAACAGAAAGAATTGGAGAGTAGAACTCCCAGCCCACCTCAAGGCTTTGCTTTCATCCTCTCGATTCATCAGCTCAGCCTTGTCCAGGGAAGGGTGTCCCTGCCCGTGGCAGAGGGTGGAACTGGATGAGCTTTAAGGTCCCTTCCAACCCAAACCGTTCTGGGATTCTAGGATTCTTCTGAAGGCACTGCCATCTATCATGAGAGGTCCCTTTCCACAAGCTCCATCATAAACTACCGTCCCTTGTCCCAGGCTGCCCCACTGTATCTAATTACAACCTGTTTTCCAGCCACACTGCAGCTCCCTTTGATCTGTGCTGGCATTGTTTGAGCAGCACTGGACTAAATGGCCTCCAGAGTTCCACTATTTCACAGCCTATTTTTTAGGCAACTTGGAACTCCAGCACATCCCAGAAGCAGCCCAGGAACTGGTGATCCTTGTAGATTTTATTAGGTGGCTGCAAGTCATTCATGACTAAATGGAACTTAGATCAAGTGAATATCCAGTTCTCCCAGGAAAAGAGTGAGCTGACTGGGGAATGTTTGGCACAGGTTTAAGGTCTCTTGGACAAAACCACTCTGTGGAAGAAAGAGCCAGGCCGTAATGTCTGGGCTGATCAAGTTGTTCCAGATTATCCCATTCAACAGTTACACTTCTTAACCTTCTGTCTCTAAAGGTGACAGTGTTCTCTGCATCAATATTCTGTCTGCCTCTCACATCCCACTGTGGGACCCAAACCAATTCTTTCTTGAAACAGGAGGCAAAAGGACACAAGGCTGATGACCAGACACTCAAACTGGACCTGAGGCTTTGGGTCAGCTCCTCACACTGCAGCTTATTGCACAGGACACAGGAAGGCTACAGCAATCCAGCCTAATGCCCCACTTTGATAGTGGAAAAATAAACCTTACTCCTGCCCTCACTTCTGTCTTTTCTACTTGGATTGCCTGCTCTTCAGAGTTAAAAGATACCAAGGGTAAAGGATCCAGCACAGCAGCTCCTCATTTTCTAGATGCCCTCCAACACAAAGACAACTAAAATAACCTTGGGTTAGTCACAGTTATTCAGAGGCAAGCGAGCAAAACAAGGTATTTTAAACAGTGCCAAAAACTGATAGAAACCCCAAATGGAAAACTGTATTTTTCATAAAGAAAAACACAAATGAGGAAGAGAATTCAGGTCTCCTTTCTTCCCCAGTATCAGACAATATGAATACAACCATCAACAATTAATACTAGCTCTTCTTTCAAAGACACAACAATTTAACACCACAAACGTTGTTAACTTTTTCAAGGCAGACAATGGATTTAAAGAGGGCTTACCCTGCTCCAGTAGCTGCTCTTGATTTTCAACTCCACTTATTTAATTTTACTGGAAATCTCTTTCAGAAGGCCTTTCAAATCAGAGAGCTTAAAAAAAAAAAAAAAAAAAAAAAAAAAAAAAAAGGAGGTTATTTTTGTAAAGTCCATCTAGCTGAAGGAATGCTAATTTCTAATTGCTAATGAGCAATGAAAGTAACAAGTAATTGCCCCTGCAAGTATTACACCAAATGCAAGAGTGCTCGAGAGGACAGTCCCAAGTACAGTGTTCATCAGGGCAATTAATGCAGTGAGCCCTGATGCCTCCATTTCAGCAAGTTCACCAGCAGTTACCAGAAGAGAGAAGCAAGAGATGGGTATTTCTTTTCAGGAGAGAATTAAGGTTAGCAGATCTCCTTTCAGTTTCAAGAGCAGCATCACTAGCCAGAGACTCACTCACCACTTCCCTTTCAGTCTGGGAAGAAAGCTATTATTTTGCAATCTAAATTATTTGACAGTAACAAAAAAAAAAGTACTCTGAAGTATATGTGGGTCTTTTCACCTGAGCTTCTGGAAAAGTCTTTGCTTCATACCAAAGCTACTCCCCACTTCAGAGGCCAAACAGATAATTCAGTCAAGCCTCAGAAAATCCCCATTGTGAACACACATACCCATTTCAACATCACAGTCATAAAAAGATTATTTGTATGGCAATTATCATAATGTGCTCTCTGGTAGATGGGTAGCCTTATATTGCTTAATTACACCATGCCAACACCACCAGAAGCTAAACTTGACAGACACCTTTGCGATGGGGACATGTCAAGTGTGTGACATCCCTTCTTCCCACTGGTGTCTCATGGACCAGTTAGACAGCTGAATGTTGCAGTTTAAGATGGAAATTACTTCTGTTTTATTCCATCCCACAAGGAATATTGAGAAACACTCCTCCAGTGCTAAGCAAGTGTCTTTGTTTCCATTTTCCTGCACAACATAAAGCTTTTGTGGCTTCGAAGGGACCTCGCAGCTCATTGTTGGCTGCTCCAACCCCATCCAGCCTGGCTTTGGATACTTCCAGGGATCCAGGGGCAGCCACAGCTTCTGTGGGTACCCTGTGCCAGGGTGGGCCCAAACTCACAGCCAAGAATTTCTTCCCATTATCCCATCTAATCCTGCTCTCAGTGCAAAACCATTCCCCTCTGTCCTAATCACTACACACCCTACACACTCCTATCTGTGGAACCAAAAGAGCACGGTAAAAAAGCTGAATTAAAATGGGGTCCTGGTGACAGTGACAAAGACTGCACATGACTCTGGGAGGCTCATTTTCCTTGCCATGGCACACTCCCTGCTTTACCAGAGAGAATCACATTCCCTGGGGCAATCTGGGACAGAAGTACCTTTGCATCCAGTTGTCTGAATCGGTGCACCATCCTAGAAGCAGAAGGAGAACACGGAGCAATGGGATCAGTCTGGATACCAAGGAAAACTTGGCTAATTACCACACCCCCACTCCCTCCAGTGCTCCATCCTCCCAGGGAGGCAGGGCTGCATGTGACTAGCATCGTTTTTAGTACAAGTAAATTAACTAACATGCAAATTACTATTAGTAGGATGCTATTACATTTTCCTTCTCAAGACATTTTTGCTTCCAGTACTAAGGAAATGTTCTCGGTATTTGTTTGGCTTCTTATCCAATGCTGCTTGTCTCCGGGTAGTCTTAACCTGAACACTTATTTGTGGACGGCGATGTTCATGCCCACAGATATGGAAGGGTCTGGTTTTTCTTGTCCATTCCTATCAGCTCTCTCTGATTAAGGGAAATATTCAAACTGCCAGAAGTTAGCAAAGTTAAGCAATCATACAAAGTAGGTTTTGTTCTCTAGCAGTGTTCCATTTTCTTGCTTTCTTTCAGTTTTTTGTTTTTTTTTTTTTTCCTCTTATACTGTTACTCTGAAAACAGTGAGACAGATCCCAAAGATAATGTTTCCATGAGTTGGCCGTCAAAGAAATATCCAAGCATAAGTCTCCAAAGTTTCAAATACCATGATTCTAAAGACCATCTTCCCCTCCTCAGAGGTCTCCACAACTCATGCTACTAATTACACATCTCCATCTGTATTACTGCTGTGGGATTGTCTGAGATTCCAGGTCTAACAGTAAACATTCTCTGCTAAATGTAAAATCATAGAATTATTTGGGTTGGAAAAGATCTAGTCCAACCAATTCCACCACTAATTCATGTCTCCAAGTGCCATATCCACACAGCTTTTATATCCCCATGCCGAGATGGGGGTGCCACCACTGCTTTGGGCAGTCTGTTCCAGGGCTGGACAACCCTTTCCATAAAGAACTTTTTCCTAATATCCAGCCTAAACTAATGCTACAGCAAGAGTCAGCTGTGGCACTGCTTCCCATGATGAGATCGCAAAACACCATGGGAAGACTTCTTTTGTCTTCTCTTGAGCAGACAAAAAAGCACCATTTCACTTCAGAAATAAAAAGCACATTTATGCTGAGTTTATTTAGTTACTCATTAGTTTGTAAACGTCTAGAGCTGCTGAAAACGTGCCTTCACTAGAAATGTTCAAGAGAAAATTAAGAGAATGAAGACAAAGATAGGCAGGCTTACTCTTCTGATGAATCATTTGCTTTTGTATTGATTTTGACCAGGTAATTTTCCTTCATGACAGCTTCCCATGCCAGGATTTCATTGTCCTCATTTCTTGAGCCTGGGAAACGTATTTGAAGAAAAAATACTTAATTTGTGTTTCAAAGCCAAGGTGCAAAGCGGCTGGGTCAGTGACTGCCCACCCGTGACTCAGCTCTCACTTAACGCCTTTCACTGAATGCTCCTGGCAACCAGAGTCACTTAAAAACACAAAATATGAGCAAACATAAAATCCAAAACCCACCAAATAAACAAACACAAAACCACCCCACAACCTTACAAGCTCCAGAAGTCTTTCTGGCCTTTTTTTTGAGTCTTGGTTACCACAGGTGCCTCTGCTTCAACAGGTACAGGATATTCTAGCAAGATCCCATCTGGGTTTGAGCTTTCCATTTGTTTCTACATTATCCCATATTGGATCATTAAGAGTAACACTTCTAAGGACCATGATGTATGATTTTTGATTGAACTGAAACACTCCAGAATGATGAAGAATTGTCTTCTCTAAGAAACATTTTGTGGTGGTGCTGTAAATTCAAGAGCTGATACAGAGGAGCCCACTTTGAGGCATCAAAGTCCTCCAGGGTAATACTTCAGCATTTTGTCATGTTCCAAAAGGACAGCATAAACCACAGGGGTTTAAATAAAAAAATAAAATTAACTGAGATAGAAGAAGCCCAGGGCTGGTGAACAGCTGAAGTCCCTTTCTTCCACCCAGTGCTCCTCTGACCTCACAAACCCCTCAGCTGTTCCCCCACGTTCCAACAAGCATCTAAGCACCCAAATCCCAACCATTTCCATAAGAGTTAAAGGGGAAGGCAGGATTTTACAACAGTCAATACATCATTGTGCTTCCTCCATGCAGTTCTCAGTTCCTATCATCAGCAAAATCACAACCATTTTCTGGCTCCAATTAACTCTCCCATTCTTTCAGAGCTGCAGCATCAACTGTGCATCATTTGAGCAGGAATTTCTGCCATCCAACAGCTTCCCCAGCAAGAAATCCACACAGCAGTTTAGACAGCCCAAATGGTTTAGTGCTAAACAATTTTATACCCCAAAGAAGGCTCTTCCTCCTAAACTGGTAACAAATCCAGCTTCTGCTGTAGGGCAACAGGCAGGTTATTGATGGATGGGAAAAAGCCTGTCAATTATTTCAACTTACGCTCTCTCAGCTGAGAAAACACCATATTTGCTGGAGAGGCAGGGGGGGAAGGCTTGTTAAAACAATTACTATCTGTGTCCCCCAACAGAAAATGGAGAAATACCTTGAGAAATTACTTGTCACATTTTTGAGATGGTTTGCTCATTTGGCTACATGGAAACTGTTTGTTCTCTTTCAGTCACTCCCTAGCAAGAAGAATGAATTACAAAAAAGCCAAACCCACAACCTTGCAAAGCTGAGAAACAGCATCAGCAGTCCTAAAGAGTTAGGATTAATCTGAAGTCTTAATGAGTTACACACACAAGGCAATTCTACATGGAAATGGCTTAGATAAGAGAGCACTGGATAAATATCACTTGAAAACTTGAATCTTACTGAAGAGATTTCCAGCAGCACAGTGGATTTGCATGACAGAGGTCTACATGACCCTTGGAAATTTCCCAGCACAGCACAAAATGCCTGGAATAAGCACAGGATGCCGTGGAGGAACTGCAGTGCACCTGCTGCAGAAATGACTTTTGGGCAACAAGGAAAAATCCAACTCACAACAAATGGATGGCTCTTTGCTTTCTTTGTTACAGCAGCACTTGAAGCATTTCCTCAGCACCATGAATATGTAGGCAAAGATGACAAAGGGGAAGGGGATGGTCAGGCGACTGCAGTATTCCTGCACCAGGAAAAAGCGCTGGAACTTCCACACCTGGTCATTGTTCTCTTGCACTGATCCAACAGTGTAACTGATGGGAAAGAGAGAACACAACCAGGATGAGTTGGTCACCAAAGAGCTGCATCAGAGACGAGAACAGAGCATTCCTCTACTACCAGGGAATGGTTTTATAGTCACAGAATCCCAGAGTAGACTGGCTCGGGAGTGACCTTAAAGCTCACCCCATTCCATCCCCTGCCATGGGCAGGGACACCTTCTATCATCCCAGGTTGTTCCAAGCCCCATCCAGTCTTGCCTTGGACACTTCCAGGGATCCAGAGGCAGCCACAGCTGCTCTGGGCACCCTGTGCCAGGGCCTGCCCACCCTCCCAGGGAACAATTCCTGCCCAATATCCCATCCATCCCTGCCCTCTGGCAGTGAAAGCCATTCCCTGTGTCCTGTCCATCCATGCTTATCCCCAGTTCCTCTCCAGCTCTCCCGGAGCCCCTTTAGGCCCTGCAAGGGGCTCTGAGCTCTCCCTGGAGTGTTTTATTCCCCAGGTGAGCACCCTCAGCTCTCCCAGCCTGGCTCCATTCCCTTTGAGAATCTCCTCTGGACTCATTCCAGCAGCTCCATGTCCTTCTGATGTTAGGGGCTCTAGTCATTCTGAAGGTAGTAATTTTTATTAACTAGGAGGTTATTTAGTTTGTTCTCCTCAGAGAGTAATTTGCAAATGGGTGGAATTAAAACAGTAGGAAAAAAACCCCTTTAAGTTACAAATAAACAGGAAAATATATGAATAGGAAGAAAATACTCCATGTACTTTTACTACCTCAGCTCTAACCAGTCTTCTTCTAGCCTAGACACATGAGAACAGGATCCTTCTTCACAAGATATTGTGTCTTGTTAATTGAGCAGTTAACTGCTTTCTTAAGAAAAAGCCCAAACCTAAAATGAGAACACTTACAAGAAATTTAAAAGCTCTTGAGATTTATAGTAGAGGTATTAAGGACACTGCAGGCACAGATCAAACCCACAGCACAAGGCACTGTATGGACCCAGCAAAGCAACAACCACATGTGCCAGCAGCTCCCAGGCTGCCTGACCTTTCAGTGTGACATTAAGTGCAGATGGATGCTCCCAAAATGCCTCTGCTGAGAGCCTAATGCACCTTTATGTGAGATAAATGCAAACTTTCACCTGGTGGAGATTCTCTTTTTGTGTAAAAGATAGATGCAACTGGCGAAAACTAGAGGGTTTTTTACTGGCATAACAGCATAAACCAGAGCATTTACCATCAGGTACTGGTAAAGTCAGTGTTCTAGCAAATATTAAAGGGTTTTAGGGTAGAGCTGGCTTACTGCTATACACTTTTCTTCATTGCTGAGAGGTACTTGCACCCTTCCTAGGGAGTATGAGCATGCTTGTCTCTCCCCAGGCACAGATATGTTTTACCTATCTTGGATGCCTTGCCAAAAATAGTATTTCTGATTTTCTTTAGATTCTAGGTCAGCCTGGGGAGGAGGGGTCAGAGCAGAACCTAAATCTGAGGCATTCTCAACTTACCACTCTCAAACATCTCATCTCAGGCCAGGAAACACTGGCAGCGTCATTCAGCTGAGAGATGCTCTTGAGCAGCACCAGGAGTCCTGTCAATACTCCTGTTGCCAAAGCAACTTCCTGCCAAGGTACCATCAAATCACAAAAATAAACTTTGTGGTCCTCAAGAAAGGTGGTCAGAGGTTTTGAGTACTCTTGTTGTGAGTGTAAAGCAGAAAAGGACAAGGGCTGGGAATGGGAACAGAGGCACAGCACCAATCCAGCTGCATTCCCAAGTGAGACATGAAGGCAACACACCCCCAAAGTCTGGTATGAGGAACTTCCCATGATTAAATGAACTCTGTGTCACAGCTTGCAGAGGATGCAACAAAGATTTCTGGGAGAAGCTGAGGAAGACATTCCCTGACCTTGCTGGTCTAGAGGTGATGGCACTTCTCAAGACAAAGTCCTTTTGCATGTCACAAGGGGATGTGGCCCATTGCCTGTGGTCTAAGTCAGAACAATAAATGGCAGGTCCATCAAATCAGTACCAGACTTATCCTCACCACACAGCAGCTCAGGTTAATAAAACCACAGTGTCCTGAAGAGTGATAATAACTCATTTACTCACTCTGCTGCTCAAGCAAGGTCACTTGGGCAGCAACTCACATTTGGTAAGGCTCTAACCAGCATCACCCCCCTGTGATGGGTTTGCACCACACCCACAGTGCAGAGGATGCTTAGAGATGGAGGCAAAGGACAGGCAGCAATCCCTCCCCAGGACACTGCACCAGCTTCCCCCAGGCTGCTGTGACAGATGCAGAGGCAAGGGCTGACTTCCTGCTGTTTTCCAGCACTGCAGTCCCTTCCCCAGAGGTATGTCAGTACAGGGATGACCGGGAAGCCACGGCTCCTTCGTTACGCACCCGAACATGGCCACGAGCAGGTTGACCAGGAGGATGTTGGTGGAGAGCATGTAAATGCACACAAGGGGAATGGTGATCCACTCCGGGAAGCGGGGCTGGTTGTTGGCATCCAGCTCCACGCACAAGGGCTTGGACTCGTTCCCAGAAAAAGTGCAGTGGTCAAAGTTGTAGGTGGTACCTCAGAGAAGGGAGAGCAAACAGTGAGCTCCTCGTTCTGCTGGTCCTGCTCTCATCCCTCCATTCCTGCTCCCCGTTAGGCTTGGAGGCAGGGGGCCAGCACAGGGCTGGACAACCTATAGAAGGACAGAGCCTTCGACCCACTGAGGAGGGACACCCCAGAAGATAAATACCATCAATATCATCAGGGTACTGGCCAAACATGGCCAGGTAGGGCTCGTAGATGACCGAGCGGAAGATCCACTCCCAGCGGTGCTCGTTCTTCCTCAGGATGCCTTGCCTGGCTACACCAAAGGCCACCATCCACACAGCAAAGAGGAAGAGGAAGAAGAAGACGTCTATCATCTGAAAAGGGACAACAGGCATCAATCAGTGCACCCCTGCAGGTCTGTTGCAAGCCACACAGGGATGGCTTTTTGCTCCTAATTTCACAAAACACATGGTAATAACTGACCACTCCCATTCAGAGAACTTCAAAAATATTTATGCAACCACAAAAGCAAGGCATGTTTTGGAATACAGGATATCCCCCTGGCATCAGACAGGCTCCACAAAAGCCAGAACCAGGTAAAAAAGACTGTGGCTCACCTTACCCCTGTGAGATGAAAGCTTCTGAAAATGCCGCTCTGGATGGCTTCCAACCAGCATTTACAGCCCAGACACTCTGGGCAATGGTTGCATGAATTTCTAGCACTGTATGAGAGGATCCTCACCACCCTCTTCCTCAGGTACTCATGTGATGCATGCAGTGGAGGACCAAAGTCCTCCTCCTGTACCCTCTACCATCACTCTCTTGTTTGGGGAATACACATGGGGGCAACAGAAATACCACTGGAATGTTTGAGGTATGGAAAAAAAAAGCTACCAGGAAGCAAGTTTCCTCTTCTGGTCTTCAGTCTAATCCTTACTCTTTCTCTGGACAGAGAAAAATGCCCTACTCTTAATTAGGTCCCATTTAAAACTTAATTAATCCTGTTTAGCCAATTTAACTTGCTGCCATCATCAGAACATGGTGATTTCACTCTTAAGAGGGAAGGGGGGGGAAAAAAGTGTCACATCATTTATTTAGACTTTTGAATAGCTGCCAGAATCTTACCATCCTCTGCAGCATAATAATTTTGGGTCCTAGATTCCTGCTAACTGTGAAAATATGGATGAGCCTCAGGGTAAAAACTATGTAGTCCAAACAGAAAATTACTCTCCCGGAATACCAAGAGCTTTCATCAGAGTGAAGCCTGATGGAGACAGCAGAAGAAAACAAAGAGAAGCCTTGGTTAAATCATGCAGAAATCAGGTAAAAACACACTGAAACATCGAAATGGAGAGTGATAGGTGAACAATTAGAAAGCAGAGCACAGCTATC
The DNA here is from genome assembly GCF_048771995.1 of Taeniopygia guttata. Lineage (NCBI taxonomy): Eukaryota > Metazoa > Chordata > Aves > Passeriformes > Estrildidae > Taeniopygia > Taeniopygia guttata. The sequence continues at coordinate 2,962,014 of NC_133032.1, read as the reverse complement.
CAGGGCCCCATCTAATGACAGGTGACAGAGATGGTTAATGCATGCTCTGTTTATACCCTTTCTTCCTGACATGCATCATCATCCTGCTCATTTTTTCTCTTACCCTTAAAGCTATTAACAGCAAGGAAATTTGTACCTGGAACCACCACAGTGCAACATCTGCTGCACTGCCCTGAGGCAACAAGGACTAAGTTACAGCTGACTGAACAATTACTTTGGAAAACGTGTTTCCATAATTTCTTTGCCATGGATTTTAACTCACCCCATTGTGTAGAACAGCTTCTGGGAGATAATGACATTGTTAGGCTGCTGCACAGTCCTCTTAAATATAACACAAGGCCCAGGTGGTCATATTAAACAGCCAGTAACAGGAGCCACAAAAAATTCTAAAGATCCCCTGTCTTTTTTTTTTTTTAAGTCAAGACTTGTCAGTATTTGGGGCCTTCACAATGCAAATTCCATGAACACATTGCTCCCCAAAATTTCATTACAGGTTGTAGGCAAAACCCACCAAGGAAGGGAAGTAAAGCTGTAATGTGGACAAGAGAAGGCACTACTCACCTGAACACAATTCCTGCTATGAAGTAGAAGATTGCAAGGGTATCCATAACATTCCACAGGTCTGAGAAATACTTGCTGCCATTCATGTACCACTGGGAAGGAAAAAGAACAGAAAGTAACCCCCACACAGCATAGTTTCTTTGTCCAATTAACATTTTGTCACACAGTAAATAACATCAGAGTTCAGATGGCTTTCAATTTCCCCATAAAGAGGGGTTTCATGTATCCAGCAATGCCACAAGTTACTGGCAACCTGTTTTTTTGGGTCTTGGTGTGACCCAGGAAGCACTGCAGGGGGGAAGGGGGTAACAGTTTAAGGGTAGCTGATGCATCCTGGCTTCTCTCCCTTCACAGAGCTCATTCACTAATCTGCCCCCAGCTACATACACATGCTTTGGATGCAAAACCCAGATTTAACATTTATTCTTTTAATTACAGAGCTCTCTATTTCTAAATTGCAAGTCTAGTGAGAATCCCTGCTCATTCCCAGACTGAGTGGTACAGCAGCCTGGATCCCAAGTCTGTGCAAGAACTAACTTCTGGAATCAATTCAGAGGTGACTCATAAGGACAAGAAGCTTCATCAGGACAAACCTCTGCCAGGCCGGGAAAAATAAACTGCATCCCCAATCATAAGTATTTTGAATTTCAATTTTCATTGAAATCAAAGTTTTGCAGAGTACTGCTCAATGAATCTCTAACTGACATATCCAAGGAAGGCAATTCTGTCCTTAGTACTTCTATGGGAAACAAACAGAAATCCAAGGCAGTTTTCTCCCAAGTGCTGTCTCTGCCCACTAGCTCCTTAAATCAAATAAAACATCTGGGACTGATGTGCAGCTCTCCAAATTCCGAGCAGTTTCTTCTACTGAGAGGCAAAGTGCACAGAGGTTCTGTCCAGATTCCTTCTACACTGGAGAAAACAGGGCTTTCCTTCACACCCCCCAGTCCACCCACTCACCTGGCTGAAGGCTACCTCCATGTGGCTAAGGAGACGGCAGAGAAAAGGCCTCTCCAATTTCCCCATGGCTCAAAACAGGATTAGGAGCAGCTCCAGCTACTTACAAATCCCTGGGACCACCAGAAGTGAAAGCAGGGCTGAGCCAGTGGCTTACAGGTCAGAGACTGTTCCAGACCAAGGGCTGATTTCTCCCCAGAACTGGTTATCCAACTGCAGCAGCTACAGGGACCCCAGGCAAACTGCTCTTACTTTGTCTTGGATGTGAAAACAAAATCTGAGAGACCCCTCTCTTTTTCTTTAAAGCACACACACAACTTTGATGCAGAGTTAGACTAATGCACCCATGGTCTATCTCAGGGGAAGCCAGGGAGGAATTTCACCAAGAAGTTTAGAGGACTGGGACACTGCTCTGCTTTCTGCTCCATTTCTCGTCCTCAGGAAAATGGCTTTGCAGCCAGAACACTGGCTGCAGATAACTTTAAGTCTTCAAATTTAGCTGCCTCCACTGCCAAATTGGTACAGTCTGGCTACCAGTTACTAAAGGGAATTGCAGCAGTTCTACCTGCTCAGGGTAGTAAGAAAAAGGGACATTGTTAGGAAAATAAGGTTTCTATCCCTAAGGTTTTCCCCAGGACTTTTGCTGGGTACACACAGGATGTGCAAGGACAGGTCCAGAGACACCAGAACCTAAATCAGCAGAAACAAACACTCCATTAGTGTTTCCATGGCAAAAGAGTCTCTTCCCCCATTTTCTTAGAAAGTAAAGTTGCCATAAACAATGAATATTAAAAAGGGAAAAGACTACAGTAACAGCAGCATCAGAAATGTCATCTGAGCTCAAGTAAAAAACGATATTGCAGGGTGGGATGATCCAGCAGATCACCCACAAACACTCATGACATGACTCAGGCCTTAGTACTTAGCAGAGTCAGAACACAGCACCAAACCCACACACCCACTGCTTTTTGACTCCCACAGCAATCCTCCCACATCTCCCAGCTCTGACCACAGACTGGCAGAGACCAGCTTGCCCAAAACCCACCAGATTCCATGTGAAGTGAGGAGAAGATACCAGCTAAGTGGCTGGCTATAAAGGCAGTCCCACATGCTGTTCCCACATCACAGCTGGGCCCTGAGTCTACATTGAACTAGCAAAAACTGTAAAGATGATTAAAAGCGAAATAAAAATGCATGAATGTATGTAGATTACTAGTAAAACAAAAAATAAAGGGGGTGGAATGTAGAGAAGAGAGGCAGTAATGACTTCATCTAAAGCTTTGCACCAAGACAAATGTGCTAAGTCTAATTACCAACTACCTTGGCAAGCCAAGCATTCCTGGGAAATGCCTGCACCAGGCTTATCCTCTTGGTGCACAGACACTGCACTGCAGGGGCACAAGCAGGAATTAAACACCAGAGGAAAAAATCCCTCACTGGGCCCTGAGCTGCCTGAGCAGCTCTGCTAGGAAGTGGCTCCCCTGAGCACCTGCACTGCCTTGGAGGGGGAAAAGCTCAAGGCTGCGGCTCTAACACTAAACTTGCTGGGGTTGCAAGCGCTGCCTACTTGTCTCACTTCATCACAAAGCAGAATGAAGACCAGCACGTAAAGGATGATCTCCAGGGCCGTGGGTTCCTTCTGGAAATCCATAAGCAACACGTAGGCGAAGAGCAACAGGAAAGCAATGTAGAAGATGACGTTCCAGGAGAAGACCACAAAGGGGGAGGTGAAGAAAGACACATAATATAAGAAGAGTTTCTTACTCTTCTCCACAGGCTTTTTCCTGAGGAATTAAAAGAGGGAAAAGGTCTCAAAGCATAGCTTTTAATGCCTAGAAACACCTGTGTTCTTAAAAGTGAAAGCGCAAAGGGTGCGAGGTCCAGCTCAGGATGTCACTTCAGAGGTAAAGACATCCTGCAACCACTGCCCTGAGGTGCTCCAGTAAACTGGTACATCTTCCAGCTTGGATGGGGCTTGGAGACACCTTGGGACAGTGGAAGGTGTCCCTGCTCATGGCAGAGGCTGGAACAAGATAAGCTTTAAGGTCCCTTCCAACCCAAACCATCCTGTGATTCTGCGGTCTTAAATCCAAGATCAGAGTGAAACCCAAACTGTCAAAAGCTCATTTGGCTTTTGAATACCTTTATCTAAGACTGACTGAACACTAGAACAGCTTCCCTAGAGTAGCTGTGGTGTCTCCACCCTTGGAGATATCCAAAACTGGACACAGTCCTGGGGCAACCTGCTCCAGCTGACCCTGTTTGAGCACAGGGTTGGACTGGATGATCTCCAGCCAGCCTTGCCCTAAGATTCTACAATTAATTAACTTGCTTTCCCTCTGAAAAAATTTCCCACTAATGAAAAGTCAATTGATTACCTGAATGAGATGAAACCACAGCCTATTAAAGGGAAAAAGAACAGGCACAGTATAATCTTCCAGTTCTTAGTGTCTCTTGAAATCTCTCCATACCACTGCTTGGAAAGGAAATTCTGCAGGCAAGAAGGAAACACCATTATTTGTTGCAACAACAAGAAAATAACCTAGGAATGCTATTTTAGAACATTTGATTTAGTAAAAATAAACCCCAAACTTTGAGATTTCAATCAAAATACTAGGGATTTCTTCTACAACAAAACAGAAAGGTTTCTTCAACAACTCCTTAGGGCAGCCATGCTCCATTTATGGGACAAGGAGTTAAAGATGAGGCTGAGCAGGACTTGACCCGACAGATAAAACACTTACAAAACCATTGCATTATATGCAATGCTCATCCATGCTGGGCATTACATCCACACTGTGCAAGCCCAAAGCAGAAACCACTTCAGGCAGTCTTTTATTATCCAGTTCATTATGATTTATAGCCCCAGTCAAGATTTTTGCCTCCCGATTTACATTTGTGGGTAGAGGAGCCAAGACCCCCTGTTAGAGCACAAGAGCTACAGTGACCTGTACACCTTTCCTTCACTGCCATTACCTGCACACCTGGCTGGGCAATAAACTGCTGGTCTCTGGCTTCCACTGCTAGTTCCAGACAGTTGCTCCCTCCCCAGGCTTCACAGGAATAAGTCAGCAGCTGCTCAGCCAGTTCTTCGTCGTTGCTGTAGCACTCAGTGAACAGCTCTGGTAGAAAGAAGCAGCTCCACATTGAGCTCCAACTTCAATTTCCCACCAATTTGGGTGCAAGTATCTTTAGTGTAATATTTGTATTATCAAAGCATGTAGACAAGAACCTTTTTCACATTTTCAGCACTGCAGAACGACTGTGCATCCCTTTACAGCCCCACTTGCACATCTTCAACTTTTGATACAGAATTTGTGTCTGGATGGAAAACTGTAACATTAAATCACACAGAGCACTTAGTTCTGAACTAAAAAATTGAGTAAAAATGTGAATTCCTCCTTAAATGACTCCGTAAATCTACTTGCTTCATCCTCTTAAATTCTGTTTGGCATTGATCTAATGAATTATAGTCAGTCCAAAATTAACAGCAGGGTTGAAAAAGAATCTGATCCTTTTTCACTGGGAAATGCACTGTTCACTCCTTAGTGTCCTGCTAAATCATCTGGCCTCAGGGATGTAGATACCTTTAAAAAAAGTCTATTTAAGCAGTTTTTGCTTTGTAGAATAAGAGAGATACTCTCTGGAAACAAGCAAGATACTTCCAGCATGGCCTTGAGCTGGTCCTTATAAAGTCACAGAATCATCAATCTACTTTTTACCTGCTACTTGTTCTCACTCCCCAGAAGTACTCCCTGAAGGGTGTTTTTTCCCAGCCTGAATACTACCAGTACTCCTTAGGAAAGTATCTCCTTTTTCATATTCTCCTTCCTGTTTGTGGGCACCTTTCTTCAGCCCTGCCAGTAGAGCTAAGGAGCTTTTCCTCCCCATGAAAGAAATTCTCCAGCCCAAAAAAAAAACCTCCCCTTCACAACACACACCTTTTGAAGCCAAATTCTTAAGACAGGACACAAAATTTCTACTGGGAACAAATGGTATGGAAGGAATTTCTAAGCAGTAAAATCACATGTTGACATAAAAGAAAAATGTATTTAATGTTGGATATCTAGTTTTTAATTCCTTGGTCTCTGACCCTTCCCACTAAATTTCTAAATGAGTCACAGAGCAGCCACTTACCTACTGCTCTTGTCTCATACTCATTAGCGAGCTCCTCAGACTCACCAGCAGCATTTATATCATTCTTCACCTTGGCCATGCTTTTCAGGAGCTTACTGGCCCCCAGGGCTGCCAAAGTGCAGCCTCTGGTCTGTGGAGAGAGACTAAAGTCGTGAAAATCCCCCTGAGAAGGGAACATGATCACAGAATCCTGAAACCACAATGATTTGGGTTGGAAAGGACCTTGAAGATCATCTCATCCCAACCCCCTGCCACAGGCAGGGATAGCTTCCACTATACCAGGTGGAATTCTTCACAAGTTATCCTCCATTTTGCTCAGTTCCCAGTCCAGAATGATCTATTGAATTCTACAATCATTAAATTACTGTCTAATCCAAATTAGAAATTGGATTTCCATAAAACAGCTGGAATCAGAATCCATCCATGCTGTGAAATGTGTGGGAATTCAGCATCCCAGCTCAGGCACAGATGACAACATACAATGGATACAGACTGCTGACTCACACACAACCTTAGGAAATGAAAGGATAAAGTCCACATCCAGACACAAAATGGGCAATATAAAACCTACTGAGAGTCATCTAGCAATTATCTCTTGTGGTGTTGTGTTTGAAGCTGGATGTGGAGCCTTCAAAGGCCAATAAACCCAAGGCACAGAACCCAACTGCACTGCCTGCAAAGAGAAATAAAGGAGAACTCGACTTACTTGCTCCCAAATGACTTTGGACAACTCCTTCTTGTTCTGAAGAACTGACCAAATAAACAGAGCTTGCAATGGGTGCCTTGTGATAGGACACTCCTCCTGAAAGAGAGAGCAAGAACTCAGACCTAAGCTAACCAAATGTTTTCAGCAGGAACAAATCCATGTCTGGACTCTCCTGTTTTTGTATTTTCCTTGTGTCACAGCCACCTCACCAATCCCTTCTCTAAGTTCTCTGCCAGTTGTCACACACTACTGTGAGCTAGGTTACATTTGCTATTTCTATTAAAGCCTTGTATTTGACAAGAATCAATCAGCCTCCCTGTTTTTCCTGAAGCTGGTAATATTTGTGTAAAAGGCACTTCCTGCTCTAACCACTGCAGTCCAGATAAAACCTCACTTGCAGCAGGATCAAACTGCCCATCACTCACTGACAGCTGGATCTCCATCTCATCCTTGCTGTTTTTGTAGTATCTTTTGAAACCTCTCCGGAAATCCTCCACCATCTTCCACACGAAGGTGAGGAGGGCATCGTTATAGGAGTTCTTGGCAATTTGCAGGTTCTTGAACACCAGGCTGCTGAAGTTGTTGGTGTACAGCTCCCTCAGGACCTCAGTGGTGAGGAACTTCCGCAGATTCAAGCCATTCTCCAGGAAGAGCCGGACAAATTTGGGCCTGTCTTTCACCAGGGCTGTGAACATCACATCCTGCAGGTCAGCAGACTAGGAAGAAGTGGAAAAGTAAATGTTAGGGATCATATGAGATGAGTACACCTTATCTAAGATCTGACATGTGGTCACTGTCACGTTTTCATCAGAATCAGGGTTTTTTTTCTGTACACAGTTGCCCTGGCTGGATGGCCCAGAGCATTTCTGGCATGGGCAGATCACCTTTGCAACCACTGATCATACAATAGATCATCATGGAATGATGGATCGTGGCTTTATGGAGTATCCCGAGTTGGAAAGGACCCACAAGGATCAAGTCCGACACCCCTGGCCCTGCACAGACACCTCAACAATCCCATCCTGTGCATCCTTGAGAGCACTGTTCAAAAGCTTCTTAGGCTCTGGCAGCCCTGGGGCTGTGCACATTCCCCGGGGAGCCTGGGCAGTGCCCAGCACCATCCAAGGGAAGAATATCCAGCCTGATCCTCCTCTGACACAGCTCCAGCCGCTCCCTAGGCTGTCACAGCAGAGATAGGAGCTGCCCCTTGTGAGGAAGCAGCAGCTCCCAAGGAGGTCTGATCTCTTCTCCAGGCTGAACGGAATGTGTCAGTGCAGGAGCAATAAACACCGAGAGGCTGAGGTGCTGAGACAGTGGCTCCTGCTGGGATGTGTCCCCCTGCACTCACTCAGAAGGGGGCTGTACCTCCCAGTTTCGGTCGTTGGTGAAGATCTCATCGCTGGCCAGGTCCAGCTGGTTCCACTCCAGCAGCAGCTTCAGCTGCCCATTCCAGTTATCCCTTTCGTGCTCGTTGGTGCTGAACGCTGCAGAGCAGGAACAACCTCTGGGTCAAGACCAGGCATATTTATCGTCTCTGCTTCTCACACTGCCAGGACAAGACTCCTTCCAAGTGGCTCTTTCCCCACACCCACACACATCTTCCCGACTGGGGGGCTGGAGGATGCTGGAGGCTGAGGGATGTATTTATGGTCCAAGACAGGCCACAAAGGAGCTGCCAGGAGCACCTCATAACCAAGGTCAGCACAATGCTTCCTTCAGGCTCCTCAGAGTCCTGCAGCCTCTACACGGGAGAGATTCTGCAGGATTCCTACCAGCATCCCTAGGGCTCTCCAAGCTGCCTTCCCAATTACCTGGTTTGGATCTTTCCCACACTGAGAGATCCCATACTGCTGCTGTAGCCTGCCCACACCCCTTCAGAAGAAGGCAGGCTCTACACTGTGGCAGTAGCTTAGCTCTAGAGAGATAGCACTGCTCTAAGGAAACCTGATCTAGAGAATAAATAGCCATTTCTTTTTCCATTTTTAAATCCCCAGACAAACTCGGAAAAACAATTACTTGCCTTTGTACAGGGCAAAGGAAATGGCATTGCTCACAATTTCATCTCCAGCTTCTTCTATTTTGATCACTGTCAGTAAATGAGGGCTCTCAAGGACTTCTCTGATCTACAGAAAAAAAAAAAGTGTTTCAAAGCTATCAAGGCTGTTTAGTAACAGATCTCCTATTAAAAAGAAATTTGCCACCACATCACAGCAAAGCTGCTTTTCATCAGTCCTGGGTTTTAACAAATCCAAACAGAAGTAGATAATGAGCTTGATTTTAAAGTCATCAAAGGACAACATTAATTATCCCCTGAACATACAGCAAATAACTGTGATTCTCCTATGCAAATCATCTTGAACAAGATGATACAATCTCAGTAATTAGAAGTGATTCTTAAAGTAGAAAAGATTGTGACAGCACAAGTTTCAACTTATGTCAAGCAGTTTGTTAGCGAACAGTCTCTACCTCCTTGTGCTTTGTCAAAACCTGATAATTTTTCTCATAATGAAGCTTTGTAGAGTTGATTTCATTTTAGCACATGAAAGACAAATAATCTTGGCCATTTCTGATGCAGGAGGAGGTACACTCTAAAGCAGCCCAGCAGAAGCTCCACACTCCACAGGGAAGAGATCCTTGTCTGTGAGCAGACATCTTCTGACTTGATTGCAGCCCCTGCCAAGGCTTTTGTTCCAACCCCTGGAGATTCCCAATTTTCCTTTCTTAAATCTGCATAGATGTAACATGGCAAGGAGCCCTACACACCCCATATATCACCCGACAGCAACACCCCTGACTTGGAAGCCACTAGCTGCTCCCTCTACCCTCCTCCCACAGCACCCCACACTCACCCACTTGATCCAGCTCTCAGTCTCCTCTTCTGACAGCCTGGAAATGGTGCGAGGCAGGAACCTGAGCAAGCTCTCCTTGACACAGGAGGAAGCAAGAGTGCCTTCAGCCTCCACCAGGCTCGCAATGACGTCCGCAATGCGCCCAGAGCCTTCCACCACCACACAGGGAATCTTGCTCTTGATGGCCACGTTGATGGACTAAGGAGACACAGGGAGAGCACTTGAACATGACTGTTACTAGAGCCTGCTATTGAGTAAGGAAGCCTAGAGAACAACAGAAACCCACAGCCCACAGCAGTATTTTTATTATTAGCCACTGATGCATTACCAGTGACAACTCTTTAAAGCATCATCCATCTAATGAGAGAGGGCTGTAAAGAGCCCCAGAGAGTCAGAAATCACCATCTGCCAAATTTTCATAGAATCACAGAACAATCTGTGTTGGGAGGGACCTCAAAGCACATATGGCTCCACCCCCAGCCATGGGCAGAGACAACTTCCAGCAGGCCAGGCTGCTCAGTTTTAGAGTGGACCAGCAGATCAGGACAACTGCCAAGTGGAAATGGAATTCAGGTCACACAACAGTGCTGCCCAGCTACAGTCACTGCTGGTTTATGGCATAGCATTGCTCAGCTGAGACCCAGGGCTCTGGATTTATTTGCTGGAGGCAGAAGCAGCAGTGTTTTAGAGAGAGATCATTTCTGTAGCACCACAAGCACATCAAACTCTAATGTTACTGAAAGTCTCTAAGTAGCCACTTACACAATTTCTCACACAGCAGTATAGTACATGGATTAACAGCAAGACAAAAACCTGCTGAAATAATGCTGGAAAGACCATTAACCTTCCTGGTGCAAAGACCATAGGAGATGCTGGTTTCATTCGCATCACTACACTGAGAACAGAGTCACAGCATAAGCTGGCTGCCAGCAAATTGTACAAAGGGACTTGATGAGAGTTATCAAGCACTGGAAAGACAGAACATCTATTAGTTAAGAGAGTTTCTTGAGAACAAAAAAAACCAACTCAGTCATCAAAACCGTGCGCACATTCCTCCTGTCAACTGGAGAGCAGGTCTCTGACAAAGGCAAGGAGGCTTTTCTTATCAGCTAGATGAAAGTGGTTTTCTAAAAAAAGGTTCAGCTAAAGTACATGTTTTACACCACAGGGAAATTTAAAGCAGAAGCTTGGAACTGTTTTACTTCTCCCTCACTAATGCTGATTCTAGTCATCATGCACCAGTCACAGAAGCTGAGAAAGAGGGAGCCTTTCCTGGCCAGCACTGCTAGGACCAAGGCATGGCAAGGACAGACATCCAGAGCATGGACTCTGCAGAGTCACTGGGGCTGGTCAGAGACTCAATTTACTCCTTTAAAAAAGGCTTCACCTCAGAATATCTCAGTGCACTTCCAACACTGAGAAATAAAAACCGGGGATGACATAAACCAGCCTCAAGTTGCACCAGGAGAGGTTTAGGTTGGATATCACAAAAGATTCTTCACTGAAAGGGTTGTCAAGGACTGGGACAGGCTGGTTAAGAAGTCACCATCCCTGCAGTGTCCAAAGAATGTGTGGATGTAGCACATGAGGACACGGTTTGGTGGTGAACATGGTAATGGTGCTAGATTGACCTCAGGATCTTAGAAGTCTTCTCCAACTTCAATGTTATCTTGATTCTATGAAATAGCCAAGAGAGCGGCATGGACCCTGAACTGAACCATCATCCAGGTACCTCCCAGAGGAAACTCCTGGCAGGAACTATGCATTTGATTTAACATGGCTGTTACTCATTCTGGTTAGGCAGCTACTAAGTCTGTGTTGTGTATCACTGCTTAACAGTGGGTCTGAGGTCTCTCAAAAAAATCTTTTTTTTTTTGGAATACGAAATCATAAGTCTGCACAGCTACAGCACCTGGCAGTCAGTCAGTTCCTTCAGTGATGGCCAAATCCTTTCTTAAACATCAGCAATTTGGAGCTAAAAGGAAATGGACATATTCAACACAACCCTTTGAGCACAGCCTTCCTTTAAAACCTGACTGGATGCTTCATGTAATCTCAGGACCTTCAATTAACACTGCATCTGCACTCATAGCAATTGGGCAAAGATAAAATTCATCAAGTGAATGGAATCAAACTCCCACGAAACATACAGGGAGGCTGGGATAACAATCTGGAATTTCACACACTGATTCAGAGCAATTGATTAACACCAGCAATGAAGTGGAAACAGAGATCATGCTCTGAAATCACATTGTTTATCCTCCTGACAAGCCAAGTAGTTTGATCAACCTCAACAGTAACAGCACAGTTCTGGTGAGAACAGGAAGTACCAAGATACCATCTACAAAAAAAATCATAAATACAATACTGCTTCAACTTTATTTTTGTTGCACCCTACTCTCTTGCACAATCCAGCCCTTTTCCCAGCTCTTTCTACAGGCTAAACCAGCTCTTCCTGTAGCTGGTCAGAGCTCATCCTCACTGTTACTGTTCCCTTCCCACACAGCCTGACTCCATGTCCCCTCGCTTTGAAAACCCTGGGTCAGATCCCTTTGCTTCCTCAGGCCACTCATCTTCACTCTGGCACAGGGAATGGGCAAGTAACAACCCTGGTTTTTAAGCCTCAGAGAGATTTAGAAGCCATCTCCCTTCCCCCTCAGACATCCTGTTTCAAGAAACTTCTTTGTTCTTCATCCTCTCATCTATTTGAAGGTGATGCCTGGTCCTTCTCTGTGTAGCCTTAGAAGGGTCAGAGTCAGCAGAGCCCTCCTGCCCTGCTCAGCTGCCAAGACTAAAGCCAGGTCTAGAGCCAAACTAGATTTCAAATGTGGCCTTCCAGTACTTAAAAGGGCTTAAAAGAAACAGGGAGAGAAACTTTCACATGGGACAAGGAGTTTTAATGGTTTAAAACGACAAGGGAAGGAATTTTTGTTCACATTAGGAGGAAATGATTGACTGTGAGGGTGAGCAGGCCCTGGCACAGGGTGCCCAGAGAAGCTGTAGCTGCCTCTGGATCCCTGGGAGTGTCCAAGGCTGGGCTGGACAGGGTTTGGAGCAGCCTGGGATAGTGGAAGGTGTCCCTGCCCATGGCAGGGGGTGGAACTGGGTGGTCTTTAATGTCCCTTCACATTCTGTGGTGTGGAAGAACTGAGACAACTGAACTGCCCAGCCAATACTTCGCCTGGCAGAAACTTTGCACAGAAATTTTAATAGAAACAAAGTTTAAAAGCTTAAATTACAAACAAGGTCCTTCTGTAGCAAGTGTAAGGCAAGCTTCTGTAAATAACAGCACTGTCTACTTAAATTTCTTTTGGAGTAATTTGTCCCCAATATTAGAGCAATACCCTGTTGTGATTCCTGGAAATAAATAAAGGAAATTAACTTACTTTCAAAGTCTCCTTCCCACCACCTTGGGCAAAACACACAATCGGGATCTTCCCACCGTAATTAGATTCTGTGAAATACATCAAAAGAAAAAAGAAGGAAAAATAATAAATCAATTAATGCAATTTGAACAACTTACTTTTCTCAAGTACAACGAAAGAATTTCCAAGCCATTCATGTAAATACTAGTTTGCTGCTGATTTTGCCGGTTACTAACAGGTATTTTTAATGAAAACTCAGTTTTGCCTAACATTCTGCATAGCTAACTTCAGACACCCTTCTCCAACAGCTTTTCCCTTCTAGAAATCCTAAATTTTGCTATCTCTGAAGCCCTTAAAATGGAATTTTATTGTATTTGTCTGCTCCTTTGACTATTTATTTTGAGTCAATGAAAGGTTCTTATCACAAGCTCAAGACAAAGAACCTGAGTTCACATTTCCAATCGTAGAAGAAAGGTAAGAATTCTGTAAATCTAGGAGTTAGTGCTTGAGAGACATTCCAAACAAGCAAAACAATAAAACCCAAACAACAACACGCCCAAAAGCTTTTTAAAAATTTCCTGCTAAGGCCTTTGATTTTTTTTTTGGTAAAGAAGGGGGCAAAAGAGAAATTATTTAGCAGCAGGTTGCAGGCAGCTCAACCACCCTCATAAGTATTTTGGGAAAAGCCTGTGTAATTGTGCTCCAACTACCTGAAATTCAGTGACAGGTAGGAGAGATATAGAGGGATCAGCTTCAAAGAGGAAGGGAGGGAAGGGCTGTGTGGCTGAAATGAAGCATTTGCTGTGGCACAAAGGAATAAAGAAAGGAAGATGAGGGAAGGTGCTGCTCCTGAAAGAGCTCCAGATGCATTGCAGTTCACACACAGATGCCTTCCAGCTCAGCAGCCACAGGATGCTGCCACTACTTTCTTATTCCAAGGAAATCACTGTGGATCAGCCCCAAAGCACGCAAAGCCAGGAGGAGGAGGAGGATACCTGGGATAACCCGCTCTGAAATGTACTTCTCCAGCTGGGTCCGCACTTTGGCCTCTATGGTGGGCTGCCCATGGGTGCCGTTATCAACCAGCAGGAGATGGGTGTGGTTGTTATCCAGGCAGTACAGGGGGTCTCTCTTCAGGTCATCCATGATGTAGTGGGCCAAGTAGCTCCCCTAGGGGCATGCACAGCATTTGACACAGGAATTCAAGGACAAGGACAAGCCCACCCTATTTATGCCGTGGGACAATTTTTTAGGCGTGTTCTATCATGGTTGGTGGACAAGAGACAAAGGGGGCTACCCCAGTGCATCTGACAGGTAGGATGGCAGTGTCAATGAAAATCCTAAACAGCAGCAGCAGGTACCGTGTGCCTTAGCTCATGGGAGCTGCTACTGTGGAAGAGTGCACGGGGAATTCAGAGCTGGAATAACCATGGGAGCAGTTATTCCCTAATGCAATGTCAGACATGGAGTTAGAGCAGCTGAACTCCCACACAGACATGCCAAAATCTGGCACATCTGAAATCCTCCTCCCCAGGCCTGATGTGACCTTGGACTAACTCAGGCATGAGAACATTTTACTTTGCTCCTGCTCTGAGAAGAGCATCCGACATTTTGAGGCCGAGCCTCCTCTTTCTTTCCCCACCAACCCATCCATGCAGCACTTGAGGACATGGTTTAATTCACATTGTGAATGCGGTGGTAGCACTGGGCTGACAGCTGGACTCTATGATCTTAGAAGAAGTCCCAGTTTGTTCAACCTTAACTCTAAGCTCATCGATGACTCCACGAGCCCGCGCTCCTTACGTCGCTGTCGGCCGTGCGGATGAGGGTTTCCCGGTTGGAGATCATGCCCCAGGCCGCGATGCCAATGGCCACCACGTTCTCCTCAGAGCTGCGGCTGATGGTGTTGTCTCTGACCACCTCCCCAATGTACTTCATCAGCCCGTAGTGCGTTCCCCCGGTGAAAATCCAGGCTCCTGGAACAACGTTCAGTCACCTGGGGGAACACAGCCAAACACCCACCCTCCCACGGCATTAAAGACATAACCCAAACCCCTTTCGTTACCTTGGGGGTTGGCTCTTTAATTAAGCACAGAAGAGATGCCACACAACTCACCTTATGTTATCACAGGCACCCCTGACTAAATCCCACTCGTGTCACTTCCAAACCATTCATGTCACATGTGTCCCAAGTGCAGCAGCTAAGCAGAAGCAAAACGAACGCTCTGCTCCCCCACAGACCCTTTGAGCTGCTACCTCTGCACGCCTGTTGTGCAGCAGTGAGGTTAACAGAGGCACAGAAGGAGGTGCTCACCCTTGGACTGGGCGATGTAGATCAGCCTGCTGAATATCTTGCGCATGCGGGGCTTGAGCGCGAAGTTCTTGGCGCCGCCGGTGACGGAGATGACGAGATTTGGGGTTTTCAGGTGCCAGTGCTGGGTCATGAGATCGTAGAGCGTCTCCGAGTCTGTGTCACACGACAGGCGTATGTACTTGGAGGAGAGAAAATAGGAGAACAAATATAGCAGGAGATAAACCAAGGTGGCTGGGAACAACCCAGAGATTGCATTTTATTCTCTGCTGCGCAGCTTAGCTCCAATGATGAAAGGCAAGATGATGATGAAATCCTTATTTCTTCCTCTGAAGCACTTTTATCCTTCCCCTACAACCAGGCACCCCACTCAGCTTCCTCTAGAGAAGGCAAGAGCAGTGACCTTGGGCTTCAGGGGAACTCTACAAGGATGAACACACCACCACTACAGCAACTAACTCCAAGGGTGCTATTTAAAGCTTAGATTTTGAATGAGAGGCAGCATTATTGAAAGTGAACTAATAATAATGACAGTTGTATTTTGATTCACTAGTCAAATAAATCTGGGGCTCCGTGTGAGTGGTGTCCATCACAACACGCACCCACTCCAGTGCTTCAAGTATAAGACAAATCAAATATCCCAAGTTTGTAGTAAAGCTTGAATGCGCTACAAAGACACCAAAAAGTAAGAAAGATTATCTGGCTTCAGGTGGACTAAACATGTCTCCATTTATGTAAAAGCTTCTCTGACCCTGTCTTACTTTGCTATTCAAAAGCCCCTTCACAGTTTCATCACTTTTGAAAGACATTCATGGCTGCACAAGCCAAATTAGGAGATGAAAAAGAGCAGCTTGGAACTGAATCATAGAGGATTTCATACTGATTGCCCAGTACTTGCAGGAGAACAAAATGAAAGTATTACTTTGAGAAGGAAATGTTCCCACCTTAGAGACAATGAACTTGAATAAAAATATTCATGTGCTCCAAGACAAGTTCCCAGAATGAGTTAAAGCATTTAGGCCATCACAGAGGATGTACAGGAGAGCTAAGGGACTCTCACAGCTTCTGCCCCAAGAAGCTTCAGTCACATGAAGCTTTGGGTGTTTTGGTGGAGAGGCTTCCCTATAGGAAGAGGGGGGAGCTGCCAGGAAAACAACGTGGTCAGCCCTGCCCACAGCAAAGCTGACAGCCCCACTGCAGCAGGTGAACTCCCCAGCTCAGCCTCTCCCTCCTCTGAAGTACAAGGATGCCATCTCGTGGTGCTGCTGGATGCTGCTCCCAGACCAGGGCTGCGATTCTGGAAGTCTTTCTGGGGATTTGGGCTCCCAGAACATTCAAGGCAGCGACTGAGATGCTCGTGGATGTTACAGGGTCTGAGCAGCACAGCAGAAACGAAGAGCTCAAAAACAGGACTTACAGAGGGTGAGATTTTACAGAATCTCAGAGTGGTTTGGCCTGGAAGGGAGTTGAAGATCATTCAGTCTCATCCCTGCCATGAGCAATTTCCACTATCCCAGGCTGCTCCAAGTCCCATCCAACCTGGCCCGGGACACTTCCAGGGATCCAGGGGCAGCCACAGCCTCTCTAAGACAACCTGTGCCAGGGCCTCATCACTATCAAAGTGAGGAATTTCTTCCCAATATCCCATCTAACCCTGCCCTCTGGCAGTGGGAAGCCACTTTCCCTTGTCCTGTCCCTCCATCCCTTATCCCAAGCCCCTCTACAGCTTCTCTGGAGGCCCTTTAGGCACTGGGAGGGGTTCTGAGGTCTCTCTGGATCTATTTGATTAGACATAATCTAATCCCTAAACCTCTTCTCCAGGTTTAAGCATCCCCAGCTCTCCCAGCCTGTCCTCAAACCTCTTTACAGGTCTGTTCACATCTCATTTCTGCTCAGAACTTTTTAGGACTCATGTGTCACAATGCAGGGTATAAAACTTTCCATCCCTCACTGATAATTGGCAGCAGTTCTCAGGTCACCCCGAGTTTGAAGTCCTCCCTGCCGTGCACCAACAGAAAATACTTGGCAATCTTCAGGAGCAGCAGGTGCCTTGCTGTGTAGGGAATAAGAAGGGAATTAAGATGTGATGCCAGCCAACATTCCAATGGGATGGACTAGGAGACCTATATGCAGTGCTTAAACAAAGTATGCTCTGAAATATGTACAGTGGCCTTGAGAGTGCACATGAAACAACTGAGGGCACATGAACTGATTCCCAAAGTTGGAAGTGGAGAAGATACAACCTAAGGATAGAAAATTTTACCTTTGAGAAATCTGAAATACTGCAACAGAGCAAAGCAATTTTTGTTCCAGTACAGTCACACAGCAGCTTACAACAAAATAGTAAAAAGCTAAAACGTGCATATCAAAAAAAACTGAAGCACATGGATCTGTTTAAGCGTGATTTGAAACTTTCAGTCTCATTTCCCACTCAAAGTGCCTCTTATTTCAGCTACTTTGCATAAAGCAAACCAATTTCATTTACACAGCAGGCTCTGATTTTCCTCATTTATTCTGATTGTCCCAAGCAACCTGCACTGGTGTTAAATATCAGCCATTTAGAGGAGGCAGATGCCTTCAGCCACATGTGACTCCTCACATCACCAGAAACAGCAACAGCAGCTATTTTCTTCTTCCTACACCTCCACTGTCCACACTCAGAGCAAAGACACAAGGGAAAAAAAAAAAAAAACAACAAAACAAAACAAATGGAATAAAACTTTTGAAGTTCCACAGATATCTTACATCCCCCTCCAGAACTCTCCATCCTGGGAAATGTTCAATTGTTTATAGGCCTGAGCAAGCTGGTCTGTGTGGATATAAAATAATCCCTGAATATCACCCTCATTCACCTGCCACGTCTGGAAAGAGTGCATCTTTTCACTCCCATGACCAGCCTAACCAAGAAGTAACACAGAAGGAATTATCCTTTGTTACCTATTTTCAGGGCTTGAAAAACATGCTTCTGTCCCTTGCAGCCTATCTCCTGCCATTAGAATAAAATCCATTTCACCTTCCTTGCTTTTGAGGAGCTCCCACTGGTACTCAACAGGGGCCTCATGAATATCCTTAATATTTCCACTTACCTTTCCTCTTTTCCCCAAATTTTCAAACTGAATGTCCCCAAAGGCATCAGTAGGAAGCTCCTTGGTGTGCTTCTTGTAGTTCCATTTTTCTGTGGTGTTAACCTGGGTGCCCTCTATGTGCTGATTTTCAGGGTATCCACATTTACATAAGTTACCCCTGAAAGAAGAGGGAATAGACACGAGACCCCTGAGGGGCGCTGAGCACAGAAAAAGGAGCTCTGCCAGCAAGGAAAGCAGCAGGTGGAGCTACAGAACCAGTTGTGTGTGGCACTCTACTGGGATTTACCACCTGACAAAGCAGAGAAGAAGCTGATCCTGCTTCCTCCCCAAAAGCCTGCTTCTGCCCAGCACAGCTCAGGAACCAGGCTGTGATGAGGGGTTTTCTTCCTTTTTTTGTGCTCTTAACCACACAGGATGAGTTCACTGCATCTCCTCTCCCAGGTAACAAGTGACAGGACAAGAGGAAAAGGCCTCAAGTTGTGCCAGGAGAGGTTCAGATTGGGTATCAGGGAAAAGAAATTGCATTGAATGGGCTGTCAGGCATTGGTCAGGCTGCCCAGGGTCGTGGTGGAACCACCATCCCTAGAAGTATTCCAAAATCACATGGATGTGGCACTTGAGGATGTGGTTTAGTGGTGGTGCTGGGCTGACTTGATTTTAAAGGTCCTCTCCCATAGCCCACACTCCTGCTCCCTCAGAGGACACAGAGAAGGGGGAATTGCTTGTCTCCTTTAGAAAAGTTTGTTTTACTCTGCTGTACCTTGCAAATGAAACCAGCTTACCTTAAAAATATCTAGACAAAAATAACCCAGCAAGTTCTGCAATCCTCTCCCAGAGGGCTTGCAGGAAGAAAAGCTGATGAGAACCAGCTCCTCCATCCATTGGTGCCTTGCCAGACATCCCATTTTTAGTGGCAGAGGAAGACTCTGAGCAAGACTTTCTGAAATGAGACTAATTTCCTTCCAGCTTCAGAGCAGAGAGGTGTCACAGAGCCCTCAGAGCTCAATACTAGGATTTCTGCAGCTATATTAGTTTGATCATTTTTCTTCTGAGACAAAAAAAAACCCACCCCAAAACCACAAAACAATGTTATGGTCCTCAAACTAGCACTGCACTGGTACCTGTGCCTAAAAATGGAGCCAGTTTAATATTCCGTTTCAAGAGAACATCAGCCTGAGCAAAACCTAGTGCCTGTGTAAGGTTTGTGCATTAAATTTATGATTTGGGTTTAAAAGGAAAATTCAAATTTTGCAAACCTCTGATGCATACCTTGTCATACACCAATATCAGTGCTGCATCCTTCAAGCATCCTATTGCCCCAGTTATGCTTCAAATAGGGAATTTGACATTAAACCCTGTGACAGAGCTGCTAGAAGATGAGATCCCTAGTTCTGCATCAAATTACTAGTGGAGTAACTCAAACAAGGGGACTGAGGTGAGATTGTGCTGCTTGATCCAGACTCCGAAGAAAAAACCCCAAAACTTTTCTCCCTGCCTTTGCAGGCAGAAATACCCTCACACACCAGCCCCCTGTTCTTGAAAGAAAAAAGTGTGTCCTTACATTGACTTGGTGTCTTTTGTAAAAAAGACACATTCTCTCTTCTTAAAGTTTTCTTGGATGAAGTTGGCCAAATCCTGGAAAATAATTTTTAGAAGTTTATTTCTGATAACTCACGAACAGAAGATACTTCAGTAACAGCACAGACAGTGTGAACACAAAGATACTGCTTAAAACTCTACGGCAAACATTCTTCCCAATGCTTAAAAAAAAAAAAAAAAAAGATAAAATAGGGAAGACTGTAACGTTCTTTAAAGTTGAGGCTGTTTTAATTCAACACACAAAGACCCCAGTAGGAGACCAGAACAACTTCAAGTTCTCCTTTATGGGAGATGAGTGGAATACGAAGTCTCTCCAGCTTGTTTAACCATTAACTCCGCTACCAACCTCGAAACTCCCTGGAGAAGCTTTGACACTCGGGGAATGCAAATTCATCCCTAATCTGCCTCTGCGAGCTAAGAAAGCAAAGACAAATTCTCACTTGCTGATGAAGTGTTGGGGGTTTTTGGTTTGCTTTTAAGTACTGCTTAATACTCGCTTTGTAGGGCGAGATTTCACCTGGGACACAAAGAGAAGACAGGCGGCCACAGTTCAGTTTGCCCGTTTGACACAACACTTGTGGTTAAACAGCAGGTAGAAGAAGTTATTCCAAGCAGATAAAACATCAGAAGCAATATATCCAAACCAAGGAAAACGGAAAGGAACGCATTCAACCGGTAAAAGTCACAAACGTGCATGACCAAAACCAGAGAAGGAGGAGGAAGCACTTGCTGAGGAATCGGTCATTAAGGCCTTCTGTAAACCCATCAGGAGCAGGGAATCTGCCAGACAATTGCTGGAATCAGCAGATCTTTCAGGTAGGGATGTTTAATATAACCATATGTTGGCTGCCTTGGCCATCAAGCTGCGAGAAGAGCTCGGGGTGGCTCTTTACACAGACAAATTTGTCTCTTGCTGCAACTGCAGGAAAAGGTTTAAAACCAGAAGTGATGAAGAAAGCACAATAAAGAGCTACTGGGCTCAAAAGGAAGGCAATACACCCTTAGGGTTTCACCGTGTCAGCTGCTGCTCCAAGGTCATAGGTTAGGAAAATTTCTCCATAAAGGGGAACGTGACAAACCCATCAGCATCCTGCTCCTGACCTGACCGAATTCACCACCACTGTGGCCCCTCCCAAGGCACCAGCATGTACCAGGTACTCACAGCATCACTGCAAGCCACGTCTATGCTGCGAGACATGCTGGAATAGAGGAGTCTGGAATTCTCAAAATTGCCATTTCTTCGGTGTCTCATGCTGCCCATGGAAACCTGGAAAACCATGGTAGAGAGGGAGATGGAGGCGCACTAGACAACAGCAAGGGCACTTTGCACCCTAGCAAGGCAAGGAAGAGGTTATTTGAATCCAGTATAAAGAATTAGGATGGAGATTATTCCTAAAGTGCGAAACAAAAATTCAGAAAAAATATTTTCTATTATTTCATATTTATCTTTCCTCTCTCCAAAAGAACTCCAAGTCAACATCTTTTGAGAAAGGCACATACCTTAAGTGCCATCCCGTTCAGTTCATTCCCATGTTTTAACTCTTTTGCCTCTGATAAGCAAGTTCAGGCTTATATATATATGAACGGTCCTTAATCCAGTGTATTTGCAAATTAAAGAGGATATTAAGAAGAAACACTTCAGGCACTGAGGAAAAACCGCAGTGTTAAAGCAGTTGGCCCAGCAGGACCCCAGGAGCAGCACCACCCACCACTGATCCCACTCTTTGAACAAGAACAGTCAACACGTGCAAACAGAAGAGCAAGTGGCTTTAAAGGATACTGGATCCAAAATTTAGGAAGTGACCTGTAGAAGCAAACACATTTTAATTGCCCTCCAAAGCAGATCCCTGTATTTAAGTCACCGTCTTTGAAGGAGCATCACTGCACTGGCAGCAAAGCACAGAACAAAATCATACTTATGCTAATACAAATATTTCAATTACCTTCACCTACTCCGTGAATAATATTGGAAAAGGCCTTTTCCTGAAAGAAAAGCTGTCAACCAGTGAACATGGGGAGCTCAGAGCCTACTTGTACTTCCACCACTGTTTTCTCTCCTGCTTTTTCCCTGCCTGTGTGCTCTGGGTTTGCCTCTTGGGTACTCACTGCATGGCACACAAAGCACCCCTCCCAGGCACAGCAACACTGAAGCATTACCCTGTAAATACAGAACTCCTGAGAGCCAGGAACCAGCAAGTGTGAAAATTTCCTTAGGGCACTCAACGCAGTAGGAACGGCACAGGCAGTGGGAAGCTGCAGCTTCAGTAAACAGAATGATGGAATGTGATGTCAGCAAGCCCCCAAAGCAGTAGGGAACGGCAGCTTTCCATAAAGACACATATATTTATATGGTATAGTTATATTAAAAATCCTTTGAAAAACATTTCGGGTTGAGGGGGAGCATGATTGACTCAGTGTTGTTTACGGTGCAGAAGCTGTCAGCTACTTCTCCCAAATTCTCCAGCATGCCCTTCTCCCAAATTCTCCAGCATGCCCGGGGATCTGTGCCACTCTTACCACTGATAAACCTGAAGTTTAAGGACACAGACAACTCTGCACTGGGAGACGTATTTCCTAGTAACCCAGAAAGGAATTCTTAATATTTCATATGATTAATGTTCAGTGTAAAGATGATTCTTAAGCTGTAATTCAAGATAAAAGCCCCACGGAGGGAAATTACATTTAGGTCTGGATCTACGCTACTTATTTATTGACAGTTTTACTTTCATTGTTGATTTAATAAATTTAACACCAGAAAAGTGACTATGGACATAACTGCACAGAGAGGAGATTAAAAGGAAACAAAGGCATTAAATTATTAATTCCAAACACTACAGGATTTCAAGTTTGCCTTGCTGCTTTCGTAAATTACTTATAAGAACAAACAAACAAACTGAAAAGAGTTAGCGAGAGTGCAAAGAGCCGCCCTGAAAACCTGGTATTTAATTTTAAATGCTGAAAAGCTTCATCGATAGCTGATACCAATGAGCACGCTGTAAGTGTTGCAGATAACACAGCAATTATACATATTTTAACACATGCGACATAGCTGCACTCCACGAACAGGCAAACTATTCTTTTGCTAACACATTTCCAACCCGTTAAATTAAATAAAGATATTCAACGCATTGAAGCATAACTGTCTTAAAACAACATCTATTGAGAATAATAACCATCGGATAAACTCCAAAATAATCCTGTAAAGCTTAAGACTGTAACTTCCAAGGCAATTCAAGGAGCATATCCAAGGAAATCTTCAGCCTGAGGCGACATAAAACAGAGAAAAAAAAAAACTATTTCTAAAAAGACAAATAAGAGGCTTTTAGAAATGTGTCTGCAATTGAAAAAGCAAGACAGCTCCATTCTCAGGAAGCTTCTAGATACACGAAAGCACTATTTGCATTAACAATTCCCCAAACTGGCTTTACGTGAAACCTCTCCAGCAGCAGAGGATGCGGCCGAACTTCGGCTGCACCCGCTCCCACAACTTCAGCAAATTCAAAGTATATTCGCTCCAGGACAGCAAAACCAAGATTTAATCAGCAGCACAGATTTACCAAAGGCTCCAGAATATGCCCCAGCACTCCTTCTGCGATCATGACTCCAAGAGGAAGGCTCTGAAATAGTCGGGCGGGCAAAGCCCCACCTTTGTGTGTGTCACGCCTTCCCTGTGAGGGAGGGAGGGCGGGACCATGGCCGGGAGCGAGGGACAGCGGAATTATTCACCAGCCCCTAATGAGCCTTAATTGCGGCAGGGTGATGTTTGCTGTCCCACCTGCTGCCCATGGACTGCACCAGTAAAAAGCCAGGAGGAAAAGAAAACGCTTGTGGGAATAAATAAGTAGATTTTTAATGTAGCAGAAGATAATGAAGCAGCTGTAAAATCAACACCTATTAATCTAATTTCCTACAAGGCTGTTGAGTGCAACAGAAGATTTTAAAAGTGTTTTTACTCAACAAAAATCAGACTCAGTTCCTTAATTTTTTGTTTGGCACTCGGCATGGAGTAATCTGGTGTTTTCCTGCTTTTGACTTAAAGCTCTTCACTCAGGTAAAAGCAATTTCTGTTGCTGTGATATTCAGTGACTCCATGGACAGAGGGATTGCTCCCAGGCCACCTTCCTTGCAGAAAGTAGTGCCACTCCATTTGCTGCTGGAGAGCCTTTTCCTGCCTTTCAGTCACCCAATTTGGACAAGTTTGGGCCAGGTTGGAAGGGGCTTGGAGCAACCTGGTCTAGTGGAAGGTCCCTGCCCGTGGAAGGGGGTGGAAAATTTGAGCTTTGAGGTCCCTTCAAACCTAAATAATTTCAGGATTTTAAGTCTCAGAGTCATCTTTACTTCTGTGATGAAAGGTAGGTTTATCTGTCTTAGATCTCACATTACCTTGGCATGTACATATCTGCATTTTCATGAATTATCAGTTAGGGGCTTCACCCCACATGGCAGCATCTAACATCTCCCTAAAACATGTCTGATGAGAATGACAGAACACATCCAGTGATCCACTGCTCCTAAAAAACACAAAGAAAACAGATTTCAAGGATTTGCAGCTAAACCTGAGAAGAAACTAAATAGCTCCTGTGCATTTTCTGGCACCCTGTTTCCTTAAAGCAGAGCTTTCATGGGCAGCAGCACTATGGTCACGCAGCAACATTGCTGAGGTACTGAACACGAATCTTTACTGTGGTTTATACCTGCAGATAGCCCCTTAATCACTGCCCTGTGAAACCTACCTGGCCAGCAACTCTCAAGAAAAATAACTACCCAGTACATAAATAGAGTTATTATTTTAAAAATGTTATTACAGAGTTGAGGAACAAACCCTTCTGCCTGGTCCTCTTAGGTAGAGCAAACCTGGAAAAGGATAGATTTCTGGGGCCACTGTATGGTTCTCAAGTAAGAAATTTGGTATCCTAAACGTAAGTCAAAAATGCTCTCTTAAAGTTTTTAGGGTAAAGATAATCAATATTTTCCAAAGACAAGAACACCTCCATGGGCAATAATTCACACTTCCCAGCATTCCTGCATTCTTGTTTTGAGAAAACACATACAGGTATTCCAAATCTACAGGAATATGTTAATATTTACTGTATTCCAGAAAAACAGGGCTGACTCCAGCAGAGATTTCAGTGAGAGCTTGCCAAGCTGCACAGCACACCCCATCTCTCCCAATTCACAGAAGTTATTTAACTAGGTTTGGACTAGACAGAGCTATTTGTGAACAACCAAAAGGTGATGTTATGGATCCTGGACAAAGAGCTCTGTGTCTTTCTGGTGGAAAAAAAAAGTAAAAGCTGTCATCCTCAGTATCAGAATTCTTGTTATCTATGCAGGAATCAAAATGCAGCAAGCACTTGTATTACTAAGAAGTGGAAATTCACATAGATACGAAAATATTTTCCATTGTATTGAGAGCAGTGAAGAGACTGTGAAGAAAAAAAGCTTCTTCTGCATCTGAATAAGCCTTATGATTGTTTAAAATTAAGTATAAAGCCAGAGAGCAGCTTTAAGGAAAATGGTGCCTGAAGAGCTACAGGGATTTGAGCCCTGCAGCTCCCGCTGTGCACAAAAATAGGTACAATGGGATTGAATTCAGTGGCTGGCAGGAAATCACTTTCTCTCCCAGAACCTGTGAAATCTCCAGAGGGGCTTTTTATGGGTGAAGGCAGAATTGACTAGATGCCTGTGAAATCAAGTGACATCACAGAATCCCAGAATGGTTTGGGTCAAAAGGGACCTATGAGTCCGTCCCATCCTAGACCCTGCCATGGGCAGGGACACCTTCCACTATCCCAGGCTGCTCCAAGCCCCAGTGTCCAACCTGGCCTGGGACACTTCCAGGGATCCAGCCACAGCTCTTGTGCACCTCTGCCAGGGCTGCCCACCCTCCCAGGGAAGACTTTCTTGCAGTCATCTCATCTAAAGAAGCTCTCTTCTCTCATTCTAGAACTACTTCCCCTTGTCCTATCACTGTATCCCTGTGTAATATATATTAACTCTCCTGTAGAGTTTATTTTATTTTGGAGATTGGGGGGAGGGGGGGGGCTTTTTAAAAATTAAGTCAGTCTCAGTTCACCACACCAGGCAACATTTTTAATGCCAAAGAGACCATCATTGGCTGACAGCAATGAGATCACCATTACTAGCCATTAAATCCCTTTTTAGGAGGAAGGTTTTTTTGGCTAAGCTTTGAGGACATGTTGTAACAACCTGGTCTAGTAGAAGGTGTCCCTGCCCATGGCAGGTTGGAATAAGATGAGCTTTAAGGCCCCTTCTAACCCAAACCATTCTGGGATCTAGAATTATTATCCCACTGCTGCAAGGCAATGTCTTCCTGGAGACCTGTATGTGGGGTTTCAAAGCTTAGGCTCCACAGAATCCAACAGTTAAAAGTATGATGGATCAAACAGGCAAAAAAACTAATACTTAGTCTGTTGAGTGCTAATCATGGACATTCCCTCATCTCAGCTCTCCCCATGGATTGCCAGAGAGAACAAAATGTCAAACACTGTAGTAGAACAGCCAGGGTACTTACTAATTACAGCAGCTCAAACAAAGCGTTACATGGAGAGTCACAAAGAACATTTCTATCCCCAAAATCCCTCTGGATTTCTCTTGCTTTGGCTGCAAGCTGTTAACACTGCTCCTGTTTCTGAGCAGGAAACTGGCAGCTGCACACAGAATTTCATTTGCTGTGCATGACCTGCCTTCTGCACCCCTTTATTGCTTGTACAAAAATCTGCTTCCCCCCTTTTTATCCAAGCTGCAGAAGCCCACCTTGAACAGGGTAACAGCTGCTGTGTGGCTCCTCACTCTCTTCATGTTGGGATTTTGGATTCACAACCTAAATGGGAACTACAAGATAACAATTGAGCACTCCTCATCTTCAGAAGCATCTCAAACATAATGAGCATGAGCACAACAAACCTGAGGAGGAATACAGAGAATTACGTGCCATAATAATACAGTCAATTTGTTGTCCTAATTTTGGGTTATATGAAAGCACAGTAAAGTGAGGAGCCACGGAAGGTTTTCTTCAGTGCAAGCAGGGCCAATGAAACTAGTCAAACTAGACTGGAGTCCTACCCAAAGCAGAGGTGGGCTACGTCTTGTTCCATACAAATTTGGCAACAAAAGCACAGATAGCACAACTTCTTTGGGGTTTGGGTCTTTAAAAATCTTGGAAGAGCCTAAGGAGCACTTTTCTGTGGTGACAGCTGCTAAAGTTCTGTGTGCAGGCAACGCTTTCTGGTTCCTCCTTTCTTCTGCATTCAGGAGGACAGGTGCACTGCTGGACACAAAGCAAGTTTCATAGAAGATCCCAGCTCCAGTGACTCTTACTCATTTGAATGGCAAATATTGTGGAATGGCATATTTCCATCAAGCTGTTCAAGTCACGGGGAGTTTTAATTTAATATTAATTACTGAAAGCAGTTTTTAGCCATTTTCCTAAGGATGTAACAGAACATTCCATCAAGCCTGCAATGACACACTAAAGGACACACCAAAGAGAAAACAGAACACAAGCTGGTGCAAAATGGCAATATTAAGGCAATTAGTGGTGTTGGAACTGTTCAAAAAGGGATTTTTAATGGAATTTAAATCTATTAGAAGCACTTCTGACTAGTCTGAGTGTCAAACTAGTCTCGCTGAAAGACAAAAGTCTCCTGGAAAATTTAAGTGTGACCCTGCAGAGATAAAGACCTAATGCTGTGGAACCTTGAAAACGGGAATACAACAAAGCAGAGAGCTATGGTCCTGCCCTCCCTCATCACCCATCCTGCTGTCCACAAACATTTAAAACCCTTTTTCACCATTTACATTCCTAAATGCAGACACTTGTATTTCCTTTCAGTGTGAGAGTGCATTGCATTTGAAGAACAATGAAATCATTCCGATGTGCATGTCGGCCCAGAAAGCTCTGAAAGTGCATTTTGGTGTGAAATATTAATAGGTAGGAACAGAACACTGGCAGATTCTTTCTGTAAAAGCCCTAAAAATAAAATAAATAAAATAAATAAAAATCCACCAGAAAGAATTATGTAATTTTCAGCTTATCAGTGTTGACTAGAAATTGTGCACCTCTGGCTTTTATGCACTTTATTTGATGGAAATGTTCTGAAAAAGTGTTCATCAAGCTTTAAAAATGAGGAGAGGTGAGGAGAGGAGATGCATGCTTGAGATGAGCTAAAAAAAACCACCCGAAACCCGAAGAAAAAGCAATAAGAAGGCTCTAATTAACACAACTCTAGTCAACTGGAGACTCACTTCTACCAGTTTCAATGCAGTGGGCTCACATCTTAGTTAGAGCTCCATGAATTTCTTAGAATTCAGCTAGGATCGAAATAAAAATGTGCATTAATCCAGAATATTCCAATTGATGACAATCACAGGGAAGTCTCAGCAACAAAACTTTCAGAACTTAAAAAAAAATCAAACTAAAAGCAATAAATAAATGAAATTCTTTTCACTTTTGCATCAAAACTTCATGAAAATCACCTTCTTGGAAAGGAAGGACACATTTCAATAATCAAGTATATTTGAATATGGCTAGAATATTTAAGGAAAATACCAAGTTCATTAATTTTTCAAGGCTTGTGGTAATATTGTTGCAAGATTCAGAGTATTATCCTTAGTAATAACTGCTGTCATTTGCTCCTGTAAAGTTCAGAATTCAGCCAGACTGTATCATCTTTCTGTTTTAAGAGTTTATGCATAATTTCCTGTGCCTGTTTTGCATGCACTAAGATCATATACAGAAATCAAAGCCATACAGCATAAAAACAAGTGGTAAGACCAAAGAAAAAGCTCTCAAATGTTCATTTAATCCACAGAAACTCCTCCCTCCAGTGAAGAAGTACATCTGTTTCCACAGAGCCATATGACTAAAACACGCTGTCAAATTCATCTAATATTCAATGAAAATTAACATATGCTTGGGACTATTTCAGTCTCCATTCTCTGGGAGCTGGGTGTAACATGCAAACCTTGCACATCCATTCCATTCCAGTCTCACACCACTGTGTGGATAATGGTGTGTGTCAGCAGCAGGCAGTAGACTATCCCACCCCAAAAAGCTACACTTAACCAGATATCCAGAGATACCTTGGGCAAAATGCCTTTAATCCATGGAAATCAGAGTTTTCAGAGTAAGTGGGAGGGTACCTCTAGAGGTCCAAATGAGTCAGAACTAAACTACACGTGACTCAAGAGCTCAAGGAACATAAATCCCACAGTCTCTCCAGAGTCTTTTCTAGTGCTTGAAAATCCTCAGGCGGATTTTTTTTCTGCTACAAGAAAATCCCAAAATGGTTTAAGTTGGAAGGGACCTTAAAGTTGATCTTGTTCCAAGCCCCTGCCCTGAGCAGGGGCACCTTCCACTATTGTGTTTCTTTCTTCTTTTTCTGCCTGGGTCAGAGCTGGGATTGAAAGCACTCGCGATGGTATTTTGTGTTTGGACTCAGATGTTTATCAATTCTTATCTGTATTACAGTCTTACAAGTTGTGACTTCTCCAGCATTTCACTAGCAAGCTATAAAATGGCCCTTTATCTATCTCTACAAGGTCTTTCAAGGAAAAACTATCAAATTCAGAAATGACACCTAAATTATGTTCACTTTTAACCCAATAATAAAACCAATATAAAATAACCAATTGTAAAATACCACCCAAACCCATGGAGAAGCAGGTGAAGAAGAAGGTGAAGAAGAAGGTGAAGAAGAAGGTGAAGAAGAAGGTGAAGAAGAAGGTGAAGAAGAAGGTGAAGAAGAAGGTGAAGAAGAAGGTGAAGAAGAAGGTGAAGAAGAAGGTGAAGAAGAAGGTGAAGAAGAAGGTGAAGAAGAAGGTGAAGAAGAAGGATCAGTCTCTGCCCTAAAATCTCCATCTTAGCTTTATATTATTATATATTAGTATATTCTAAAACCTTAAACTCTAAGTTTTCCACCCTGTGAGATCACACACTTCTATTCAAGCTACACACCCACAATCCCACTTCTATCACTCAATTTTGGAAGCGTTCTCCACAACCTCAGGTCAAATGCAGTGTTCTCTTGAGGGTCTGCCTTTCAACACAGAAAGTCTAAAATTCTCAGTAACCAGGGTTCCAACATTCCACTATCCCAGGTTGCTCTCCTACTTGTTCCTGTGTTCCACCTTGTGTCCAGTGCCCCATTCCTGCACACCTCAGACACGCCTGGATCTATTTTCTCTCCACATTCCCACGTCAGGAAGTTGCAAATACAATGAAGATCCCACAGCACATTTCCATCTCAAGATCTCCTTGGGCACTGGAGCTGGAACTAGATGATATTTAAAGTACTTTCCAGCCAGGAAGATTCCAGGACATTTTATTCACCTAGGACAGGATTTACCTGGGAGGTGACCAAAAACATGCAGTCAGGCATTTACAAACCTCTAGCTAAGCTATGGAAAAACCCTTCAGCTTTCAGGAATATGCTACTTGTTTCAAATCCCTGACCAGGCTGAGAAATAACCTGTATAAGTCCTGTTGGTTTCTGTTTTCCTGCTGTCACAGAATAGTGAATAGGGACAGAAATAGTGAATCATCAATCCCATGGAGATAATATAAAGACAGTGCCAGGAGAAATGTTCAGCTGGAAAGTGTGGTTGGAAATCAAGTGAGCTGTGACATTCACCCCAGACCACTCTGAACAAGTTGCTTTCTAAAAACAACAAGGGAATGGGAAGCCAAGGGCACCTTTGAGTTTTGAAATGAAAAAGCTGGATTCAGTTGCTGAAATAGGAAGCAATGAAAAACTAAGTGTCAGAGAATTCAGAGATTAAAGCAACACAAGAACCCTTGCCAAATTCACAGGCAAAAAGAAAAATAGCCACACACCAGGTTTGAGGTAGGAAAACTCAGCTGAATTATCCATTTAGAGTGGTCTTCACACAGAAGACCCCACTCCTTGAAGGCTCTAAAATGTTTTGCGTTACTTAATAATTTGTTCTCAGCACAGCTGCTGCTGGAAAATCAGTTTGAGAAAAGTAGGAGTTTGGGAGGAAATGCTTCCAAGAAATTTAGCTCGGGTCACAGTCAGCAAGAACCAGCTGTCCCTCCATCCTCCACCCCAAAATGGGAATGTGCAGGTAAAGTTTTGAGCTAAAGAGTCTTTAAAAAAGAAGCACTAAAGGTAACAGAGTTAGCAGCTCTGACAAGAATTTCAGCACACAGGGAGAGGCAGGAGGAAGAGATAGAGTCAATGGAAAAAAATCCCCTGGAGGCTGAGGTCAGACTGATTAAGATGCTGTTTCAGTCAATATCCGCTGAAAACCATAGCTGAAAGCAAACAAACACTAAATATACTTTTTCAGAGTCTTACAAGGAAAAGACTCTCATGGAAAATGTATGAAGAAGCTTCCAAGTAATTATAGATAGGCAAAGTTAGATTTCTTTCCCTGACCATTATTTTAATTAATTATTAAACAGCTGCTGCTGTCAAGCTTATGTGCTTAAAAACACTGAGCAATGTGTTCTTTATAAGGGGTAGTTTATCAATTTGATTTTATGTCCATCACACAGCATTAAAATGAAAGACAAATGATTTAGAGTAAACCATGAATTTGATCCACTCACTTACACATTTCATTGCTTTCCCAAGTGCACAAGGAGCTTGGCGTGTGGGGAGGTTTTGATTGACTTTGAGAGTAAAAACAGCACGAGCTCAAGGTCAGGCACAGAGGGGAAGTGCATGACTTGTCTGGAGTTCAACTTCTGGAGAGCTTCTGCTTTTGGGAGACCCCCTCAGATTTTACATGCAGCAGTGGAGGACACAGAGCATCATTTCGACCCAAACCAGTCTCCCTGGAGTCACAGCCAGCTGCACGAAGGGGACCACAAACACCTGTCTCATTCTCCCTGCCTGAGCAGGTACCATTGACTCATAAATGTCTCTAGAACCCTTTAGAGCTGCTTCCAGAATATCCATTTCTGTAAGGCTTGGACTTTTTCCAGGGAAAGTCTCTCCTGTTTTGATCCTCTCCTTGCCTTTTTTCCAGTATTCTTAGCAGTGCAAAGCATTCACTCATTCTTTGCCCAAAACATTTTGTTCACAAGGTTAAAGACCACTCAAAATCCCAGGAGCAGAAGTTTTCTCCTAAGGACAGGAGGAAACTTTATTTATTCTGTGCTGTAGCTGCCCTGGCTTGCAGTGAGGCTGGAACAGCTCACTGGGTTTTGTGCTGACACCAGCCTTAGTCCCAGCTGGAAGTACAGCCTGGAAAAAGCAGTGGAAAAAAAAGTATCAGCTGGAAAATGTGACCAAGATGGGGCTGAAAAAATGCAAATATCTTCATCCCCACAACAGGCACATCAATTGATGAGGGCAGGTGAGAGTGGGAGAATATTTACTCCAGCAAGATTATCTGACTGGGGACTCTGTCTGTTGAGAATTCTGAGGGGAAAAGGGAGAAACCACAAAGAAATAAGAGTCACAGACCTGACAAACCCACCATGGAGACACTGACAAGGAACAGACCCTGCCAGTCCCACGGATGGATGGGCTACTCAGACACCACAGGCACCACTTCCATCAAGATCGGCATGAGGCAGGAATGGTGTGTGCCCCTAAAAACCAGCTACTGGGGGAGACTAATGGGAATGAGGAGCCTTGGAAAAGTGGTGGAGGAACAAGCCCTGCAAAACAGGAGCAAAGTTTTACCAGGTTTAACCTCCCTATTTGCAATACCAAGGATTAAGGATTTCAGGCTTGGCTTTGGTCTGCCTGAGGGCAGACTTTGCCTGAGATGAATAAGATTTAAAGTTACCTTCCAAGATATCAAACCCTACAGCAAGTTTGTGAACTCAAAAATGCTTTAAAATGTACATAAGGCAAGGCTGAAGCTGTCTGGGCTTATTAAGGCAGAGAGAGATTTTAAACGGGTATTTACTGAGGTTAAAAAAGCCCTCTAAGAACATCAAGCCCAACCATTAACCCAGCACTAAATGGTGTCTTTAAGCATCAAGACTGCATTGTTCTGAACACTTCTAGGGATGGTGATTCCACCACTTCCCTGGGCAATGCCTGTTCCAATGCCTGTTCCAATCCCTTTCAGGAAGAAATCTTTCCTAATATCCAGCAAGAACCTTCCCTAGGGCAACCTGAGGGCATTTTCTCTGGTCCTGCTACTTGTTACCTGGGAGAGGAGAGATATTTATCCGTTCTAGACTTAATTTTAGGTAACTGTTTCTGAATCAGAGTAATGGCAACACAATGGGCCTTTCTTTACAATTGCAAATCTTTCAAAGAGGGCCAAAATTTCCAAGGTTTCACCCTTGCTTCCCTGAAGACATCTGAAGCCAAACCTCCTCTTTACTGTTTCACTGTACTTACCACCAAACATCCCCTATTTGGGATTTTCTCACCATCACTACACAAACTTTGCACACCCAGTTCTATGTTGATTAGAGTTTGAGGACCTCAAAGACGTTGTGGAATCTTTAATTTATGGCAAGAGCTGTATGCTGTGAAGACTTTAAAGAAAATAATTGGGATTATAAGTTATTTGGGAAAGCCTGGATCTCGCAGCCATTGCAGACAGATCCTACGGCAAGCAGTGCTTTGTAGCCACTCTCCACAAAATGCTGAATTAAGGACAAAACATCCTGATAAACCGCAGGAAATCCTGCCCAGTCTCAGAAAGAACCAGCCTGCTGCAGCAGTGAATGTCTGTCACCTCTCAATGTGCTCCATTTATCACCCTGCTTGTCACTGATGCTGTGGGCTCCACAGGGAGTGGGGTACTCGTGGCAGTTCCTTGTTCCTCCCCGTTGGAGAGTGGAAAGTGCAGTAGATGTTGAGATGGAGAGAAGTCAAACATGCCCCTGAAGCAAAGTCTTGTACTTCTCAGGGCAGTGCTAAGTCTTAGAGAGAGCAACAGCAGCAGTAACTCTCCAAAGATTTGCAAGTCTGCAAGTTATTGGCACTAGGAACGTTTTTGGTCTCAGGCTCTCACCTGGGCACACACCCCACAAAGACATGGACCTGAATTTGATTAATAACTGCAATTATTGCTAATTAACAGGCCTTTAGGGGTCAGACCGAGGAAGGCTGTGAGTACACTGACAGAGGAGGACCAGAGACATTCCACCCAGAGCTGTGGAAGGAAAGGAGAAGGGTATGGAATACTGTTAAAATATGAAAAGGATATTAAAGCCAGCTTCAATTACCTAGCCTATAAATGCATATACCATCTGCTAGCAATTTTTTGCATCTCAAAAAGGAGTCTCAATCGAGTCAGCACCATTCAGCTTTTCACACACGGCAAGTGGCAGTATTAGAAAGATCCGTTCTGAACTTCCCCATCATGCCCACCTCTCCAGCGTCTCCAGCCTACCAGATGGCTGAAACCACAAAAGTAAAGAATGTCTTTGAAACCGCTGCTCCCTAATTTAGGAGGGAACACATTCTTAATCAAATGAAAAAAAGAATGAAAACATTTATGATCTCCAGCTTCTCTGAAGCTGCAGAGAAAGGTTTTCTCTCTGACAATATTAGCTGGCCTGGAATCTGCAGGCAGCAACATTTAAGAAGTAATTTGAAACTGAAAGAGTACTTTTGGGGAAAGTGTCTCAAATGTCAGACAGATCTATTAAGACAGCTCTTGACAGACAATCTTTAAGCTTTTCTTTTTTAGTGTGAAATTTGTATCGATTTTTAAAATAGCAATCCCATTACTACACATTAACAGCATGGATAAACATCTCTCCGAGAATTTAGGATTACAACGGAACAAAGAGAGAATGTGAGGGCAGTAATTTTCCATCACACAGTAGGTGAGTTTATCTGCAAATCAAGTCCATCTCTAAAGCAAATTTTCGGCACAGCAGGAACTCGGATGACCTTTTTTGTTACCCAGATCCACGCAGTACTCCCCACTCTGCTCCCTTCCCCGCAGTCAGCTCAACATCCTGTTACTCACCTTAATGCCTTCCCCGCTGCCAGACCAGGAAATTCCCTTTCTAATGTGTCCAATTGTCACAACTTCAGGAATAAAAGAGGAAAACCAGGAGCAAGTGTACCCATGCATGAGGCTCAGTCGGCAGGAATGCGGGAAATGGACTCCATCTCAGAGGTCTTTTCCAACCCAAGTGATTCTGTGAAAAGAAACACAACAGAAAAGGAGAGGCAGGCAGTTCCCTTCATAGCATTTTGGATTTCCAGGGCCAGAAAGACCAGACATGACCCTCCCCAAGCCCAAAGCCTGCTCATGGACTTGTCCCATGATGAGACCTGTAAGATTGACCAGACTCCCAACAGCACTGGTGTCACAGCCAAAATAAATAAATAAACAAATACTATTGCAGTAAATCCTGCTGTTCTCTTTCCCAGAGATTCCTTGAGCTCAGCAGGCTGGTGCATGCATCAGCCTCAGAGCAGATCACAAAATCCCAGAACAGTTTGGATTGGAAGGGTTCTTAAAGCTCATCTCATCCCAATCCCTTCTGCCATGGACAAGGACAACTTCCACCAGACCAGATTGCTCCAAATCCCATCAACCTGGCCGTGGACACTTCCAGGGATCCAGGGGCAGCCACAGCTGTGCCTCCCCATCCCCACAGGGAAGAATTTCTTCCTCATATCCCATCTAACCGTGCCCTGTGGCAGTGGGAAGCCATTCCCCTGTCCTGTCACTCCAACCCCTTGTAAATAGTCTCTCTCCATCTTTCCTGTAGGTTCCCTTCAGGACCTGGAAGAGTCAAGTAATGTTACCCTGGAGCCTTCTCTTCTCCAGGCTGAACAATCCCAATTCTCTCAGCCTTTCCTTTTGTCTCCAACAGTTGCCAGAGTAGTGTAAAAACAATTTACCCGATTCGCCCTGGATTCCAGATAGAGAATAGACTTCTGTAATGTCAAGATTTCTTTCAAAATCCAGTGTTTATGCCACTCATACACTTTCCCCTAAACACACACACATTTAAGGAGCTCATTTTCTAACAAGGCTTCACAACCATGGTTTGGATTATTTTAAAGCTCAACTTGCAGATTTACAGGTGCTCCTGGCTATCAGGACATTGGGCAACAGAAGGATTGCTCAGAGGGGCACAACAGTAAAGACTGGAGCCCAAGACTGCTCAGCTATGTAAAACCTGTGACAATGTGGCTGAACCTGGGTCAGGTCAGGGGCCATAACTTTGGATGTGGAAGAATTAAGTTAGAGATCCATGGTGGGGCTGCCTACATTATCCCAAAACATTCAGAGAGGTTTTAAATGAGAAAAATCAGATGCTATCAAAGTGTGATCTGCAAGTGCTACCTGATCAATGAGGGAGGTAGGGAAAATGGGAATAGAGAGTTTGCAGGGAAGCCTCTCTGCTGGCCTGCAGTGGAGAGTACCACCTCTCCAACCCCAGCATTCCTAAAGATTCCACCGCATGCTGAGTCTCTCCAAAATGTCTTGTAGTGTTGGAGGCCTAGCTGGGTGCCTTTGAAGCCGCTGGACTTCACTCCTGAAGCCTTCCTGTGAAACAGATTTTTTGGAATTCACTTAAGGTAACAAAATGAATTAAGCATTTATATTCTAGCTTGTAGAGTTATGTGTTGAATTTTAGCCTTTTACTTAAGAAACCTCTGCCAAGGTACAAAAGGGCATAAGAAAATGCAAATTTCTGCAGCTTCTTGCATAAAGGACTGAAGATACAAAGAACCCTGATAAAGAGGTTCCTCTGTCTCCAAGCCTATCAAGACTGACAGATGTACTCAGGTAAGCACCAAAGGACCAAAAGCGCACGCGCAAAGGAGAAAAGTTCAAAAGTTCAACCATGAGGAAGACCATGATCTTCAGCCTCAGAAGACCCCAAGAGACCCCCGTATGACCACCACAGCAAACCACGTGTGCCCAGAAGGGCGTGGACCTATTTAGCATGAGAGGTGAGGACAGGCGGGGCCAGGGGTTGAATATGCAAGGCAAAGTTGTGCAATGTATTGCATATGGAACATCTTTGGGAATAAAGGTGTGGGTCAGACCAAGGCTCAGGGCACAAGTTTTTGGAGAGATATCTCACTTGTGCCGGGCACTGACAATACATACCCACTTCATAACTATCCCAAGTTGTGGAATCTATCTATTTATTCTACGTATCGCTTCAGCTGCCCCATGGGAAAGAAGCTCCATGTAAGTCTGCTGCCTCCAGGCACATTTCTTTTCCAAGTGCTGTTCCTTCTGTTCCACCTCAGACAACCTCTGCTCATGTCCTGCAATTGCTTTTTCCGAGTTCCCTCTTACAGAACTGGCAGAGAGCCAGAACAAGAATAGACCTAATTGCTGCTCCAGCTTCTTTTGGGTGGCAAATAGCCTTGAATACCAGTGGAGATGGCTTCTCACATGGGCACAGCTCCAGACCCTCCCACCTTGCTACTGCATACTTTAGCAACCGGTGCCAGTAGTGGACCTTGAGCACCTCCACCTGGAGTGGCTGGATCGCCTCAGAGCCAGCACAGCTGACCAAAGGGATAGCCCACACCATGTAGCAGCATGCTCAGGCAAGAAAAAGAATATTTGGGGTCTTTATTTAGTTTCCCATTCTGCTGAGGGGGACAGGGAGCGAATGTGGGTCCCTGTGGGGTTGTGTCACAAGACAGCATCACTGGGTTCCCAGGTGTCCCACCCTCTCTGAAGATGTCACCCAGTATCTCAGAGCCCAGGTGTTACCTGGCTGATTGCAAAAGTTGAGCCATGACCTTCCTCAGACTCTCAAGTGCAGAAATGTACTGAGAGAGCTCAGAAATTTCAGCTAATCTTTCCATTAGAGCCCTGCTACACAAACTGTCAAAACTGAGGGTCAGAGGAATATCAATTTGCTTTCTGAGTGGATTCTGTGCCCTTAAGGCTACAGATCATAATGAGGAAAAACAAAAAAAAACCTCAAACAGGCCAAGTACTAGAAAGGTGATGAACCCCACACCATTAAAGCAAAGATTTAAAGGCAGGTACATATTCTACCTGATCTGATTCTGCTGTGAAATACCCAAGGCTGTTACAGAAGTTCACATTAGTTCTTCAAGCTCCATCAAGAAAGAAAGTTTGCATGGGCTTTGCCAAGAAGAGTGGAAAGTTCAGAGAAAAAAATAAAAGAGAAAAAGGTAGAACATTCCACTGTTTGCACAATTATTCTTACAGAGCCAATGGAGTGGGACAGCACAACAACACCCAGGAAACCTCTTCTTGTGCAAGCTCACTGCCACCCTGAGTCCAGGGCTGCTGCCTTTTGGAAAACTCCTCTTGCATCCTTTATTTGGACTGTGCTGCACCTCTCCCTGGCCTGGAAGGAGGAACACAGAAGAGAAAAAGGAGCTGTCCCATTCCAGGCCATGCCCATTAAAAGCCTGAGCTTCTTCCTCCAAAATATTTCTAGCAGAATACATTGAATATCCTGCAGGTGTAGCAAGGTTTGAGCACAACACTTCTTTTTTCCTGCCCCCCACCTCACTACTCACCTGTATTTCCAATTTCAGACAGCCAGGCTGAGTTCTATTCTGTCTGCTGGAGGGCCCCACACCTGGCCTTAACAGCTTTTTTCTTGAAGCTGTTTCTCAACAGAGCAGCACTAAGGAAAGCAAGTTGCAGTTTGTCCCTGCTGCTCCCACACAATCTACTTATGTGACTAAAAGCCAAACCTGTTTTTAAGTATCAATACTAAAAACCCACAGAATTCTTTCAGCCTCCAACTATAGTGAAGAAAAAGGTTTCGGTGTCCTTTTTAAAAGCAAGAATCACATTTTTAAATAGAATTTTGTCTGCCAAGATCCAGTCTCCTTCTGCCACTAGATGTCCCACAAGTAATGGGAGAATCCAGATGGGAGCACCGTAAGCTAATTGCAATTTGGATTTATTTTCATTTGAGCTGCTTTAAACTCTTAATATATTATTCAACTCAGTGAAAGCATTCTCAAACTTGTAAATACAACAAAAGACTCTTGCTGGATTGATATATTATTTTAACAGTAATTTTGATGGTATAATATTAGATGTTAATCCCATATTCAGGTTGTTTCTATGCTTTAGTTCTCTAAATTCTAAATATAATGCAATTCTAGCAGGAAAGCATTATAGTGAAGCTATAATGGGGGTCATGGGAACAGTTTTTGTTGGCCTTTATTTCAGCATTAAAATAAACATCAGAGCAAGAACTGTAAACTATCATTGAAAAAGGAAACTATGCTGTGTCACATCAGCCAGGTAATAAATGACAATCAATATAATCAATGTACAGGGTACCTTAGCAGCACCTACTCTGCAGCTGGACTTTGTGCCACTGTTCAGCACCCTCTGGGCGTTTGGCCACTTCCACGAGCTGCCCTTTATCAGCCCCTCTGTAAGGATGCTGTGGGAGACAACACCAAAAGCTTTAGTAAAGTTGAGGTAGACACTGGTCCTCCTTCATCCACCACTGAGAAACTGCATCATGGAAAGCTGCCACGCAATCAAACTCAATTCTGCCTACAGTGAAAGTGTTTTCCTTAGTGGGGAGTGGCAATATCCCCAGCCATGCAAGAAGCCTCTCACCCCTGCCTGGCTGTAATATACCAGGGGCTTTTGTGGGTTTTCCAGGAGGAAAAGAGAGGCAAGAAAAGACAGAAAAGAACTCCAGAGACAGCAGAAAACTCAGAAGCTTGACTTTCATAAGGCAACAGGGTTTCATCCCACAGCTGGCATAGCCCCATGTGCAAAAGAGATTTTCTGCTACAAGGGGTGGATCATTTCAGCCCAGTGTGGACACCAAACATTTGACAGCCACATAAATAAACCCTATTTTTATTTTGCAGAACAGTTTCCTGATTTCCTGTCACCACTCATACCTCAGCACACAAAACCCCTAAGCAAACCAAGGAAGGAGATGTTTTATTCATGAGTACAAAGCCCAACTGAGTTTTGAGAAACCTTATTGCTGCTTTTGAGGTGTCTCCTCTCAAGGCATGGAGCTGTGCAGTGCATCACACGGAAAGTGTCACAAGTCCCCAGCACAACAAACTTGGCAGAAGATGCACGGGGAATGGCCAGTGTGTGAGAAGAGGCTTCTGTCATCCATTGTCAGGCTGGAATTTGGTCCCAGCTCTACTTTGTGTATTCTAGCTGCTTAATCCAATTACAAGGAGTGACCAGCTAGGGATTAGGTGAGAAGGAAGTCAAAGAAGTTACTTTGGCCCAGGACTCAGATGACAGATGCCAAGTTACACAGTACAATTCCCTTGGTAAACCTGGATTTATTTCTGCAGCACTTCTCTTCAGCCATTGCAAATAAACAATTCGACAGTATATTCAGCTCAGGAGGTTTGCCCTGTCAGAATACAGCTAAGCTCAGACCCATCTCCTGCTTCATTAAATTGGGGTGCTGACCTATATAAACCACAGAAAATCTGCTCTTGAATTTGTCCTTGCTTTTCTAAGTGGTGTGCAAACTCAGAAACACAGATTCATTGCCTGTTCAGTGTTTACCTGTGAAACATTCCCCATTCTCACAAGTATGAAGAACAGCAATCCTTCCAATACTATCAGCATGTGGAGAAGTCTGTGAAGATGGAGCTAGAAGCAGGAGGCTGGCTGAGTGCAGAGCCACAAGAATCAGCACCCTGATGGCACCAGCAGTCCTTGACTGCCCTGAGCAGCCTCTGCTTGCAGTCCTGTTGATGCCTTAAAGAGATGGAGCAGAGCTAAGAGGAATAAAGTGGGTATTTATTGAAGTGCTTTCCATCCTGGCAGTACCAGAGCCACGGTCGTGGCTCTGCCCAGATGGCTCCAAGATGGAAGCAAAATAGGGCTTGGTCATGAGATCTCTCATTTTTGTAGGTTTTAGTCCATTTGCATTCAGGCATTAACTATCCAATTAATAGCTTCAAATGATGAAGTTTCATCCTCCTTGCTTGCTTGCCCGCCCTCCTCTTCTCATGTTGTTATGCTTTGGTCCTGAAGTTTGACAAGATTGTCCTTGAGTCTCCAGCTGGACTTAGGATTGTTTTGTCTTCACCATCCTGTGAAAAGATCCTTGTGACACTTCATATAAAGCTAAAGGTACAGACTAAAACAGAACAGAACAACTTAAAACCCAAGGTATCACTGTCCAAAAGGCCCTGCCTCCTTTTCCTGATACTCCTGGCTCTTTGGAGAACCACAAAGTTCCTCTCACTGGGATTCAGCCGGATGCAGGATTTGGCCACATTTCTCCCCCACACACCCCTGCCAGCTTCCACAGGCACCATGCAGGTGAGGGCAGCAGTTTCCTGCTGAGATGCAAACCCTTTCACTGCCCAGCACCCAAACATTCCTGTGCAGGTGTCATCAACCACTGTTCCTGCAAACCCTGGCTCATGGTCTCAAGGGTCACTCCGTATTTGCTGTCCCAAAGCCAATGGAACTGGGGCAGCTGGACACAATCCCAACTCTGGGAACACCCTGTGGATCCAAATTCCCCCTGTGACTCTGTAAGAGCAAGTGGCAGGGGACAGGCCAACATCTGGAGCTCCAACATCAGGCTGCAGGACAGCTCCTTGGAAACTGGATTTGTCTGAACTGCACAGTGGATTGTTTGTAAGCACTAGATCAATGCCTTGCAGACAGAATAAACCCACTGGTTTGTTAATAAGGAGATTGAGTACATATTTCAGTCTCTTGCCTAGATATATGTCACCTCTGCAAGCTGAAAGGAGAAGCAGGCAGTGAATATTTTGACAAATATTCTAAAGGTTGTACCAACATAAGCTGATGGAACACACAAATAGGGAAATCTCCACATTCTTTGCATTATTACTTTCTTATGAATTAGCCCAAGAGGCCCATAGATTGCTAGCTGAACTTTGTTGGAATAGTGTTACTTAAGTGCTCTAGTCCCATTTCTGGTTTACATATATTTAACTCTCCCTTCCCACAAACTTTGTGTTTTAACAAGTAACTGATTTCTTCAGTGGAATATTCTCCCTTTAAAGATAGCACTGTAGGGGCAGGTCACTGGTTTGGCAATCTTTAAGCTTAAATCCATTTAACCTACTAGCCCTCAACCTTATTTTTCTGATTTGGCTGAAGGTGGATCTGTCTGGGTACATGAGTTGACTTGCTTGTGAAAGCAGATGGCATTTTCCTTCCCCAGCTGAAACAAAGGCACTCCCAGAGCAATTCAAACCCTTCCACACTGCCATCCTCTGGCAAAATATGCATACAATATTAATGACAGTTATTTTTGTCCTGTGGCACATGCAGTCCTAGAAGAAGAGTGGGAATATTTTCCTAGTTCCTGAAGAATCTTTACTGGAAAAGATCCAGTAAGTCTGATCAGAATTGAAATTAGAGGGATGTTCCCCCGCCACCCCCCATCCAAGTGCATCTTTCTTTTATTACTTCTGCGAAGATGAATATGTAGTTATCCATAAAGGTATCACATTATAACAGGATATCTAAGGATAATATTATTAGAATGCATGTTTTTCAAGCTCAGAAGCTACAGGATAAAAAGAAAAAGGTCAAAGCAGACTTAATACAGAAAGGAGTTTGCTCTTGGAACGTCTGCCTAGCCAGATGCTGGATGACTGATCCTGTCTGGGGGATGTCCAGTACAAGAATGACAAAACTCACTCAGGACCTGCTGAATTTGCAATCGACTTAGGCACTGGCATGGTTACCTAAAGTACCTGGACTAAAACAAGATCCTGGCACTGATGGCTGAATTTCCCACCTCTAATCCAGGCTGCCAGCAGGAAAACGACCAGGTGGCAAACAAGGAAAGCAATTCCTCAATCACAGACAACAAGGCACCAGAGTTTTGTGTCAATTGAACATTCTTGAACTCTTCCAGGGATGGGGCAGTCACAGCTTCTCTGGGCAACCTGTGCCAGAGCCTACCGACCCTCAAAGTCAGTAACTTTTTCCTAATATAAATCTAATGTAAATATCGCTACAGAGCTCTCATGTTAAGAATTCCCACTTCTGTAATGAAGATGAATTTATCCCAGGACTGTGTCCAGGCAATTCTCTCTGCTATGGACCTCAGCTATGAAATGAAAACAGAGCCTACAACAGCAAAGAAAATAAATCTGACCAGTGCCATGACTGTGTGCAGTAAGAATTGGAAAAGTGTCTCCCTTAAATAACCCTTGACAGAAAACAGCAAGCACTCACTGAGACCTCACCTAGAATTAAAAGCTGCAACACCTGCTGGGCTTTAAAGAACACACAGAAGGTACCAATGCAGGTGTTACACAACAACAGTGCATGAACTGGAGGGGATGTGCTCCAAAAGGCTGCTGAAGAGGTGTTGTGCAGCAATTGCTTTCTCCTTAACTCTGGGGTCTGAGTGCCAGAATTCAGGAGCAGACTGTTGGCACTCCTCTCCTGCAGTAAGCTGCAGGAACAGGCTGCCCAAGAGCTACCCCAGGAGCCTGGAACTGGCTGAAGCCATGAGATGGATAATTGACAACACCAGAGTCACGCTGACAGCAGTGTCACCCACTCCTGTGCAGGTCTGGTGCAGCAGCAGCAATTCACCTTCCCCCTGGGGAAAAACAGAAGTGTTCCACCAAACCTGAGCGCAGACCCTGGGGATTCCCCTGGCTCCCAGCTCACCTATGAGCCCACCTGCAAACACAGCTCTAACCCCGGGATGCATGCACTGGATAAAGCTTGGGAACCACTCAGGGAAGCATGGACCCCCACACTTACTGTGTACAGCATCCACTTGCAAATTCAGCTGCATTCAAGAACTGAGACCTTAATTTGGCATTTCAGACTGCTGCATTTGCTTTGGTAGTTTTCCTATTACTGTTGTGAATAGTGCCTGGGCTCCTACATAATTAACAGCAGCATAATGCCTACAAAGTGCTTCTAATTTGCTAGGCTGCCTTTTCATGCAAGTGAAAAAAATTTAAGCAGACATTAGCAAGCAAGAGGCAGAGTCCCACACACACTGCTGGTGGAGTTCCTGCCTTGAGCAAAAACCTGAAATGATTAAACTATCCACTAAAAAAATCTTAAAAGTGAAAACCAACAGACACCAGGTGATTCCTTTGCACTGAAAGGGGCAGTCTATCCTCCTATGGTATGAGATCATGAATGTGGTCCAGCCTTCAGTTTTGAGACTGAGATACAGAGATGTGCCATTTCTTATAGAGTGGGCTACAGACAGATATCCTGTCATTTTCTGCCCCACACAGGTCTCTCTGCTACTGTCCAGTGTCTAATGCTGATCCAGGCACTGTAGCAATTCATGTTTCCCCAAATTAAAGAAGAAACCTAACAGATTCAACCGCCCAGCCCTGGGGCAGTTCTCTCCCCCAGGTACTCCATACAAAATCTCCCATGAGACAATCTCTTCTTACTCTCCTTCCTCCTGAATCCCTTTAATAAGCCATTCCCTTTTATCAGAATCCTTTCTGTCTGTGCTTTTTTTCCTACCATCTCTTCTCCCTTCCTCTACCCTTCCCTTTTTTTTTTTAACTGCCAGAAAAAGAAGTTCTCATTGAGTGCAGCTGCATTTAACTGAGGATTTGGAATTCTGCAAGATGCCCTGGGTTGCTGTGGACAGCATACCAACCAAGCCTGAAAAAAGCTAGAGGAAGAACCACACACAGCCCCTACATCTCAAGTAATTCCCACGTTCCTGTCAATGTAGCTGATGTTTGGTGCTGCAGAGATTTTCCCTCAGCCTCAGAATGGGAAGCAGGCACGGCTGGGTGTTTATCTTTTGGCAAGTGCTCATTCCCTTTGGTATCCAACAAGCCTCTTTTTAACTTCCCTGATAACAAGTACATTGTTTACAGCAAACATTCTCACAGAAGAATGTAGCTTGCACCCGAGGTCAGGCTCGGGGAGATGTTTATTAGCACAGCTGAAGGGATTTGCAGCAGGTAATTCTGCCTCTATTTTTCTCTAGTACCAAAGAAGCAATATGTGTGGATTTTTAGATGCAAGGTTTCATATCCCTATGAAAATAAGTTTTACCTGAACATCCTCCTTTCCTCCTATTTTCCATTAGCTCCTAAGGCTAAATACAACATCATAGAATCCCAGAATGGTTTGGATTGGAAGGGACTTTAAAGCTCATCCCATTCCACCTGCTGCTATGGGCAGAGACACTTTCCACTATCCCAGGTAGCTCCAAGCCCTGTCCAACCTGGCCTGGAACACTTCCAGGGATGGGGCAGCCACAGCTCCTCTGGGCAATCTGATGTAATCCTCATGCAGCATGGAATATCCCTTTGGTTGGTTCAGGTCAGGTGTCCTGGTTGTGCCCTCTCCCTGTTCCTCACTGAACCCCAGCACAGCTCAGCAACAGCCAA
Organism: Taeniopygia guttata; assembly: GCF_048771995.1. Taxonomy (NCBI): domain Eukaryota; kingdom Metazoa; phylum Chordata; class Aves; order Passeriformes; family Estrildidae; genus Taeniopygia; species Taeniopygia guttata. The sequence continues at coordinate 2,917,163 of NC_133032.1, read as the reverse complement.
AACACCCCATCTTACCAATACTGCATCAGTCACAAATCCAAAACATCATACAGCCTGCTGTGAGGAAAATTTACTCCATCCTATCCATACTAGTACAGCAAGACAGCCATCATTACCTTACTGTTATATCCTTTAAAGGAACACAGTCTGTTCCCACCATTATGTTTTAATTTAATCCCTGAGCTTGTCAAATAAATGTTGGTACAACATTCTGAAAAAAATCCAGTTCAGAATAAAATTATTAAAAAAAAAAAAAAAAGAACACTAATTATTTTTAACACTGATTTTTTAAGCTCATTGCAGCTGCAGCAGGGATTTCCCTGCATGTCAATGCTTTTGTGCTGCCCCTTTGGGAATGAGACTGTTCCTAAAGAACTGAACAGCAGCAGGGACCAACAATCCCTTCCTCACCTGGGGGAGGTCAGTAAAGAATAAGCATTTAGTGCCCTGAGCAGCCCCACCTGGGACCTCCTCCCCCAGACCAGGATCTCCACGCCAACCAGGACAGTCCTGGCCTGAGTTAGGACAAAGGAGTGTGCCAGGAGTGCATCCAGCACATCTGCATGAACCTCTTGGACTCACTGCCTCTTCACCTTCACAGGGATTTACCTTCTTGTCTCCCCATTCTGCTAATGGAAGGGCTATGCCAGGAATGCCCCAACAGGTTCAGCATGAAGCTTCTCCAACTTTGGCAGGAGGCAACAAAGGAAGGGCTTTCAAGCACTACACAGAAGCAGAGCCCACTTCAAGGGGACTCTTTCACCCCCCAGCCTTATCATAAGAGCTCTTCAATTATACACCCTCCTTCTCCAGCAGCTTGAGTACTCCTCTGCACTATAGACCAAACCTAAGCCAAATTAAATACTGGTACCAGTGGCCACAAACCTGTCCTCCTTCACACAGCATCACTTTTCAATGTGCTCACCCCTGTTCCTCAGCAGCTTTGGGTGAATATTCATTTCTGTGTCCTTCTTGGCTTTAATACAGGAGACTGTGCACATTTGAAGCAAGGCCACTGCTCAGCACTCACTCATTCCTAGGAAGAGGATGAAAAGACAAACAGTACGTGACAGATATTTCTCAGTCACCTCACACATTGCAGCAGCAACACAGCCCAGGAATGCATGAAACAAGCAGCTTTGCTCTTCATTTCCTTTCCAAGCTGCAGAAGAGACATCGAGCTCTCCAGGACTCCACTGTGTCCGTGCAGCAAAACCTGACACCAAGGACGAGCAATTACAGCGACCCCCCCAAAATGAGAATGCATCTTCAGCCGCTGCACTCACCAAATGCTCAGGCAGGTAATTAGGTCACAGTCTTGGACGTGACAGGGAAAACAATCCCCCTGCCCTGCCAAGCTAACAGGCTCCATCAGCCAAACTCTCCCAAACTCTTAATTAAGGTTTCAAAGTGCTGGGGGCACAGGTTTGGCTGCTCCCCCCGCAGGCTGGGAAGTGCTGGCATACCTTTTTTCACCATTAAGTGTCTACATCTGCAAACAAATCCCGGGCAGAGCTCCGGCTCCTGCTGTTTGATGGCTTTCACTGCAGGCAGGCAGATGAACCGAAGGGAATTTAGGGCCTGGGTTTGACAAAACCCAGCTACGAACCAGCTGACACGGGGCTGTCAGCACGCTGTCAGCCTTCAGAGAGAGGAAACGAGGTTATTCCTGTATTCTGCAAAGTACTAGGGACAGACTTGAGTGAGGGCTGAAGATAAAAAGAGGATTACAGCTTAAAGGAAGCTGGCACCCCAGCTAGGGAGCAGTCTGGGCCTTCCGGCCATGCTCCATCACAGCAGCGCAGCTGAGCATCTCAGAGCTGTTAGACCTGTGTCCATGATCTTGTGCCTGTAGAATCCCAGAATGGTTTGAGTTGGATGGGATTTTAAAGCTCATTTTCACCCCCTGCCATGGGCAGGGGCACCTTCCACTATCCCTGGGTGCTCCAACCTGGCCTTGGACACTTCCAGGGATCCAGGAGCAGCACAGCTTCTCTGGCCACCTTGTGCCAGGGCCTCAGCACCCTCAGAGGAGGAATTCCTTCCTAACATCTGATCGAACTCTGCCCTCTGTCACTTTAAAACCATTGCCCCTTGTGCTGTCACTATCTGCCCACCTCCTTTGAAAACCTCAGAAGGTTTTCAAAGTTTCAAAGAAGTTGAAACCTCTTGTTTACATTCCAAACTTGTGAAGTATATGATGCTTTTAAGCCCAGATTTGGTGCCTTTGTGCATCTTTAGAAATGAGAATTTAGAACCTGTACTGTTCTGCTATCCATCCAGAGAGCTTCCTCCCAGAGCAGGACCCAGCACACTGATGGTGGCAAATCAGAAATCCAAGTCCCTCCAGCTACAACAGATGCGCTCTCATTTTCTGCTAATTGACTTTGTACTCACTTCCTATCCCTGACAGGTCATTGGCAACCTAAAAGGGCCCATGACTAGGGAGTATTTGTGACCATCAAGCTTCCAATGTTATTTACCCCACCAAAGGTGAGAGGCAGAGGAAATTCCCAGCCAAACAGGGAGTCTCAGCCCGGAAAGAAGAGCCGTCTCTCTCAGGCTGTAACAGAGCCCAGCACATTCTGGGCAGTTGTTTGCTCCCACACCATCCCATCCCAGAGCCAGCTTGAATTCCTTGTCCAGATCAGCCTGTGCTTGTTCTTTCCTTGTTTGCTTCACAGTTGCCATTGTTTGTTTTCCTTCCCCGAGTCCCTGCTGTTTCAGCAAGTCATTTCAAGGCTTTTGGTAAATGCTGTCACAGAATCTTTGAATCACTGAGGCTGAAAAAGAGCCCCAGGATGATCAAGTCTATGCCTTGAGGAGCAGCAAGTATCACCTATGCCAAGGTGTTTACTGCTTGAATTCGGAAGCATTGCCAGAAGCCGCTCTACCAAGTCCTTCACTTGACAAAGATGTTTCCTTCTCCTCTAAGGTCAGCCCAAGTTTTCTGATCCAGAGCATAACACCCACCTAGAAGGAGTCTTCCTTTTTAAGTACCAAATCCTGAGTCAGGGCTGTTTAGCCCTGAAGGAGAATGAACCCTTTTATGTCTCCACCTGCCCAGCCTCCAGTGTGCCCTTGTAGCACCAGAGCAGATTCTCCCAGGCCTCCTTTGCTTCCCTTACCCTCTGCCTTCCTTGGCAATCCAATTGCATTTTTCTTTGTATAACCCAGGAACCCAAAATGAAAGGCACAACAAATCTGTATGAGCAGCCCTCTGGATTTCTTTCTAATCCTTTGTTTTATTTTCAGCCTTTTGGAGGACATGCCCATAGCTGGGCCACCAGATGCACACCACTGGCCACACAGCTTATCCAGCTGGCACCAGGGGCTCCCTCTTCACAGCTCCCCAAGAGCTGAAGGGCAAAAACATTTCAAATTCCTTCCACCACAGCCCTAACTGCTCTAATGCTAAGCTTTTACACTTGCTAAGAGATGGGAATCCTCCTCAAATGCAGGGCAGGGAGCTCCTCCAGCACTTCAGCTGTGAGCTCAAAAAGCAGCTTACCGGGAGGAACAAGAGGCCGAGCCTGAGCTGGAGGCAAATTGTCATTTTGTCATTGTCATAGCCACTAAAAACCAAACCTGATGGAGGACAGCACAGCCGAACAGTGCCCCAGCTCCTCCAGAATGCCACTGACTTGAGTTACTCCATCAAAAGCAGTTATTTGTGCTTCAGGCACATTTAGGCACGCTACTAGAGTACCAAAACACACAAAATTTTTGGTAGAGGTGTTATATCCACGTGCTCTAGCGGAAGTGAGGAGTTAAACTCAATTATTTTTCTAAGGACAAGAGACTATGACTGACAGTTCACTCCTATTTACAGAAAAGGGATCCAGTTTAAATCCTAGGAACTGAATTAATCAACAGAGGCTGCAAGAGATCTAGCTATTGCCTGTGCTGAAGCACAAACTCCATTGGGAATGATCACTGCTGAGCTGAGCACAGGATGGCCAGGCAATGCTAAACAGGGCTTGGGCTCTCCTTTTTTCCCTTCTCTTTCTACCTTTTTGTTTTCCACACATCAAAGTCCCACTGAACACTCTCCTCCTTATCTGCAGGTTAAGGGATTGGGTCCAATGCAGGCCAGGGAAAGGCCTTTGTGTCTAAGAGCAGGTTAAAAGTCTCTTCTCTCTGGTTTGGGCACAGCATTACTCAGAGCTCACTCTCCCTACCTCCTTTATCACCCATTAATGCAGCTAGAACAAATGTCCAGGTTGGCCACCATTATTTATGACAGTTTGGGCTCATAAAAGTCAAAAAAGAGGATTTATGCTCGCCTGAGTGAAGAGGTTAAGCGATACAGTACTGAGCCCTACTCGAAATACATCTGACACAGGGCTTAAAGTATTTTAGTCCTGAACTTCAAATCTGAGTTGTACCAGTGCTGTCCAAATCCTCCTAAGCCAGTTGGAAGTCAGTCTCTACATTTAGTAGAGTTAGGTTGGAAAGGGTTCATAACAAAACAACACATATGGACCTAGTATAAAAGAAAGGGGGGGGGGAAGAAAGGAAAAAGCACAAGATCAGATAATTACACCCCAACAGGGAGAGCTGCTAGACTTTAATATTATTTGTGCTATTGAAAAGTGAAAGCCTCATCCTTTTTTGTGGATCTGATGATTCTGATTTTAAATCCACTTAATGAATACAATTAATGAGATTGCTGGGCAGACTGGATGTGGTTCGGTCAATACTTGCAACTTATATTTAAATAAAGTGCTCCCATCCGCTTCTACAAACACCTTGTTTGAGCCAATTTGGGGTCATCCCTGTTAGCACTCTATCAGCCACAGAAACTTATTTGGTATTTAAACAAAAACCCTAAGAGCTGGCAGTCAGCTGGGGTGCAATGCAATAAAGCAGCTTCTCCTGCTGGATTTCCCTCTCATGGCAGTTACGGACACTTGTCACCAGTGGTGTCACCTGCTCAGAGCCAAAGGAACCACACCCATGAGGTGGGTCTGCTTCAGGAAGCTCTCCACAAATCCCTGGACCTGCTCCAGCACCACAGGCTGGGAGAGCTGGAGGTGTGGAGAATGGAAGGTTCTGGGGAGAGCTCAGAGCCCCTTCCAGGGCCTAAAGGACTCCAGGAGAGCTGGAGAGGGACTGGGGACAAGGCACGGAGGGACGGGACACAGAGAATGGCTCCCACTGCCAGAGGGCAGGGATGGATGGGATATTGGGCAGGAATTGTTCCCTGGGAGGGTGAGGGCCCTGGCACAGGGTGCCCAGAGCAGCTGTGGCTGCCCCTGGATCCCTGGAAGGCCAGGTTGGACACTGGGGCTTGGAGCATCCTGGGACAGTGGAAGGTGTCACTGCCCATGGCAGAGGATGGAACAAAATGAGCTTTAAGGTCCTTTCCAACCCAAACCATTCTGGGATTCTGTATGCACAGCCTGCAGTTACTGGACTACATGGTTAAAGTGCAGCTACTATTGCTGACAAATCCTGTACATCAGCTCATAAATTCTGTCTATTTCTTATTTTTCTAAACCTCTTGTCTAGATATATAGCTTAAGGGTAATGCTTTTTGTGGGAAAGATGAGCTCAAAATAAATCCCTTCATTCTCAGTTAAAGAAAAAATATTTTCATAATTCTAACTGAGCTGCATTAACCTCAAATTTTAAACTGCTTCAGATCACTATTCTTCCACAGGCATCTCATTGACACAGTTATCACCAGACTTCTCCATAGGATCACAGAATCACAGAATGCTTTGGATTGGAAGGGACCTTACAAAGCATTTAGTTCCAGCCCCAGCACAGACGGGACACCTTCCCCTTTTGTTTTCTGTCAACCTGGAAAAAATCCCAGCTTAGTTAAATTATACCGTTAATGTTTCCCCAAAAGGTTTTAACTAATTATTTTCAAGGGCAAGAGGAAACAAATAATAAAATGACTATTTTAGTGTCAAATACACACAACTCCTGCTTCAAAACCAACTCACCTCCAGGGAGCAAAGCCCTGGGAACGGAGCAAGACCTAGTTTTCAAATTCACTCCATCAGCAGCTTGTGCTCTGAGCTCATAAAACACAAACAGTTTTGGGGCAAAATAGATACTCAAGCTCTTTTTTAACGTTTCAGTGATTTCCAAGTAACACTTGCAGACTCATCACCCGGGTGCCACATGAATTGCGAATGGCTGGAGGAAGGTGAGGGGAAGGAATAGAAATCCTAACTGTTTCAAAGGTGCTCAGCCTCAGTTCCCACTGAAGGCTTATAAAAATCTTTTGCTTCAGCTGCATGTGACTTATTTGGCATATTTTGATCTTTGGGAGCAGAATGGAGGTTTAAATTGGACACCATCACCTGAAAGAACACTGCAGGAACTTTTAGATACTAAGCAAGCGATCAAGACAAGCACTGTAACTGTGGAGATACAACTGCATCACTCCCACGTGGAAAACAGCCAGGAATGATTTCCCAAGGTCAGAAAGATGCAATCCTGCAGCTGCATACTATTACACTGATATAAACTACTGCAACATGCAATTAAGAGGAGTAGAAGTAAAAATAAAGCTCTATTGTAGTGGGTTCACACCAATACTATTTACAGAGTAAGTGGAAGCTTTATTCTAATAACCTGCGTAAGAGAATTTGGGCAAGCTTGATCCTTGCATTGGAGGCAGGAGGTGGAATCAAACAGCAGGATGCAAGGATCTAAATGAGCAGGACTGCAAAGCCAGCAGCTGTTCCTTGCTTGCTCCTCTCCTCTGTTTTTCTTCCCAGGGCAGAAGATGGAGCTGGCACGTAAGGAGAAGATGCTGGCTGCCAGTGAGTAGCACTGTTCAAGGAGCCTTGTTCAAGGACAGCTGAGCAGAACTGCCAGGTCCCTGCAGTTGCTCCAGAATTCCCAAGCCCCTCTGAAGGCACTGCTTGGCATAGCGCAGCACTTACTACAGCAAATGTGTCGTGGGAGGGCTGCTGGGGAAATGAGGCTTTCGGTGTCTGGAGAGAACAGACAAACGATTGTTTGGGAAAAGCTATCTACCCCCCTCTTCCCACCAGTTTCATCCCTGGGTGAAAACTCCCTTTCTCCATCAGACGTCAGGACACCGCAGCTGAAGGGATCATCTCCTGTTAAAGAGATGCTGGTTTTTGCCACCGCTACACAAACTGACACAATCACAGCACAAAAAGCAGTCAGCGGAGAGCCTGTGACCATCCCACCACTGGCAGAACATCCAGGCCACAAAGAGATGAATAGGGAAGAGATTGTCCTTTCCCAGATAAAAGGACACAGAACTACAGGTGCAAGGGGCTCCAGCTGGCACAAAGGGCTCTTCACCTGAAAAATGCTGCTTTAAAGTCACTTCTGGCATTGGCTGTAATTAATTGTTGCCAATACAACCCCGGTGAGTGTAAATGAGCCCTCTTAGCAGCATTTCACACTTCACATTTCTAGCTTAGCAACAGAAGTAGAAGAGGAGTGAAACATTGGAGATTATTGGTTCATTCAGGTATTGGGGAAGAGGCTCATGTGTCCTGGTTGTTACTAAGGAAAAAACAGAAAGGCAATAAACCTTCTCATAATTTCTGAATGGGAAGTGGGGGCAAAAATTTAGTTCCACTTTGTTACTATGCTGCTCTATTTTTAATTAGCAATAAATTAATCTTCCCCAAGCCTAGTCTGTTTTGCCCATGACTGATTGATGAAGGACCTCCCTGCCCTTATCTGAGAACCCACAAGATTTTTTCACCTCGTTTTCTCCCCTGTCCCGCTGCAGAGGTTCATCCATGCCAGATGAAAAGGAAGCTCTAGCAGATCAGATTTCAGCAATCAGATATTTTGCCGGATGATCAGCTTGGAGAAAGCTGGCTGGTACATTGGCTTATCAGGGAAGAGGGCATAGCTCCTACATCTGTAAGGGATTAACCTGCTCATCCTCAGAGGGCAGCACAAGAGTTTGGCTCAATATAAAAAAGCAGCTGCTCCCCCAGCCTTGGAGGAAGTCCTTGGCTGTTTTGGCAGCTCAGCAACTTGTAAGGCTCAGTTCAGGTCTCTTGCAAGCCTGGTACCAGAGATGCTGGGTTAGCAAACTGCAGGGGCTGTGCTCTGCCAATGACAACAGACCTGCTGTGCATCTGTGTGGCAGGGCAGAATCCCACAGAGGAGGAAAAAGACAAGCCTTGAAGAAAAAAATGTAATAAAATGATAAAACTACTTGAGCACTGCTGTCATTTTGAACAACAAAAAAGTCAGGGTGGAAGGGAAGATGCAAAACAATGAGTAACCAGCCTGAGAAGGGTAAGGGGCAGGAAAAGAATGACCCTGGTTATCATCTATGTGAAAAATGCATATTTTATTATTGGCTTTTGGCAAATATTAATATTATGTGTGTTATGTTAGAAAGTTATGCAGTATTAATTCTCTTAAGTAGTGTGTTAAATATAGTTTTAGGTTATAACAATGTTAAAATAGAAACTATGCAATGTAAGATATTTTTTTACTAACTCAAGAAAGAGATGAGATAATCAAGAAATTCTTTGCACAGAGATAACAGCGACAGGACACCTAAAGAGTTACTGCCTCCTTATCAGAAAAGACAAACATTCTTCCACCTTCTCTCCATCTTTATGGAACCACCAGGATTAAGGAGAAGTTGACAAAACCCAGAAAAGGTCTTAATTTGCAAGGAATTTATACATCATGTATGAGATATATGAATATGCAACAGGCTGTTGCTTTTAAGGGTTATTCTTTTTTTCACAAGGTATGTTTTTGGCAGCTTAGTGCCCAAAAACATCCGGACATCCGTAATTCTTTGCTTTTTATTGTCTCGTAGTGTCTTAATCCTCACTGTCCAAATTTTTATTACTCTAATTTGATTACTCTCTTTATAACTACTTTATCACTAATAAACTTTTAAAATTTAAAAAAACAAGTCATAGGCGTTTTTCACAATCTACCCTCCCAACATGGCCCTGCACAGCCACCAGGACGCTGAGCATGGGACTTGCATGGCATCATCTGCCTGCTGCCTGAGCTGGGACTAATAACTTATCAAGCCTGCTCTTGCACATTTGCAGCAAACCCAGGCTCTGCAAAGCCACTGTGCAGCGTGTCAGAGCAATTCCATGTGCTCGTGATGAGCTCTTTGTCCTCTTCACAGCCAGTTTCACCCTTTGTGCAGAGCACTGAGCCAAAGCCCACAGACAAATTTAATTCAGGATAAAAATGCGTTTGCCAGCACGGTTTTGTCATACTTCATTGCCTCAGTCTTGGTCCCATTGCAAAGAGGCAGCTGCAGTTGAGTTCTATCCAGTCACTTTGGTTTTGCTAAATTTGGGAATATAACACAGGAGTAGCATTTGTGCATTGGCACAAAACGGAAGATATATTTTTCCTGATACAACTTTCATTTGTACAATATGCACCACAAATCCAGGATGAAAATGTTAATTCCAGGAACTACAGTGTTCTCAGAAAGCCTTTCTTTCAACTTACATTCACCCATCATAAAGTACTTGCTGTTCAAGGTCTTGCCAAGTGGGTGCTTCTCCTCCTGGCAGTTTATTTCACCAGCCAGGAATCTCCAGGACTGATTTCCTCTGCTACCACCAGGGCAAGCAAGGGTTTCACTGCTGTTTCAGAGACCAGCACTTAAACATAGCCTACAGTTTTTGTTGTCCCTTCAACACAGCCCAAAGCTTCTGAAAACGCCTTAAAAAGAAAGGCAAATCCTGTGATAAACCAGAAGTTCTGTCACAAAGCACATTGCAGCAGGGGACTCATAGATTAAGTTATGAAGATACATCACATTTAAATTGTGATCGAAGGTTAATCATACACTAATTATTGTGCTCCCAGGTTTCCACCTGCTGCTGGATGCTACAGTGCTCAGCACACTCAGCCATCAATAACTTCACCACATCAGTTCAGTGCTCAGGTTTCCAGTGCTACAACTCCTCACTGAGATTTTTGGAGTAAGGGATTCAAAACCTTTTCTGTCACCTCTTTGGGGTCATGAGCTGTTGATGAAAGCAGTTAATACAAAGGTGGCATCACAGAATCATGGAATGGTTGGCTCAGAAAGGACCTTCAAACCCATCTCATTCCATCCCTGCCATGGGCAGGGACACCTTCCACTGTCCCAGGCTGCTCCAAGCCCCATCCAGTCTGGCCTTGGGCACTTCCAGGGATCCAGGGGCAGCCACAGCTGCTCTGGGCACCCTGTGCCAGGGTCTGCCCACCCTCACAGGGAAGAATTTTCTCCAATATCACATCTAAATCCACTCTTTCAGATTAAAGCCATTTTCCCTTGTCCTCTCATGATGCCCAATTTATTTCTGCACTAGCAAATTTTGCAAGCATGATGAGGACCTCACCACAAGCAAGTAGTGTAATTCCCATAGTATTGACTATTGAAGTAGCATTATTACAGGAGACCTTAAACACAGAGAAATTAAAATTCTGCATGGCTATGAGAAATTCCTGTCATTAAAGGACTGTGTGGAGAACATCTATAACACTTTAAAAATATGCTTACATGCCATAAATCACTGCCCCTCAATAATACATGCACATTATATTCATAACAGCATAATTACATGACAATTACCATACAGGAGTAATTAAAGGGAAAACCTGTGTGCCATCCAAGGCAGCTTATTTGAAACAGACTAAATATACAAAGAAAATATAATTAAGCAACAGAAGGTGAGCTGTTTCCTGATGATAATTACATTACTGGCTGTATTTTCAATTAGGTCACATCTAAAACATCAACTTGTTCGGGGTTTTGATGTCCACAGGAATCCTGCTGCACAAGAGCCCAGGTGGTCATGGACTTACCTACCAATCTCATTTGTTAAAAGCTTTAATGGCAAGTAGGTTTTGCCCCTTGGCAGACTTTTGGGCACTGCCTAATTTCTATAATGGCCTAACACAGACTTCAGCCAAAAGCAGGAGTCATTCTGTATTACTGAAGAAAACATTCAGCTTGGGAGAGTTGAACAGTAAATGCAGGTTTTTTTTTTTACTGAAGCAAGACCTTGCAGAGGTGAAAAGTAGCTTATGCATTTTGCTAAAGCCCTGCCAAAAAAAAGGGCTTGAGGAATAAGCCAGATGAGAGGGCAAGGCTAGGAAAGAATGTGCAGTGCTCCCAGAGGGGCTTGCACACAGCTCAGGCTGTGAGGATCTGCTCGGTGGGGACACAAAACCAGCCCAGGAGGCACAGCTGAGATCTCCCAACCTGGCATCAGAGGCACTGAAGAATTTAAGGATTCAATTTGATACAGCTCATTTAAATGCCTCAGACTCCACTAAGCAGCCTAGAGGTGGGGGAATGCAATAATGAACCGGAGTGTTCAGGTCATTTCCATTACAGAAGCATTTCAACCTCTTTGGAGAAGCTGCAGCAACTGGTGAATTTCAAAGCTGAGCCTACAGACATATGCTCCATGGCTAGAGAGGGCTGGCTGCTATTTTTGTATGTGCTTTCCTGGGAAAAGCCAGCATTTCACAAACAAGTTCAGCTAGAGAAATCATTGTATATTCATTCCTTGCTCCCTCAAAGGAGCAGGATCCTCCCCAAGAGCAGCTCCAGCAAAGCGCAGATGGATGACTCTGGACTCTGGATTTATCCTTCCCGGGTTGTCTGAGGCAGTGAGTTACTAAACATTAGTTGTTCTCATCATGATCATAATCTAATAGGTCACAGATGGCACAAAACATTATGGCATCCTGAATTTTGTGCCCATTCATGCTGTTGTTTGTTCGAAAAAAATTAATCTCAAAGGCTGCCAACCCCTGTCTTGCTCAGGAACACCTTTTTACCTTTTCAGCATCTCCTCTGAGACCTCGAGGGCAAGTCAGTGTGAGTCCAGTCTGAGCTGCAGCTCACTGGGTTGCATCAAATTTGAAATCATCCAGCACAAAATGTACCTCATTGCTACTGATCCCTGCAGGAAAGGCAGCACCTCGCTGTCCAGTCCAGCAGTACCAGGACCACTGCAAAGAGAAAATGTTTTGGAGGTGTGTACCCACAGCCTGAGTCCACCTACAACACAGCCCCATCCATAAAAATCCTTCTTTAAAATCAGCCAAGCCTGATAATGGATAACATCCAAATCCAGACTCACCTGGTCCATTGTCTCCTGAAACCTCATCAGAGCAGATAAGCTGAATTATTCCCTATTTCTCATCTGGTTCCCCTTTGCTTGCATGGATACTTTGTCTTTAAAACATCTACCTCATTTATTTTGGGCCTTTGTGACTTGAAGAGTCATTTCAAATTCTCCTCTGGCCTCCAAGACTTTTTTTCCATGCCAGTTAGGCCAAAAGGAGACATTTTTTGCAGACTAAATAAACAGAAAAAGGGATGAAAAGAGGAGGTCACAGTCCAGATTTCAGCACTGAACATGTCATACATGACCTTTTCTGTACAAAAAGCCCAAATAAACTCCAAAATCTGATTATGTAGGTTATTCTCTCACACCACACTTTGATACTCTCATGCATTTCAAGGCTTCTAATGTGTCTTTCAGAGAGAAGGCCCTCAACAGAGGGCTAGGAAGGAGGGGGAAAAAAGTGGATTTATCCTATAATTCAGCAAGCCAGCACAGCCCCAGCAGGAAGGTGGGGGAGCCTGGCATTCTGCCACTAGAGAAAGCCCTAGGAAAGCTGTTCTCTTTTAAGCCAGCCATATGGAAATGAAGCCTTGAGCTGCAGCATGGTGAAAGCTGCTCCTCCAGCAGCATTGCTCTACTCACAGAGTAGATCTGCTACTCACAGGCAAGAAGAGAGTGGAGTGTGTGGGCTCATTGAGCCTATAGAGAAACCAGGATAAACAGCAGGCTCCTCTGAAAACAGAGCTGGAGATCCAAAAGGGGAAAATGGAAACCTGCAGATAAACCATGCAGCAGCATCAGCTCCCTTAGAGCTTGCAGAGCTCACCAAGATGAGAGGCAGGGACACACCTGAAGGATGGGGTCATCCAGAGGGACCTGGGCAAGCTGGAGCACTGCTCCATGGGAATCCCACGAGGTTTAACGAGACCAAGTGCTGGTGCTGCACTTGGGTCTAGCCACACCTAGAATTAATCCAGGCTGGGATGGAGCAGCCCTGGGAGAAGCACCTGGGGGTGCTGGTGGGTGAGAGCTGGACCTGCCCCAGCCCTGAACCCCCCATGCCCTGGTCTGATCCCCCAGGGTGTGGGGCAGGGGAGGGGGGATTCTGCCCCTCTGCCGCTGTGATCAGGTGAGACCCCACCTGCAGAGCTGCCCCAGCCCTGGGGAGCAACAGCAGAAGATGTGGAATTGCTGGAGTGAGTCCAGAGGAGGCCGCAGAGATGATCAGAGGTCTGGAGCACCTCGGCTATGGGGAAAGGCTGGGAGAATTGGGATAGTTCAGCCTAGAAAACAAAGGCTTTGGGTAACCTAATTGTGGCCTTCTAGTACCCAAAGGGAGCCTATAAGAAAGATTTAGCATTTTAGCAGTACTTGGCTGGCAGAATGAAGCTCAGAGTCACATTAAATTCTGAAAATCTTTGGAAGAAAGTTTTGTGTCTTTTCTAGTGAGTCACTGGTCTGTTACCATTTGCCAAAGGAAAGAAAGGGTAAGCAAAGCACTGCTGTTACCCAGGACTACCTAAATAGCTGTGGGTTTGGTAACCAAGGGAAAATGCGGCTGCACTGGAGGGGCTGCACTACAGCACAGCAAAAAACCAGCCCTGTCCCAGTGGCCACCCTCTTTGCACAACCACTCAACCCCAACTCATTGCCAGCCTCATAAATCTCAGATAAAAGAGAGGCCTCTGTGGTAAGATGCTGGCTGAGGCACAGGGCCCCACACTGAGGGTCTGCTTCAAGCAGCGTGGAAAAGCTGAGCCAGCCACTTCTGTGCTCCACCTTCTACTGGTTCAAAGGGAGCAGAAATACTCCCTCCCTGAAAGGTGAGGGCCATTAGCTACTGCAGGCACTAATTGCACCTGTAGTGGTCCGGAAAAATGGGACTGCAGAGTAGGTATGCCACTGCTCTAAAAGATATTAAAAAGTTTTACCCCAATTTGGTTTCCTTTTGTACATACTTGCAACTCACTTCAAGGCTTCAAAGTTGCAGTCAAGTAATTTTTAGCAGATCAAAGGGAACTAAACCCGATGTTTTAAAACTGATTTATTTACCAAAAGCTGCCTAAAATATGTGGAGTTCAACTTGAATGTGTTAGACTTGGCTAAAAGCCACCCTATTCTCTATTGAAGGCAGGAGTGCTATAGAAAGTAAACACCATCCTATTGTCTCCAGGTTTCTGCTAATCCCTTAGGAAAAAAAATGGTAAATAAAAAAAAAATTGTATTTGACAGTCACTTTCATGCCATGAAATACAGTAACACTTGAACTGCACTAAGGATTAAAACATGTATTGCCAGGGACAGCTTCGAGCAGTTACACAACCAAAATAAGAATACAATGAAATAAGAGTATCATGCCTACAGGAGTCTCACAACCCTGTTTAGTATTCTTTGCTTCCTGCATTACACCAAAGACTTCCAAGTGGCCTTCAGCTATCACAACCCCTTGTTTATTAAAGGCTGGTATTTTAAGCAGAATTTGGCACTGATTTCACTCACTTCCTCCTTGTACCCCTTCCCTTTTCCCATTGATTGCTACTCCAGAAAGAAACAGGAGGGTAATCCCTGCCTTTCCACTGAGTGTGCTGACTCTTTAAACTCCTTGGTCCTCCCCTCTATTCAGCTCTGCTCCGCGGAGCTCACCCGCACAGAGACTGAGCCATCAGTGCCTTTGCTGCTGCTTTCTCATCTTCCCACGCTGCGGGCTGCTATTGCATTTCTGGCTGGCTCCACCTCTCCTCTTCCCACTCTCTTTCCTCTTTAGATTCACTTCAAGGCCAGCTTCCCTTCCTTGCTGCTGGGCTCGCACAGCTGGGAGTGTGGTAAAGCAGGAGGAGGGGGGCGGAGCTGGGAGCTTTTATTCAGCAACGCTTCCTTAACCAAGCAGCTGCTTTGAAGCCCCAAGGTCCAATTTCAACTGCTGAAGTTGCCAGTAATAAAAAAACAGCTAAATATAGGACTGCTTTCAAAAAGCAGGTTTGATATAGGGAACTGTTAAAGCTCTCCTGCTGAAACACAATCAGAATCTGTGAATACACAACTTAGATGTAATAGCCTGTAAACAGTTGCTGGAATGAATATTTGGACTCACAGAATGGCTTGGGATGGAAGGGACCTTAGAGCTCATCTCACTCCATGGGCAGGAACATCTTCCACTGTTCCAGGCTGCTCCAAGCCCTGTCAAACCTGGAAAACTTCCAGGAATCCAGGGGCAGCCGCAGTTTCTCTGGGAAACCTGTGCCAGGGCCTCATCATCCTCACTGGGAAGAATTCCGTTGTTTCCATGATAGCAGCTAAATAGAAATGAAGGCCTTGAGGAAAGCAAATTTACATCAATGCAGTGGAGACCTGGCAAAGGAAGCAGGAACCAAGAGCCTTGACAAACAAAACTGCCATTCTCTGCATAAAAAAAAAGAAATGTTCCATTGATCTTGGTAGTCTGTTTACATGTGTAAAGCTTGCTTAGAGCAAAGCCTGAAAAGTGCTGGTAGGAAAGTTGTTAAGGGATAGGATAAGTGGCACAAAAAAATCACACCAAAGACCAGATTCCACTCTGCAAAGAAAGTTTGACTGCATATCTGAGGCTTCTACAGAATCACACCTCCAGGTCACTAGAGCCAAAATAACCAACTGAGAGAAAAAAAACCAAACAGGAATAACAAGTCTAAAAATAGCAATATGTAAGTTTACACTTGTGGACAATAGTACTTTCCACCCATTCATTTAGCCAGAAAAAATTCTCACCATTTCCAATGTCTGAATTTGCAATTCCTCGTGGCCATTTATTCCTTAGCACTCCTCTTCCCCTGCTGCCATTTCCCTAGTCATTTCCTCATAAAACAAATGCATTTTGCCCCCTGCTACAACCCATCAACTGCAGTGCACACCACTCACAAAATCTACATCCAGTAGTTTCCTCTTTCCCCAGACTTTTCTGACACAAGAAGTTTGTGCATGAAAATACTCTTAAACTATATCCCAGCTGCATTGGAAATAATACTTTTTACACAACTGGGTTTGGGGTTTGTGGGGTTTTTTTTGTTGTTTTTTTTCGTTTGTTTGTTTTTGGTTTTGGTTTTTTTTTTTTTTTTTTTTTTTTGGTTATTCCTAATGATTACCATGGTTGTAAATTAAAGGCATAATTTAATTCATTTACTGAAGGGACTGAAGGATGGGAAGGGAGGTGATCCTGCCTCTCCACCCAATACTAGGGAAGCTACACCTGGAGGAGTGCTGTTAAATGTAGGCTCCCTCTGTACAAGATATGGATTTACAGGAGAAAATCCAGCAAAGGACCAAAAGAAGATGAAGGGAGGGGAGCATCTTTCATGTGAGGACAATTTGAAAGAGCAGGGGCTGCTCAGCTTGGAGAAAAGGCTCAGGGATGATCATATCAATGTGCCCAGGTACCTGATGGGAGGGAATGAGGCACAAACACACACATGAAATTCCATCTGAGCAAAAGAAAACCCTTTTGGACCATGAGACTGGTCACACACTAGAACAGCCAAGAGGTTGTAGAATCTTCAGCTGTGGGGATATTCAGATCCCAACTGACCATCCTGGCCAGGCTGCTCTCAGTGACCCCAGTGCAGCAGCAGGTTTGGGCTGGGTGATCCCTTCCAGCCCAAACACCATGAGCTCCAAGTGAGCATACCTGAGAGATTAGCTAAAACCCATATAATGACACTGCCCCACCAGTTACAACCATGGCTCTGAGGTAGGACCAGGACTGGAATCAAGTTCATGCAGGAAACAGTCCTGCAGCCTCCTTCATTCCCTGCCCAGGGAACAGCTGGCAAGCTTCACCCAAACCCTCACCCAAGCCCTTTCTGGGACTTATGGAAATGACAATAACATGGAGTTTATCTTCTCCTCACTGGAGAGGAATGTTGATTTTCTGCAGCTTTGGATGTGCATTTCTCAGAGCTCAGATACATCCCTCCCCAAAGAAATGGATAAATCAGCTTGCCTTGAGCAGCGTCTGGATCAGCTTTGGATACGTGTGTGGGCAACAGAGATGATGTTGCACTCTGGCTCAATGCATAAAAAACATGATTAAATGTCCAGAAAAGATGCTGGCCACTTCTACACCCTTGTTTGAAGAGTGAAGATTTTATGAATCTGCAGGACAAATCCTTTTCAATCCCTATTTGTTTCCAAAAGCTGCCTGTGGCTGGCTCAGCTCTTCAGCTGAGCAATGATGGATCTATGCCAGATGCCGCAGCAAGTAAGCTCAGCACCTGACTTAACTGCAGCTTCCTTAATGCATGGGATCTGATACTTCCAGGGGCACTAGTTTTATTTCATGAATCTTATCTTAGATGCCCTGACCGGTAGCTTTGACCACAGCTGCATTCTGACACAAGTCACTGCACACCTTCAGTCAGGAGAGATCACTGAACTCCTGTTTTAAAGCTGAACAGAGACAGCACAGAAATATCCACTTTTACTCAGAGTTGAAATTAAGGCTTTTGTACGCAGTCATAAAATGCAGTTGACTGACTCAAAGTTGAAAGAAAAAATAAAAACAATTTGGTTTTAAATCACACTTTAAACCTGCTATTCCCCTAGGAAAGGTTTAAGAACAAAAAATGGACTAATAATACCTCAGAAAACCTCAAGGTAAACAAAAGCTTAATTGTGAGGAACAGAACAAAAGTGGGGTTTGCTGCTGCCAGATGCCTCCTTTCCTAGTGCGTGACTCAGCCAAAGGCCTGACAACACTAAACTGCCAACAAAGACAACTCCTCTTCACAACTCTTACCTAAACACCATGAATCCAAATTATTAATTGCACCCAGAAGATAACACTGTGGTTTGTAAAATATTTGAATAGGCTATCCAGGACAGGGATGGAGTCACCATCCCTGGAAGTGCCCAAAACCCATGTGGATGTGGTACCTGAGGACATGGGTTAGCGGTGAACATGGTGCTGGGTTGATGGCTGGATTTGGTGATCTGAAAGGTCTTTTCCAGCCTTCAGAATTCTGTGATTCTGTGGCCATCAGGTAGAGCAGAGGAACCTGCAGAGAAGTGCTCGTGCTTCTCATCTCTTCACAATCCTCAGTTCACCTGTCAAGAGCCCACAAGCACAGCTCAAAGCCATGGAAGATGTGATGGTATAAAAACACGTCTCTTTCCAGGCAGAGGATGATGAATGACTTTGGAGCAGCCCCAGCCAGAGGCTTGGTGTTATATAAAGGTTCTGCAGGAAACCCTGGCAAGAAGGAAAGCAAGGGGAGTTGTATTACAGCAAATCATAGAATCCCAGACTGAGTTGGATTGAAAAGGCTCTTAAAGCTCATCTTGCACCCCCTGCCATGGGCAGGACACTTTCCACTAGACCAGCTTGCTCCAAGCCCTGTCCAATCTCAAACACTTCAAGGGAAGGGGAGCCCCATGGGGCAACAGCAGAATGGGTTAAGTGTCAAGGGAATGCCCCAACAAGGATGCATTATCCATCAAGGACCAAGTTAAACCTCCAGTCACAGACTCCCACTCAAATACTTTAGCGCTCCAGCAGTCCCCTTAGGGACAGGACAATGTCACCTTGCTGGAGGAGGCTGGAAGGACCACCTTTTGTCACACTGTGAGCAGCAGCCACTCTTAAAGTCTTGATATGTTGCTGAGTCTAGAGACAAGAGAGTCAGCTTGTCTTCTGTTCTGCCCATTTCTGTGCAGAGCTTGAAAGATTTATTCTGTGCAATAATGAGCACAACCACAGCCCTTACTTCTTTCTTGGCAGTTTTATTAAAACATTGCATGTGGGACTCAGATTCAGTCAAAGAAAGAAACTGAGAGTTTCTAGCCAGGCAAACGCCCGAGAAAGAGCTGGAGAGAACATAAATAATTCTTTATCTCTCTTGTTTTCACATTGTTTATAGTTAAGTTCTATCACTGTGCGTCAAGCACTCTGCACCAATGCTGTGGTTTGTTTTCACTTCAGGACCAATGGATTTGGCCTTTGTGAAGCTCTGTATAAAAGAGTGTTGTATTTTGAATAAATCGGAGTTTTACTCTCAGCAGCCTTCTGAGTGAGTCTTCTCATTCCTGTCCTGCCTCGACAGCAATAATTGCATTGCTTGATTAGGTTAAACCACTTCATGTCAAGATTTACACCAACCCTAAAATAAGAAATTTTGCTATGTATGACTTTTTTTACTAAGCTTGGGGAAAACACTCCCTAACCTCTAAACAAAACTGCAGTTAAGAGCTGAGTGCTCACAGCCTCTGAAAAACAGAAGCTTGGCAATTCCAAGAGATGGCTCTATCTAGAGGTCTGGAAAAGCCATGCCATAACAGATTTACTTTTCAAAAGATTATCTGACAAATGCTGACAGCTTCTCAGCTTGGCTGTCCCACTGAGCCCTGCTCTGCTCCTTCCTGACCACCTTCACTGCAGGCAGCAAAAAGAGCAGGACAATACCACAGCCCCACTCTACATTCCTGCCTCAAAGGTACCTTAGCCACAGAAATCCAAATCCAACCAAGGTTTTGGCATCAGCATGATCATGGAATTCTTGGCTAGACAAACTTAAGCCTAGTTCCTGAGGCAAGTGCTGATGGGATATTCCAGGTGCCCAGAAGTCAAGAATTGCCAGCTGGCACTCGGCTCTTCCCTGCATCAAAGGGACCAGCAAAGTGAAACAATTGGCCAAGTGATGGCCAAGGCAAAGACAAGTTGTTATTGGAACTTGTTGGATTATTGCACTGCCAGTCCCTTGAGTTCCCATGTGATTATTTTACAAGCTATAACACCCAGGCAGCAATAATTCTCTGAAAACAAACAGAGAGGCCTAGACTCAGCATGAGGAAATGACTTGTTTTCTTAGGCAGTTTTTAAAGGTACAGTCCACCTCCTGCAGGGATCTTTTCTCCATCCCCCCTCATTGTGCACAGCTCCCTACAGTTCTGAAGCTCAAGCTGTACTTGTGGATATCTCTGCTCAAGACATTTCAGGATACTTTACACTGGCAAGACTTTACTCCTGCCACAAACACGGAAACAAGGCTTTGAAGTTACAGTTGAAAGGCACAGTTTAAAGACACACCTAAAGTTCTACTGAGCAAAGAACCTTCCAATAAGGAAAGGAATAACCACAAATATTAGTTAGTGATTAACTTATTCAGAAGACAAAGAAACCTTGTTTGTGTGTGGATTACCCTCCAGAGCAAGAAACATAATGAGACTGTGTTGGTCCATTCTCACTGCAGAATTCACACAAATGAGGCTGAAGCACCTCTCACTATCATTTCTAAGTTGCAAAGTAATGGATAATTATTTAACTTACTTTCAGAAATAGGAAGTCCACCACAGCACCTATATCCAACTCTTTCCCTCAGTGCATTGATTAAATAGCTGAAAGTTGTTTGCATCAGGTGTTTTATCATTTCAGCAATGCCGTACTCACAGCACACAGAGAGGCAGAACAGCTGGAGGATCACAGGAGAAGGAAATCACAGCTCCTGGTGGCCAATTTCCTCAGGTTCCAACACTGCAGGAGATGCAGTGCCTCTCCCAGGAGCGCATTCCTAAGAAAAGCAGGCAAAAACAAACCACAGACTTCAATAAAACAGCCAAAAACCCCTACAAGGCATTTTGTAATCTTACAGCACTCAGGCTTAGAGCAGGATGTGTACCTGCCTTCCTGTCTGCACACTTAAGGCAGAATCAGAAACATTAAAGCATCTTCTGGCAGGGTCAGTGGCTCATGACAAAAACCTGCAGCACAGAGAATCACAGGGAGCCTGGCATATGGCCAAGGGGGCCTCCAGCAGCATCCTAGGACAGCAGGCACACAGGGCCTATCCTGGGAGCCTTGTGTAACACAGGAAGAAAGGCAAAACTCTGGGAAACCAGATCTAGGTTGAGGACTTGCAGCTTCCCCTCTTCTCTTCTTATCCCTACCCAAATTACAGCTCCACACTGCATTTCAGCCTCATTTATAGCCTTGTCAGGAATGGGGCACAGCCGGGGCAGAGCCTGTGCCCTCACAGCTGCCTTCACCCAAACAGCTGCACCTGAAGGAGCTCTCCAGTAGCACAAAGAGCCATCACATCACCACGGCCCCAGCAGGGAAGTGCTGAGAGATAAGGGGAGATTGATAAACGGAGCACCCACCACAACCATGGCAAGGGGACCTAGGGCAACTTTGGGTGTATTTTTTTTTTTGTTTGGTTGGTTTTTTTTGTTTGAGCCTCTACTCCACAGCTGTAGAAGAGCCTGGCAGTAGTCCAGAGCCTGAGGAAATGGCTGGAGCTGTGTCAGGACAGGGTCAGGCTGGATTTTGGGAAAGGTTCTTCCCCAGAGGGGGCTGGCACTGCCCAGGCTCCCCAGGGAATGGGCACAGCCCCAGGCTGACAGAGCCCAAGGAGGGTTTGGACAGCACTGCCAGGGATGCTCAGGGGGAATTGCTGGGGTGTCTATGCAGGGCCAGGGGTCAGACTCCATGGTCCCTGTGGGTCTCTTCCAGCTCAGGAGGTTCGGTGATTCTATAATTTGTTCATGTTTTAGCTTTGTGAGCACAAAACGGATCACTGCTCCACAGCCAAATTCCATCATATGAATAGAGAATTCTGCCTTTCAGACATACTCTGCTCTTGACAACAGCGTCCTATCTTAAGTTTTTGATAGCTTGGATTCCAAGAAGAACTCATGAAGAGCTATCTTTGGGATTACACTGAGCTATGATATTAACTTTTATTTATTAGATTCCCAATGAGCAGCCCTACTGCAAGTTTCTTTTTATAGCTGATCAAATTAAACATGTATGACCTGTCACCCTGTAGTCAGTCTCAGTGTTATCTCTTTGCTGAGAAACACAATGGAGAACAACAACATTTTCTCTTCCGCAGCCAAATAATTTTTAATCACCTCAGGCACAGAACCCCTATTGGTAATCTCTCCTCTGGGCCCTCCTTGTTCTTAAAGCAGAGGCTGATAGAGAATTCAATTAATGTGTCCCCTAAGGATAACACATTCAATCACACTAAGTGAGGAAAAACATGCTCAGATGGAAAAGAAACTCCACCTCCAAACTTCTGTGTCCCAGTGGGCAGGACATCGTTAGTCTCATGAAGTAAAGAAGGGCTTTGGGTTTCTGCTTTGGCAACAAAAACTTTGTTGCTGCTGAATTTCGCCCCTTTTAGGATCTTAATCCATGGAAGCCCAAAGGAGTTCTCGGGGTCAAACCTTCAGAAGATCACTGTTGGGTCTGTTGTGCTGATTTGGTTTTCCCCATCTGTTGAAGAATATGTAAATCTTATATGCCACCACTTCCACTGCTCAGGTGCCTAAAGCATTTTCCACTTAGCAGAGGAAAAAGCATGGATTAAATCCCAATCCTTTTTGAAGGGCAAAATTCTCAAAGGAAAGTTGTATTCTGTCTAAGATTTTGCCTAGTTGGAACTTTCTGCTGTAGTATTTATCACAGAATCACAGAATCACAGAATAGCCTGAGCTGGAGGGGACCCACAAGGATCATTGAATCCAACATCTGGCCCTGCACAGGACATCCCACAATCCCACTCTGTGCATCACTGAGAGCATTGCCCAAATGCTCCTTGGGCTCTTGACATGCTTGGGACCATGACCACTGCCTGACTATCAGGCCAGAACATCATCTGGGGCAAGAACTTTTTCATAACATCCTGCCTAAACTGCCCTGACACAGCTCCAGCCACTTAGCTCAGCTTCCCCACATCATCTTCAAAAGAATATTGTGTCCCAGTCACACAGACCTTGAACAAAACCAACCATTGTCTCACTCAAGCAGGGTGAAGTGTGAAGAATTTCAAACACCCTACACGTGGCCAAAAATGGTCCAAAGCAGCTCAAGCACAGAACAAACCTGCAGCTCTTAGTGGATTTGCTCTCCATAACACACATGCCATAGGCGAGAACTATATGATCTTTAAGGCCCCTTCCATTCACGATTCTATGATCAGTTTGCTTCCACTGGAGCTGGAGGCATTCTGCAAGTCCAGAGGACTAAAGCTTCGAAAACATACATTTAAAATAAATTTTTCACACATCCTGTCCCACCAACCTGAAATATGCAGGCGCTGGGTAGAAAGCCAGCTTCCCAAACCATCCTGTTGTCAGCAGCTTCAATGCTGCATAAACATACCCAGGGACAACTGCTGAGTCACAGCAGCAGCACGAGATTCTCCAAGGTTTGAAAAATCTGGATTTCAGAACAGAAACCGCTGTGTTGCTGTCAGTTAGCAGCGAAACAAAACACAGCATTGGGAGGGGGGGAGGGGAAGAAAACAAAGCCAAACTGTTGGCTATGTTGGGTAACTTTTCCAGTCTTCTCAGCTTGTGACAGTGGCAGATGGCCCAGTCTGTAAATTAGCAGTTACCAGATGGGCCCCCTAAGTAGCTTTACTGCAGTAAATTGATTTGTTCGTGGATTTGGTATTAAAATGTCCTTCATCGTCTGGGTAGTGTTTGGCTACAGAGTTGCAAATTCTACTTGATTGAGGAGAAGGCCAAAACCCCAAACATGCTTTTTGGGAAGCTACTTCCATGTGTGGTGATTACTGGTGAGTCCCAGTCAGCAGCCAGGTAGGCATACTGGAGGTACTTGGCTCTGCCAGAGAGGCCAGAGCAGACTCAAGGAGACTGATGATCCCTTCAAACTCAGGATATTCTATGACTCTATCATTTAGTTCTGGCCATGGACAATAAATACAGACAACTTTGCAGTGAGGAGCTGGGAAAGGACACCCTGACTCAGGGAAATATCTGTTGGGTTGACGCAACTATTTCAGGACACAATTCTCATTGTGGGAGGGAATACAGCTTATCAGATACTTTGGTGCCATCCATCTGTATCTCTCCTTCTTCCCTCTTTACCCTTTGCCTCTCCTTCAACCATTTTCTCAGAATCACAGAATTCCTCTGGAAGACATCCAGTCCAGCCCTCTGGGTCACCTTGAGCTGGCGACACAGGAGTGCATCCAGGTAGGTTTGGAATGCCTCCAGAAAGGGAGACTCCACAGCCTCCCTAGACAGCTCTTCCAATGCTCTGCCACCCTCAATGAACAAAAGTTCTTCCTGATGGTGAGGTGGAGCTTCTTGTGGTTTAGTTTATGGCCATTGATCCTCGTCCTGCCACTGGGCACCACTGAAAAGAGTCTGGGACCGCCCTCTTGGCAACCACCTTGGAGAGATTTGTATGTATTGATGAGATCCACTCTCAGTCTTCTCTTCTGCAGACTAAACAGGCCCAGCTCAAGCAGTTTCTCCTCATCAGAGAGGTGCTCAAGACCCCTCATCATCTTTGTGGCCTCTGCTGGACCCTCTCCAGTAGCTCTTTGTCTTTCCTGAACTGTGGAGACCAGAACTGAGCACAAAACTCCTAATGTGGCCCCAACAATTCTGCTGGAGGTGCTGCTGAACTGTATGTGAAGGTTTTGGCGCTTCTCTGTCTCTTTTGCTGCTCAGCTGTGCAGTGAGTTCTCTGCAGCAGTATGTGCTGCCTTGTTATCCAGGGTAAACTTAGGGTGCTGAAAGGCACCTTTATTTTGTACTACTAACCAAAATCTCTACTCCTGTGCCAGTATCTCAAAGAGGATGGAATTACTGGAAAGAAAAGAATTTATTTTCCTACATTTCATGGCAGAGGCTGATAGCCAACATTCTCTAGCTTTGGTTATTATCCTTCCAGACCTCTGCTCAAGTAAGAGGAAATTGTCTCAGCAGTAGTGAGCTGGAAGCTAGAGATTGACATTTATTGAAATGAAATACTCCACATTCTTTAGATTTCTTAATAAACCCACAAGTGTTTCCATCTTCCTAGAGCTTCTTTGGCATGTCTTGGCATGATATCCCGTAAGACTCAGTCCCAAAAGCCTTTGCATACATTTTAGTTTGTGTCAAAGTCTGGAAACCATGACTTAATGCTCCCAGTGGTCCTCTGTGGCTTCAAGGTCTATAAAGTCACCAGGGAAGAGTGACAAACAAAAAGAAATGGCTCAAATTTCTGCAAGAGTATTGTCACATGATGGTTTATAGTTCTAATATCTGGATATTAGATATATAGCTGGCAAAACAAACCAGTTTTCCTCCTCAAGCCTGAAGAATTAAATCATTTGTCAGCCTGAAAGCTCATATTTCCTCAAGTTATGCTGCTGACAACAAACAAATGGGCAATGGAGCATTGTTCCACCTCCCTTTTTTCCTCCATGTCCATTTCTCCCATTGTTTCAAAAGAACTCCAAGTTAGATCTCCTACCACAGGTATAAATACATATTATTGTTCCTAATTATTATTAACTTGACTCAAACATCTTCACACGGCCATTTGGTCCTTAATTCAACACTAAATGATCAAAACTTAATCCTGAAAATGTAAAGAGCACCAATGGCTGAACATCAACAGCTGTGATTAAGATACTTTCTGCCTTAGTACTTAGTGAATGTATCCAGCATTGAGACAGGCAGCATCCAAACCCAAACTGCTGTGCTACAAACCATTACTGCTGAATTTTGTGTTTTTCTGCTGGAAAAGAAGCAACAAGACCATTTCTAAACCAAGTTTTTGCAGGGGAATGTGCAATTTAAAGGGCTTTGCACTCCAGCTGATGAGACTGTTCAAATTCAGCAAGCTGTAGCTATTACACACAAGCTAACACACAACTATTTTTCTCCAAAAGAGCCTGGTTTATTGCAAGGAAACCATGGGGTGCAAAGCCTGCTGCATCAAGAGCTGGAGGAAGTAAACCCTGGGCTCAAGGGAGTGCTGGGAATGACAAGCAGCTCTCTCCCTCCTCCTTCAGCACTTCACCCAGTGTCTGGATATCTGGCACGCCACGTTTTCCCCAGAGAAATACTTGTTTTCTTTACTATCCCACCAAGCAGCATCCTACCCTGAGAACCAAGACAGATATTCCTACTGGAATGCAAAACAATCTGGCATTTTTCAGGATAAGGTTTATTGTTGGAGCTTCATTTCCTGTTGGTCATTCTTCCTTCTCCAGCTCTTCTCCACTGCATCTCAGTTTGTCTTCAGATTTTACCCATGACCTGGGCTGACCTGCCTTTGAACCTCTGTCTCTCAAGCTACTTGATAGTCTTGTCCTCCTGTTCACAAAACTCATGTCTCTTGGCAGTGAAGCACAGAAATTTGCATTTAACAATTTAAATAAGAGCACGGAATTTCATGTTCCAGGAAACCTGTCTCTGCTGCTTGGGGCCCTGTCCCCATCCTCGTACAGATGAGACTACCTGCACTACTGCTCCTTCAGCTACACCTCAGCTCTCTACTGCCTTCCAGACCATCAGTGTCTTTTCCATGGAAGCCTGAACTGGTTTTTCTAGATACTTTTGCCAGCCAAGTGGCTTATTTGAGTGCTTTTGTCAGCCTGCCCTGGAGCTGGGGAGGGCAAGCAGTGGGGGGACATGTTCCAGTCCCTCCTCATTGAAATAAAGTTCTATTTATCAATAAATAATTGATATGAGGTAAAAATAATCAATTACTGTTCAAAAAGGAAAGGTGACCCTTTAGAACTGATCTGCTCACTGCAGTGCAAGTTATCCCACCTCACTACTAGCAATTGCTTTTTATTTCCTCCCTCTTCCCAGACACCAAAATCCCAGTATGCCCTTTCTAGTTGTTTTCAGTCACTAATTCCTTCAAGTTCAAGTCCTTCCTGCAGAGACTGAAGCAAAAACCTACTGATAAGTTTGTAGTCCAGCCTGAGCACTTGGCTTATTCTCAGATTGGTGTCTTCCCTTTGTTTACCATCTATTCAACTTTTTTAGTGGCTTCACCCTTTCACCTCCCATTCCTGGTGCATGTTTGAGATTGTGGCTTGCCTGTTTTGAAAGCAAGGATAACACATTTATCCTCCTGTTCCCTGTTTTGTTCTTGGCAAAATCCTTTCTCTGCATACTGCACCATATGCATACTCACCATACAGTACCATGGCACTTTAGTCCTTAGAAGCATTTTCACTGCAAATCCACAAAGCCAATCCCTTATACACATTCCCAGGATGCACAGACTCACATTGGAAAGTTGTACTTCACCATTTCTTGCACTTTGAAGTGCAAGTACCAAAAGGTACACAAGGAAATGCTGTCTCCTTCACCCTCATCTTCCTACAGTGGCTATGAAGAAATAGAAAGCAGGCTTCAGCTTTTGCCAGGTTTTTTGCATTTTCTTTCTTTATCCTTCTCATTGCCAGGCTGGTCAAACAGCTGGGCAGCTGCTGGGCTGTTATTTGTGTGAGGAGTGAGGGCTGTACAGACTCAGGCAGTTCATATGACTGATAAAGTGCATCACCAGAGCAGGTTACACAAGCACGCCTGGAAAGCCACATATTGTGCATAGCCAGGTAACGAGATAAAAATAGCTGAACACTGGGGCTAGGAACTGGATCAGTAGGGTCATCCTAACCCGAATTGTTCATGGCTCAGCAGCTTCTCTAAAGTCCATCCAGAGAGCCTGGGCTGTAACAAACCCCCTTGTGTGATGCAGCAGCAGCCAGCAGTACTGTGTGTGCACTGAGCCTTCCTGCAGTGCAGAACATGACGGTCTGATAGGTCACTGTAGAATCACAGGATGGTTTGGGCTGGAAAGGACCTCAAAGCCCATCTCATCCCACCCTCTGCTATGGGCAGGGACACCTTCCACTCTCCCCAGGTTGCTCCAAGCCCCATCCAGCCTGGCCTTGGACATTTCCAGGGACCAGACAGCCACAGCTTCTTGGGCAACTTTACCTCTGATCTGTTTTTACAGGTATTTTATGCAATCTGAACTGACAATAAAAGGCTTTTCCTCTCTTCCCACGCTACCAGCTCAAACTACTTCAAGCTAGTACAATCATTTTTATTTTCTCATACTTTCTGAAATCACAGAATCATTTAGATTGGAAAAGACCTCCAAGATCACGAGTCCAACCTATGACCGATCCCCAACTTGTCACCCAGGGCGGAGCTCTGAGTGCCTCATTCCTGGACAGCTCCAGGCGTGGGCACTCCACACAGCCCTGGCCAGCCCCTGCCAAGGCCTGACCACCCTCTCTGTGAAGAAATTTCTCCTGATGTCCAACATGAACACAGCTTGAGGCCGTTCCCTCTCCTCCTGTCCCTGTTCCCTGGAACAGAGCCCAGCCTCCCCCCTGGCTGTCCCCTCCTGTCAGGAGCTGTGCAGAGCCAGAAGGTCACCTCTGAGCCTCCTTTTCTCCAGGCTTCCTGCCCTCCTGGCTGAAGCCAGTAATGCCTGGGAGGCTGGAAGCTCGCCAGCCACAGGCAGTCATTCTGCACACCATATCCCAACTTTTGGACAGCTTTGTCCTCCATGGCATCAGTGTCACTTGCACAAGTGAAAACGCTGGAGCTTATGCAAATTATCTCCAAGCTAATGCAGAATTGATCCTATTTAAATATTCATCAACTCATAGTATTTAGGAGTTACCAAAAAAAAAAAAAAAAAAAAAAAGGTAAAATTACTAACTCTTTTCCTGCACAGACTACAAAGTGCTTGATTCTTTTCTCTTAATGACAAAAAATGAGTAAATGTAAATCAGTGCATTTCATCTCTGTGGAAGGAAGGGAGAAAACATAAGTTATGAAAGCTATTATGAAGTTTGTAGTGTACTAAGAACTCCAGCTAAATAGCTCAACTGTTCCGAGTTACATTTCAGCCCACTTTGGTGCACTTTTTTCCCCCTTTTTTTTTTTGAACAGTGAAGCAATCAAGGCTTGAATAAAGCCTGGTCTGACACTGAACTGATTCCCAGAGCCAAAGGACTGACTTCACTCCTAGGTCAGGCACAGATTTGGCTCTGTGCTGTGACAGGGCACTGGGAGCTGTGTCTCAGCCCCCAAGTGCAGATGTTTAAGCACTCTCCACCAGTGATATACACACACCAGTGTGAAAAGAGGTCTTTCCAGGGGAAAGAAAAAAAAAGCTGCTGTGGAAGGACAAGGAAAGAGCAAGGACAAGCCCACACAGAGAGGTGGTAGTCATGAATCATCATATAAGCAGAACAGAGTATAGTTCTGTCATGTTGGAAAACTCATTCTTGTTACATTTTCCAGCTGCAGATCACTTGGAGACCTTTGAGTACAGAAGTCTTACTCATTCAGCTTTGCACTTAAAGCTGATTACTGATAATTGAGAAACACTTACTTAAAAGTCTTATTCTATTCACCAAAGTGACATTTGCGTGTCAGCTTTCCCTTTGGAGAATGAAGTTTTCGGCAGCAGCCTTCCCTCAGACTGCAAATCTGCAACTAAAAGTTGAAATGCTGAGTTGAGAGTGGAGCAAGTGCTAATCCTTAGCCATGAACACATGGTAAGTCCTGTTCAGAACTAGGGAAAAGGGTTTGCATTACATTTAGTTACAAGTTTCCCATTTTTTCCAAGGACCAGCTCAGCCAGACAGGGCAAAGCTGCACAGCCAGGATTACACAGGGGCACTAAAGGTTTACTCTGCTAAGTCCAAGTAGGGTAAACTTATTACACCAGCTCACATGTTCCAGAAAAAGTGCTGCAAAACTCCCACTGGCTTCAACCAGCAACCTCTGCCACAGGGGCAGAGGAAGGGTCTTGACTGTGATGATTTGGCTGGAATCAAACAAGGAGACTTTAGGTAGTGACTGGTTTTATTGGCACCCATTAATCAGTTTTTATTCATATTTATTCACTGTAACTTCTGTGCATGTTAGATTGGAACCCTGACTCCATCCCCTTCCAGCAGAAAATATTCTTTCCATGCTGTTTTCTTACAGCCTATAAATAGTTAAGAGTCAATTTTATTAGGTTGCTCTTATCACCTGAAGTACTACTTTGGCTCCTGGAGAGCCCAGCTAAGCAAACAATTACTTTTCTCCCTCAGAATATTAGGGCAGGCTCCAGGCAGTTCTCTGTTGCAGCACACACCATCTTCTTCCATAGCATTTGAAAACTGAACAACTTCTGCAGGGAAAAAAGGGACAAACATCTGACTGAACTTCCAGTTCCAACTTAAAAAAAAGGACCAAAAGCACATACAAATGTGGAATTGTAGAGAAGAATCAAAAAGAATCGTCAAAAGCAGCATGGGCAGCAGGGCAGGGGCAGATTCTGCCTCTCTGCCCTGCTCAGGTAAACCCACCCTGCAGGGCTGCATCAAGCCCTGTGGTCCCAGCACAGGAAAGACGTGGAGCTGCTGGAGCCAGGCCAGAGGAGCTCACAAAGATGATCAGAAAGATGGAGAAGCTCTGCTGTGAGAAATGTTGGGAGAGCTGGGATTGTTCAGCTTGGAGAAGAGAAGCTTCAGGGTGACTTAATTGTGGCCTTCCAGTGCCTGAAGGGAGCTTCAAGCAAGATAGAGAGGGACTATTTACAAGGGCCTGGAGCACCAGGAGGAGGGGAGGGTGCTTCATATTGACAAAGGGCAGGGTTAGATGGGATTTTGGGAAGTAATTGTTCCCTGTGAGGGTGGGCAGGCCCTGGCACAGGTTGCCCAGAGAAGCTGTGGCTGCCCCTGGGCAGTTTTCCAGGTTAAACAGGGTTTGGAGCAGCCTGGGATAGTGGAAGGTGTCCCTGCCCATGCTGGAGTTCAGAACGAGATGGGCTTTAAGATCACTTCCAGCCCAACCCATTCTGTGATTCTAGGACTTGTGTGTTTTATCAAACATTACTCAGTGTCATATAAAGCCAACAAGTTACCCAAGCTGCCAGGCTTTTATCACCAGATTTTTCATCCCTGCTGGGTACTGGTTACAAACCATTAGCTGTCAGTGCAAGCCTGCTCCCTTAGATTGACTGATAACCGAGCAGTTGCCCTTCAGCCACACTGATATTCCTCTGCTGACAAGCAGCAGCCTGCAAGAGAGGAGCACTTGACATTTGTGTCCTGACTCTTCCTGCTTTGCACAACTCCTCCTGCTTTGCATGAAGTTGTGCAGCACCCTGGGAGCTCTGACACAACAGGTCTTGGAATGTGCTGTACATCCACTCAAAGCTTGAACTTCTCAGGGCAAATAATAGTAACTCTGGAGATTACACTGAGATGTTTCTCCCGTGCAGAAGACAGCTAAAGTATGGATTTATATTTAGTCACACTCTGTTTTTCATTAAAACCCAAATGAGTCTTAGTTTTCTTCTGTCAGATTGAGTAAGAAATACTCCCTGCTTCTTCCAGGCAAATAGTCCTGCTGCCAGATTTAAGCTTTCCTTAATCTTCTCTGGAAATGAATTATACCGAGGAACCACTTGAACTCCTCTGAAACTACAATTTCCTTGAGTGGCAAGCAGCCCGATTCTATAAAAAGTATCAGTATAAAGACAAATGTATTTGATGAAGGCTCCTGCTGATGTCAACATGAGACACCAGCAAGGATGATGGGTAAAAACCTGCCTGTGCAAAAGAAATAAAGCCAGTTCTGTGTGGAATGAGTGTAAAAAACCATGAAATGCTGCCAGCTCCTGAGTGCCGTTTGCATCACTTTGGTTTTCCACATAAGGCATTGACATGCTTCATTTCTAAGTGATTTATAGCAGCATTAAAAATTCTTTCGCTGCTTTGTTTTGTTTGGAGCTTTTCATTTTCCGGGTTGGCACAACATTCTTTTTTTGGGGCTGACAGACATCTCCCTGCATTTAGCAGCTGGAGATGTTTGGGAACACCTGGTAGCAAGGTTCCTTTAGTCTTGAGAGAAAGAAGAACCATTGGGAGTGATATTAAGTAGATAAATGAAGCTTTGGAGCTTTTTTTCTCAGGCTGACGATCAGAGGATGTCTTGTCTGGAGTCAGGGAGCCATTAGGACAGGAATCCCACCAGGGCCTTCCTGTGACAAGGGCTGCTGGTGGCAGGCTGTGCTTCCAGCTGCCCTTTCAGCTGTAAAATAACCTGCAGCTCCAGCTCCTCCCTCTCTAACATCAGGCTGATGGTCTGTTCATGCTCACGCACACTGAAGGTAGCATGTAGTCTTCAGTCTGCATCAACCCCAAAATAAATCTGATAAAAAAATTGATGCTTTACAGCCCAGAAGTCTGGGGTTTCAGACTTCGGTCAACATTCCAGTGAATCCCATTGCAAGTGGAGATATCTCAGGTTCCTGAACCACATTTTGAGAGGTTTGCTGGTGTAAAACTCAGGCACTGCAGGGCAGGATTTAGCTGAACTGCTGTGGTTTCATGAATCATGGTGCTGCCTCAGCAACCAAGAAGTCAAGCCAGCCTCAGCTTCCCAAAAGGTTGCTAAAATGCTGTTTAGCACTTTTAATGAAGGCAAAATACACCCTCAAGGGCCCCGAGCAACCATTAGTAACATCCAGTGACAATAAACAAGTAATATTAGAGAATTTTTGGTAAAGTAACTCAGCTAATGGCTTTAACCACAGTAGAGAGAGGCTGCTGGGAGCTGGATTTGATGGGAGCCTGGTATTGGAATTGTCAGTGATTCTGCAACTACTAAGGCAGCCTCAGCACTGAGTGATGAACTCTGTGAACTGAGTCAGCGTTTACAGCTCCCTGCATGAGAGGGAAAAGGGCAAATAAGGGTGTAAATCACCCTTATTTTGACAATAATGAATGATGAAAAGACATCTTAAACCTTGTAAGTCCAATGTGTTTCTTCACTTCAGCTTCAGGTAGAAGTTTTGTACCTGAGGGTGTCAGTACATTTAAAGTCAATCTCATTTGAAACCCTCTTGGCATGACCTCCAGTGACCATCAAGTAACAAATAGTGATGTTGCACCTTGTGAAAAGACCAAATAACCTGTACCATTCAATAAAACCACAATTAATATTACTCAAAATGAAAGCTCAATGTTTTTTCATATAATGGCACTGAAAGATGCTCTAGAAGGGCCGTATGTCACAGAGCCAGTGCTTGATCTTGAGGCCTTTCTCAAAGTCAAACACCACAGATAAACATAAAAACAGCCTTCAGTGGGCACAGACATACATACACACATACAAGCAGGGTGCTAAAACCAGAATTCAGATGAAAGAGTCAAGTTTTGCGTATTCACAAACGCTGCCCATGCTCGATCCTTCCTTTTCCTGATTTCTCACTGTGTCTCCTCTCTCCCCCTTTACCATTCCCTGAAGGGCATTACCAGCCTCAGAACAGCATAAACCTCACATCATCTGAGCTGCAGCCGCCACTGGTGGCTGCGTGGGAGCATTCCAGCAGCAGCAAGGCAGCCGTGTCCACACCAAGAGCTCTGACTGCGGGAAAGGATTCCAGAGGATCCTTCACACACAACTTTGTGCACAGAGATCCTGGCTACAGCAGCCCGGAGAGTCACGTCCCAGCCCCTGGCAGTGGCAGGAAGCAGGGAGGCTCTGCATGGCCATAAAGCAAATAAAATCCATCTGGGCATAAGTTCATATTTATTAGCATTTCCAGTGCACAGTGCTACTTTAATTCCCCGATGGCTCCCAGGCTGCTGCATCTCACTGGTGCATAAGCAGCCTTTTTGCTGCTATTATAAAACAAATTACCTCATGCATGAGTGGCCTTATTATCAGTTCATGCTCCAAGCTGTTCTCCTGTGCTGACATATGTACCCCCTGTTCACCCTGTGCTGCTGAAGGCAGATTGGCTTCCGAAACCACCCATCAGATAGAGCAGGAAATGGATGATAAAATACTCTGTACAGCATTAGCTCCAATGCATTCCCCCTATTCTGCTCCCTCTGCTGTGGTTTGCTGCTCTGTGTAAAAGGGGTTAAAAATAGGGTGAGAAATAGGGTTTCAACCCCTCTCTTTCTCCTTTGCCATCCCAGCCTCTCGTGGCAGGTGTTTCTCTGCCTGTCATGGCTGCAGAGCTCTCTCCCCATTAAGGCCTGCAGTGATAAATTTTGACTTGAGCAGCACTGGACACCTCAATGAGTAAATAGCCATGGCGTGGAAGCACCAGTCACTGAAATGAGAATATTATAAATAGAAATATTCCCCATAAGCGGCTTGTGACTAAGCTCACTTTTGAGCTAAGAACTTCCCATGGAGATGAACTCTGCAGGAAAGCTCACAGAGCTATAAATACTCAGAATTCATTAACAGATCTTTTTAGTTGCAAACATTCTTTTCCGGCTGTGCATCATGACACTGGTGCTCCCAACCCATTCTCCTTTCAAAAGCTTCAATTGTTTAACCCCCAGATCTGGCTACTCTCAGAAATCCACAGGAAGAAAACATTGGGGCAGTTCTGAATATTAAGACCTTATTCCAGTGCCAAAGAAATAAAATAAAAAAGAAAAATATGACAAGGAACCGATGCTATGTCATGAGCAAGTCTAGAGTTTCATACTCTTCGTAAGTTTTAATATTTTGCTTATCTATGAAGGAAAAAAAAATTTTTAAGGGCCTATGATTTTATTCCATGGATTCTGAGGTACTGAGAATTGTGGATTTGCACTCAATTTCAGTACTCACTGCCTGCCCAGCTGTGTTTCCCAGCACTGCTCTGATGAGGAGTATGAACGCTGACCGACCGAAGTCACTGGAGCAGCAGATCCTCCACAGAGATGTTTTTGTTTCCGTGTGGTTACCCAGCATCAGGGCTGCACATCAGCGTTGGACTTCCGAAAAGGCACTAGTGAATTGCAACATTATTTGCATCCAAATAGTCTCTCAGTTGCAGACGTTCTCTTGCAACCATGCAGTGATGCTCCCTTGAGCAAGGGTTTAGCTTATGCTAGGCCAGCTTACATATTTTTAATTTCATTTCATAGACACGACCCATAAGAGGCTAAGATTTATTTTCTTATGTTGCAAGCTAAAAGCAGAGCAGGCCAGTTTCTTTTCACCTAGCTGTCTAACCACTGTTTAAAGCCACAGAGCAGTATTTTTTGTTCCTGCTTATTGCTTTAATTCACTTACTGAAGGCTGGCACTGAGACCCAGCCCTGCTGCTCCTGTTGCCATGTAGGTGTTTGGCAATAGCCTCTACTCAGGGATTGTGGTACCATATTAATGAGCTCTTTATCACTAAACTATTTAATCAGGAGCTGTATGGATGCTTGACAGCAGGGCAAATCTGTTGAATCACAGAATCCCAGAATGGTTTGGGAATGGCCCTTAAAGCCCTAATTCCCCCTGGGAATTCCCATGGGCAGGGATACCTGCCACTACACCAGGTTGCTCCAAATCCTGCCCTTTCCTCAGCCCCTAAGAATAATTCTGTTACAAAGGGAGGGCAGGAGTTCAACCATGCAAGCCAAACTCTACATAAGTCTCATGGCATCCTAGTATTTGCCCTTTTGTTGCACAGCAAAATGTTTTCTACAGCTGTCTGCTCCAGACAAGACCAGCAGCTTTGGCTTGGCCATTTTCTCAGCTCAGGGAAACAACCTCAACTCTGTCTTGTCCCAGACTCTGCTTCTAGTCAGCTGAGCTTTTTCCAGCCAACTCCATTTCTGGCTTCTAAATTTTAGCCCAGAAAGGCCAGTGCCCCACAGTTTCAACTTGATTACTTCAGTTTAATCAGGCACCGTGCTGTTACCTAAAGATAAGGACAAACTTCCAGATATCAGGCTGATTTTCAGGCATCTTCACTCCAATTAAACAGGACACTGTGCTGTAACAGGATCTCTAAATGTAAATGCATCAGCCAGTCCCAAGGCTGACAACCAGGAGCATCCTGGACTGCTGCAGGAAGGAAAAACCACAGCAAGGAGAGCAAGCAGCATGCTCCAAATGCTGCTTTGTTGAGCTATTACTCACCAAGGAAAGAGCATAATTATTTTTCCACGCTTTCATGAAGTGAAGAGAGGATTCTTCAGCCTTATCTAATGGCTCATGCCTGCAGTGAGCTCAAACACAGGGACTACCAGTTCCCTGTAAGATCTTTTCCTTTCATATAGGCAAGTTATTTTAGGATTGTAGGTGTTGAGTGATGTCCATGTTTGCCTGTCACTGTGTATGTGAGCCCAACAGTGAGCTCACCAGGTAGCACTTACTCTTGTACTCTCACATTTCTTTGCAGAGGACTAGATACTCTAAATTAAAATTTCCAATTTAAATTTTATTTCAGGCTCCTGGAATTGTTTGCACTCCCATACCACTGACAGCACTAGTGCACAGGGCAGGTACCTTGGCAGATGTGTGGCTGCAATCAGCCACAGCTTCTTCTCCAGCCTCTAACTTGCCCTATCATCTTTGAATTCAACCAGCTTTTCCTCCTCCTGGAAAGAAAAAAAAAGGTCTGTGCAAACAATCTGCTGTTGGAACAGTTAATTTTCAACACTAATGTGGACAGGCTCTACAAAATTACCTCAGCCTCATGTGCCTCTTTGTGCCATCTAGAATTATATTGATATTTCTTTTATATCCTCTCCTCACCAGCAGCCAATTGGTGGTACAACACACATGATTATCCTGACGTTTTCTGGTGATCCTTTCAGCAAATGTGTCTAAAATAAACTGTCAGTTCGGAGGTGCTGTAATCTGATTTGGACTGCACAATCACTCCTCACATGAGGTACTGTTTTGTTTGCATTATTCTACCTGCTCAGCACACAAACTGCAATTCAAAAGCCATTGGGAATGGAAAAGAGTTGATTGTTTCAACTTCTATAGATGGGGGTTTTCCCTAAAATTTGACTGCTGTTGGCTTTAGGTAAATCTCCCTGCTAAGTTCCTGCTCAAGTGGTTCAGAACTTCAAGGGTAGTGAGTTAGCCCAGCTGACTTGTACTTAACTTCCACCAACCCACTTTTATTCCCATTCTTTTTGGCCCTTGGCTGAAGTTATTAAAGTGTCATTACTTGAATACTAGTTTTACTAAAAATTACTCCCAGTTTCAATGGCCTTCAGCTCATAGCCAGTGCCTCACTGCAGCTATTGGCAACCTTTCTGTGCTAAATTCAATTTGTCTGTGCCTCTCAGATATTCAAGATTTCACTTCTTAAATCCCGCTCGGCACTGAGGAGAAGAGGATGTTATAGACATTTCTCACTGAAGGTTTAGTTTCAACAAAAGCCCCAATTCTATGCGTCTCTAATCAGGTTTTTGAAAACTATCTCTCAGAAGCAAGAAGCAGCTCTTTGAATTATCTCTTTTTTACAGTGTGAAGTTAATGAAAGTCCAAAATGTTCCCACTCATTTCATTATAGGAGCCTTCATTTACATTCCATTGAGCTGAATCATAACTAAGCCTTACCCCCGCGCTGGGCATGCAGCCTGCACAGTTTACATGGGTGCTGGTAAAAGGTGAAGAAAGCTTTTTCCCTTTTTTCCAGACAAATTTCCTAATCAATTTCTCTCAGTCTCTTCCCCAAGTGTCCAGTTTTTACTGTGTCAGGCTAAAGGTAAAGGCTAATTTGGAATTACAGTTCACAGAGACTCAGGTTTAATGCAGTCAAACCTGGCTTTTAAAATTATTATTAGATTTAATGGGAAAATAGGCATAACTACCCACTACAATTTTTCAACTAATTGTGGAAACACTTTGCAAAAGTGGATGTCTAACTCTGCATGATTTATGACTTTGATTTTCCCCCAGTAACAATCACAGAATCCTTGTCACAGATTGGGTTGGCTTGGGAGGGACCTTAAAGGACCTTCCACTGTCCCAGGGTCCTCCAAGCCCTGTCCAGCCTGTCCTTGGACACTTCCAGGGACCCAGGGGCAGCCACAGCTTCTCTGGGCACTCTGTGCCAGGGCCTCAGCATCCTCACAGGGAAGAATTTCTTCCCAATATCCCATCCTACCTGGCCCATTTAATCTTAAGCCTGTTCCAGTAGGGCAGTGATTGCTCAGCTCCAGGTTTCCTACCCAATTTGAGGACCTGAAATGGTTTGCTGTGGTTCCCAGCTCTACACATAAAATCTCAGCCCCAATGTTAAAGAGATAATAATTGTCTCCAAATCCTATAAATATATAGGTTATCTATCTATATATATATATATAGATATATATAGATATATATAGATATAAATATCCATGGATAGCAGCCAGCTGGATTTTCACACGAACAGATAGTGATCAAGGTGAGCCAGTTTTGAGATGGCCTAGTCCCTGTATAGTCCAAGAGGAATCTTTAAAGATCTCTCTGGAGCTCTTACTCATATTGATGCATCCCAGAAATAGTGATGCCAATTTGTACAGCTGGAGCATCCCTTACTTGGTTTGGAAAATTACAATAATTGAAAATACGTATCAGAGGAGGACTTCAGCCTTTCAATTATGATCTCAGTCAAGCAAAGCAGATATATGGAGAAATTTGTCAGGAAACGGGATGGATTTGTGGACACTCTCAAGGACCTATTTATGGATATGGATTAGAAACAGGTACTCGTTACCTCCAGTATTAAATCTCATCAGGTCAAAGTTCTCTATTTCCTTACAAGTTTAGCAATATTGCTACCCCAAGGAAAAAGACGCATGGCCCACACCACAGGCAGGATATCTCTGTGTCCCACCAAACGGCAAAATGAAGCAACCTATGGTTTATGGCTCCTGGAAGTATTCCCAATCTTCCCAAGTTAGCCATGGCTGCACTAAATAGCTGCCAGTGTCAGCGATCAACTATGGTTTAAAACTGAAAATGAATTTATCTTCTACAGTGGCTGTCACTCTTTGCTGTTAATTATCAGCCTTTATTATCCCTTTTTTCCTTCCAATAATATCCTCCCATTCAGCCAAGGGGAACAAGGCTTCCCACACCCAGGTCTGGACAGCCCTTCCAGTCAGGGCTGGCTCACTGGACCACTTATTATTTACAAGCTGCCGATGCCTCATGGAGAGGTTACTAAAGGCCATCTGCCTGAAGAATTCCTGTTTATATTCCTCTTGCTTTATCCTTAGGAAAAACAGTTGCATACAGGCAGAGGTATTTAAAGCTTGACCCATCCTCCCTGGTCCTGCTGGGAGCTATAATCTGTCTGTGCTATCTCAACTGATATTTGTGTAGCTGATTATGTCGTCCAAACAAGGGATTAGGATCCTGATTTGGGGAGGGAGCAGCACGAACAGAGGGTGTCTGAAAGGGACAAGCTTTTTTTTTGTTCCCAGTCAGATTCCCTGAACAAAAGGGAGAGAGAAGAAATGCATCTTGTATAAAGGGCAATTGTTTCCCAATGGAACATTTAATGTTTTTCCATTAAGCATGAACTGCTCTGGTTGTTATGGAATATTTTATGAACAGGTCTGCTAATGCGATGCCCAGCTCCAGCACTGTCTGCTCCAGGAAAACAAAGCCAGCACAGGCCATCCTTTTGTGTTTTGATTTCCTTTTTTCACCCACACAGGGGATGAATCAGAATATTATCTTTGAGTTTTTATAGCTACTGGATGAATATTCCCATGTCTCTTGCCTAAACAACAATTCCTCGTTTTAAGCTTCTTCATGCAAATAAAGGTTGGGATGTGCCAGGCTTGGCTTCCTGGGCACTGACCCAAGGAATACACTTTGGTCCATGACACAACCTTTGCCACACAGCTTTAAAATCTTTGAAAGACCAGATTCAGGGAAACCATTATCTGTCCCTATGGAGTAGGAAAAATAGGGAACATCTACAAAATCCCATGTGGCATTTATTTTGTTTCACAACCCGGAAGGCAGAAGGCACCCCAGGAAACAGGCAGCTTCCATGAAAGCTGAAGGTGGCAGCTGGCAGAACACACAGGCTGCAGAACATTTTGCTCCAAAGTTATAGGAAGCAGAAGTCTTTAGATTCCGAAAAAACCTATGGACAAATTCATAGAGAGGAATTAGACATGAAGGGCTACTAAAGGCATCCCAGTAGATCTGGTTCAGGAAGCCCCACCTGTCACAGAAGGTTTGGAATGGGACAATCACAGGTTACTGTAGGGCAGGAAGGAACTTTAGAGAGACCTGGGCCAAGGGCCCTCATTCCCTGCCCAAGACCAGGCTAATTTCAACATTTGATCAGATTGCTCAGGACTTTATCTACTTTGAATTCAGAGCATCTCCAAGGATGGAAATTTCACTTTCTCAGTAACCTGTTTGAAGCTTTCATTGCTCTCTTCAGGAAGACTTTGTTTCTTTTTCCTGTCCTGATGCTCTTCATGATCTCCAGCTGGCCCATGTCCTGTGGAACTGTACCTCTCTTGATTTCAACAGCAGGCCATCCCAATGGCCATAACTATGGGAATTTCTAAGGCATTTTAGTCAGGCACCTCTGTTTCCCCTGAGGAAGGAGATCATATGGGCTGTGGTTAATTCAGACTTGTCTTGTGTAATAATGCCAGAAGATTTCTTCTGGCTGGAGTCTTTTAATGCCCTGTATATACTGGCAAATTATACCAAATGCTTGCTGCAGGTATCAGTGAAACAAGAGATTTTTGACTCTAAATGTGTTCAGTAAGTTCAGTGGTGCATATCTGCTTGACAAGCTAAAGTGGAATTGTTACTTACAAAGCGTTTCTCTCGAGGTTCACATTACGTGATAGCTGATACCAGAAGTATTAGAGAATAAAAGCTGTGTTTTAGAAGTAATGATTTTTTGCCTTGAATGCTAATTAGTGCTATTGTAGACACTGTAACTCCAAGCTAACAGCAGTCTGTCTCCACCAGAATCCAATGCAAACTCAGAATTCCTCTCTAGACTCAGCTGCTGGAATTGCTACCCCAGTGCTTGGGGCATTATCACAACCTCCAAAGTATCAGCTATGACTACACAACCTATTTTCATGGCTTTTCAATTTACCACTCTTGGTCAGAAGGGACAGAAACCAAGAGACCATTTCTCTGCTCTGCAAATGGATTAATTTAAGTCAATTTAAAAGCCTTCAGTAATTTTAAGAGGGACCAAACCTTTTTCAGGTTTAACCTCACTGAAGCCAAAATACTTTTGGTCCAGAGTAGAGCTGCTAAATGGGATTATGCCTCATTTCTCTAAGAACTCAGA
Organism: Taeniopygia guttata; assembly: GCF_048771995.1. NCBI lineage: Eukaryota > Metazoa > Chordata > Aves > Passeriformes > Estrildidae > Taeniopygia > Taeniopygia guttata. The sequence goes on along the minus strand of NC_133032.1, from coordinate 2,876,253 downwards.
GTGGCACATTTCATTGTGCTAGTGACTGAGGCTGTCCATGCACCACCTGAGGGGTTCACAGACTGGCACATTCTGCAGGACAGAAGTGCCCATATGGATTATACAGTGTCAGAGGGAAGGAAACTTTGCAATGAGGGATATTTTGAAGTGAGAAGGAGGCATAACCACTACAGAAAACTAATCAGACTGCCCTGCTAAGGCAGATAAGAAGGAAAATTAACAAAGCTCTTTGGTTAGATATATTTTAATTCCTTCCGAGTCCAAAACTGTGCAGCTGAAATGCAAGAAAATAATTTGAAAGCATGAAAAATTCCAGGCTAGGCTGGATGAGGCTGGGAGCAGCCTGGTCTAGTGGAAAGTGTTCCTGCTCAAGCAGGGAGTTGGAATTGTATGGTCTTTAAGGTCCCTTCCAACCCAAATCATTCTCGGATCCTATGGTTCTAATGTTTGATCTCAGCTTTAGAAGGTGACAGCCTGCTGAGAGAGGTTGGATTCCTTCTATTTTTTCTGGCATGAGGATCCCATAATCTTTAGCTCAGGATGGAGGTGTTATTTAACAGGACCATGCCCTGCTGCTTTTATCAAGGACAAAAGCAGAACATGAGTAAGCAGCACAAGTCGAGTGAGGTATTATCAATGGAATAAATTTGTACACAGTCTGCAGATGTTTATTAGAACATCTACTTTCCACCAGGGAATTATAAGGTTCTTTTTTACAATACTAGGCTGCAACCAATTTAAGACTCACCACAACAAGCTTGAATAATTAATTTATTGTATACATTGCTGATAAAATGTTGCTAGTCTCAGACACACTGCTTTACATCCCAGTTAGAAGGATGAACCATGAAAGTCATGGCAAGCTCTTGCCCAAATCCGTTGCATTAGTCACTCCTGATACCTAAATTTATGTAACTGGAGTGGAACCAGTGATGCTGGTACTGTCAGCTCCCTCTGGCTTGATCTGCTCTTGTTTACTTCCAGGTTTTTAATCAGTCTGAAAGAAGCTGCACAATTTTGTGTTGCCTTCAGCTAGATAAACTCTTCAGGAGCTGTGCATCCTCAGAGCTGAGCTGACAGTGTCTCTGCTTCTGAGAAACCACTTGCAATCCTGAACTTCCTGTGCTAATGCAACAGGCATGGTCCTGTAATTAAAAGGACATGCTGTCCCCAAACCAAAACCAGTATGTTTGAACTATTAGAAAACCGAGCAAGCCATTTGCACTGGGGATTAAAAACATTGCAGCTGTGGGAAAAAAAAAATCATCCCTGAGTGTATGTTTGCCTGGAGATTTGAGATTCTGCCTTGTGCAGAATACCCAGCACCAGCACAATCCACATAAACACAGTTAAGCAGTTTAGCTCACCACTGGAAGTATCAACTCTCCACCACATGGCATTAACCCAGTGCCTGAAAATCTTATCAAATGAATTGTGAATCCACTGCTACACCTCTGCATTTCCCCTTTTCTTAGACTTTCCCATGTTCTTGGTTTCACAGGATCTGTCTAATACTCTTGTGTCATGCTTCAGTCTCACAGAATTGCAACAGAATAAATTCCTTGTCAGCCAGACCCAATGTTCCAGCTACAGCCAGTGCCAAGGAAACATAAAGGTTTCTTTAGCAAAGGGTTTCTGGAGAAGGGTCTTGGCTCAAATCAGTTGCCCTTGCTTTTTAAGAGCAACTTAATTTCAGTCTAAAACAAATGCATCCTTCATTTTTGAGCTCCAACAGCCATGTGACAGGGAGGAACCAGAGGAGCAGAGTTGCCACTGGTGAAGATAATTTGGACAGCACAGTTGATCATATTATTAAAAATACGGTAGTAAGTTCAACAAAGTGCAGTGAAATTTAAGGTATCCACCCATTTAATGCAGGCATTAGGCTGCCCCCATGGCCACTGGGACACAACTTTTGAGCATGTTTGACAAAGCCCATTTTATGGGGAAAAGCAATGCCTTAACACTGTATCTTATTAGCTGGGAAAGAGGAATGCAAAACTTCTGCCTGCCAAGGTGGGAGAGAAGACTGCAGGGAACACTAAGAGACAGGTTGGCAAAGCACAGACAGAGACTTGTTTGGCCTTGTGCTGCACCATATGCTCAGCCTCCCAGAATAACCAAAAGTCAGCTGCTGCTTTTTAGCCAGAAGTGCTCCCTCAGGTCACATTTCAGACGTCACCTCAGCCACCTTTCCTACAGGAAAAAAGATGCTGTCATGTAACTGCAGATACCAGGCTCTGTACAGCAGCCTGGCATTGTGCAACTTTATCAGAAATCTCAAGGGCTGGCTACAATAAATCAAGTGCTTAAGCTATCACAAAATTCAATTTAGCAGTTACATGAGATGCAGCTGAAAAGATGTGAGCAGATATGATTGTTCTTTTACACTCCAAATATCACAGTCAGGAATACAGGGGAAGTCTTTAGTGAATGCTTAGCACTGAAAAACAGTAGTTCTGCTCCCAAGGCAAACCTGCTCCAGCTCCATGGGCTTGAAATTGGAATATGAATCTGAGACTGAACTTTCAGAAGTATAATTGTCCCAAATAGCAGAAAATTAGAAAACAAGTTGTTTATACTGATTAGCAGAATGCAACAACAGGCATATTATAAAAATGAGCAGCCTTTTCAGCAACAGAAACAGTCACTAATTTGTTGCTGAGCTGGCCTTCATGCATCACTAACACATACGTGCCAGCTATACATTTAACAGTTACTATAGAAGAGACATGAAAAGTTATGGCTTTCTTGCAGTCAAGTGAAAGCTTTACTCACTAAGGAGATACCACACTTGTACTGAAGCTAATCTGGCCCTTCAAATAAGTTTCAGTCAAAGTTAAAGACCTTTTTTTTTTTTTCATTTCATTGCAATTCCATCCCATCTGCCCTCAGCTTTATCAGTTTATTTGCCTTCATTACTCTAAGGCCACAGAGGGTTCAAACTCCTTGAAAGTCATGGAACAGACTTATCAGGTGCTGGTATAGAAAGTCTGCAGTCTGCACAGCCACAGCAGGACAGCAGAAAAGAGAGAAGCATCCTGCCTGTGTCCCCCAGCCAGGGGTGAGGCTCAGCCCCATGTCAGGTGAAGTCACTCCCTCTTGCACCAAGGTGTCTCACTCATTTCCCCAGTCCTCACATGTTCTGCTCTGGATGCTTTACTCTATATTAAATCATACTTTCTCCCTCACTTGCTTCTCCTGCTTGTTGCTCCCTTAATTTTAACACACATAATTCCTGGATTTTCTCCACTCACACTTGGGCCTCTTGAAGGTTGCCCAAAGAAGCTGTGGCTTCCCCATTCCTGGAAGTGTCCAAGGTTGGACAGGGCTTGGAGCAGCCTGGGATAGTGGAAGATGTCCCTGCCCATGGCAGGAGGTGGAGTGAGATGGGATTTAAGCCTGTCCCAACCCAAACCATTCTAGGATTCTGTAAGTCCCAAGCTTTACTCTTCTCAAGAAAGATCTGTGTGTGGATAGCATGCTGCATTCTGGCACCACTTCCATGACTGGGTAGTGCTGAGGATCAAGGGAAGAGGGATGGCAAAGCCCACGTTCCCCTTCCTAAGACACGCTTTGCAAAGTCAGCAGCATCTTCACTTTGGAGGGAAACTTCCAGCTCGGCCACAGCTCTACTGTTTTGCTTAGTGGCACAGTGTGTGTTTATGATTGTACTGTAGCAGGAGCACGAGGGGAGGGGGAAACCACAGCATTGCCATGAGGAGCTGACAGCAACATCCCACAAGCTCCCAGGATCATCTCCCATCCAGAAGGCAGCAGGAAGGAGTGGGCAGAGAAATTTCTTTGCGATGATGGATGACACTGAACAACTTGTTTTGGGGATGTTGTCTTTGCAACCAAGGCTGCAGCTTCTAGGGCCAAAATGCTGGCACTCAGGAGTTATCAGAAAGCAGCAGTATTTATGATAATCATCCATGTTACATAAAAATATGGCACCTGGGTCCATCTGCTTTTTAAGCACCAATCACTAAGATCAAAGGGAGTGGATGTTTCTAGAATGCCAGTATTTCCATATAGAGATGGACAGTATATTCCTTTTAATTAAGCCTCAGGAGAAGAGCTGGTAAGCAGCTCTAAGCACAGCTGAAGAGCAGCACTGCTATTTCACTTCTAAAAATCATCATCCATCACGCTGCTGCTCCATGTAAAAGCATTATCCTTAGCCATGGCTAAACTCATAAAATCCTTAATGGAATCAGCACAAAATGCCTTGTGCCTCTGAGAGAATTCCTTTTCCAGGCTGGTTTGCTTATTCTTTCATTCAAATTTCAACAACACATCTATAATATTGTGTTTTATGTGTTTGAATCTAGCATGCTCAGAAGTTTGTGAAGCTCAATGACATCAAGCAGTGAGTAAACCTTATTATATAGAAACAAATCAGTGTTGCTTTTCCCTAAGTAATACCAGCTTGGGGAGGGGGAGTAGCTGCTGGTAACAGTTCAGTCCCATATTTACAGAGCTCTGAGAAGACATTGAAGGTACAACACACCTACTATGAAATGTATTCTTAGAAACCTCCTGCTGCCACCACAGCTACCACTCTGAAAATATTCCTTTCATGTACACACAGCACATAACACTGACAGTCTGAGCCTGACCCGAAAACCTGCACACAAATATGAATATTAAGGGGAGCTGGTGTGAAAGACTAAATTAAAATATGGGCTGAGTAAACTTATAAAATTCATTGAGCTTTGGCATAATGGCACTTCCCCACGTCAACTCTAAACTCATCAGTCAAGGTGGGATAATGCAAATTATTAAGAAGGGCTCTTCCAGTGCAAGAGTCTCATAACAAACATATGCCTGATGAGATAAAAATATTAAGTGACTTATCTCTGCCTCGAGCCTCTGACAGGATGGCTACAGAGCCCAGAGCACTGTTATTGGTACAGCCTTTTGAAAATGAGATGCAACCATAAGAAACTAAGCAGCAATGGACCCAGGGAATTATGATGCACTGCACTTTCTACATTTGGACCTTCATTACCAAAATTATCGGGTAGTTTCCATCATTTGGCACAGACAAGAATCTCCCTGCTTGTGCAAGGGGCTCATTTCAGCTTTCTTCTTCCTCATGTTCTATCCTTTTAGTGACTGGATTTTTCAGAAGGGAGCTTGCATCTTTTCTGGTGATGTTACAAATCCGTGCCAGTTGTATTTGCTGGGAAAGCACAGGGCAGCTTCTCCGCTGCTCGTGGAAGTGAAAGCCCCTCTGAGAATAGAGGTTAAATCCTCATGACAACCATATGGTTGTGGGAAATGACTTAGAAGTATCTGAAGAGCAGGGAAGAGATTTCACAGGCAGAGCTGTCAGCTGTGACCATCCCATTCACAGAGGAGTCACTGATTCCCAGACAATTAAAAAGACAGCACTCAGGATTTCAGGGGAAAATGGATCAAAAAGACACAATTTTGTGCTTCAATTTCTCAGTACACCACGACTCAGTCCGTTTCATTCAAAAGGTGTCTTCTTACTGTGTTCAAGAGTGTCTGACTGAGGTTGTGAGTACATCACTAACTCCTAAGTATTGCTGTTCTGGTGCACAGCTAGCCTGAAGCTGGAAGGCCCATTCCCAACAAAGTCTGTTAGAAGTGGGCATTGCCAACATCCAGAATAAAAAGGCAACTGAAGTTCGAAAGACAGTCTCATCGATGTGGATAACAGATATGCTCTTTTGAATATATGAGTAGTTTTACTTTCTAACCTGGCTTAACAACGGAAAGAAACTAGTTCTGGTTAGGACAGGCCTGGCAGCCAGGTTTAAGCTACACTGCCCACCACCATAGCATTCCCGTAAAGTAGATCAGACTCCCTGCTCACACCTCTCCAGTACCTTCACAGAAGATAATGCTGTTTCCTGACTGCCAAGAACGAGCATTCCTTCACTTAAAGGAATAAATTCCTGGCTCCTGTTGAAGCCAGGGCAGATTTCTACTTGGGATGCTCCCTATGCATTGATTATTTGTAAATTCATTTCTGGGGTGCCCCCAAACAAAAAAGTGTCTCCTGATGAAAAAGAACAGCTGCACTACACATCAGATCTTCTAGGCAACACAACAGCACTCGAAACTCAAGCTAAGATCCAGACTTGGAAGGGAATAGAAGCAAGGAACAGGGTCAGAGACTGAAGGAAAAGGTTTTCTTGTCTAAGGACAGTGGAGTGCTTTTGCTTAAAGAGTGAAAACAAATTTCAAGTACAGCATGAAAGCTAATTATTTCAAGCTCCCAGTATCCCATCCTGTCTTCCAATCTGACGCCTTAACAAACCGTAACTGGTGCTCTCTGTCATATCAAACCTGGTGCTGTTTGTCTGAGCCTGACATTTCTGCTACTAAATGTGTAGAAGTCTGTGCTTTACTGTGTTATGTGTAGTAGATATAATTCACGCCATTTCTAGTATGATATATGTGATATTGAATATTTGTTGGAGTATACACGTTTGTATTAGGAGCCCCCCCTACCCTCGCAGGTGAAACCTGGTGTATGTTGAAACCTGATTTACATGTAGAAGGATGTGGCTGGCCAGGAGATGGGCCATGGCTGGAGAGATACAGGGACACCCAGGTGTTGATCCTGGTGTGAACAACCTGAGATGGATCTCATGGAAATCCTCGGGCAGATACATGTGAATGCAGCGTTCCCATAAATTTCATCAAGAGATTCACCAACTCCTGACACCGAATTGTTCTTCTTCATCACCAAACAGAAAATCTTATTAACCCATGGACTCTGAATAGAAGAAAAGACTGACTGCTGAAATCTTGGCCTCAGGCGGAATTTTCCCTATAAAACCCTCTTGTGCCAGGCTGGAGGTGTGTGGGCATGGAGGAAAACCTCTGCTGAGGCTGACTCCTTGTTGCACACCCAGCGCCGACCCCAGGCTCGGCTCTGTTCTTTCCTTGTGGCTGGCTAGATAGAATTTGATTGCAAATAAATATTTTATTTTTTCACTTTAAATTTGGCTGGACAAATTTTCATTTATAACAACTGCATCCTTACGTTGATGATCCATGCAAGGGGACAACCTTCTGGTGCCAATTAGAAATCTAATGTTTAAGATGAAGGAATGCAGCATGCCTCGTTTTTCCTCATGAATTCTGCAAAGAGGACGGGCACAGAATAGTCTGGGACACACAGGAGCATCCCTGCCCATGGCAGGGGGTTGGAACAAGCTGATCTTTAAGGTCCCTTCCCACCCAAAGCATTCTCTGATGATTCCATGACCTCTCCTGCATCTGCAGCAGGCCATGAAGCAGTTTCAGCTGTGCTCTCCAAGGCTGGGCACAACAAACCCCTGGCAGAGCACATTAAAATTTTGCTTTGTGGACTCAGTGGGGGTAACAATCCCAGCTACATCAAAGGAATGTCATAGCCAGGTTTCCATCGGCTGATGGCATCTTATGAAGGCTTGGGCAGCAAGTTCTCTGTGAGAGCCATCATTACAGACCATTATCAGCTTTCCTTGCCTCTTTGTGAACAGCTTTTTGAGATTCTGCTTCATAACAAGTGTTAAATCACACACTATGAATTTCCATAGGTCTGATGTGAGCAACTGCTCTGAGCCACAAGCTTGTTATCCATCATATGTCTGCACTGCTACTGCCTCCTGCTCCATCATATTGTGCCAAATGCTGGGGCTCAATCCAAACACAACTCTTTTCAAGCAGAACAGTGTGAATTACACTGGGTTTCTGTCCTGGAAAGGCTTTCCCCAGCAGCCACCTTTTGAATTTCAAATGCTGCGACTCCAGTCAGGGTTTGGTGGAGTCTGTCAGAATCAGAAACTAAGCCCTGAGCAAGCCTGCAACAGACACATGGCACAGAGAAACATATTGGGGAAGTCTGGTGTTTGCTCTCACACCTAAAAAACACTTCTTCATGCACCAGATTGGTGAAGATTGACATTGACAGCAGAACAGGGAGGGGGTGCAGGGTGGGGAGAAGGGTGAGACAGAGAACTGCACAGCTATGAGGGTATTCCCATTTCTCCATACTCTCATTTCCAATGTAGGATGAGCACTGAGTAAAGCTGAGTCTTACAATCATTCTGAACTCTCCTGATTTGCTTCCTAGTCCGAGAGCTTGTCTATCAGTACGAGAAGATCTGGGCTTACAGCTGGCATTCACACTAGTCTGCTCAAGTGTTTCATTGCTCCAACACTATTTTCACAACCTCAGCCACCTTTATATTTTGTTCATCAACTTAGAATCACATCAAACTCACTATCGTCATGGTCAGGGGTACTTTTTACTTTTTTCAAGGAATTGGAAAACCTCCAAGTCTGTTAGCTATACGATCAATAACTACCAGACAATCTGGGCAGATTGCACTCAAGATAAAGGATGAAATGTTAAAATATCTTGCAGTCAGGGTCTTGAGAAATGAACCTGGCATTTGTCTAGCTGTCTAGACAGCTGGGACAAAAAGAAAAAAAAAAGGCAAAGATTATCCCTTCGCATACGGTAAATCCTCTCTCTCATTCTTTTGCATTTAGCAGTTCTATGCAAGCTGATAATGGCCGAGGTGCTGGATAAATTGTACTTTACTACTGCCCTCTTTCTCACTTTGGGGGTTCAGCTTTCATAGCTGTGGGCATAATGAGGCCTCTAACAGCACTGGAGTGCAGTTAAGGCTGCTGAGAGGCTGCACTAAGGGCTCAGAGGCTCAATCCAGGCTGCGTATCGGAGACACTGGTGACAGGGACATGCAACTGTATCTGTCAATTACTGATTAGGTTTCTGCTCACTTGATGCCATGCTCATTTAGAAATCACTTACAGCTTCAACTGGAACATGGAGGACTTATAGCCTCTTCCAAGGTAGACCTGATTCAATTAATTCCCAGGCAAACTTGTGCAAACATTTTTCATTTTGTATTCCCATTTCTCTCTTGCAAGGCTTGGTTATTACATTATCACACTTTTTGTCAGAGCAATGGGTGGCTGATTGCCTTTAAGAACATCAACATTCATTCACCCAGCCTGGATCATAATTATTTAGGTGTCCCAGTCAAAAGAACAAGATAATTAGGAACCAGAGGCCTGGTTCTAAACATATTGAGAAGAAAAGTGTATTTCTCCAAGGACAGCACCTAATTAAACTCCTGTGGAGATCTTAATGTACAGTGCACTGTTTCCTCAGGGACCTGTTTTTAGAAGCAGGTTATGAAGCTGAGGCACCTCTCAGTGAGGCAGGAAGAGCTAAGTGCTGCTTCTTCTCAGAGTTTGCTGTTACCTGGGCAGCACCAGCCCCATGCTGAGCCCGCTGCCTTCTTCAAGCCAGGCGGTCTCGCTAAGTGGCATTTTCATTCAGCACAAAAGCCACATGGCATTTTCCATCTTCAGGGCAGTGTTACTTAGCTCAGGAGCAAGCTAGGGGAGAACCTTCCAGAAGCAGCTCCATGATCTGGATGGCAGGATCCAGGCTGGTACTCTCTGAAGCTGCAGTGGCCCATGGCACGTTAAGGAATGCAGTCAGCTCCTGGCCTTTCGGCATGGGGGAATCCTGGCTCCAATACCGGCACTAAATCACACTTAGAGAGCTCTGGTAAAGGAGTGGCAGCTTTACAGAACCTGGTATGAGTTTGGAAAGGGCACCCGTGGAGGATTCAAGTACCACAAAGCATTATCTGGAAGGATTCGACAGAAGCACAGATTTTTCTCTGCAAATCCCAGGCCATCCAGCAAACGGAAAGGATGAGTCATACTGACCTCCTACCCAGCATATTAAATATGTTCAGCCAGCGACTGAAAGCTCATTTCTTTTATCCATTCACCCCTCCAGCTGACAAGGTCAGTCAAATGTCACTGTATGCTTCATCAGACAGAATTAGTTTAGCAGAGTGCTGGAGTCTAAGTGTATACTTTTTCTATAATGCATGCTTTTCTCTCTGGATGTGGTTAGAGTTCTGTTTCCAGCAAATTAATACATCCTCCTAATTAGTGAGATGGCAAGCTGCATGTTGGGAAGTTTTAAACTGGCATGTCTGTCTGTTCCCTTGACCAACCCAAGTTAATCAGCACCCAGCTTAACACTGAGACTGAGAAACTGTCATTGTGCTACAACCACTTAGAAGTGCTCAGCGGGATTTCACTGCATCACGAACCACCCAGCCAGATCACAGAAAAGGTGAGTCCAGTCTGACAGCCCAGTCTGGTATGACAAAAAGAAGTTGTCCAGCTAAGGACATGGAAAGACTCATCCCATGACTCCCCCAGGCACAACCAGCTTCAGCTTAGGTACAGTTTTTGGTATTTAGTAACTTACCTAAGAAATCTCTGCTCAAAACAACAAAAACAGAAGCAGGTCTCCAGCTTTGCTTTTCCTTCTGAGATCTTCCCATTCCTGCCATTAGACAGATGTGCAATATTCAAAGGCACATGGACTATGGACTTATGAAAAGTAGCATATTATGTTCAATTCCCTTTTTGTGTTTTTTCATCACAGAAGTCATGTTTCCACACAACTACACAATAGCTCATTTCAGAATGCTAAATTTTCTGAAGAGAGCTCATTACACATGAAATTCAGAGCAGGCAAACACAGGAGGTGACCACACTGACAGATTGATCACAAATAGTGTAGTCTTGTATTTCCTCAGCCTTGTGCCCACATGAACCAACTGCACCTTGTCATTTCCAACCAAACAAAATGGGGTTTCTTCAGTTGCCTTGTAGAAAATGTGCAACTGGGCTGCAGCAGTGAGGCTGCCAGTGCTCAGCAGATGAAATGTGACACCTGGTTAAAACCAACAAGAACTGTCATTAAGTTTGGGTGTGTTTACAGAAAACTTTCTCTGGCAAAGTTTCAGCAGTCTTCAGATTGATTGCCTGAAATTGTGTCCTCCCAACAGACTTTCTTGCAAGAAAATCTACCCATAAAAAAACACCTAAGAATGAGAAACTCTCAAATAGCTTCTCCAGTTATTTTATTTCCCTTTTTTATCTTTGCAAGGATATTGTACAACCTGCAAGCATTTTGCATGAGATGAGAAACTATTTGTCCCAGAGCAAGAGTTCATGAAATACTGGGATGTTTTCTTTCTTTCAGCTGAGAGAATTGAAGTCTAAAGTCTAATTCATAGAGAAAACTATTTGCTTGTAGGAGTTCATCATTAGCTTGGTTAGACCTGATCCAGTCAACTTTTAACACATTTTTCTGGTTTATTCTGAGCAGATAAATGGTGAATATCACCCCCAGGACTCTTCAGAAGGCAGCCTGATGACAGACAGTGGGACTGGTCATATGCCACTAAGAATTCCAGTCTTCTTACTTCAAACAGCAGGTTAGAATGATGGGATGAGGCTGGCAGGACGCAAAAGATGCTCTTCCATTATGTCCATGATGCCAAGTTATAACAATTGTTCAGATGATTAATAAAGCCTGAGATCTGTGACAAACCCATCATTCTGTTACATCTTATTGCATCATGGATAGAAACAGGACTAAAAGTGGACCATTACTTTATGCCAGCATCAGTCACAAGTTAACCTCAAATGCCAAATGACCTCTTCTTGGAGAATTAAGCTCTTTGGGGCAAAAAGTTCTGTTCAACTACATGCATAGTGAATTATTCCCATCCTTGTACTTCTTTGTTATCCTTCTTTGTGTTAAACTCCTTGCAGAGCACACTTTGGCCATTGTTGGGATGATTTTTTTGTAGCAATGCCCTGTTTCTGTCACTGTTACACAGGTACTTTGGGGCAGCTGAGGGAAGCTTAGAGCATTTTTAGCAGGTTCAGCCCAGTTCAGCACCAAGGCAGATGCACTTCTATTCTGATAGACATTTCAAAATTGGCTCTCCTTATATTTTGGAACACTTTGCAGTGTTTGCCCTTTTTACACAGGAGGAACGCTGGTGTTACCCAGCTGCCCAACAGAAGAAGGCAACTCCTCTTCCAACAGCAAATGTTTACTCAGTGCTCTGTGCCAGTGGCCACAACAGGCCAGACTCCTTTCCCAGGGCATTTGTGTGCCAGGTGATCCATGAAGTGGGGAGTGTAGGATCATAACCACTGGAATGATGCAAGTTCATGTCTGCCATGGTTTGTCCCTACAGGCACCAAACTGACCAATTTATGGAATGGCTTTCATGCCTGTTTTGCTCTGAACACTTCCCAGAAATATCTGAAATCCATTTGAAAGGTTTCTAGGTGGATTGTTTAGAGGAACCAGCAACTTTACTACATGTTAGTTTGGGTTACTGCAATAAGGGAAGCTCCAAGTCACTCTAAGAATACTCAGTCTTTCCACAGTAAATTAATTGACTGTTTCAGAGGGAAGTTTTTCTGGGAAGTGACTCTTCACTTCTCCCTTTATTTCTTTGCAATGCTGTAATGCTGTAATGCTGTTTTGGGTATGGAATTACTGCACTTACTCAGTCCTTCCCAGTGGTTTCCCCATTTTTCCCTGCTTAGAGGCTCACTTCCTCTTGGCATTGCTTTCACAAAATTTAAGATGCAGAGTTACCGCATGATGCGTTGTGCTTCAGAAGAACCTTAAAAAGAACAGGCTGCCATGAGAACTGTAACATTCAAGGGACTCCAACCACTATCCTAGAGAAAAGATTGGATCCTTCCCTCTGCTTGGAATAGCCAGTTCACTCCCAGAATGCAGAACTCAATGCAACTGTAACCTACTGAGGCCACTGATCCTTAGGTGCACCCAGCCCAGGTAGAACTTTGACTCCTCTCCCCCAAAGAAGGGGTCTGGGGCCATGAAATAAATTTTTTTCATCCATCTAAGTTATTCAGAAGGCCATCAGATAACCAAGGTTACAGGTAGGACTGGTACATCCTTGGAGTACATTCTTAACTGAACTCACAAGTTTATTTGGATGTGTGACCCATGAAGGAAAGCACTTGATATGTGCAATTTAGCTTGGCATTGAGAACTGGTATCCTGAAGCCTTTTGCTTGAGATCTTAACTCTGTTAATTCCAACTGACCATAGCCTGCACCCACAGGATTTATACCATTCCAAAACCCAGTCATATTTATATCCTCTAGAGTATGATACTTCTCACAAAAGCACTAGCTTCCAATTAAACCTGCTTCCCTTAAAGAACAAAGCATAAAGATGAAATTAGCTTTTGAGACTCCTGCCAAGTATTTCACGTTAGGTAACTATTCGCCATCCAGATTTCATGTTCTGCAAGGCAACAGCAGTTCCAGGTCTGGCATAGCTCCAGCAGATGTGCACATATGTTTCTCAGCTGCGCAAGGAATGATATTTCTATCCTGTTTTCCAGGCTGAGACACAGAACCACTGCTGCAATAGTTCATCTCAGCTTTCAGAGTACTCTACCCCAGGTTCCATATATCTTAACACTACAGGACTCCCAAGATTCTCCAGGGAATATTTAAGAGTCTGCTACAACTTTTTAAAACCAAGTAGTGAAGAGATAAAATACAAATAAGCATTTATAGTTCTCAAGACAGTACACCTGCAGTGCTGCTACTGGAGACTGCAGCAGAATTTTTTCCAGTGGCTTTATTAAATTTTACGATGGTTGATTTGACTTTAAATGTTTCTGGTGCAACCAAGACTCTTCAGCCTTGTCTGGAGCAGCGAGAAGTCTGCAGTGGTAGCTTTAAACACTTCCCACACAGGTCATCAAAATTCTGCTGAGGGCCCAAGGATAAGGAGGCAGCTGAACTTGTGACAGCTTGGGTGATTGAACAGGAGCAAGTAAGAATCCATACCATACTTTCATCTCACTCCATCCAGCCTACTCTTGGGAAAACTAGTGCCAAACTCCCCTGGTTTTTGACCCTTGAAACCGGGGTCAATAGCAGGCTCTTGCATTCTGTATTGAACTGAGGCCAAAGGGCAGGGACATGCCTCCCTCCCAGTTCCCTGCCTGCAAAATGCAGCTCCATCATGCCTGTACTTTCCTCAAGTCACTTGAGTTCAAGGAGACCTAAGTCTACATTTTATCTTGCATTTCAAAGTAGTGACACAAACTGAAAGCGTAGACAAAGCTGAGGCTAAGCTTTGAGGTGTTTCAGGTTCGAAGGCTTTGAAAGCAAAGCATTCCGCACTGCAGATCCGAGCTGCTTCCGCTGCCTCAGGAATGCTTTCAGGGACACTGGAGCTGTCCTAAAAGTAAGAACTTCTCTTTCTTTGAAGAGTATTGCAACTCAGTCTTTTGACTTTAAATGAAGTGTTGTGCTTGAAATATCCAAGGCCTCTTTTGAAAGCTACTGAACCACGCTTGACCTTTCTTTTTTACACTGTCCACCTTCAGATGTGGGCTAAGGGACCGGCTTGTCCCGCTCCAGGTGTCAGGAAAGCTGTAACAAATAACTCAAGGGCAGCAGAAGGGATGTAAGCAGCCTCGACAAAGCGGAGGAAATGTTTTTCCATCAGACAAAATACATCTGAGCCCTTACATCTGAGTCCTGGCACCGATCTGCAGCTGATTATTTTGGGGAAAAAAAAAATCTGTATTAATCTTTGGTAACAGAAGGCTTTAAAATCTCATCCTCCAGCTTGCTTCAATGGTTGCACATGAGCTAATGAGACTCAGGAATGCTGCTGAGGGGCTAGAAATGCATGTAAAGAAAAATTATGTGGTGAGTACTAAAGAGGGGGATATAAATTATGCAGGGGAGGATTCACTGTAACTTCCAGTCACTTGCATCCTTGTGAAGAAGAGCTCTTTACACAAAGGATTTCTGGCCTTTGCTGGAAATTATGTGGCTTGAATTGGTCTGCAGTAATACTGAATGTATACCTCAGGATGAGCACCTTGGGTAGGAGCAGCCTACCCTCCTCAAACTGCAGCATTTCAGAAAATCCTTCCCCACTAGCCAGGGCAGGTACTCAGCAGCTCCAGGCTGAGCTCTGGGCCAGCTCCTGCCCTTAGCTCCACATTTCTCAGTGAGCTGGAAGCAAGTGCAGCTGAGACAGTTCAGGGCCAGGAAATCCCAAAGGAACCATCACAGGAACTGCAATGCCAAAACGAGGTTCCTCTACAATTCACACAGTCAGTAGCTAAGCACATGAATATTTGCTCAAACCTCTTTTTTTTTTTTTTTTTTTAAATCAAGCAGTGAAATCAGTAGGTTTTACAGCAGTCTCCTGCTCTCTCTGCTGAAGATATGTTATTTAGGTACCCTTAGTTCAACGAAAAATTGTCTCTTTGTCAGGCAGCTAGTGTTAAAAATTCTCCCTGTCTCTAATAATTGCTGAACACTCTCCAGGAGCCTCATGGTGTTAAATTTATTACTGGGCATTGAGTTTCAACTCATTATACTTGTTCCCAAATTCTTTTTTTTTTCTTTTTTTTTTTTTTTTTTGCAAGTGGATGGAAAGTTAGATTGGAATGAAAAATCACATCCAGCTTAATAAAAACAATTCCAAGCTTCATTTTGTGCTGTGATAACGGGTCTGCGATGGCTACACAGGAAAGAGATTTTCCAGTTCAGTCTGTACTTAGAAGCAAGCAATTGATGAGCAGGGTCTCATGGTACTCTCGTGCAATGGAATATAAGCCTGGGCACCATAAGAAGATTGTTCAAAGCTTAGAATCCCAGAGAATATGTTTTTTTTATGTTAATGTTATGATACATGGCTGGTGCAGGGCTTTTGAACTGCAATTAATTACTGCAGAGGGAACAGCTAGGCTTTAGCAGCTGGGAACGTTTCCAGGACTCCACCATTAAGCCCAGTTTATGAACAGAACTAGGTCAGACAAACCTGGTCAAACCATAAGCAAAATGGGATGGTGGAAATGCGCCAGGAGCCCTTCCTTGTCTCTAGACAAAGAGCCCATGGGGTTTTATTACATTTTTATGAGGAAGCTGCAGCTACAGGAAGGGGGCATACAAGGTGATGCATACAAGGCATGAGTAGGAGAGCCTTTCCAGGGAATTCTTGCTGGGATCTGTGCACAGCCTGCCCTGCAGCACAGCCCTGTCTGTGCCACGCTCCTTGAGCTGTGTGAGTGTGAGTTGTTATCAGCGAGCTGTTAAGCAGCTCAAAGAACTGACACAGTCACAGCAAATCCCCCCTAGTTTCTATGGTGACTGTGTCCTAGATGCCAGCCCTTTGGAGACCCCCTTCTGACAGCGCAGTGCTCAGGAATACTGTCCCCTGGCATGAGGGGCTGGCTGGGCTATAAGCCATCCCTGGGGGGAACTGGAAAGCTGAAAGGCTGGGCTTCCTACACCAGCTAAATCTCACTGATTTTGAAGTCAAAAGTTCCAGGGAAAGACAAATTCAGGTGATGCTGATGTCAAATAAACCCAAGTAAACACATTCAGTAGAAAACTCAAACCTGTGTGCAAGAGGCAGCAGGGCTGTACTCCAGCTGCAGGGAGCCCATAACCATTCTGATGGGCACTGAAGTGAAGAATTCTACACAGCCACCACACCTTCCCACAGAATGAGGGGTTGGTGACAGCACTCTTCTTCTTGGATAGGCTTGCACAGCTGTAGCAGAGTGCCTGTTACTCTCTTCTCCATGGCCAGAAGGACCAGGGCAGGGCCTGTCCCTTGGGCTGGCACTGCTGAGGCCCCTTGAGGGCTGTGGCCAGTTCTGGCACTCACAGCCAGAGGGACACTGAGGGGCTGGAGAATGGCCAGGGAAGGGGCTGGAGTCCCAGGAGGGGCTGAGGGAGCTGGGAAGGGGCTCAGCCTGGAGAAAAGGAGGCTCAGGGGGGATCTTGTGGCTCTGCACAGCTCCTGACAGGAGGGGACAGCCGGGGCTCCCTCCAGGGAAAAGGGACAGGAGGAGAGGGAACGGCCTCAGGCTGGGCCAGGGCAGACTCAGGGTGGACATCAGCAGGAATTTCCCCATGGAAAAGGTGCACCCAGGCAGGTGGTGGAGTTCCCATCACTGGAGGTGTTCAAGGAATGCCTGGATGTGGCACTCAGTGCTCTGGGCTAGTGACAGTCAAAGGTCAGAGTCGATGATCTTGGAGATCTGAAATTATTCTGGGATTCTAAGAAGCTACAGTCTACTGCTGGCTGTTTTTGTGATTCCTGTGCACAAGTCTCAAGGGCAAAAAACCCCTGGATTTCTCACCCAAAATGTAGAGAAGTACCATGACCAGCCCTGACTACCATCCTCAGCTTTGTTTTCCTGCTCTTTTGCATCCCTTCACTGATCAATAACAGCTCACACTCCTCTTAACACATAAGAAAATGTTTTGTTTTCTTATCAGAGGAATGATTTCAAGTTGCTATTTAAACTGTGCAATCTGTCACCAAAAATCTGCATTTCAGGGAGGGCTGGGTTAGCTAGTTGGCCAATGTAAAGCTCTTAAATAAGTCATGTTGGACCTTCACCAGCAAGGGTTTTGCCAGAGGTATTTGTTTTGACTTTACTGTATCAATTTTTTTATCCTGTTTCTTAATTTCTTACCACTGGATGTCACAGCATTATGCATAGAACATGTTATTAAACATTAAGGCAATTATTCTAAAGGATGAGCTTGAGCTAATCTAGTGTAATCTCTCCCATGGTTTTTCTGCATTAAATCAATAGCCTGTGTCTGAAAGTTCCAAGGTAGCAATTGAGTCTACAATATTCCATAACTTTTCAAGCCCTGTCAGCATGCCATAGCTGGAGTGAGACCTGAGCTTAACATGGAATTATGTGGCAAATCAAATATTGATTCTCTGTCAAGGAAGTGACAACAGCAACAAGCTTAGAGACACTTTCAGTGTAATCATATTTAGCCATGATAAGAGCTCAATAAAGTGCTGAGTATCTTGGAGCTGGCATATGAAGCTGTCACTGGATTTGCTCCACTATAAAATTCAGGATGTTAGCTGAGCCCTGACTCAGGGGTATCAATTGAACAATTTTTTTTTTTATTGTATATGGGTTGAGTCTTTGCTGCAATGGAGCTTCTAAGCTTTGGGTAGCTTGGGTAGAACTTAGGATCTAAAACCTGCCTTGTGTGAAGAAGCCATTTATTTTCACTGAAAACACCTTAAAGCTAGAGCACAGACCATCATCAGCCTGATCAAAGCCACAACACAAGTCCAGATCTGAACAATGACTTTGGTTTAACGAAGATAGTAGTTCTGCAAATCTGCAAATGTTGTAAATAGATTTACAGTGAAACTTCAATCAACAGGGAGCCAAAACTCGGGCAGTTTAAAAGATGGTTCATTTTAATGTTTCAGAAATATTCAGGTTAGTGGAAATCCAAGTCCCTGGGGCTAAAATTGAGAAGTGACTCTCAGATTCCTTTCCTCATATGGTGAACACACACAGTTGTTGCAAGTTCCCTGTTCTGCAGCTCCATGCCGGTATGTGGCTCACTTCTGATTAGAAGACCCTAAAGAAGGATAATTTGACCTTGCAGCAGGGATTTGATCTGTGCTTCTACCTTCAGAAAAGCAGGTGGTTTTGCCACCTTTTGTTGCTGTCGAGGCAGGACAGGAATGAGAAGACTCTGATTCAGAAGGCTGTGAGAGTAAAACTCCGATTTATTCAAAATACACTGCTCTTTTATACAGAGCTTCGCAAAGGTTAAATCCATTGGTCCTAAAGTGAAAACAATCTGCAACATTGGTTCAGAGTGCTTGACACACAGTGATAGAACTTAACTATAAACAATGTGAAAACAAGAGAGATAAAAAATTATTTACATTCCTTCCCAGCTCTTTCCCAGGCTTTTGCCTGGCTAGAAACTCTCTGTTTCTTTCTTTGACTGAATCTGAGACCTACAACCTTTTTTCAGGCAGGTTGGGTACAGAACAGCATTTTCCCAGTTCTGACAGGAGCACTGGAGAATGAGCTACAGCTCCAACAGCCGCTTGTTGTTGCTACTTCATAATTAGTATTGTTTGAACTAGTTGGCATTTCTCCTGGAACAGATTTCACACTCCCTGAATGAGGTTAATTCATTAGTTACATTTGTTTCAAAGCCTCTTGAGCAGTCTAATCACTCTGTAATAGTAACTGACTGACCCAAATATTTACCCAGTAAAATAACAGAATTTCATCCCAATTTGTTAGGAGAAGAAGCTTAACCTATTTAAGCTTTTCTATTCACTGAAAAGTACGGTGAAGATCATTCAGGAGAACTTGACGATTCCAAAGCTGTTTTTCATATGGGTTTGATTTCAATCTCTATAGCATATCAGTATTAGTAGGCACAAAGATGCATCTCTAACACTCCGTCTCCTGTGTTTTTCCAGACAGTCTCTGCCCATGAAACAAAACACTGCTCACACCAACAGCAATTTCAGGAACAGCCAGGCTTTAAGACTGTGAACAGACACAGAAAGAATCCCAGTCAAGCAAAATGTTGCTTACAACCATCAGCTAAGATTTCCCTTATAACTTCTCCTGGATGGTGCAGGAGTCCTTATGCTCTCAGTTTTTTCAGTTGATCCTTTCCTGTTAGGTCCACAATTGAGTCCCTGTGTCAAACTGTCTGTGATATTTAATTTATGTTAAATTCAGGCACAGATGAGGATAGGGTGCTTGAGCACCTTTTAGACATTTTTTCCCTCCAATCAACATTTCAGCCACTGGATTAGTAACTAAAAGCTAGTGCTGCCTAATTCCCATTTCAGCAGCCAGGAAAGCTCCTCCACATCTCAACAAAGCATTAGGGGAAGGATCAGGCAGGGTTTAAATGAAATTCCACGAGAGTTCTCCATTTCCAAGATCTGTGCTTAGGCATCACCTTAATGGCTCGTGAACTGTGCCTTCAACACCTCTGTGGAACTTTTGTGCAGTCATATTTTCATTAAGGTGGACATGTCAGCCTCATTTCCAAAAGCAAAATATCACTGTCCCTATGCCTTGAGTCCAAGTGCATCAATTGTGACTCCCCAGATTCTTTCCTACACTCTCTGCAGGGTTTGGTGGACAGACTGGGAATAGCAGGAAGTGGATAAGCTCTGTCATGTGATGGGAGATGGAACTGATTGAGATGGTGATTCAGTGCTGCTTTCCAGTTCTGATACCTCCAGGAATAAGGCACCAAGAGCAGAAGGAAACCATCCAGGCTGGCTTTCTGTAGGCAGGGCACTGAGTGGATTTGCCAGATGGGGAGGAGGAAGCCAGCACAGATGGAACTTTGCTAGAGACCTAAGCACAGAACCAGCTGTGTGGGAGAGCCGTGGGAAGCTTCACCCCTGGCAAGCTTTCACCCTCAGAAGGAAAAAGCAGTGCCAGAAGGGTAGCCCACATTGGGACCACTCTGTCTGCTTCACTTACAGCCCATCAGCCCCTCCATACTTGTAAAATTGTCTGAGTTTCATGACATCTCCAGATGAGCACGTTCATCTTGCCTTTGACAAAACCAGACCCCAAAAACCCATGAAGTGCCCACACTACCCCTGCTCCCAGACCAAAGAAAAACAAACCTGAATTCCTTACTGCTCACAGAAGAGCTGCCCAAGGCACTCTCTGCCAGTTCACATTAAAGGCTGGTGGAACACTTTGGATGCCAGACCCTCCAGAGCAGAGTTTGAGAGCAAAGAGAGGGATCCAGCATCTCTCTGTGCACCACTAGCAGCATTTCAGGCCAGTCTCAGCTGCAAGCAAAAGCAAAATACTTATTGTTAAGGCCTTCTTCCAAAAGAAAACTGCATAAGCTGAAATAGTAGATTATATTTTGCTGTGATTTTACAAAGCTTACACAAAAGCTATTATGTAGTAAAAAGATCAGGGTAGCAAAGGCATAATGGGAGGACTATAGATGAAAATATTACAAGAAGGCTTTATATTAACACAGGGTTTTAATGCTTCAGTTATTTGTGTGCAGTAGTTGCATTCATTTATAGCTGAGACTACTCTGGGAGTTGTTTTCCATGAATTTTAGAGCTGGAAGAACACAAAGCATATGGCAGCAGTGGAAACAATCAGCCTCACATACAGCAGAGGCTGTTGCCTGACTCTTGGCTCTGCTGCTTGTTTTGGCATTTTCTGAGACACAAGTAATGTGAGGTAGTGCCTCTGCTCCAGATCAGGATAGAGGGAGAAAAAGGGGAGAATTACTGCTTTCATCCAGATTTCTACATACACTTAGCTTATTCAAACAGTTTAAAGTAAATGAAAGCAAAAATCCTCTTACGTTTCACAAATTTTTATCAGCATCATTAATGCCCTCAGTGGCACTCACTAGTGGAAAGGGGACTATATTCTTACTGCATTTTAAATTTATTTCTTTTTCCACTCAAGAATTTCCTCCTAGGATTAGAAAATAAAAATGAGAAAGCTGATAAAAACGATACCAGTTTCTGCTGAGAAGGAGGAGGGAAGAAGACACAGGCATCTACGGCAGTATGTCCCTGAACTGTTCAAATGAGCAGAAGATAATTCTTGCAGCAGACATCAACCACTGCTGAGGAAGCTCCAGTCCCAGCAGCATCCAAAAATTCAGTCTCATATCACAGCTTGATTTGTCACCTCTATAGTTCTTTCTCTTTCGGTGTAAACCATCACATCAAGAGTGGTTAGGAATGGAAGGGACTTAAAGCTCATCTCATTCCACCTCCAGCCCAGAGCTCTGTACCCAAATAAAGACATTTTGAGGGGGGGGGAAATGATTGAAATTACTTTCTTCCTTCCTGTGGTATATGTCAGTAGAATGGATGGATACAGTTTTCCTGAGGCTATCTTATAACAAGTTGTCCTTATGCTGTTTCCTATATCAAAGTTTGCTCCACGTTTCACAGCTTTGGAGCTTAAATCCATAGAACATCGATCCTAAAAACGAATTAATCGAGGTCAGTGGCTGACAGTGCACAGCTGGCTTGCAACCGATATTGCAAATAACTCTGTTTGTGCAATGCCAACAGTGCTTCATTACTCCGTGAGACAAGTATTTCTGACAAGTCATAGAATTACACGTCGGTTCCAGCTGGAAGGAGCCTTAAGGATCATCCCATTCCAGCCCCTGCCATGGGCAGAGACACCTTCCACTATTCCAGGGTGCTCCGAGCCCCGTCCAACCTGGCGTGGAGCACTTCCAGGGATGGGGCTGCCATTCCAGGCGTGAATGGCGCCCTTTGGGCACAAATCTCCGACTTCCATCACTTTCAGGGCTCCGGCGGCCGCGGGGGCCGGGCGCACGGTGAGGGGCTCCATCCTCCCTGCGGGGATGGATGTTCGTGCGGGCGGGACCCGAGTTCCCGGAACGGGGCGGGTCCGGTGTCCCTGAGGGGACGCGGAGCGGCGCGACCCCGACCCTCCCTCTGGGACTACATTTCCCAGCGTCCCCGAGGGTGGGGCAGTGCGGAGCCTGCGCGGTGACCTCACCGGGAGGGGGCGTGGCCTACGCCGGCGTGAAGCGGGGCAAGCGGGGAAGGACGCGGGGCGAGCGCGTGGGAGGGCGCGGGGCCGCGGCGGGGCCCCGACCATTGGCTGCCGCGGGGGCGCGCGCGTGCGGGGGAGGGGGGCCCGGCCATTGGCTGCGAGGGGTGCGCGCGCCGGGGGCGGCGGCGGCAGGACCGGGAGCCGTGAGGGGCTGAGAGGCGGCGGGACCGCCACCGGGAGCGGGTCCTTCGTCCCTCCCTCCATGGGGCCGGGGGCGGCCCTGTCCCGCCCCGCCGCCGCCGCCGTCGTCGTGAAGTGACAGCGCGCTGCGAGGCCAAGGCGCTGCTGCCGGCCCGGCGGGGGGGGTGGGGGCGTCCGGTGAGTGAGGCGGCGGCGGTGGCCCGGGCTCGCCCCCGCCGCCGCCCGGGGGTCTCAGCGTGAGGGGGCCGGAGCGCAGCGGCCGCGCCATGAACTACCAGCAGCAGCTGGCCAACTCGGCAGCCATCCGGGCCGAGATCCAGCGCTTCGAGTCGGTGCATCCCAACATCTACTCCATCTACGAGCTGCTGGAGCGGGTGGAGGAGCCCGTGCTGCAGAACCAGATCCGCGAGCATGTCATCGCCATCGAAGGTGAGACCTCGGCCCCGGCACGGCGGGGAGAGGGAGCGAGCGCCGGAGGGTGCCCCAAAACCTCCCCCAACCCCTGGCCCTGTACTCCCCAGAACCTCCCCCAATCCATGGCTCTGTGCTCCCCCCAGAGCCTCTCTAGCCCATGGCCCTGCGCCCCGAAAACCTCCCCCAGCCTACTGCTCTGCTCCCCCCAGAGCCTGTCTAGCCCACGGCCCTGCGCCCCGAAAACCTCCCCCAGCCTACTGCTCTGCTCCCCCTCACCTAACGTCTGCCAGTTCCGTTCTCCGTCTCAAGCCTCCCCCAGCGCATGGCTCTGTTTATCCACCCCCCGCCTTCCCTAAGGCTGTGCCTCTGTTTATCCGTCCCCCCCGCCCGCTCCAGCCCACGGCTCTGTTTCTTACCCCTTCTTCCCCCCCACCGCCACCCCACAAATAGCCCTGTCCCCGTCACCCCGCCTCCTCCATGGCCCTACTCCCCCTCATCTCCCCCAGCCCACGGTCCTCCTCTCCCCCCGTACCTTGCACCCCGTGCCCCCCAGCCCATGGCCCGCGGGTCCTTGGGAGCTGCTGCCTCCCCGCTCCGGGCTGCCTGCCCTTCCTCCACCCCTCGTGGCTGGCGTTTTCAGGGAGCTGGAGGTGTTCTGGCTTGGTCCCCATCATTTCCTCGGTGCTGAATGCCCCGGGTGGCTCATCTGGTGGGATTTGCGGGGTTTAGAAGTTGTTCTGCTACTCTGCAGTTCTGCTACTGCTGCTGTGCGGGAGAGCAGCGGGCTCCTTCGGGCTGGGGTACGGTGGGAAAGGTGATGCTCGTTTTGCCTGCAGAAGGGTTCGGAAAAATGAAATTTTCTTCGGCGCTCCCTGCAGCATGTGATGGAGACTGTGGGGCTGTGGTTTGGTGGTGTGAAGTGAGTAAACAAGACCTGCAGCTGGGTTGTGGAGCGGTATCAGTCTGTGCAGTAGTGTAAAAACAGGTCGGGAGGCAAGATGGAGATAACAGCCCTCTAAGCTTAGATTTATATGCATCTATCCACGCAGGAGCACTACAGAGGCTTGAACTGCTTAGGATGCGCAAAAATAAGGAAAGAAATCACCAGCGTAGGGAAGTCTGCAGATATTTTTTCTTAACTGTTGGTGGAGTTAAAAAGAGCAAACGGTATTGGCTAGGAATGTGCATTTTGTGGAGAAATGTATGACTTACGATAACTTGCTGAGCTTCACGTCCTGTGCTTTTCCAACTAGAGTATCTTGTCGCTGTTTTGGAAGGGATTCAAGGTAACAGAGTGTGAAGTACAGCAGCTGAGATAGAGTTGCCTAAAACCGTCTTGTGTTGGTGGCCTAGCTGGTCTTTAAATGATATGTAATCAAAAAGTCCCGATGGAAAAGCTGCTATTGAGATTGTTGCCTGAAAGATTTATTTGTGTGCCTCTTGAGCAGCGGAGCTTGAATAGACAGACGTCATGGTTCTTGCAGTTAACATTTTGGGTTTAGTGTGTTGTGTGGCACGGCAGGGAGGCTGGCAGTGCCTGTCACTTACTGCAGAGCAGTCCCCAAGTCAGTATCTACATCTGACCAAGTTTGTGGTAGAGATTTGTGGATATTTTCTGTTTTATCAGTCACTACTGAGATTATGGTGTGGGGCTGTCCCCTCCTGAGGGTGCTCTGCCCTTTTCTTTCCTCTCTTAAGGAGTTTAAAACTTATTAATATATCTGGTGGGAAGATTAGCACAAGCACCGTCCCTTTCTGTGTGCTGCTGGTGTTTGGATTTCTGCGGGATGGATGATGCCTTCAGCAGAGCATTTTTTCAAGTGGTAATTAATACATGTTTATGTGGTGTAAATGTGTTTGTGAATAAGATGCTTGAGCTCTAGCGACGTGCCAAGGTTGTGTGGAAGTGGGAGGAGGATGTGAAGCACTGGATGTAGTTATCTCCTTAGCATGTGACTCGTGTTAGTCTTTTATGTATTAATGATTTCTTTTACCTAACTGTGGCTCAGCTCATTTGTCAATCACAAAAACTTGAAAACCAAAATAGCAGTCTAAAAACATGTTTCAAGAGCTGAGAGGATGAGTAAAACCTTCACAGATAATTTGCTGTCTAACTTTTATTGGACGCTGAGTCATGAGAGCAGTAGCTCTGATAGATGGGAACGATTTATCTAGATAATGAGTGTATTGTATGTCTTCTGAGGGCTCTTCAGCTAGCTCTTAAATATTTAAAAATTGAATAGTTGCAGAGTTAGGGGTAAAACAACAACTCCTCACCCCTTTAGATTACAACTCTACCAGGCTGTATTTTTTGATAAACCTCCTTTAGCTAACTCTTTCTCACTAATAGCAGCTTTTAAATCCATGTGGTAGTGCCATGTGTTACATGTAG
This sequence comes from Taeniopygia guttata, assembly GCF_048771995.1. Lineage (NCBI taxonomy): Eukaryota > Metazoa > Chordata > Aves > Passeriformes > Estrildidae > Taeniopygia > Taeniopygia guttata. Next base: position 2,850,984 of record NC_133032.1, on the reverse strand, counting down.
GAAACACAGGCATTTGGATTGTGGTGGTTGCCTTCCAATTCTGCTGCAAAGAGTTTAGTGTTGTACTGATACTCCCCAAATCATAAAATCTTTTAACCTCGGGGTACTTGAGGTTCACTGACAGGAATTGTGTGGTTGGTATGTGGCTGCTGTGAGAAAATACGAAGTAACTTCCTGGAAGAGTTCCTTCTGCTGCAAGCAGAACTGTACCCCGTGAAGAGAAGAGTATAGACTTTTAGTTCAGGCTGCTTTAAACATAAACTCCAACCTGCATGTACTCCTTGAACTGATTATTTAATACTCTCCTGCTGAAGAGAAGAGGTTCGACAGCTCTGGAGAAGAACATGCTTGGAATCTTAAGCAATTCAGGACTTTCAGTGGAGTTCCTATTACTGATTCCTAGAGTTTTCTTTCCTATGTAGAGTGGCACTGTCTTTCCAACACTTTGGATTTTATTTGCAATGTAAACCCTCTTCCTTTGTTACATTTGGAGTTTATAGCAGTGTCTAGGCATACTTGCTGGGCCAAAGACTGTTGAAATAATCTGAAATTCAAGCTTCCCTTTCAGCAGCAGTTGTTTATATTCAAGTACAAGAGTGCTATCTAATATGAAGAGAGCAAGTGCTAAAGTGGCTCCTAAATTGATTTGTCCTTACTTTTTTGCACAGAGATTTCTTGCTTTGTATTATTCTAAGTTACATGTGATATTGGATAAAACTGTTCTGGGTGATAGTGCTTCATTAGTTTTTCCTCGGTAGATAAAGGTGCTAAAATAAAAGTGGGCTGCTTCCAGGTTCTTGCATGTCTCAGAGTTGCAGAGTCAACAGTTCAAAAGCATTTGTTGTGCATTTTTTTGTAGGAAATTAATGCTAAGTAGCCAGTCAGTTTTAGAGTAACTTGGACTGTTACGTTAGTTTAATGACAGGGTAATTAATATTATTAGTCTGGTACACAGACTTTACCATAGTAAAATCTGCCTTCCCATGTTCTGTAGTTCACAGCAGTGCTGCTTGATCAACATTAAACATTCCTTATACCAAGTATGTTGTGTGCTTAGAAACAGGGAGAGAAAATATGAATTGCCTTCGTATTTTGCGTGTGGTCTTTAGGTTACTGAAAATACCTTGAGGTTCCACGGTGTGGTGATCTGCAAGGGTAGGTAACAGCTGAATATGTCAGTTCCGGTTTCTCACCATCCAGGCTGAGACTAGCACTATATTTTTATAAATTTTAGCATGATGGAAAACCAAGGAAATATGGTAAAAAAACCTAATTTTGAATGCTTAATGAAAAGACTTTATAACACTTTAGCCAAGATGATGTGCGCACTATTAATAGTCTATAAAAATACTAATAGTCTTAGTACTAACATGCTGATGCAGCAGGTGTTGAGCATCTCAAGTAGTTATTATTTATTTAAGGGGAAATTATTGCTTTAATTGGTAAGAATGCCATGCCAGACATAATGCAGGTATGAGCTGCTGTGTTCCAGAGCTTTTTGTGATCTTTATTCTAGTTTTTCTGTTAAAAGTAAAATTTAAAAAAAGCATGTTGTAAATCCTAGTTTTAATTTTTGAAATGATGATTATTAAGTGATTATCGAGAAATAATCTAAATCTTAGGGAAAATGAGATTGTCCATTTGGAAATAACTTGCTCAAAGCAGTGCAAAAATACTCTGGCAAGTGTGTGGGTGGGAGAAAATGGGAGACGGTACAAACCTTGCTTTATTTTGTTTTTCCTTCTGGTCACTTTTAAAAGTACTGTTTCCTGAAAACAAAGTAATTCAGGGTGGAGCTAAAACTCTTAAAGTACAGGAGCCTTAGAGGCATCTGATTGTTGCAGCTCTCCAACTTTGCAGCCCCTTGAATGCTGGCATTGAGTATGTTGAGAGCAGTGTTAGAGCAGGAGTCATACTCAGTCTTGCAGCTGAGGCAGCAGTAGTGTCTTAACACTTCTGCTGCTATTGAAGGCTGAGACAAATGACTTGGAAAATACATGTGCTGCAAAAGCATTGTTTTCTCTGGGAAATACAAGGCTGCAACTGTTCCAGGCCAGCTTAGACAGGGCTTGGAGTAGGAGCAACCTGGGATAGTGGAAGGTGTCCCTGCCCATGCTGGGGCAGGTGGAATTGGACGGGCTTTAAGGTGCCTTCCAATCCAGACCATTCAGGGATTTTCTGGGTACTTGTTATATTATTTCAGTACATCAAAGGAATGATGGCATAGTTCAGCTATTTAGGCATCACTGACCAAAGAAATTCCTGGATAGCACATAAAACAATTGCATCTAGAAACCATAATAGCAATTGGCCTCTTAGAGCTTTTGTTATGTTTGCATCGTGGAACTGTGGCTCAAATGATGTAATTTCACAGGATCAATCTGATTCCCCAAACAGCCGTCTTGTTTCAGGTTTCTGGGCGAGCGCAGCGGAGCATGGGAATGTGCTGGTTTTGTTGGTTTGCTGAGGGATTAAATCAGGTGATTCAGGTGTGGGGAATGTGCCCACAGAGCTGGTGAGTAAGTGTATCCAGGTAAATTCTGAGCTTGCACAAGCACAGTAAGCATCTGCTTGGGTGAGGATTGTTTCCTGTTGCAGCCAGGGGTGTTGGGGACAAGTCTCTTAATGCCCTTTTCTGCTGATTGTGCACGTGCACCTTTGTGCCCTGAGCTGTTAACCTGGCTCGAAGATAACATGCAGAGGGTGCTTAGCACTGAGGGTGCTGAGGCCCTGGCGCAGAGTGCCCAGAGAAGCTGTGGCTGCTACATCCCTGCAGGTGTCCAAGGCCTGGCTTGGAGCAACCTGGGATAGTGGGAGATGTTGCTGCCCGTGGCAGGGGCTGGAATGGTATGATCTTGAAGGTCCCTTCCAAACCAAACCATTCTGTGACCTACTCTTATTGTTTGTAGACCTCCAGTGTGAAGAAGTGGGTGAAATGCAGCACAGTTTTGCTGTTTGTGTGGCTCATCTGCAAATGGAAAGATACTTCTTTTTAATGCGGAAAATGTCAGATTCCAGTGTGTGGGTAAACAAGAGGATTCAAATGCTTGATATTAACTGTACTTGCATGGTAAACTAAAAACTAGGTTTGACAGTTGTCTCTGAAGTTCCTGGAATGTCTTATTCTGGCTTTAAATTATATGCTTCACTGCTATTCTCTGCAATAGCTGCATGATTAAATATCACATGCTTTTGAACAAGTGCAGAAAACTTACAGATCAAGAGGAAAGCCTTAAACCATTAACTTGTGAGGATAACTTCTTTCTCCGGGGCAAAAAAAAAAGGAGACCTGCTGTGGATCAGCTGATGTTGTTGGAGCAAATGTATAATGAGGCTTTAGAGTTTTCAGGGAGTGTGCCGGCCCTCTCCCACCGTTTGCTTTGGGGAGTTAGTTGAAAGCAGCAGGCAGTAATGCTGATACAAGAGTTCGTGCTGCTGTGTATACATATCACTGTTTTTATTTCTATTTAAATTGGCAAATGAGTCCTACACCCTAAGAGGGGGCACTCAGCAGAGCAGCAGATAGGACATTGGATTTGCTTTTGCTCAGCTAAGGCACTTGGGAAAAGGGAACGCTTTGGAAGTTGGGCTGCTGTGTTTGTGTTCTGCATAGTACTGAGCAGTAACAAAAAATTGTGGTTTCAAGGAGGTGACATCGGTGCTCAAGCTAAGTATCTTCACAAAACTTATTTTCCAATTAGGAGAAGTGCTTATTTTCCAGGACTTGAGTAACCACGGTCTTAGCCTTAACTTTGCCACCTGAAGGAATAGGTTTGTATCTTTGAGCATGCTGTGAAAACTGAGGTGAGAATATTAGATAGGTCATTAATTGCTAATATTTAAGGGATGCACTTAGGCAGTATGTTAAGGCTGCAGTATGTTTGTAAGTGAAATTAAAAAATCCCACATTGTTTTTGGCTAATGAGAGAGGTTTGGAGTAGTACCGGGCAGTTGAACAACTCCCCAGACTTCAGGAATACTCTGTTCTCTACTGCATCACCACTGGGATTGGTTTTGTCCTTGCCAATAAGCAAGATGAATGGTAGTGTTGGTATTTTTAGCAAATCTTTGAAGAAAAGGTAATGTAAGCTCCAAAAAAATCTCAGAACTCAGTTGCACCTCAACTCTGTGACCCTTTACTGCGAGTGCATTTCAAATATCGCTTTCTGCAATTGTTAGTTTTTATGTGAGGGGTTTTCTGTGTGACCTTTGTACACACAGCTTTATATCAGCTGTGGAACAAATCCAAAATGATTGCTTACTAATCTACGGTGGATAAAGTTTTCTGTTCTGAGACAGCAAGTGGTATATTCAATAGTTTTGATAATCCTAATGTCTGTGGGAGTAAGAGATTTGTCTTCTGTTATATTAGTTTTTGTCCTTGACTGCCTTTAAGCACTGTTTGTACTTTGACTCACCTGTACTGAGGGAGAACTGTGGCTCAGCTTCTCTTTTGTGTTCCTGCCTGTCCTCACACCATGAAATAGAGCAAAGACAGTGCCAGATGTGGACAAGTTGGGATGCTGCCGATTTTTGATGTTTGACTTCTGTGGTTTCTATACCAATGGAGAGTGAAAAGGAGGGTGATTTTAACCTAGTGTCTGTAAGGAGAGACCTTTCAACTACTTCCTAGTAGTTTTTTGATCTGAAGTTGTTTGCAGTTAATTTGTGCTTCTCTTGTAATTGTGCTAAGGTTATAAATGCAGCATAAATCTTGTGATCCATGTTAGAAATAAGGTAACGTCTCATTTAGATGTATTTTGGCTACCAGCAATCTATGATTTTTTAGTAAGTTTATTTTAAATTTTAATTCCAAGGTGGAAACAGTGAGGATGTCAGGTTTCCTTGGTGGTGGTGAGTCCATTGTGGGCAGCTGGCAATTCCAAAGCCCTCTGGAAGTATTTAATAATTTTTTTCTTAAGTGGGTAGAAGCAGATGTGTTATTTAATCAGTATGTGCACATTCAGCCTCATTAATTCAATTTCAGGATCCTGACTAATCTATTTGGAGCCTGCATAGTGGTAGAGATGACAGGGTGTTAAGATAGTGGTGTATTTCTAAACCAGAGAATGACTTGTTCTTTCACTTTTCTTTCTTGCTGCTTAAATAAGCTTCAGTTAACCACTTCAGGAAGCCAGAGCTAAAACCACAGGGTTGATCTGTGTGAAAGATGTAATTTCAGTGTTTCCTTTGTAGCTTTACTAGTTTACATAGTTGGATAATGAATGTAAACCCAATGATGAGACAGTTACTTTGGTAATTTTCCCTTTTATCCCAAAGAAAGATACAGGGAAGCAAAGGGACTCTGGGGAACACTGGAATTGAATCTGTAGTTTTTGATGTATTGCTTTGTGTTTGTCTGTGAGAAGCTTAAATTTTTCAAATTTTTTTTTCGTTATTTTTAAAGGGATTGAGGAACTGTTTATAGTTTAGACCAAATGAATGCTCAACATGACTTTAACTCGAAACCTCGACTTGAACTTGGTGGTGCTTACATTTAAACTAAAACCACGGATGTTGTTCCTTTTTGTAAATTTCTTATTAATTCTGCCACTGTCTCTATAATTTACAACAGTCTTCTTCAGTGCCATAGCCAGAAGTAGGAATGACACAGCCAGTCAGTCACTGTTGCAGGGTTTTGTACTCGGTTATACAGATACAGTAGGTTCGAATGTGAGAGATTCTTATCTTTGTTTGAGCTTCTCCTGCTCAGGCCAGCAGCCAGGACGCCTGTCTTTTTGGTATCACAGCAACTGTGCTCTCCAGAGGAATTATGCTAAAAGCATGGCACTGGAATGCCCAGACAGCAATCATTTAAATGGATCCTATTTAACCTGGCAAGTGCTGGTGTGTCTGAGTTAACTCCTTGAGTGCCAGGAGCTGTTTGCATCACTTGGGTGACATCCCAACTCAGGTGCCTGGCATGTGAATTTGGAGCTAGCCAGTGTGTGGACAAATGAGGAATTTTTACCTGGTTAGAATCATCTTGGACTTGAAAGTTTTAGTGTTGAAGAGATGTTACTTCTCCTAGTTGTTGGGTTTTTTTTTTTTTTTTGTTTTTTGTTTTTTTTCCCCTAAATTCTCCCCCAGTATCTGTGGAACCCTTTGTTATAGCATCTCTAAGCTGTGTTGGGGATGTTTAAGTTGGATTTTAGGAAAAGGTTCTTCTCCCAGAGGATGCTGGGCACTGCCCAGGCTCCACAGGGAATGGTCACAGCCCCAAGGCTGCCAGAGCTCCAGGAGCATTTGGACAATGCTCTCAGGAATGCCAAGGGTGGGATTGTTGGGGTGTCTATGCAGGGTGACGGTTGGACCCCATGATCCTTGTGCATCAGGATTATTCCAGCTCAGGAGATTCTGTGGTTCTTGCTGTGCAAGATCAGACAGTGTTTGGACAGCTGCTGGTTTTGCTCCAGCAGTGAATTTCCTCAAAGATACACCAGCCAAACTCCGCCCAACTCCATAACTAGGGAGGTGAGGAAGAAGATTGAAACGTCTAAGGTTGTGAATGAATTGATAAACATGAAGTTGGAATATATGTCCAGGTCCAGGAAACAATCTTAAGTATGCTTGCCTAGAAATTTACGGAGGGTAGTTTTACAGCTATGTAAATGCATTATAGAGAAGATCTAGGAGTGTTCTCGAAGCATAAAAATTATTGTGGCTTTGCAGTTTAAATCTGCTGTTTTGAACTAGGTTAGCAGGTGCAAATTGATGGAATGGTCCTTTTCCCTCCTGTTTTCTATGCTGTTACAGCCAGAATTACTCATTCAGTGGAATTGCTTGAGGTGGCTTGAAGTAATTTTCATGTCTCAAAGGCAAAAATCAGGTCATCCCTCAGCCTTCCAGTGGCAGCTGTAGCACATGAATGCAGCCAAGAAATCCATAAAGCCAACTTATAGCAGTAGGAACCAATGGCACTTCTTGTCATAGACTTGGCCTAAGAAATTGCCTGTGTTATTTCAAAAAGTTGATCTGACTGCAGGGTGCAAAGGATCTCTTGGAAACTTATTTCATCCATTTAGTAATGCTGGAATAGTAAGAAAGAGTAATTGAACTGCCATTGGATTCTTAGGTTAGAATATTGATGTCTTTTCTTTTGTAAATTTTACATAGTGGTCAGAGTTAGGCTTCAGTGACTGAGTTGTTCCTGATGTGGAAGAAGAAAACATTAACTAACATTAGGTTGTAGTAAACTGTTACAGCCATTGTACCGCTCATGGATAGACCCGGTAGGTGTTTATCTTTAGGTAAGCTGGTGTGACATGACAAATTTGGCCCGTTAAATAATCAAAAGTCAGAGATAGGCGCTTACTATCACTGAAGTGACGTATGGCTTAGTATCTGCTGCTGTGGGGAGGCAGATTATGGAGAAGGAGAAAGATGGGCTGTAAATCTCTGATTTGGATCACTGTTGAGTGCTAAAATTAGAATGGTAGCTTGGAAAGTCTCTACAGATGTGGCTATTTGATTGTGAGAATTCTGATAATAAAAATCACTTTGTAATGAATTGCACCATCTCTGTTTCTGGCCAGAAGGTGTTATTGGTTGTGCTGCCAAGGGTACAGTTGTCAACTATCAAAGCTAATAAATAATGACAATGAAGGAAAATAATGTGCCATTGCTGTCATGAACATAAAATCCGTGATATAGCAGAGTTTAAAGTGCTTTTGTAGTAAAGCTTTATTCATATTTTCAATACATGCTAAAGAATTAATAGGATTATTTTCTTTCTACTGTGAATAAAGCCAAGTAATAGTTTTCCTTCCTGAAATTAGTTTTGGATTGCTGTTCAGGCTTGGGGTTGAAAGATCTCTCTGGATCCATGAGCCAGCTTCTGAGCCCCTGCACAGGGTGGTGACATGAGTGATGGATAATGAAACTGTAAGAATTGACAGTTGTGCTGGTATGTTCTGAATACAGCAGAAATCTATAGCAGCAGCCTGAGTGCAGGTGGGACCTTGCCGGAGTGGTTTATCATTTTGCTACGGCAGTTGTGCTACTTGAATGGCAATCTATAGTTCCACCCTTGGAGCTGAGTAAATGAAAGCAGGGAGGAGCAGAAACCAGCTGAGGAAAACGATTCCTACACCCTGAGGCAACTCATCCATTTAGTCCCCTTTCATTATTTTTCTCATGCAAAATAAGAGTCTTATTTTAACCTGCATTAATTAAGCTTCAAAAATGCCTCACCTCTATGAGATTGTGGCATTTAATAGCATCTGGATGTACAACAGTGCATGAGTTTATGGATGGAAGGATCCAGCTATTGACTTATTTGAAAATTAAATTTAAGTAGGGTGTGGCACAGCTTGCTGCAGGCAAAAGCTGGGCTGAATATCCAGGCGTGTGACCCTGAGCTGGAGGGAGGGAGGTGTGTGGCATCTGGGTGCCAGGTGATCAATGCCTGCAGCAGACACCTGCCTTGATAGCTGCTGATAAAAGTAGTATTTGAGCTGAGGTCAGGAGCCCTAGGTGGCTTCCAGGAAGACATTACTTCTCTGGGAATATTTTGCTTACTGGAACATCTTGCTTGCCGCATAATAGGATTCAGTCAGAGGGTTGCTGGTTTGATTTATGATGCTAATTGGCGTGGTAGTTGATGTAAACTGCATGTACTAATTGCTCACTTGCTAATCCTCTCCAAATTATCTGACAAAAGCTTTTAGGATGGAGCATTACATGTGTTTTAAAACTGGTCTGCAGACAAATGTCAACAATAGGGAGCCCTTGTTTTGCTTTAAATGCCGAATTCAAGTGCTGGTCCATTTTATTCATTGTAATGTTAAAGGAGAAATTCAGTTTCTTTCATGTAGTCTCGTTGTTGTTCTTTGTGGGATTTAAACAACAGCTGAAAAATATTGCAGAACATGCTCCTCTCTCCCCACCCAAGCTGGAAAATTGCCATCATCTATACGGTAATAGTTTTTATGTGTTATCTATATGGTGAAGGCAGAGTATGCATGTCTGTGCAGCTTTCGGTAATGGAAAACACGGTGTGCCTTTTGAGTTGGTGGTGGTGATGTCAGTGCAGCAGAAACTGCAGTGGGAAAACATAAGGAAAATAAAATGGAGATACTCATGCAGTGTTGGGGTAATGAAGGTGTTTTGGCTGTGATTCTGGTAGAGGATATGTGCTTTGACTGTTTTAATGTGCAAACCAATGAAGTTTAATATAAACCAGAGGGATTTGGTATTTCCAGGCTGATAGGCAAAATCCTGAATTTAGATTAAGGAATGCAGTAGTCTAAGGAGATGACTTTTACCTTTTCTTAAATAAGACGAGCTGTTTCAGGAGGGAACTGATTCTTCAGATTGAGAATTGTACAGGCTGCTCTCTGTGTGAATGGGGAGGATTGCTTTGCTTCTGTAACATATTGGATTAAAGTGGGTGTTTGACAAAATGAACATTAATCTATCTCAAACTTAATATTTCAAGGTGATTTAGACACTTTAATCATATAAAATTTTCTAATTTGAGCCTGACTGGCTTGCTCTCACAGCAAGCACTGAAATGAGATTACATACAGCTGAAAGAAATCAGTCAATTTGGAAGCAAAAAGCATTTAAATACAGGTGTTTGGCTGTGATTTGAATATAGCCTGTCAACAGCAAGAGGCAAAATACTTCAGTGACCTAAAAAGTGCAAATATGTCCCTTTAGGGATTACTTGTTGTTAGGTAATGACATGTTATTAAAATTAAAGCTCACATTTATATCCCTTGATTTGCTAACTAGGCCAATAGCTTTTTAAAAACTCGGTTGATAAATGGGGAAAATGAATTTTGTCAGAATTTGTATGGACGCAGGTAGCTACTGCTGGTGTTTTGGATGATTATTTTTTAAATTAATATGTAAATAAGGTGGTGTACTCAGGCTGAACCAGCTACCTGCTAGAAGCTTGAATACAAATACTGTCATCTTGGAAGAAAGCAACACTAGAGTGTTTTAGAAGTTGTCTGGTATTCCGAATTCCAGTGAAAGGTGCTGTCAGAGGAACCTGTGTTACCATGCAATGTGGAGCCATTTCTCCTCCTTGCCTGACATTCTGCAGCTGGTTTTGTGTAGTTCTCATACTGTTTCTCTACTCAGCAGATGGAAATATTGCCTGCTAGGTAAGTGGTGATATTTGATAAAAGCTGGTGAGTGATGCCATATTAGGGAAATGAAATATGGATAAATTACAGTTACAAAAGGGATTAGATCTTTTTCGAACAAGATCATTGAAGCTGTAAGTAAAAAATAAAAAAAAATCCAAAACAACAACCTGCTACAAGCAGGGATGAACACAGTTGTATGAATCTGTGATCTTCCTGAGAATGAACCATGTCTGTTATTTCAGCATGCTCTTGTTTGCCTCTGTGAACTTGATGCCATCAATAAAAAGGGTGTTCCTAGCTAGGTATGTCAGCAGAGACTGGACATTTATTGTCCTCAGGGTAATATATTCCCTGGATAGGGATTATGGTACAGGTTTCACTGGGAATAGTGTGTGAGAACACTACAGAGTGCCATAAAAACCCTCTCCTACCCTGTGACTCTTTGTTTGGTTTGGTTTCTGCTGTCATCACTCTTGGGTCCTTGGGCTGTGTGATGGGTCTGCTCTGAGGATCACCTCTGGATTGAGGAAAATTGTTACCTGTGGGTGTAACAGGTACTTCTTACACATCCAGGTGTTAAAAACTAAAATCAAGAGCAAGTGCAGTGGGCTTGAACCTGATTGAAATTTACATAAAGGTCTAGAAAAGCAATGTTGATGGCAATAGGATGACACTGATTATGAACTGTCCTCCAGATTTTGTATTGCCAAATTGTTGTTGTATTACTGTCCTTTATAGACTCAAATAAAACCGCAAATAATTAGACAAGTCTAATTTTAGTCCAGTTTTTTAAGCAGAATGTAAAACCTGAGTCTTAGGAGATAGTACAGTAAGCATCTTGAAAATGTTGCCTCTGTAATAGTGACATGGGCTCATCTGCTGGCATCCATGGTGGGGTTTTTGTGTTTTGGATGCTGTGGCCAAGCTACTGCTGGAACAATTCCACATTGAGCAGAGGGAACTGAAAGCCCAGTGTGGTTGCTGCTGGCCCTGGATCTTGAATCAATTGCTAAAAATTTACATGCAGATGTGTCTGTCTGCAACCCAAAACACCTGAGTGAAAACCAATGGACTTGGAAAGCCCGGGAGCTGTGTATGAGGGAGCTGTGAGGTTTGATGTCCTTGGCAATGTGGACAAGTAGAAGCTCTGATGCTGATGAGGGATGTGACATGGAAAACCATCATGGGGAGAGACCATGGGATTTGTTTTCGAGATGTAATAGCTTGTAAGTAATTCCTTTGGCGCTGTAAAAATGGATTTCAATGGTCATATATGCTTGAAGTATGGGATAGTGAGTGGTTTCCTCTTGCAAGGAGCATTTTTTGCTCAGAGTTTGCATCCAAGCAGGACAAACAGGCCATTGAAACATAGGTGATGCCTGGAATGTAGCAGCTTCAGTGTACATTGCTTTTAATCTCCTAAACTTCTTGAGTGCTTGCAGGCTGTTGGCTTTTGGAAGCAAAAAGAATCCAAATTCTTGTAATAGTCAAAGACAGGCAGCTGTTCTGGGAGACTTTGAGATAGGAACTAAAATGACATTACTTGAGAGAATTTTGAAGGCTTCTAGATTATCACTTTTGTGTGCTTGAATGTTGTGAAGATTTGCTGGATCTGGTTCTGCTTCTTGTCCCTGTGATTGCCAACTTTCAGACTAATTCCTATATTTAGGCATTTATGTGTGCTGTGTAATAATGAGCAGCTGATGTAAAAGCAAATAGTTTTAACTGCTTGGCACTTGTTTAATTTGCATCTTGCATCCACTTGTCAGCAAATGTATGAATTTGTGGTTAACTTTACCTGTTTAAAATAAAACCCAGTGTATGAATTCCTTTAAAAGAACAAATCAAATTACTTGGATTTATGTTGCATTCAAGTGGGAGGTGATGGGGAATAGATAAGGGCTAATGACAAATTGTGATACAAGATGAAAATAACGGAGATTGAAAATCAGTTCTGTTTTCTGTAACATGTTTTTCGTCCAGGGGCTGACTTCTTGCATAAAAACTGTTTTAGCTTCTGCTCTTTGTTTACTCTTGAGGAGGTGGAGGCTTTATGTTGAGAAAAGGACACAGAATTTGTTGTTTTCTTGTAACATGTGGCTGATTGCTAATCTTATGGAAATGATGTATTGAGCAGATGAGACCTGATTAATAATAAATAAAGATGCTGAGAATGATTTTTTGGGGGGGAATTAAGCTTTTATTTTAATTCTTTTTAAACCCCCACAGAGTAAAGCCTCTTTAAGCTAGTCAGGTAAGCAAAGTCTGTAACCTGAGGATTATATCACTCTGCTCCTTTGTGCCTTAGAATTACTACAACCTCCATTCAACTTGAATTCAAAATGAGGTGATGTGCTGCTTGATTCCCAGGTTGGAATTAACTGAAAATAATACTAGAGATGTGCAAGACTTGGGGTAAAGTTGAGCAGCAGAATACAAGCTTGCTAAAAACACATGCAGATCTTCACGGCCTTCTGAGAGTGTAGTTTAAGAGTGGGTGAGCCTGTGATATTTAATTTGCTGCTGCAGAGCTGATAGGCTGGTGGAGGGCTCTTGGCTCTGTTTGGTGAATTGCTGTCTTACACCTAAATGTGCTTTTTCTCAAGGAGCAGAAGCAGGGTAGGATGCTGCACAGAAACTTGCTGTTGAACACCTCAGTGGGCTGTAAAATAACTTCCAGGCCCTAACAAACTTGAACCTGTTTCTCTGGGATAGAAGGTCCTTCCTCCCAAACCATATTAGGGACAGGAAATCTGGTCTTCATTCCAAATGTTTGATTAACCTTGACTATGCAGAGTTGTTCTTTTTTGGAGGATGGTCAGGTTGTCTGTTAGACTTGTGAGTGAAAGGCAATTTGTTACAATCTCAACACCCACTGTAGTGGAGAACACAGAATTTCTCTAACTTGGAAAATTGGCACTGTGTCCTAGGCTTGAGCGAGGTCAGGAGCATGTTCCTGAAGTCAAGTAGTTGTCCTATGCTAATGCTGCTCAGTGATGGCTACTTTGTATGATATAATCTGAGTAATTTTGTAATTAATGGGTGACCGTGGTAATCCCTTAATGTTTAAACAATTGCAGCACTTAGAAAAGCAACTGTTGGCTAAAACACACAATTAAGTTTTGCATTGGGTAGCTTGCATTTTGTGGAAAAGGATTATTTATCCGCAAGTTCATGGGTGCTTAAGTCCCAAGTGCATTTGAGTCAGTCCCTCTTCCTTGTCTGTCTGCACTATAAAATCAGAGGGCTCTGTAGCTGATTCTCTCTGTCAGTGAGTCTGGGAAACCATGGAGTGCTGTAGAGATGAGAATTCTGCCAATATAAACTTTCCATGGAAACATTTATCAGGAAATTTAGTTGAAAAAATAAGCTAACAGGCCAGCATAGATCAGCCTTCTCATGTTGTCCTAATGCTTCCTTTTCCCTGGCTAACCTGATACTGAGGTGTTTGAGTAGTCTGATAATGGATGAGTGCAGATAGAACCCAGTCAGAGCAGCAACCCTGCTCAGAACATACATCTTCAGCTTTTCAGAAATGTCATCTTGTGTTTCAGTGAAAAACACAGGGTTTATGTCTTCAGGTTTTTAGAACGCATTAAATTTGCATCACAAGTTACAGAGCTTTAGTGAAAGATTCTCTGCATTGCTGAACAATCACCCATATAATTTTTACCTTTTATTTTTAAGGTATGGTACCAGGGACTAGGAACTTGAAGCATTAAGTGCTTGTGAGCAGAATGCAGTTCACAGAATTTCAGGGTAAATCAATGAGTTTTCTGTGATGTTGTACTTGCAATAAAGCTAGGAGTGTTGGAAATTTAATTTACCTTATTTTCTAAATACTCAGGGTTTCAGATCATGTGTTGAGAATTGTTTTTTTAATTGTAGAAGTGCTCAGTGAAGATAAATGGTCTAACTAATATGTCTGCTACAAATACTGTGCTGCATTTCTGTGCAGTTTCTTTCCATCAACTTGTTCTCGCTGTAACTTTCCTAAAACCCGTGGTTCTCATATTAATACTGTTAAATTCTAAAATTTAAACTTGCAGAAAAATCTATCATGTTGCAATGATAGAGTTGCAAATTTTGAAGTGTTGCCAAATCCAAGGCAATCTGATTTCTAATGTGATACTCTTGAATATTCAGAGTATGCAAACAGGAGGAAGTTTTCTCTTACAAAGTTGGTGTCCTTGGGGGAGTGAGAGACATCTGAGACAAATCCATTGATACAGTGTTATTGAATTTTTGCTAGATAGCTTTAGTTAAGCTGTATAACTTCTTTTTGAGGAAGACTGGTTTAAAAACAGATTTCAAGTTGTTAATTCATATTTTCTATTTTATATTGCTATTTTTTGCCTGGAGATGGAAAAATGGCTTGGAGGTGTGAATAAAGCACCACATCTAGTGCTTTGACAGTGGCAGGGAGATCTCACTGAAGGGGTACCTTTGTCAGTCAGTGAATCTTTACTGATGAGTATTGTTAGACACCTCAGCAGTTCAGTAAAGAATGCTCATCCCCATTAAACTGAAGCACCTTCCAGATGACTTGGATCTTAATTTCTGGGTGAGGTTTAATGAAAACACATTTTTACTTACTGCTAGGAGCGTTGGCCTTTTTAAAATGTGTGCTGCTAGCAGCTTCTGCTAATTTTAGATCATGGGTTCTTGAAATGCCACTAGTAGCTACATACCTAATAACACTGAAAATAAAGGGACTTTTCACTCCCTGGAAGATGTGTAAGAAACCACAGTACTATGCAGCAGTTTTGTGTTGAATTCCATCGTGGTTGAAGCTTAGGAGTTCTCAACTGATTAGCCCTGGGGTTTCTGTTCAATTTCAATTGTCCAGGCTGTGCAAACTTCAGGCACTGCAGCTGTGCCAGAATGTGTATTAAATGCAAGTCCTAATCCTGTGGGACAAGGGTCAGCATGTTGGAAGTGACCTCTGTGTTGCATCCAGATGAAAACGTAGCAGGAAGTTATCTAACAAGTGCATTTGTCCTGGAAGTTGAACCACTTCACTGAAAGCTTATTTCAGTTTGCAATAATTCACTGTTTGCCGAAGAGAATTAGAACTTTCATTTGTCATGAACCAGAGTGAAGAATTATATAGCAGGTTGCTACTGCTTTATGTCTGAAAATAATTTTGAATAATTTTTGCTTGGCTTCTGGCACTGTTAGTGTGAAACCTGGCTGAAAACAGCCATTGCCTGTGTTACTGCAGTTGAAGAACCTCACAGTTTTGTGGGGGGAGTATTTGCCAGCACCTGGTGATAATCCCCTGTTGTCCTAGACTCAGAGGAATAAAAGCTTTGGAAAAGACTTCCTTTTCCTAATGGCAGGAGCTAAAGTAGCAATGTTTCTCCTGGTTTGAATGTGATCTGGATGAGCAGAGGGCTGGTTGCTGCTCCTTAGGGCCACTGCCTTTGATTTTAATTATTTGTCATATAATTCAAGGTGACTTTTTCCTTGAGTTACGTAGAAAGAAACACTCACCATTCAGAACTGGATTTTATTCCTCTCTGTCTAGGACAACACAGGATTATCACCTGGTGTTTGTATTGAACGCTTAAATCTGATCAAGTGCTTGATCCTGTAATCGCTTGCAGTGATTATCTTTACAAACAAAGCTGCAAAATACTATTTTATTTCCTAGAAATACATAGCAAGTGAGTAGGGCTGATGCTTTGTTTGTCAACAGGAAGTGTTTTCTGGTGGAAATATTTCATTTGGCACTGGAAGTGTGGCTCGTTTTGGTTTGTTTGTGAGCTTAGCCAGATGGACAGGACTGAGCATTGAGCAGTAAGAGTTGTTTATTTTCTGGCTGAGCTGTAGCACTGCAGAGGTCCCCAGTCTTTGTTGTTTCAGACCACAACCGAGTTGGACACCTTCAGTTTGTTCAGAAAGCAGAGCTGTGATCTGTGTGCTGATCAGGGGCAGCAATCGATTTTCCTTGGCTGCTGGCTGCTACTTAGAGCTAACTTTTATTTCACTGGGTTTTGTGGATCTGCAGAATTCCTTCACTCTTGAGTCATGTCTCAGATCGATTGGGACTGAGGCACTTGGAGAAGATTTTAAGCAAAACAATGGTACTTTTTAGGACTTGGTCAGATGCTTATTTGGCTGTAACTGTTGCAAGATGATAACTGCAATAATAAATATTGCAAAGAAATTGGATCTTATTGCATTCTTTGAGCAGTTATGAAAATGACTTAGAGTTCTGGGAAAGAGATGAAGATCAGTCTATTGAGGCTGAACTGGGAGAAAAGCATTTTGACTTTGGCCTAGTCACTGTGCAGTGAAAAGAATTTATATTGACTTTGAGCAACTGAAGTGAAATATAGAAAGTCAAAATACCAAGGGAGTCTGGTACTACTGTAATGCATTGGGGCTTGGCTGGGTTTGTTTGATTGTTGTTGTTTGTTTTTTTTTCTTTTTAGAAATGACAGAATCAGGCTAATAGGCTAATAATTATTAAACCTTTGCCTAGGAGCAGTGGCAATTGCTATGGAAGGATCTCAGATGCTTCTTTTTAAACAGCGGTAAATACAGTATAAAAACCAAGCCAAGGGGCTGATACTCAACTCTGAATTAGTGTTTTCAGCTCATGCTTATAACTGAAAAAAGAGTACACGTGCATGTTAAAAGATCAGTATGAATTTGATTTCTTTGCTTGCTTTAAGACTCAGCTATAAGAGCTTTTTACCATTTGCTTTGTTAAAAATATTGAGTTGGTGATGTTAAAGACATTTGTTTGAAAAATAACTTTACTTATTGGTTTACAGATCAGCTGTTTGATATTTGATCTGAAATTCAGGCAGTGGCTGAAATGAAAACAAGTGAAGGGACCCCAACTTGCTGCCCATGTGATGGAACAGGGAGAATCCCAGGCAGGAAGGAAAAAAGAGTGTAAGTGTTAAATAACTGAGTGCCACTGCCTTAATGATTACCCTCTGCTTCTTGGAAGACCCTTCTAATGAGGATGCTTGTAAGATGCCTCCTTTGTGCTAACAGCTAATGATGGAGATGGGCTGTGGTTCTCCACAAGATCTTTAGAAGGTTTCAGGCTTTTATGAGTGTTTACTTGCATGGAAGGGCAGATGATAAGCAGAAAACTGAAAAGGGAGATGGGCGGCTGTCCAAGCTAATAAACACTCTCAGAGAAGTAATTAGGGTTTCTATGGAAGGGGAAAAGTGAGGTGCATTTGCAGCAACTGGCTCAGGAGTTTATTCGTGTGAGAGATGAATTATTGAAGGCAGATGTTCCCAGAGCGTTCTCCAGC
Source organism: Taeniopygia guttata (assembly GCF_048771995.1). Classification (NCBI taxonomy): domain Eukaryota; kingdom Metazoa; phylum Chordata; class Aves; order Passeriformes; family Estrildidae; genus Taeniopygia; species Taeniopygia guttata. The sequence goes on along the minus strand of NC_133032.1, from coordinate 2,833,601 downwards.
TCTATGCTAATGGAAAAGGTGATGATTAGCATGAGTTGATGTCTGAGGAGGAAATGCAAAAAACATCTTAAACTACCAGGAACTGCTGTTCTTTAGAGTAGATTCCAGTGAGGAGTGAGTTCAGCTCAAGCTCAGCTTACCTTAAATCAAACTGGTTGAATTCAGGCTTTCCTTGAATTCTTGTCTGTTTCATGTCTTTTTTTTTTTTTAATTGGCAAATTTGTCATTCCAAAATAAAGATGCCATGAAATTAATCCCATGTCTTCTCCATAAATGAACTCTACAGGGGAATTCCCGATGTTATAAGGTAAGGATTATGGGGTGTGGGCTTTGAGTTGGCTGCACCAAATGTAATATGGATCAATTAAATAAAATAATTAATTTCAAAATAATTTTTCTGGCAGATTCTTTAATTTTGAATTTCTGTAAGCCAGTAGCTTAATTTACTATGTTTCATAATAATCTAGTTCTGTCTCACTGACTTTTTCTCATATTGAAAAAAATAAAATTACATCAACTACTTTTTCAATGTCTCTTTGTTCATGTTGGGGGTTAATTTCTTTGACAGGCTGCTTTGAGTGAGACATGCTCTGGCAGACAACTTTAGAAATAGAGCTCTGGTAACACCTAGGTTTTAGCATAACAATGGCTGATGATGAAAACTGTTGAAATATTGATGTGAAGTGTAAGCCAGGATGGTGAAAAAAGGATCTCTAATATGTATAGATACAAAATGAAGTATGTAAAATGTAAAGCAAAATCATACCATTTTGGAATAACACACAAAGAAGTATTTGTTTGCCACTCCTGTTAAGTAGGATATCAAAAGCTTTTAAAAGATCAGATTGGAGCTTTGTAATAAAAAGATAAATACACAGAATGGATTGTGCTGACCATTTGCCCAAGACTTGCTGCTGCTAGGGGCTCATTTTTGTCCATGTAGTTGATTTAGGTCACTCTGAAAGCCTGCAGTATTTTGAGGATAAGCTGCTCAGTTCATGAGTGTGCATTCTGTGGTTTGCCACGCATCCAAGGCATCTGTGGGAAGTGCTGGTTGGATATGGTGGTGGCTACAAATGCACTTGATAGCAGCTCTCCAAACAAGCCGGTGGTTTAGTTCTGCCTGACCTCTGGGGCTCAAGCAGCCAAGTGCAGCTGCCTGTTCTCTGGTACTCTGTGTTGAGTAGCAGGAGCGCAGCCTATGTGTAGAAGCAAGATAATTTAAGACTTGAAATAGCAGAATTGTTCCCTGTGAAGGTGGGGAGGCCCTGGCACAGGGTGCCCAGGAAAGCTGTGGCTGCCCCTGGATCCCTGGAAGTGTCCAAGGCCAGGCTGGATGGGGCTTGGAGCACCCTGGCATAGTGGAAGGTGTCCCTGCCCATGGCAGGGGGTGGAACAAGGTGAACTTTAATGTCCCCTCCAGCCCAAACCATTCCATTTTTTTGTCACATCTTGTGTATGGAAAATGGAAAAGCAAACTTTGCTGTGAGCACGGGGGTGTGTGCAAGAGCTGAAGTTGTTGCTCAAGGATTTGCCTGGCAGGTGTTTTCCTGTAGCTTAAACCAGCCCTCTGCTGCATCAACAAATGGCAGCAAACAGCCAAAGCATTGAATAAACAGTGCTGTGTAATGGCTGAATTACATTTATCAGATTATAATAATGGGAAAGCCTTTTAAAGAATGGTGAGGAATAAATTCCGTTGGGTTGGCTGATGCGTTAATGTTCTGACAATCTGCTATAAAATAATTCCAGCTAGGAGGAATCAACTTCCTTAACAGAAAACTCATAAACAATGCTAGAGGAAGTCACTACCTCCTACTTGGGAAGGTTTACTGAAGCAACAAATGTAACTGGAAAAGTGTGTAGAGTGTTTAGTCCTAGATAATTATCTATAATTATAAAACTGAATAAAATCTTATGTGGTTGATCATGACTGCTTTAAAGACATTAAGCAACTCTCATGATCTAACACTTGCTAAAGGGTTCAAAATTAACCAAATGGTGATAATTGATGAGTAAATAGAAAAGACAGCATTTTGAACACGTTTTCTGCTAGAAATAAGTAGTACCTTTGAGTCAATAAATCTCCTCACATGGCTCTTATACTACAGAAACTAAAAAGGCAGACTTGAGCCAATTACACCTGGATAAATATAAACTGAACAGAGGAACAAGACTGAAGAACTGATTGAACTCACTTTTCTCTGTAAGTTGTTGTATTAAGTTTCATCTAATTTAATTTAACAAATGTAAAGCTATTATGGGTGTTTTGTACAAAGGATGGAGGGTAACGAGAGTATTCATTGGCTTGTATATTTTTAAAAAATACTGTAAATGGAGATTACAATCAGAGTTCTATTGAATAAAGTTGGTTACATTGAAAAGAATCTGTGAGGTATTTGTAATCTGAGGAGTGAATAGACAAGGCAAAGTTCTGTGGGATACTTTTATTAATTTCTTTTTGACTTAAACAGCTAGGTATCTTATAGCCTATGTGCTATTGTAAATAACCGAGGTCCAATTTTACTTCCTTGCTGCTTATTATGGAACAAGTTAAGGTACAATGCATACACATCATTTGACTAAAATCTGCATGAGCACCATTCTGAGAATAGAGGGAGAAAGGAATAAAAGAAGGGACCTCCACAAGGGATTTTTGTAAGAAATAAGAGAATGTGGTTTCTCCTTCAGGTTGTATTGTGCCTCTCCAATGTGTTGCAGATGGTGTTTCTGATCCCCTCTGTTCTGCTCTAAACCAGCTGAGGTGTGCATTTGTTAAAACCAGAAAGATGAAAGGTGCAGTGATCAAGTTCTCTCTGTCAAGGAAGGTACAGGTAGTACAAGTGGAGAAACTTGTGAATCATGACAAGATTCAGCTTGATGTGCATTTTATAGGCAGACCAGTTAGTGGTGAATGTTAATGAAGTATCCCTGCTGCAGTGAGTATAGACTGGCTGATCCATAGCGAGCCTCAGTGATCCTGGCTTCATGTCCCTCCTTCAGTTTGCTGTTTGTAAAACTGGAAGTCCCAATCTTGGCTTGCCCTTCAGTGCTTTGGAAATTTGAGGCTTTGCAGATACCAGTACCTGTTTCCAGTAACAAAGAGGCTGATATTACTTGAAGGAAACTTGACTGACACATGAACAAGATGTATCTCTTGAGGGCTTATTGCCAAGTGTGGATTTGTACTTAAGCGGATGTAATTGCATGGACTTTGTACTGGATTGTTTGACAGATTAAATTTCTATGATAGTATGAGATAACAGGAGGTCACAGTCCAAGAATAAGGTTCTGAAGTGTATGTATTCGCAGCTGGGGTGCTAATCTGATTAATTGAGAGCTGCTTCAATTCATAATAAATTCATGTTGCTGGATCCAAGAATGTCAGTGCCAGTTGTCAATGCCAGTTATATGTGAGGTCTGTGCATTGAGAATGGTCTTTTGCACTTGTGCTGGGAAAATCTGAGCAGGGTCTCCACTTGGCAGCATCTAAAGCCCGAAGTAACCACAGCTGGCATGCAAGGTTATGCTAAAAAAAAAGATTTGTTTGGGTTTTTTTACCCTGGTCATCAGGCTAAGAACTACATGGATGCGGGGCAGTGTTTCACTGTCAGATGCAGAGTGCAATATAAATCTGTCTGGCTGTGGCATTAAGGAAGTAGAGGTCTTAGATGTGATGCTTGGTCAGTGGTGCTGGGTATCAGCACATGGGCTCTGATAGCAGCTGATATTCTATTTTTAGAACCCCTGAGGAGCAGTGATCCCAAAGTGTTGATTTGCTGCCTCTTAGGTCAGTGCATGGGAGAGCTGAGCCTGGGCCCTGGGCAACCACAGCCTCTTCCTGCAGTGCCAGCACTGTGCTGGAAACGGGGGCACCTGGGAGCTCTGCCTCTTATGTAAGAGGAGGAAATTATTGCCTGGGATGATGTAAAAGGAGCTGGGTAGCTCCGGGTGGCTGAAGTTGGCACCTCAGAGAGCTTCATCCTTCTCGGACCGAAGCCTTGGTGATGTGTTTGAATCAGCACAGGTGCATCTAAGCAGTGCACAAGCTGATTTCTGCAACTTGCTTCTTTGGAAAGGATGTTATTTGCTGCAAAGGAACTGGAAGAAGATGGCATTTCGAGTATAGGTATGATGTTTTTCAGCCTTCAGTCCAGTTTCTGTTCTGGAATAATGCCTTTGAGCAGGTTTCCTATTTAGAAACAGGTGTCTTATCACTGATTTTTAAGTAATGCACTAATGAAGAATTGCTTGGAACACAAACAAGTTGATCTTGCTAGAATTACTCAGGCGGTACCTTGCAGCTGGAACTGATGAAAATTCAGTCCTCTCTGTAGGTATTCAGCTTGTGTCATGTGACAGGGAGATGTGTTTGGCGGAGACAAATTTAATTTAAGAAAGCCCATTAAGTGGATTGTAAGGTAGATGCAGTAATTCAATAAGCTGAAGTGATTCATATGCAATCCTGATAATTTTCAAGAGGCTCTTTTTGCATTGCAGGTAATTTTGTATTTGTACTTAAGGTTTTTGCTTGTGCAAGTGGTAACCTGGAGATGTGGCTGATACTAGAGGCTTTCTGAAAATCGGTGATATGTAACTACTGCTTTAGGTTGTACAGAAAGCAGTAAGGTTCTGTGAAGTCTTCTGAAAGCCTGGATAAACAAACATTGTTACAGTTAGAGAGAAGCTCTGGAATGAAAACCCTGGAGGAACAGACAAATATTCTATTAAAAACATCTGAAGCAAGGTAATGATCTATACAAGGGGAATGTTTGGAAACAGTTAATTTAATTAATTAATGTGTCCTCTTTGCTCATCTGAAAAAAGCTTTTAGAAAGGACTGCAGACATCTGCAGTGCTTTTTAATATTTGATGGGCTTCTACAATTCTCCTTACAGAAAATTCATGACCTGTTCTATTTCTGTGAGGCTGCTTCAGTGAAAGCATGATGGAGATAAGTCAGATTCCTTATCTTCCTGTTGAGACACCAAATCTTCTGCTGCAGACTTAGTAGTGTTTTCTTCTTGTGTTTGTGAGCTTTCCATCAATAGGTAATTTTTAGGGATCTGAAACTGAATTATTTGCCCTGGATGCTGCTTCAGCTGGTGCCTGGAATGAGTGCTTTGGTCAGGCAGGGCTTCACTGCCTGCTGCTGTTAGGATCCTTATTGCTAAGAAGATATTGTGAGGGTTTAGCAAAAACCTTAGTAGCAGCTCAGCATGACTTGTGTATAGAGAAAGCGCAGTGCAGGTAGATGCAACAACATGAATGCAGAATGTAACAGGCTTCAAAACGTGATGCTTTCAGTTTGAGAAAGTCATGGAAACCTGAACTCTGTCAGTCTGTGGGGCCTGTAATCCTCCTCAGTGATGTGCTTCCCTTGGCTTTCCTTACTTTCTGGCAAAGGAAGCCTCAGTGGCATTTGATTTCTCCTCCTCGCATTGAAAACTTCCATAGAAGCCCCATGAAGGCATTTTTCGTGATAATGTTTGGTTAAAGGAAAAGATATGCTATTTCTGAAATGTTTGAAAAGAACTGCTTATTCACAGATTTTTTTTTTTTTTTGCCTAAGTGAGAAAAATAAGAAGTTTACATAGTAAAACCCCCACTTCTCAAAGTGGTTTACTTCTTTTCAAACCCTTCTTAGAGGTATCTTGTGTATACTGTAGCCACAAGATGGAGTCAAGTTTTAGTTGTGGGGAATGTGCAGTTTTGGCATTTCACATGATTGTGATATTCACAATTTTAGACTACCCAGAATCTTTCTAGCCTGAATGCTGCTGCTGAAGTCAGTTTTCCAGTGCTTAACCATGGTCTGTTATGGAGAAGATTGAAAATTAGTTGTTTCACATCAGGCCAAGGTTTGGAAATGTCAGTGGAGTGTTACTGGAGTGGTTCAGGTAAAGGCATTGATGGAATCATTGCAGAAATCTTCACTGCTTGGGGTGGAAGGGGCCTTTGAACATCATCTGGTTAAGCCCTGCCATGGGCAGGGACACCTCCCACTGTCCCAGGCTGCTCCAAGCCCTGTCCAGCCTGGCCTTGGACACTGCCAGGGATCCAGGGGCAGCCACAGCTGCTCTGGGCACCTGTGCCAGGGCCTGCCCACCCTCCCAGGGAACAATTCCTGCCCAATATCCCATCCATCCCTGCCCTCTGGCAGTGGGAGCCATTCCCTGTGTCCTGTCTCTCCATGCCTTGTCCCCAGCCCCTCTCCAGCTCTCCTGGAGCCCTTTAGGCCGTGGAGGGGACTCTGAGCTCTCCCTGGAGCCTTCTTTTCCCCAGGCTTAAGACACCCGTTCTAAAAGAAATCCTTGAAATCTTAAGTGTATGAATTCATGGCACAACTGTAATGGTAGCAGGTTCTTCCCCTGGTAGAGCCAAAACTAACACATGGAGTATATCACAATCTGGGAAATGTATTTTTTTAGGGGGGTGGGAGTTTGAGAGGGTTTAGCAGGTTAAATAAAAATAATTAAATAATTATTTGTAGCAGAGTTTCAATATTTGCACTGAAGAGTTCAAGTGTCTGATGTTACTTGTGTGCTGTAAGCAGCTCAGATTTACTTTAGTATCCTTATATTTTGTCTTCAGGTAGTTAAAAAATGGCAAAATGAAACTTTTGGCTGGCAGAACTCAGAGTGCTGCAGTTTCACTGTTCCTGAATGTGGAATCAGTAAGGTTGGAAAAGACCTCCAGGATCAAGTTCAGCCTTTGTCCAGTCACCACCTTGTCAAGCAGACCAGAACACTGAGTGTCCCATCTAGAGACAATCCTGCAGTGGCATTAATTTGAGCTTCCTTTCAGAACTATTTTCTGTGGAGAACGTCTGAAAATATAGTGGCATTAGTTAAGACTCAGTTAATGTCTGCAAATGTATTTGAATGTTAAATTAGGGGATAATAATGAAAATGTGATGTGACAGAAAGTTTGTCATTAATGATGAATAAACTTCATATGCATAACGCAAAAATTTATGTCTGTGCTTTTAAGGATCTTAACTTCAGGTGTTTTTTTTTTCTTTAGGGAGTATCCACATTAAGAAATGCCTTTTTTGGGGAGTTCAGATATGTTGTAGGCCTCGGGCATATTATTGTTATCCCAGGAGCAACAGGTACAAGTAAATGCTAAGGTGGTAATAATGAGCAGTGCTCCTTGTCTGATAATACACAGAATTCATGACTTTGCTTCAAGCTGTCTCTTTGGGAAGACAAACACATGGAAACCTCTTAAAAACCCCCAATACAGTAGCAGCAACAGCAGCAAAAAACCTGCTACTGCTACATAAATCCAACCCCCAAACTGTTCTATTTTTTTTTTTTTTTTTTTTTTTTTTTGGAATGAAACACTAATTAACTTCTGCCCAATATGAACTCATCTGAGCTTGGTGCCTGTCAAAAGAACATGTTAATTGTATAATGTTAATAACACACAAAAAATTGGACTCTTGGTAAATATAAATACATGCTGGTGGTATTTACTGTATTTGGAACTGCAACTAATATGATCCAGTGTCAGCTTTTATAAAAAAAAATGAGATATGGGGCTGTGTAGGATTTTCCTGATGCTCAGCCTCTTGTCAATTGAACTCTTGGCAGCATCAGTGCCTGCTTGGATCTTGCATCCTGGAGATCCTGGTGGTGACCAAGTCCAACCACATGGTTTGAAAAATGGATAGCAGGGAATTCTCTTAACTTTCAGAATTTTAGGTGCTAGGAACAGAAATATTTTAGAGTTGGATTTTAAAAATTTTTCCTCTCATATATAGGTGATAAGTCCTTTTCAAGCCAGGATTTAACAGAGGCAGACTTAACATGAGGTGGTAAATTGTATCTGCCCCACCCCTGGAAGTGTTGCAGGCTAGAGTGGATGGGGCTTGGAGCAACCTGGGGTAGTGGAAGGAGGTGGAACTGGATGAACTTTAAGGTCCCTTCTAACCCAAACCAGTCTGAGACTCTGTAAGTAGCAGTTATAAATGAATTGAGGTTCTTATGAAGTCTTGTTATAATATACCAAAGCAATATTGTCAAGCTGCTAAAAGCATTCTGACTCTGGAAATGGAAAAGAGAAATTTGGGTAAGTTTCTGAAAGCCCAGGCTATGCAGAATAAATGGAGCATTTCACTTTTGCAGGGACTTCAGTGATTAATTGAAAGTGCTCAGATGCTGAGAACTGTGCATTGAACTAAAGAAAGAGGAGAGGCTCTGTAATCAGAGAAAGAACCTTCAGTTCATCAAGGTGTTTTTAATAAGCGTGCCTAATCTGTAAAAATAAATATAAATTCTCACTGTTTGTGTGAATAGAGATGAAACATTACACTAAGGACAGAGCAAGATTGTTTTTACTGTGATTAGCAATATTCCTAATATTCTTAAAATATTGGAAAGTAATTGTTAGATTGATGGATACTTTTTTTTAACCAGACAATATTTATGTGACTATATTTATGTATGTATTGGAGAACAGAGTAGCAAGATAAATACTGTGCTGTGGGCAGATCATTCTTGATCAGTGGGTTGTAGCTGTGCAGAGGAGAAAATGTAGCTGTTGCTCATGGTCTCTGAAGGTGAAGTACTGCTTCCCATCGTGAATCCTCTCTTCCATGAGGAAGCATTATGTTAGTTTGAGTAGCTTTGCCTAAAAAGTATTTACTACTGCCTCCATCAGGACCTCTTCTAATAAAAGGGAACACTTGGGCTTATTCTGTGTTTATTTTCAGTTGATTTTGTGGAGTTTTGCCATTCACGTATCCTCAGCTATGACCATCTATAAACTGGGATATGGCAAAGTAATTAACATTCATAATTGGTATGTTAATAAAAGCAGAATTGGTTGGTACATGAGGGATTCAAATGCCTGTAATTCAGGTGACTTTTGGAAGCAGAAGGATGTTGAGGTGAGAGTTTGCTGTGATGTCAGTCAGTGAAATTCCAAAGATTACTGGCAAGTGAGGCTAAAATCTTCTTCCAGGAACCTGGTATTGAAGACTCATTTGCTAATGAGTATCCAGAGGTTTGGAATCCCATAAACCTTTAATACTGGCTCTAGGCCTTGCAGGTCTTGACTTGATGGGAAATACAATATTCTGTTTTAAATGTAGTCAGTTTTCTCTAGTTGGAGTAGGAGGTATAATATGCAAAAGGGAAACAGCATAAATATGTGCTGTGCATAGGGGATGAAACAGTCTGAATTATGATCATGAGCTTACAGCATGTTAAAAGAGTGTTTTTTTTAGAAAATGGCAAAGTTGGTACTTGAGTAGATGGATAAATGAAAAACAGCATACAATCCTTGCAGAGGAGTAAGAATACAAAACGATTTTCAACTTAATAAAATGCTTCTATCAATATTGATGTCTGACTCAGTATTTCTAGATCTGGTTATTTGATTATTGACAGGGATGAGTGCAAGAGAAGCCTGAAGAAGGATGAGGGTAGTGTGTACTCTGTTTTCGTGAAATATGTGACTGCAGAATTAATGACATACTTAATTTTTTTTCACAATAAGACAAAAGCTTTTTTATTAACAAACACTTGTCCTGCCTTCTAAATTTTAAGTCTCTGTGAATATTTTGCTTAAAGCAGCTTCTGCACAGGACTTGCAGTTCTGGGAAAACATCTGAGAGGGATCATAGACACACTAAACAGAGCTGTTTGATCTTGGCACAGGAGCTTTCTGGTTCATGATCTTTCATTCCCTTAAACAGCTGCCTAATTAGTCAGCCTTAAGGGCCAGTTTATCTGGACATACTGGAAAAAAATGTGACATTGCTTGTCCCAGACTCTTGGTATTCAGGACTTAGTACAAAAGGGCAGTTTGGGTTCCTTTTCCTCCTAGATTACTGGGGATAGATCAGCCTGGGACTGGATATTTAAACTAATATTATTAAATCAGTGTGGCCTTTCCACTTCTGCTGGGACTAATTTTTACTCCTTTTTTTGCTTACTTTCCTGTTATGAAATTTTGACTTTTTTTCCATTAATGAAGCTTAATTATGAAGTGAAATTTGGTTGTTTTAAAATTTCTTTATGTCATAGCTTGAAAATATTTTATTGTATTTTAAAACTCAACACATCTGTAAAACCATGGGGAATTAAAATTACATCAAGCCTGACTTCAATGGTAAGTACTTAGTTCTTATGGAAACTGGGCTAAAACCTTGAAGGATCTGATACAGAATGCGGAGTCCTTACACCCAAATCAATCCAAGTTGAGAATATTCTGTTGTCAGACAGGGATTAGTCCTGGATGCCTTCAGGTGCTGGTTCCTCACAGCCAGCACCAACCTGGACCAGATAAAGGTAGAGCAGGTTTGTTCATGCACAATATGAACAAACTCATAGACACAGGTTCATTCTCAGATGTAAACTATGCCAGGCATTGAGGAACAGCTAAAAATCAGGTTTAGCAACCGTACAGTTTTTAAAGATTAAATTAATGCAGCCTGGTGCTATCCATGTAAGGAAAAAACAAACCCCATGGATGAATCCCAGATTTAACTTTGATCAGGGGCATCCAGATTATTTATTGAAACCATTTTTCCATGGTAACATTTCGCTCTCACTCCCCAAATTGAAATTTACTATTTAAAACCTAAAGGAGTTTTTTTGCCATGTTTCTGCACAGTGTTTTTGTGGATGTTGCTCACTCTTGAAGAGGCATCACCATAGCAGCAGTCTCTTAGAGAATTTTGTGGCTCTGCTTGTGGATCAGTGAGCAGCACTGTCTTGGATGGATCAGAGCATGTTTTGCTCACTGAATTTCAAAGAACAAGTGAATCTGTATTATTTATCATGAGATGAAAAGGTTTTGCATTTCCCTTAAGTGGATCATCATTTTGACTTTATTGTGAAAGTTAAGCAAGTTGCATGAAAAAATGAGTTGTGCAAACTTGAGTGTATTTTAGGAACACAGTGTGGTAAATAAAGAGTATGAAATGTTTCAGAAAAGATCTCATTTTTAAATTGACTGCATAAAATAATGCAAGTTAACAGTAGTGTAGCCACAGAACAGTTTTGCTTGGGCTGAAGCATCATGATACTGCAGTGCTGGTGGGAAAGTACTTAATTCACTGCTTACAGAAATCTTCTGATCAAATCACTCAGTGGAGATCTTGGATCTATAGAAAGAGGAAATGGAAATTTTCCTTGTTACGTGATAAGTGAGGAGCTTTGAGACAACCTGGTGGGTTTTGGTGAGACTAAACTTGTCCCAGGGTTCTGCAGCTGATGGAATTGGTAGTGGTTTTACATATTATTTAAAATGTTGCCCTCTTCTGGTTGCTGACAACTGTGAGAGTTGGGGATGAGGAGCAGTACCATAAATAACATAAAAAGGTCTGGGAAAAAGGAAAGCATGCATTTTATTCTGCATTAGAACAAATAGTTTTGATAACTTAAAATAATCTAATACTTTACAAAGAGCAGCTGAATATAAGATAAATTTCCAGGCACATTAGAGTATCCCACTTAATAAGGGTTAATGTAGGGGAAGCAAGATTGTAGAGACCACCAGCCTTCATTAGTGTTAAAAATGTTTCAATGTGCCTGAATTGTAGTGTGTTATTTATTTTGTTGTTAACTTGTTTTGAAGAACTGGTTTGCAGAAGAGCTATGACTTTGTGTAGGAATAGAGGCTGGGAGTGTGATTGCCTTGGGATGTTTGTGCTAGTCCAGGAATTCTTTTAAATAGGAGCTGTTAGTGCTTCTGGTGCTCTTCTGCTCCACCCCTAGAAGTGCCCAAGGCCAGGTTGGACAGGGCTTGGAGCAGCCTGGGATAGTGGAAGGTGTCCCTGCCCATGGCAGCGGTGGAATGAGTTGGGCTTTGAGGTCCCTTCCAACCCAAACCACTGCAGGATTTTCTGATTTTATATCTAATGTGTTACCAGTAAAGGCTGTGAAGTTTAATGGGAAATCACATTAATACTTTAAATGGACTCTTAGGCTGTGGCTCCTGCTGTTGATTTTCAACCCAAAGATAAATTTCATACATGGGTAGGGAGGACTAAATTCTAGACATCAGAAAAAAAGTGGTGTGAGGTCTGTAAGTTGGCCTGTACCTTCAGGTGTTTTGGAATTGAATGATTTGTGTTATTCTTTCTCACTCACTTAATTATCAGTATTTCTGAAATGAGGTTTTTTTTAAAAAAAATTAAGTGTGAACTGGGTCTGGAGGGGGTTTGTAAACCAGGAGCAGCTCTTGCCAGTAGATGGAGGTAATGAGATACAGAAGCCAAACTGGATTCTCTTGTCCATTGAAGATGGGATAAAAGCCAAGTGATATGTAGGAAAAAGGAGAACTGTAGTTTGTTTTTGCACTTCGTAGGACTTGCAGAAATTTAAAAAGTCAGCTTAAAACAGGACTCGGACTCAAAATGCTGCTGGACAAATTTTCCTGTATCAGGGGGATTTTCCTGGTTTTTCTCCATTTTCTACACTGTTTATGCAAGTAATTAGTATTCTTTCTGTAAGACTGTTTTGGGGCTCTTCTAACAGTATGAGTCACAATGAGAATTGATTCTTTCACAGCAGTTTTCTAGTTTGCCTTCTGGTTTCACTCTGTTTTTTAAAATTAGGTAGAGGAAAGAAGCTGGTTTAGCTGAATCCAGGCTCTGAGGGTGCGTGTCTGTGTTCTGTGAGGGTTTATCCTGTTGGACAAGACCCAGAGACTTGTTTACAGTATAAAATTGTCCTGTTATCCTCAGAACCTATAAGTTAAATCCTCTTTTTGATAGTTACATGTATTTAACCTCACAGATAGTAGTAGTTGCAGCAGCATAGTACTGTCTTTGCCTAGAGTAGTAGGACAGTTTTTAATGTCAGTTTTGAGGATGCCCCTACAATTTATTTTTATGTTGCCATTCCCACCTGCTCTATATCTAAAGAAATACTTGCAGTCAGTCCTCTAAGTGAAGAATTTTAAGTTGCATCATTTTGAGAGGGCCTTCACAGGACAGTGCAACTTGATGCACAATAACTTCCATGTGCTGGACTGCTGCGTTTGGGTTGGAAACCCTGAGATTATTCTACTTTCAATGTATCTGACTACTTCACAGGCTGAAACTGAAGCCTCTGAACCTCTGAGCTACTCACTTTAATTAGAAAATTGCCCAGAGGTGTCGGGAGTATTGGTATTAAATAAGTACCTGTTGTGGGACTTGTGCTTCGTGCTCAGCTCTTGGTTTGGAGAGAGAGCTCAGATCCCTGTGCTTCAACTTCTAAATATCTTTCCACAGGAAGAGTTATGAGAGGTGTGGCTGACACTGAGAGTTCACAGGTCAAGGTTAAACAAAAACAAAACAGAAACCCAGAGCTGAGACATTTCAGACAGCACGAGAGCAGTTTAAGCATTCCCAGCATGTTTTTGCTTAGTGAGATATGTATGACTGTGAGTTCAGAGGTTCTTTTTTTAAAGGAAAAATGCCAAAGGAGATGTAATTTTTCTTAGCACTGTCACAAATTTTATAGATGTTGGCACTAACTCTTTTTTCCCTCATATGCAAAAGTAGAACTCTCCATAAATTGACTGTCACAGCTTTGTGGAAAATTGCCACTCATGGTGAACTGTTTTATGACAATTATGCACCGTCCATAGAATAAATGAACTTAATATAAGCAATTTATGGGTCTGTAGTTTTCCTTTCCTCCTGTTTTACAGCAGTGAGACTAACTGTGAGCTTTCTAGAAACTTGTTTGTGCAGGACCATATGGAAAACAATGCCCTGGAAGGCGTGCTTGCTGGTATGGAAATAGCACTTGGAGTCATTAGTTTGTGTGAGTAACCTTCCTAAAAGAGGTAATTCTGACTTTAGGATGCACTTCTGTGTGTGTAAGGGTATGCACATGTGCAGGTAATGCACATGTGCTGTGGGTGTCTGGAATGCTGTACCAAAGATTTCTAGAGCAAATAAATGTACTGGGAGTTGAGAATGAGACTGTCTCCCAGGCTGGGTTGAGGGTGAAAGGAATATTTAAATGTCCAGGGTTCACATCTAGGGAGAGCGGAGAATGAATGTGTTAAAGAAGGGATTAAGGATTGTGGATGTCTCAAGAAATTTCCCTGCTTAAAGGTTTGTGAGGTGGCACTGAGGCAGCTGAATAATGCAAGGCTGAAGGGTGTTGGGGCACTGACCAGGCTCCCCTGGGAATGATCACAGTCCCAAGGGTGCCAGAGCTCCAGGAGGGTTTAGACAACTCTGTCAGGCCCAGAGTGGGATTGTTGGGGTGTCAATCCAGGGCCGGGAGTTGGATTGATGATCCCTACGGGTCTCTTCCCACTTAGGATATTCTGTCATTTTGTGAAATAACAGACCTGAAACAATTCACAAAACACAGTGCCAAGTCTTTCCTCTTCTAGGGTTCTATCAGCCTGTGCACACAGGAGTAGAGCTCAATCCATGGAAGCTTCCTAAATCTCTTAATTCAGTATTAGTGTGGAAGGCATGGCATAGAAATTCTGATTGCAAGTTATCATTGCTTTATTTGATTAGGGCAGCTTTTCCTGTGTTTTGTCAGTTCAGGTGTTCTTTTTAGGGTGATGGGTTTACTGCTGCTAGGAAAAAACTAGCCCCTGACTGTGGCAGAGACCTGGAATTTCAGATAACTGGGCTGTTGCTCTAAAAACTTGGCATTTTGGGGCACCTTTGGTGACCATACGTGTTTCTGAACTCCAGCTGCCAGTTCAGTTCCAGGGGTGAATTCTAGTGTCCAACTTGCCTCTTTACATCAAAACCCACAGCTGGAGTCTATAATAAAAATAACCTCAGCTTTTATATTTTTTACTTGCTCCAGGTTAAAATAGGAGCAGTAGTTTATCTATTACACTTCTGTGTTTATACTTCTTACTGAATCTACTTGTAAATTTGCAGTGATAAGTTAGAAATGTGGGGCATGTTGGCCATTAATCTGAGGCTAAGCTTGGTAGCGAACTGTGTTCCTCAGTGCTGCTAAATAATGCTGAGGAGCTCATTGAAACGGTCGCTTGAATTTTAAAAGCCCCCACTCTGATTCAGACAAGGCCAGCAGTGAGCTGTTAAGATGCAGCTCTGTACAGATGTAGGAGCTGAGCTCAATAGTTCCCTTCTCCTGCCCACGGAGCCGGGAGAGGGACAGGCAGTGTGTGACAGGGGAACAGTTGTGGCAATGAAGCCTCCAAATCCGGGGATCCCAGAGCCTGCTGTGTGTGAGGATTGTTCATGGGATGTGCAGGCTCCTTTCTGCTTTCAGCTGGAGGGGAAACCTAGGGAAGACAGCTGGGGACTGCTGCAAGAGAGGATGTAATAGGAAAATCTGGAGGGAAAGGTCTTTGGCACTGTGCTGTTAAAGGAAAACTGGTGATTTGGAGAAGGGCTGGAGGATGTCAGTGGTGGAAATGAGAAGATTTGGAAGACAGAAGGCAAAAGGAGGAAGAATTTGGGTCACTAGCATTGGTCTCAAGTGCACAACCAGTTTTAGATGTATTTGGTAGAGAGTGAAGACCTTGGTTCATTTTGCCTTTGCGCCAACAGATAGAAAAGGTTATTTTGCTTATGTTTACAAACTCACATTCTTTGTGTTTCTTTGGCATGTGAATGTAGATTTGTGTGCTTTAGGAGAAAATAAATCTTAACCCTGAAAGCTAGGAAGTGAGCTGGCAGGGCTCAGTGCTGGTTTGCTTTCAGGTGCTAACACTGTTCCCCTGCCCGCAGCACAGGCAGGAGGTAACTTGAGGTGTTACTCCCTGGCTGTATCCTGTTTCTCTCTGGCTGATACTCTCAGCCTGTGGATAGCTTTCCAGAAGGGCTTGTGGACATCAAATCCCACTGCTTTTAAAATTCCCCTTTGAGATGTCTGGTTTGGTGGTTAAAATTAACAGTGTAGGATGCTTACAGATCCCTCGAGGACACGTTTCTGTGCTTTGTTCTGATTGTCAATACCTCCTAGCTGATAAGGGAGAGGTGCTCTTAAACAGATGTTCCTCCTTGACTAGGGTTAAACCACAGCAAGACCAATCCATTTTACTTTTCTCTCAAAGAAAAAGTCCAGGTAGTTGCCGTACAGAGCAGTGGGAACAAATTTAAATGCATGCATTCATGGGGTGGAATTGTGCTTTAAAAGAGGTGTTGGGAGCTGAGCTGCTCTTTTTATACATCACACCTGTGACTTCTGCCTTCAGGTCAGGGTCTGGTTGATTAAGCAAGGGGAATAAAGACTTGGAGCACAAGAAAGAAGAGTTTCTCCCCTGGAGCAAGGGGTCTATGTTATATATATAAAAGCTGTGTTAAATCAGCCTAACGAAGTGCTGGGAATGAGCACCCAAATATTGATGTGATAATTGCTGTCTGTTTTCCATCAGGAATGCCTGTTGTATTCATACATGCTTGGGCTGTTTCTCAGACTAGTGTTACAAATATTCTAAATTCAGTTCCATGAAAATAATGATTCTTCATAAAGGTAAGACTAGATTTAATTTAGGGGATTTAGGTACCATTCTGCCTGCTCTGCAGGCACCTTCGTGGCTGTCAGAGGCATCAGTGTGAAAACACCTGTTGAGTTGGATGTTAAGGAAATGGAAGTATGAAATGAATGTGTTATGGTGTGGTCCTAAAAAAGAAGCAAGTGAGACTTCATTCCATTTTGATGAAACTGTGGTCAGACAACCCACTTAGGGTTTGCTTTCTGGGGGTCAAAGAAGGAGAAGAAATGGGGGAACCCCACGGTCAGAGTTTGGATGCTGCAATCCTCAAGGTGTTGGTTTCTGGGATGAGTAATAGATTTCCATCTGAAATTCACCGTAGAGGACAGAAACATGTCTGAAACAGATGAGGGAAATGGGAAGGAGTGTGGTCTGATATGTCTGTGTCTCCCTGTGTGCTGTCACTCAGATAACTGAAATGGATCACCTTGGGCTTTGGGTACAGGTGATTAAGACCAAGAATTTTCTTTTCTGTCAGGGTGTCAAAAAGAAAAGGAAGAAAAATGCCTATATTCTCCAGGCTATTATCATTTACCTTTGGGTTGTATTGCAAACATCTGTGTAATATCGCTTGTGATGGGTAGACTTACCAGCCAAGACCATCATCTTGTTCTGTGGAATGAATGTTAGATTTTAGTTGTTTCTAGCTTTGTCTGTACATGGTGGTTTAAAACTGGGGCACAGATGTACCTTCAGCATATAATGCATATGCATAATGAAAACCACTGGTTTGCAGTAAATAATTTATGTCAGCTGGGGCACTTGGTTCTGATAATGAGATCTCAGGGGCTTGGCTCTTTCCAGATGATATAGGAAATATTTGCTGTTAGTCATTCACACTGACAACTACTTAGTTGCTAATAGGATTTGTGTGTTGAGGGGAAGGAAATTCCTGAAGTTTTTGGTTGTTTCTATCCTTTCTTGATATCTCTTTTTCCCTGTCTGCCTGGGTTTTGAGCAGCTCTGACTGATAAGACTGATAAGACTTGGAAGGACAAATGGCTACCACCCCTGAGTGAAAACCTCTAGGAACTGACATAGGTAGGGATATAAATCTCTATTATGCTGTTATTGACAACCTGCTCTGTACAAAATCCATATGGAAATTGTCTTTGAAAGGGTGGGAAGTTGATGGGCAGAGAGGTGTTCGTATTTCTGTACTTCAAGGGTCATGGAAATGTTGATGGAATTAAAAACCATCTATTTACATACCCATTAAACTTTTTGGGAATATGCAGATTTGGGTAGCTTTATCCCTCCCTTTGAGCAAACTTTAGCAGCTGATGGGATGCTGAGGCAAGAAACGGTGGAGTCAGTTTTTATTTTCACCTGCTGGCATTTTTCTTACCAACTTACGTGTGAGAAAAGTGATGAGTGACAGCAATTGCTCAAAATCTGGTGATGCTCTTCAGCTTTCAATTCAGCGGTTCAAAATGTGGGTGAAGGTGACTGATAGAAGGAACAATTATTTGGGAGCAGGATGCAGTAAATGTGCCCCCAGGACAATGGGGGAGGGAATGAAATGATCTTTAACGTCTCTTCCAACCCAAACGAGTGTGGGATTCCACCCTAAACCAGTAAGGATTTGCTTTAGCACTGGTGCTGATGCCTTGCACATGGAATGTCAGATTTTGTGTGTATAATAGCAAACACAATGACCGTATGTTCTTCACCCTTTGGTCACTAGAAATGCTATGTTTTTATCAAAAACTTTATTAGTCAGAAACTTTCCTTAAGGGCTGTGTTTTCTGGCACCCTTCCTCAGTGCACAGTGCTGCAGTAATCATGACAGCTTCTGTAATTAATAGCAAATTAGCATATGACAGTGGTTCTTGCTAAACCTTGAACCATCTGCTCATGGCACTTGGCTTGTCAGTCTTCTGTGCAGGGATCTGCTGAGGATATTGATGATGAGTTCTTGGTTCTTCCCTTCCAGAAGGTTTAAAATCCATACCTCCTAACTGGGCAAGGAAGAGGTGGGTTTTTTTGTATCTTTAAAACAATTATCACCTGCTTAATGCACTTGGGTGTTCTTCCCCTGTAACAGAAAGGGAAAAGGGATCTGCTTGGAAGCCTTGTGCTTCTCCTCTGCTGTTAGTCCTGCTGATGTCTCTCTCTGTCAGCCTTTTGTTTAATGCCATCACCCACATCCCTGTTTGGAACAGAGAGCTGTAGTGTGTGTGTGTGTGTGTGGAAATGCCGTTCACCGCAGCCCTTCTGTGCAGGTTGTTACAGTGCTTGCAGTGACTCTTGGTGGTGATGTTGTCCTTTCCGGTGATGTTTCCTCTGGGCTATCTAACTTTTGGCAGGGCACTTGCAGGACAGCGGTGCTTGTACATATGTAGTGCAATCACAGATTCATTGACTGTTTTGGGCTTGAAAGGACCTTCAAGACCATCCTATTTTACAGAAGAAGAGCTGGACCCAAGGAGGGTAGTTTGGTCGTTGTTGTAGATCAAGTGTCTGTGACTGCTGAGGCTTCATGTCAGCTGAGGTCAGCCTGGGGAAGCCAGCTCTGGTGTTTGACCTCAGATAAAGGGTGAGGCTCTTAAGGCTTCTAAGACAGAGAGGAGAAGAATGGATTTGTTACAGATGCCCAGAGAAGCTGTGGCTGCCCCTGGATCCCTGGCAGTGTGCAAGGCAAGGTTGGATGGGGCTTGGAGCAACCTGAGATAGTGGAAGGTGTCCCTGCCCATGGCAGGGGGGTGGCACTGGATGAGCTTTAAGGTCCTTTCCAACCCAAACCATTCTATTTGAGGGCACTCTTCTCAGTGTCTGGAACTTGAAGGAGAAAAATTGAAAATATGCTTGATATGTCCAAATCACCTGTGTTATAAAAAGGTATTGCTCTTTCTGAATCTGGAAATAGTTTATGAGCAACTCTGCTTGTAGGAAGGTGTCTGATGCTGCCCTTATAATGCTAAAAAATCAGCTGGAAGGTGGGTTCCTTTAAAAATAAAGACAAAGCTGGATGTGAAGGGATAGTTCAATATATGTAAATAATTCACCTTTAGTCTTGTAATTATGTTATCCTGATGAGCTTCCATATTCTCCAAAGCCTTTATCAGTATTCCATATGTATGCTGCTGCTGATTATTCACTGTAAGTGTTGCTTTTGCAGCAGAGTAAGCCTGGTGGGAATGATACAGGCACTGCTGCTATGGTGAGGATTTTATCTAAGCTTCTTGCTTGAAAAATTCTTGATTTTCATTTTTTTTTTAAAATTCCACTTCCTCCTGGTAAGACCATGCCATGGTACTTGCCTGAAAATAATAATATTTTTAAATGAATGTAATTTTTTCACCGGGATGAGCTCTGGTGAGTGTGTATGGCAAGTGAAGTGAGTTAAAAATCCCTTTGGTTCAGCTGTTTTCTGCAGAGAATAAATTACCAGAATAGAAGCGTGTTCTGCCTTCGTGTGAGCTTAACACAGAATGGTCATATGGGTTCCTGCAGAAGTGGGTCAAAGCTATTTTTGCTTTTTGCCTCCAGCCATTAAGAGGAAAAATTGGACACCTGGCTCTGCACTACGCCAGGCGTTTTATGTCTATTTTAGCATGCCTTCACCACAAGAAAATAAAAGCCCTTTTAGCTACTGTTCTCTCCCTTGGAAGAACTGTAGCTTTAAAAATGAATGGACACGTGCTCGGTTAATGATGAAAATAAATGTTACTCCTAAGAGATAAGTGATAATTGAATACATGGGTGTTTTAGCTAAGGCTAGAAAAGCGTTCTAGGGATTTGGAAGTGGTATTTAAATTTCACATATAGCTGTGCTTACAGAGCAGGCACCCTATGGAATATACACACAACCTGAAAGCAGAGCTAGGAGAACCTAAGCAAAATCATGTCAAGACTGCAATAAGAGCTGGCTTGAATTTTTGTAGTGTAACCTAAGATACAGCACAAGACACTTGACTTTTGGCCATTCAGATTGACTGAGACCAAATCCATCGCCATTGTGGTCAGCTGTGATTTGGAAAGGTGATGAGGGATAACAGCACTTCAGAAGAAGATTAAAATGAAAGATACCAGGCATGTATGATGAGTATCCTAAAGTAATCTGCTAGATTCCTGTTTTATTGTGTTTCCCTCTGCTTTTGGAACGGTCTCACAGCTCTGCATGGTTACCTAGTTCATGTGCTGCAGCAGTGTAGGCTCATGGAATCATTAAGGCTGGGAAAGACCTCCAAGATTGAGTCCAAGCATTCCCCAACACTGACCTTGGGGTCCTGTCAGCCTGGGGCTGTGGCCATTTCCTGGGGAGCCTGTTCATTGCTCAGGCACCCTCTGGCAGAGGAACCTTTTCCTGACAGCCACCCTAACCCTTCCCTGACAGAGCTCCAGCTGTTCCCTGGGTCCTGGCCCTGGCTACAGAGATGGAGCTGTCCCTTGTGGGAAAGCTGCAGCCCCCAGTGAGGTCTGACCTCAATCTCCTCTAGTTTACCTGAGAGAACAAGCCACTTTACCTCTGCTGTTCCTCATTCAGCTTCCCCTCTGGGCCTTTCAGCATCTCTGTCCCTCCTTTGCATGCTCTCCAGTAGCTTTAGATCCTTATGGTAGTGTGGTGCCCAAAACTGTCCCAAGTGCAGAGCAGGGAGGCACAATGCCCTCCCTGGCCTGGCTGCAGCCTGTCATCTGCAGCCTGAATCTGCCTCTCTGCCTCTGTGGTAAAAGGACTTGGGTTTTCCAGGTCTGGTTTATCAGTTGATGTTTATCTCCCTTGAAAGTCTCTTTCCTTTTGATAAGGTCACACACAGTGGTAATTTAAAAGGAAAAATAGTTCTGTGGTGGTTCAGGTCTTCTGTTCTATTTGTGAGGTACCTGTAGTTGGCCTCACTGACCTTCCAGACCACAAGGTACTTTTGCCTTCTTTTTTTTTTTTTTGTGTCAAGCAGTAAGACCTATAGCAAACAGACTGGGAGTTCTTGGCTCTAAGAGAAAGCTTTTGACCTTTGCAAGGTTGTGGTGATTTTTATTCCACTGAGCAGATAGGACTGGAATTCTGTAGGGTCCCTGAAGTCTCCCTGATTTGCAGCTGGTGATAGCCAACTGCTTGGACCATGCCAGGAAAAGTTCCTCTGTGTTCAGACCCCTTGCAAACCTGTGGGGAGAAGCACATTTTAAATAAAAGGTGTGTTGGTGCTACCTGTGTGGTTTTAATTCCACATATTTTATCACTGTTTGAATTAAGAAGGGATTTTGGTTTTCACTGTTTTTCATGGAGCAGCTCTTTCATCTGTTGTTTTCTGTGTGACCATTTCAAATCATTTCAGGAAGGAATTGTTCTGGACCACAATTCCTTTGTTCTGGAGCAGGTACTAATTCCTGCATTTTCCACAGCGGGAAATGCTTTAGTAGTATTAGGATGGGGGAGTATGTGTATTTAAATCCCATCTGGTGCTGAGCTGAGCGTGGTGAGGAAGGTCATCCTAGGTAACCCCACACATGCATCCTATGTAGGATAAATGGTGCTGGTGACATGTTTTTTCCTTGTTGATGGTCCTGTATCCTGGAAAGATGAGGGTCATTTTTATCTGGAAAGTGAAAGCACATAAATGGCTGAGCTCCAAGGGCAATTACAGCTGCAGAGACATCTTGTTTTGCCAGCAGAATGAAATATTAGGAAGTCACATTTCTTTTGTGAGTTGACCTCAGTATGTTGGTTTTTAAGGAGTCTCTGCTCCAAGTGTGCTGTGGAGGCTGGGAGGGGCAGTGGGACTCCCAAGTGGAGCTGTGTCGCACTGCGGAATTATTGCAGGTATAAAGATCAGGTTTGACGGACTGGCTTTTATAATTTTTGGGGCTTTAGCTCTTCAGTGTAGGATGGCTGGCTGTAAACAGTGATTTGCCACAGTGCTGGCAGAAAATTGAGAGCACTGTGTGAAGGCTGGATCCTTCAAATGCTGTTGGTATCCCAGAAGAGTTAGTGGCTATCAGCTGAAGCTAATGAGGGACTGGCAGAATGTCTTCGGCCCCTGCAAAACAGAGGTTTGGAAGTAATGGGCTTTTTCTTGCCTAGAAAACAGTGAAAAGTATCAAATACAACCTTTTTTTAATGAGGTCAATGTACACTTTCCAAACCAGGAGGCCAAATTCTCCTGGAACACATGTAGATGTTTTGTGTCAAAGTTTTGGACAGTTGCAGCTCATTGAACTAAGGCTGTGCCTAAATTTTACATGGACTGCTATTGTATCAGTGCAAGACAAGTGGCTTTTTGGAGTCAGGGTCTATTATTTGAGAGTTATCTATTATTTGCCAGTGACTGCTGAAATGCAGTGTTTTCTTTCCCCTCTTGGAGTGCACGTGCTTGCTTTGCCCATAATGCCTCTGCCGTTAATGCTGGCTGTGTTTACAGCGGGTTGTTTGGGGATTGTAAATAATTTGGAAGCAGCAGGAGTGACCTACTTCTTAGAAGCATTTGCCTTCTGGCTGTTTCGTGGGTTCTGTGGCTTCCCAGATCCCTTCCATGGAAAGGCAATCTTCTTTCAGGTTTAATGCCATACAAATGTGAAAAGAAGTATAATTTGGAATATTATGCAACTAAAATACAGCTTGTTTGTACAGTTATTGTTGTATTTCCTAAAAGGTGTTCAGCATTCAGCACAGAAGCAAGTGTGGCATAGGTAACAGCTGCGTGAATACTTTTGGGGGTATTTGGAATAATTATGAGCAAAATCTTTTTTTTAATAAGGTTTTTTTTTTTTTTTTTTTTAACTGATGTTTTAGGACACTCCCAATTCTGTTTAACAATAGTGAGGTTCTGTTCTTTGCTTATTTGATTTCAACTTTGCCAACACTAGATTTCATGAAACAGATTTTTGACTTACCTAGGCTGAGTTGTCATAAAATACAGTTTTGGATAATGTGTAATTCCCCTATGTGTCTTAGCTCGTCTCCTCTCCCCCTCCAGTAGTTCTTCCTTGCTTATCACTTCTTCCTGAGTTCATTTCTGGGGACACCTCCCTCTGTGTCATGTTTGAATTTGATTTTAGATTCATTGTTCCTAGTGGATTTAAGAGCAAAACAAAATCCTGGCGGGGGTCACCCTTCTCTTCCACAACATTTTTGTCTGACCATGTGGGTAGCTGTTGAATTGGAGAAGCTTGTATTTTAAGAAAACCAACATTTTTTGCTAAGAATGTCACGTACCAGGTTAAACTAATGTAATTTGTTTTGCTCTGCTTTGCGGTTGCTCCCGTGGCTTCCTCCTCTCCTTCCTCACTAGGGTGGCATTTTTTCCAGTCAGCAGGATGAAAATCCGTTTTTCCAGTTTTTAGTGGGCTGTTGCCTGGTGGCTTAAACCTGCCTGTGGAACTGATCTGGTTTGTGTTTTGCCACATAATTTTAACTCTTTGATCTTTGCTGTGCAGAACATCTCCATTCCTGGAATGTAGCCGGATCTAAGTGAGTGCTTCCCTCACTGCTGTAGGAATATCTGGGGATCTTTTCCATTGTTCAGTACTTGATCTTCTCCCCTGTGTGTGGCCACAGGCATGTGTTAGTCTTTATTTTGGCCAACAGATCCTCAGATTTGCCTTCTAGCAAGTGCATGGCTTCTGCAAGCTTTTTATTCCTGTTCAGTGTTTATCAGCAGACATGAAATTCAATTGTCTTGCCTGTAGACAATGGAAATGTCACTTTTGTCCCTTGTGACTGGAAAAGGAGCTTTTTATAGGGTACTGGAGTGAACAAAAAACCCCCACACAATGTTATTTGTGTTTGGTTTTTTTTTTTCCATTTGAACATTTTGATGTTTTTATATGTCTAAGAATGAATGATTGAAAAAAAGTATTTTTCCTGAAGTTTTTCTTCCTCTGAAATTACTGTGGAAAAGTTGGAAAAGCAGGCATGTAGGCCTTGGGGAAAACTTCATTATTGTGTTAGGTGACCATTTCTCTTGTGTCAGGGTATTGTGAACAAAATAGGAAGCCATTCCATTAAACTTCACTAAGATAGTTGAATTAATTTAGTTATATGGAAGGGAACCCACAAATGTTCCCTGCAGAAATCCATTGTAGCAGAAGAGGTGTCTGAAGAGCTGGCTGGAAGGACAGGGGGAAAAAAAAAAAAAAAAGAATTTAGCAGAAAATTCTTAAAATGCCTGAAAATGAAATGAGTGCTCCTGGACTGGGAAGCAGATGAGAAAGTGAGGAATTGGTTTCTGTTTGAATGATGGGCAAGGAACCAAGAAAGTAATTTTAGGTAGCTGATACATTCACTCAAACTGTGGAATAATCACAAAATAGACTTGTAAAGTAGCTTTGGGTGGAAGGTTACACCACTCTTTGGTATTCCAGCAGGCACTGACACGTCAGTGCCATCTCTCCTGTCCCTCATGTTGGCTGTAGCAGTGTTGGAACTGAAGGAGAATCTCAATTGCCTGCAGTGTTCATGCATTGCTGAAACCTGCCTTGAGGGGCTGATGGTAAAAAAATAAAATATAAATCGCTTTTCTTGCCTGGTTTTAAAAAAATCATGTAAGACTGGAAATATTCCACTGTGCCTGTAACTAAGTGCATGCATTTGAACACAGTCCTGAGGATGCTGGGTAAAATAATGTAATATTGCTAAAGAAATGAGGGTCAGACAGCAGCACGTGGCTGTAACAGCCTTAGGAGAGATGGCTGAAATGAATATTACATAGTGAACACAGGAAAATACAGGTGTGGGAGCTGCCTTGATGTGCAGTTTGTGAACCAGCTGGGAAATGGACTTTTACAGCTTTAACCAAATGGTCATATTTTTGTCCTAGAGATTGCCTGGGAAAGCAGGCAAGCAGTGGTTGCACCTCTCACATCAATTGCTCCCAATGATAGCAATCCTTGCTGCTATGAAATTCCTGATGCCTACGTTGGAAAATATAAAATAGAGGCATTTTTGCCTTGGCAGGTGTACTTCTTATTTGAAGGAAATTGGTGCTCAGGCTGAAGCAGATCCTTACTAAAGGCTTTTCAGTCTGTATCAAATAGTGGAAACAGATTTCCTGCAGTGGATTTGCTGGTAGATGAGCAGAGTTTGATGTTGCTGTGCTTGTAGAACCTGCAATATTTGTAGATATGCAAATCTGCTGTGGTGCTGGGTTAATGGTTGGACTCAGTCTTGGAGGCCTTTTCCAACCTTAATGATTCAATAAGTATCTCATGTAAAGCTTAGAAAGGGCTGTGGATTTTCAGGTGACACCTAAAATATGTTGATGTGGTTTTCCAAATGAAATATTTGTCAATTTTATTTCGTTATGGTTGGAGCATTTCAGAAAGGTCAAGGTGTAAGATTTACACTCCAAGTTGGGGCTTGGTTGATATATTTTCCTGTCTTAATCAATAATTGTATTATTAACAACCTTAAGCTACTCAGGAGGCTATTGAAAAATACTTATTGGGTGAGTAAAATTGTCATTCCTTGGTATGATAATACAGCTTCCCTATATCTTATTTATTAGGTGTTTGTTGAAATGTTTGGGCCAAGACATGTCTTGCTCTGGTGGATTTCTACAGCTTGAAGCTGCCATGCTCTGCCCAAAAGCAGTCCAGAAAAAATCCAAGATGCAGCTGAAGCTTTTGGGTAGATTTCTCCCGATAACCATAATGCCATTGGCAGTGTTAATAAATTGTGTTCAAAGCCTGTGCAAGGCTTGTGTTTGTCCCCAAAATGCAGTGTGTGAGCAGAAAAGTCTTACGGAGATTTGGTCAAATAAAACTGTTATAAGAGCAGTGTGCGGACCCAGGTTTTGTTTTTTTAGCCAATAAAAATTACATTTTCAGGCTTCTTAACACGTTTCTTTTCTGTTTTAAATTATTCTGCAAATAATTTCTGTTTTTAAGGAACTTTGCAATGGGATCCTGGCCAGCGGAAGGAGCAGGAGGTGAGCACAGACTGTGTAATTAGCCATCAACCTTCCTTTGTGCTGTTTGTGTTTTGCCCTCTTCACTCACAGTGGCTTGGGGAAGGGCTTTTCTGTCCTGCTGGGTTGCAGAATAGCTTAAAGATATCTTAGGACATGTTGGAACCACAGGGGGATTTAGGATTGGTTTAGAGAGCAGGATCTGGATTTAATATGAAAACCTCTAAATGAATATCTAATCCTCTTCTTTCTGGGGATAGATGTTTTGTCCTCATTTTGAAACACGGCCTTGCACTGTTGCAAGTAACCGAAAATCTCTGAGCATCTGCAGCTGGGTTCTTGCCAGGCCAGATACATGGATATACATTGCATTTTGGCAATTAGGAAATGCTGAGCTCCAGCCAGGGGCAGCTTTGTGGTGTTTGGGAGTTAGCAATGTGTGCTGTGATAACGTGATAATGTGGGTTTACTTAAGTGTTGGTTGTTTTTTTTTTTTTTTTAATTTTTTTTTTTTTTTATTTCTCATGCTGAGGGAAACAAGATCTGCAGAATACAAGAGGTTAAATTCAGCAGGAACTAAAATTCTCCTGGATACAAGAATACAAGAAGCATGTGTGGTAGCTCATGCTAAGCCTGTCCTTAGCCTGGCCTCAGCCTTGGGTTCCTTATTCCTAATGATTCTCATTTAAGAAGTGAAAGGCACAATTCTGTTGCTGCCAGAGGGCAGGGTTAGGTGGGATATGGGGAAGGAATTCCCAGTGTGAGGATGGGCAGGCCCTGGCACAGGGTGCCCAGAGCAGCTGTGGCTGCCCCTGGATCCCTGGAAGTGTCCAAGGCCAGGTTAGATGGGGGTTGGAGCAGCCTGGGATAGTGGGAGGGAGTGGAATGGGATGGGATGGTCTTTAGTGTCCCTTCCCACCCAAACCATATGATTCCTTTTCTGAAGGACAGAGAGGGAGCTGATCTTTCCTCTGGACTCCTACTGTTAGTTGTGGGCTGCTTTGTAAAAGTAAGATACGGATTTACTGGAGCAAATCTGGTGAGGCACTGAAAGATGATGAAGGGATGGAGCATCTTTCACGTGAGGAGAGGCTGAGGGCTGGGACTGCTCATCCTGGAGAAGTGAAGACTTGGCAAGCTTACCCACTGCTGTTAAACTTACCTGTGAAGTTAGAATCCAGAGAGAGTGCTCTGTTTATCCTTAAAGCTGAAACAACCCAATGGCTCAGATTTTAGAGAATCACAAGTTCCTTCTGAAGCTTGTAGCAAGAATCATGTTGTTGACAGGAGCTGTGTGTGATGCTCACCTGAATCCTTCAGAAGGTTAGGAGTGCTCCACGTGCTTTACAGGGTCTGTGCTGGAGCCCTCAGAGTTGGTGTTTCTGCTCTGTACATGGTTAAATTGGAGGCTGAGTCATTGTTTTTCCCAGTAGGATAAATGTGGTGGGAAATTCTGTGGGCTGGAGCAGATTGGAGAGACAGACTTCCTGGGTATCTCCTCTTGAGACAAATTTCCTTCTGACTGAACATCTGGTCCCTATCTCAAGATTAACCTTTAGCATTAGATTTGCTGAACAGTTAAGTAATGAATGCATGCAAAACTGTGTGAGGTTTTTTTTGGGTTTTTTTGTGAATATAAATACTTAAAGCAGTATAAGAGCAAGGTTATAATTTGCTGTAAAGTAGGAATATACATTTTCAATAACATTTGGAGCCCAAACTGTATGTCTTGGAAAAGACAAGAGCTCTTGAAGTGAGTAATGAACACTTCAGGAGGTGTTTTTCAGCACCTGCATTAAACCTCTCATGAATTAAGTTTTTCATACGCATGAATCAGCATTTCCAGTATGTGAAAATGCCAGTTGTGAGCAGCACCTTTTACTCTGTCAGTGGCTCACTGAGGCCTGGTTGAAGAACAAACTCTTTGTGTTAAACAGAAGGTTCAGTTTTTAGGAGTAACTCTGAGTTTCTCCCAGAAGTTCTTTGAATCTTGTTCTGATTGGTCTAAGTGCTAGAAAATCCTAACCACATCTGGTTTTTTTAAAATGAAAATGCCCTGTGGCATCCTTACAAAACAATGTTTTATAAGGATGCCACAGGGCATACAGGGGGAATGACCTGAAAGTGCCGGTGGTTGTATGAACATGATTTTTACTGTGTTCTTATGATTGAACTTTAATTCACAATTTGTGTTTTACTTGGAAAGTACTTGAAATTTCAACTATTTAAAGAAAGCTGTCATGGAACTTAGGCAGAGAGAAAAACTTGGCAGTCCCTGAAGTGGGAGTGATCCATACATTAAGATAACTAATTTTGCTAATGGATAAGTTATGTCTTGGAATTTCATCTTGTGTGATATGACTGAAACTGCTTTTTATGGAAGGATGAATCTTTTACATGCTCCTATTACCCGGTGTTTAAACAAACCAGTACCTCTTGTGGGAGTGTTCAAATGTTTCTGCAGAAAATGGTGCAGCTGAGTAATTAGGCTTCTTTATAGGCAAATAAAAAAGAGGGATTAGAAGAGGGAAGCTGCTTTTGAAGCATGAAGGGATGGATACCTGTGTTCTATGTTAAATGGAACCCTCTGTTCCATGTTAAGTGGAACACCAAACCCAGGTTTTGGTGTCCCTGCTCCAGAGCTGCTGGTTTAACACTTGAGTTTTCTGGGTGGAAACGGAGAGAGAGCAGGGCCTGGAGTGATAGGAAGAGAACTGGAAACTGGAAAGGTTTTGGGGTCAAGTGTTTCCTACAGCCAAAGCACTCAGGGCTTTGTGCTTAGGCGAGGACACGAGTTCTCCCTCCCTCCCTCAGCACTTCTCTCACTGGAGGTACTGGGAACTCAAACCAGGAGCCTTTCACATGGGGGCAGCCTCTGCCTCCACACAGTAATAGCTGGTGTTTGATGTAAAGCCCCTTTAGTTCTGCTACCAGCAGTTGTTTGTTTTGGCTTTTAAAATATTTAAAGAAGACAGTTCAGTGTCTTTAAAGAATGTTATTTTGGACATGGTTCTTCTCTTCTGTAAGTGATAGTCCAGTCTAAAATATGACTTAGGCTTATTAATATATGATTACTTGTATCAGGAGGCATTGCTGCCATATCGCTATGGCTTTAATGAGATTTTTTTGCATGTAGCATTAATATGTTATGATTAGGGTTTTTTTTTTTTGTTTTCTTAACCTTGAACCTTCATCATTTGTGTGTACTTGCTATGAGGGGGAAAATCCCTCCAGTTGCTTTATTCTCTCACTTTATTATACCACACAGAATGTTATGAAAGGGATAGATGTGAGTTTGCTTTCCTTAGAGAACTACTCAATTTATTGAAGTATTTTCATTTGATATGCAACTTAATAGAGCAAAATCATGTTTGAGCAGTTTTAAAACCTTTACCTGTGGAGGAAAATTCAGGATGGGGAGACCACAGGGGGTGATCTAGTCTCATCTCCTGCACAAGGCAAGGTCAGGCCAAAACCTGTGTAAAACCTGTCTGGTGTGTGACCTGCAGCTGGAAAAAAATCCCCAAAAACCCATTCCTCATGTTTGACAAAACTTTGGGAAGTATTTCCCATCCTCTAGCTCTGCTCTCTCCTCAATTCTGGTGTTTTGCAAGTCTCTTTCAGGCAGGTTTCTGTGCTGTTGCTTTCCCTCTTGTGTGTAAACAATGATACCCATGAAAACCGAGGCTGGAGTTCCTGATGGATCCATGAAAACTGAGGCTGGAGTTCCTGATGGATCCATGAAAACTGAGGCTGGAGTTCCTGATGGATCCATGAAAACTGAGGCTGGAGGAGGAGTGAAACCACATCAGGTTGTTGCAATGTATGTGCAAGGGTTAGGCCATAGTGTGCACCAGCCAGGCTGCTTCTGAGTTTGTTATCAAAGCCTCAGGAACTCACCAAGACTACTGAAACATAATTTGTATTAAATTAAGAAAGATGAGGCTGAGAAACCACATACCAAGACAGCAAGAACTAGATAACAGAGGGCTGTGGAACACCTGGACCATAACAAATCACAGACTCTGAAAAATGCAGGCAGAAATGGAGTGAACACGACAAAGACACCAATGAAGAAGTGTGTACTTAGCAGTTGGTAGAATCTAGAAATATGTGTGTAATGTAAACAATAAATAGCTACTGCTTAATAATACTGATTAAGCAGTTATCCAGGAGTCCTGAATTTCCCACATCAGGTCCAGCTGGCCGAGGAAGGAAGTTGCTGGGAACTGAGCTGTAGGCTTGGCCCTAAAGGATTGCCAAGGTGCCTGTCTGTGTCTGTTCCCCTGACTGCTTTGAACCATCCTGATCTCTTGGGAGAGTAGCTGGAGGCAAGCACACAAAGATTGCCCAGCCTTTTGTGCTGCAGGTTCCCAGGTGCTCCAGGAAATGCCATGTTTCCCTGCTGCTGGGGAGGGGTGACAGGTACAGGGTGACAGCAGAACCTCAGTGCTCCCCCCGTGGCTCTAAGCCAGCACATCTAACCCAGCACACCTCATGCTGTGTCTTTGTTTGCAACTGAAACCTGCCAAATTTGGTAGAGTTGAGTGCAGAAGCTGCAGCCTGCTTTCCCAGATTTCCCTAATGCTGGCTGGCTGAAGAGCCAGAGGTTTGTCACTGTCTGACTTCTGAGGGCCAGGCTTTGCACGGTGTGCTTTGGCCAATCTCAGCAGCAGTTGATTGAATCCCGATGAATCAGTCACAGATTTTGTGTCCTTTGGGGCCCTTTAAAGGTCCAGGTGGTGTCCAGTCAGAGGGACTGCAGTCACCAACCTGGGGGTAAAACCCAAATTTTAGATAAGCCAGTTCCTCTTGGCGTTCTCACCTCTCGTGATCACATAATGGTTTTCTTTGATTTTAGTTGCAAAGACAGGTTTACTTCACTTTCTTGCCTGGTGAAGAAAGACCAGAGAAAATGTAAGGTGGGTAAATAATTTTGCACTGAAGTGCTTCTTACCAAGGTGCAGTTGGAGCCATCAGTGACCTCACTCTTTCCTTTTGGACAGAAGGACATAATTCAGTTACGTTTCTTATTACGGCATAAAACCTGGATTGTTTTAATTTGTAAAAAATCCCAGCTACAGTCTTCACCTGGCAGTTTTCTCACTGAGGTGCTTATTTGGTGGAACAACAAATCTCAGCCTTTCTCTCCTGAGAATATTCCTTATGCTGTGAGCATCCCAATTTCAGTGAACAAGGAAAAGGGACAGGTCAGAATTATTTATGTTAATTGATCAGCAGGCTGTATGTTCTGGGATTCAGTATTTCTTCAGAAGATCTGTGCCTTCTACTTTAATAATAATTCCCCCAGTTCACTGAATTTCAAATTGCTTCACAGCTTGAATCAAGATGAGCTTTTCCCAAGTAAAACATGATTTTAAATACACCTCTGATAACCTTTGTTGTGACATTTGGGTCTTAATTAAACATTATTCAAGAGCGTTCTGATTGTACAATTCACAGTGTTACAAGTTAATTGAAGTACCAAACACCTTAAAAAGTGCCTAAATCTTCATATGAATAAAATAAATCTTCATATGAATTTACTCAATTAATATATTTCTTTCAGTGCAGTAAGGTATAATTCTGGGAACTTGAGCTGTATAATAAAAAATGGGAATCATGGTGTAAGCAATTGTGTGTGATTTCACATTTCTACAAAATTGTTGTTAGAATCAAGAGGGTGTAATTCATCCAATTAAGAATTTCCTTTTACAGTCAATAACTGTCAGTATTTAGTTTCACGTATGCCAAGAGCACACTGTTTGACTTGGACATAAAAGCAATAATAAAAGTTGAAGGAGCATACTTGAAAATCCATTCCTGATGAGAAGGTAAGAGAAAATAAACACACTCATTGTTTTTCAAGGTGGAAAAGACATGAATTTTTGACATAGTGCATTCTCTCTACTCAAGAAGGCAAATAGAGTATCTGCTCAGCTCTCATATGTTATAAATAATTTTAAAGCAGCCTTTTAGTCTTCAGCTTCAAAACCCATGTTCTCTTTATCTTATTGTATTTGCCAGGATCTTCATGATCTTTGTCCACAAAGCTTATTCCACACTGAGGTCATTAATTCGAGAGATTCTAAGACAAAACTTAATTTCTGCTAAGTAATTCAGGTCATTAGCAGATGCTGTGGCTTGGAGCTGAAAGAACAGTTTAAATTAGGAGCAGCAGGGGGCTTAAGTTTTCTGTAATTATTTGCTTTTATAAGAAATTTACTCAACCCCCCCTGTCTGGGGTATAAATAGAAGGATGCAGAGCATCATCCTCATGCAACAATTTATTTGAGCTAGGCTTCAAATATACATTGGGGACAGTGTTTTGAGGTGCCAGAAATGGATAATGGTGGTTATTAATATGTTTTTCTATTCATGGTGGAGTCACAGAATTATGAAGGTTGTGTCCTCTTTGTATCTTGTGGATGTTGGGGTGAGGAGGGAGAAGAGGAGGTGCTTGAGGGTATTTTTCTGTTTTATATACTCTGCACCCTGAGGGCTGGTTGTTAATTTTTCATGATTTTTCATTTTCTAGCCTGTGGAGGTACAGAGTTTTTGAATGAAGTGGCCCCTTTTCTGCTTCTGGGAACATTCAGTAACGAAAGGCACATGATAGCAGATATTAAAGAAACGAAGAACTTCTGATACTGTCAAATGGAATATCCCAGAGCTAAATTCCATGAGATGACAATGCATTATGGTCAGCACAGTTAGGAGGAAAAATAAGAAAAACCCAGCATAAATTGGTTATTTCAGTTTAGTAATGGAGGAATATAGAATTTGCAAGAACAGCCTCAGTTCACAGTGTCCTCCTGTGTGCTGCAAGATCTGAACTGCCAGATGATGAAGGCCACCAAAAGGTTCTTTAAGGGAAATAAGTAAGAATCCAAATTATTTGCTTGGAAAAGGAGCTGAGCAGGCAGCTACATTCCATCTGTTGATGCAAGGAAGGGCAGACTTGCTGCAGATATTTACTTCAGAGTGGCACAGCATTATGGAATTGCAGGAAAACCATAAACAATCCAATCTGTTGCATTAGGACATGTGAAAGCTGGTATAAAATCCCAGAGTGGTTGGGCTGGAAGGGACCTTAAAGCTCATCCTCTTCCACCCCTTGCCATGGGTAGGGACACCTTCCACTGTCCCAGGGTGCCCCAAGCCGTGAAATTTCCTCCTTGTGACTGTAGGAGAGCAGCTCTGGCATGGTCAAATTGTTCATCACTGTCAGCTGATGAAGAGAAACCTCCATGGGGTTCAAGTATTTAGAGCAAAATAGGCTGAGGTTGCCCTTTAGAAGAGTCAATGTTCTTTGTGTGTTGTCAGCAAACGTGTCAGTGAAAAGAATCCAGGATGAAATCAGTCACAAAATGAGTAGGCTTTGCTGTTTGGAAAGAAGTAATCTTTAGCTCATATTTCTTTTTCCCGCCTCTTCATTTGGTCTGCAATAAATGCAATACCTAGAGAACAGTCATGTTATGTCAGGTGTTAATAACAAAAAATAGCTCGTGACTTCCTGGTGAAATTCCTCTAATTCAGTTATTCAGTGTGATTTCTGTGGGGTTTTTTTTTGTTTTTTTTTTTTTTAAGTAATTTTGATCGTATGCCCAAGTTTTGAAATATGAAGTTGTTCAACATGGCTGAGAAGTATTTCGTAAGAGCCCTTTGATTGCTGGCCTGCTTGCAGCATGTGAAATTTTTGACAGCAATCTCGATTGATTCTTCCATGTTCAATAATGTGTTCATTCCAATGGTATTTCCTGAGCAGCTGGGCTTGCTTAGCTTTGGAGCTAAAACAGCAAAAGCAAGGAAGTGAATTTTCCAGCCCCCTCCCAACCCTTCACCTTTTTTTTTTTTTTTTATGTTAGAAAATTATGTAAATTTTTTTATCCTGTTAATGGAATGGCATGGAAACCAGTGGAATAACAGGAGGGAGG
The DNA here is from genome assembly GCF_048771995.1 of Taeniopygia guttata. NCBI lineage: Eukaryota > Metazoa > Chordata > Aves > Passeriformes > Estrildidae > Taeniopygia > Taeniopygia guttata. The sequence goes on along the minus strand of NC_133032.1, from coordinate 2,799,367 downwards.
GAAGGAGCAGAGGTGGAGGACCAGGAGGAAATGGCACATTTCATTGCCCTGTGCATGGTGAAAGGGCTGGCTTCAGGAATTAGTTTCTCTTTTCAGAGCCAGTCTAATCAAAATTCATATGGAGCTGTGTTTCCTGCTGGTCTCTACCTTAATGAGTGCTTCTGTTTCAGGCAGATCTTCTGAAGTGCTAAAGGATGTGTTTTCTGCATTAGAACTAATGGCAGGTCTTCAGATAACAGGCAGATTGTCCATTGAAATGCTGCTGAACAGGAATAGGATGTAAAAAGTGGGATGTGACATGGTGAAGGGAGAATTTGTGTGCTGTTGTAGAGTATTGAGACAAATATATATATTAAAAGTTACTGCTAAGAAATGTGTTTCCTCAGTGGAAAATGCTGTTTTCGGATTTTAATCTTTTGTTCAAGTGGTATCTTTGTCTATTGATTAGAGAGAGGCTGAACATATATAGAAATTTGGCATACAGAATAAATTACTCCCTGTGAGGGTGGGCAGGCCCTGGCACAGGGTGCCCAGAGCAGCTGTGGCTGCCCCTGGATCTCTGGAAGTGGCCAAGGCCAGGTTGGACAGGGCTTGGAGCAGCCTGGGATAGTGGAAGATGTCCCTGGAATGGCAGGGGCTAGAATAGGATGAGCTTAAAGGTCCCTCCCAACCCAAACTACTCTGATTTCACCATTCTAAATCTGTTGAAAGCACTGCAGTGCTGGTGTTTAATAGCATTTCTCAGCTGATCCAAACTGGTGTTTTGGATCTCTGCCTCCTGCCACTGTTCAGCCACTGTTCAACATTCCTGCAAAGCTGGAGGGAAACAGCCCAGCCCCTTCAGCTTCCCTGACTGTTCTCTCACGTTGCACCTCTTTAATTTGCTTGTACATCCCAACAATGGGGATTTCTTAAGGATAATTTCTGGTTTCAGTGGAGACTCCCCTTCTCTTCCCCTTGCACAGTGGTGCTTCCATTCCCAAGGAGGATGTGCAGGTGTGGCTGCTGGGCTAGGACAGCCTCGAACAAGCGTTGTAGGAGTTGAACCTGTTTGTGTTTGGTGCTTTGCATGGTTCTTTTTACCAGCCTGTGTGTGTCCTTCAGTGCCCCTTGGGTCAGTGTGTAGTTTGCAGAAAAGTGCCTTACACAGACCCGCTCTCTTTGTGTTTGTTAAAATCTTTTCGGCTTCCTAGCTCGAGGCTGGCTTGAAAACACAGATACTCAAGCCGATTTCACATCACATTTTCTTTGCTACTGTACTTTGTTTATCAAGAGAGAAGCTTTTTTAAAAGTTTGGGTGGTTAAAAGCTTTTACAGACGTCATGGTTTGTTCAGTGGCAGAAAGGCATTGAGCAGACTTTTAATGCAAGGCTTGCATAACTCAGGGATGGCTTTTTGAGTGCAGCACCTGGAGGGTCAGAGCTGGCAGAGCCGGCTGGTTCCATCTGCTCTGTCCTCAGCCTGAAGGCCATGATTGTGTAACCCCACACAAAGCCTGGTGCACAGCTGACCACAAAATACCCTGTAGAGGTGGTATGTGCAGCTGCTGGGACAGAGAGGTGCTGCTGTAGAGCCACTGAGTGCTTTGGGTTGGAAGGGACCTCAGAGGCCATGGGCAGGGACACTTCCCGCTGTCCCAGGCTGCTCCAAGCCCCATCCAGCCTGGCCTTGGACACTTCCAGGGATCCAGGGGCAGCCACAGCTGCTCTGGGCACCCTGTGCCAGGGCCTGCCCACCCTCCCAGGGAACAATTCCTTCCCAATATCCCATCCATCCCTGCCCTCGTTTTGTTTAAAGCCATTCTCCCTTGTCCTGTCTGCTGCAAGCCCATGTGAAATGTTATTCTGCAGCCTTGTTGTAAGCCCCCTTTATGTGCTGCCCTGAGGTCTCCCTGAAGCCTGTGGGGAAATCCACACTCCATTTCTGAGGTTGTAAAAGGGAGTATAAAGTTGTGACTGCACCCCAAGCCTCTCTTCCCTGAGGTAGGCCCGTTTGAGCCTATGGAATGTCTGTATCCAGAATGGAACATCAGAGCTGAGAGTCCTTCTGCCATCTACTTGTAGATGAGCCCAGAACACCCTCCCCATTCCACTCCTATTCCTTGCTTCGTTTTCTTGCCTAGAGTTAAAAAAAAAATCCAGAGTCAAATCTGTGATACTGTTGTGACACTTGACTTTGCAGAGACATGCTGAGTAGCGGCAGCAATTTAATCAGGCTCCCAGAAGAGTAGCACTGCTCAGTGAATAGATGGCTGTGGCAGGAGCAGGTGTCATGGCACATCCTCCCTCTTTCTTACACTGATGGAGCCAAGCTCGTGCTTTTGGAATAATCCTTTTCCATAAACACACAACCTTCTGCATTCATGGCCCTTCAGAGCCTGCCTAGGCTTGTGCAGATCATCCTGTGCCTGAGTGCTTACCTAGATCCTTGTTAATGACAAATTCACCTGCTTCCAATAGTTGGAGCTGAAAGTTTAGCCAAAAGTGCTTTCTTGAGTTTTCTTTGCCTTGCTGCAGTGCAGTCTCTTTGGGGGCCTAGGTGATTTGAGGTGAAAAGCAACCTGCCTAAAAATGAGGAACACTGAGTAGCTGGCAGGCATCTGGAAATCTTCCTGCTTGTGAGGTACTGAAACACAACAAGTAATAAGCAAAAGTTGCAGTCCTGAGTTACAAATGATGCTTCCTGTCAGAGTATTTTACTGTGCCAGGGAGGGGATTAAAGGAAATGTATGAGTTAAAAAGCATTTAGCTTCTTAAAAAAAATGACATAATATCCCAAATGAGGTAAGAATTTCTTGAAATTTGCACTGTTTCTTGTGGAGACAAACATGGCTTTATATTAATGTGTTATCTATTAATAAATACCTGTATTTAAAATGAGATTCTGAAGCGGCGGCGTGTACAAACTCAGACTGTGTGAACAGCCCCCTCAGGGAATGCTGGGTGTGTAGGAAGATGAGTTTTCTTACAGTTTATTCTTGGACTCTTTGCCTGCCAGCAGCTGAGAGGGCAGGCAGGTGACAGGAGCAGCCTTTGGAGCTGGATCAGCTGATGCTTTTCCGAGTGTCCCTGGGATGGCCGAGGTGCTCCGCTGCGGTGTCTGGGGTGTTCTGCCTCAGGAGATGGAAAGAACAGCAAGCAGGGCTCCTGGGTGACACTGGCAGCCTGCTTAGAAGCAAATTAAAGTCACAGAATTCGCATTTCTGCAGTTATCCCTGTGAATAAATGCAGAATGTGAACAGATCTGTGTTGGCAACTTGGATTGAAGTGGAAGCAGAGTCTTGGGATCACCTGTAGGAATGGCTTTAGCATTGGCTGGTCCATCCCCAAGGCCTTGGGGGAATGGCAGAATGATAAACCAAATTTATAGAAGAGCAAATCAAGTTTTGTATCTATAATTCAATGGTGTAGCTCTCAGGACAACAAGCTTTAGTGTCTTAGCTTGAAGTAATAATATGTAGTTTCTATGATCTTTCATTTTTGCTATGTTTTATGTTTGCCTGTTCTGCTGCTTCAGTTACAGAAAGATACAACTCCTCTGTCAAATGATGTGATATACAAACCCCTTTACTTAAAATTGAAAAATGAATCGCACACTTAATTCTCTGGATGCCTCTTTGTTCAGTGAGAAGATAACTGAGGACTACCCTGGTTTATTCAGTAAAAATCCAGCTGCAGTCAGGTGTATTGTTTTGTTTTTAAGCTGATGGATAGGCACAATATATTAATTTTAACAGCTCCATCAGCTTGGGGGCACAAATCAAAAGGATGATCTCAGTCATGCAGAAGAATTCAAGAGGTTTTATGCTCTTTCCCTTTAAAAAAAAGGGTTTTACTCTGCTCTTTTAAATAAATTGCAGGGATCAAACCTGCTATGCCTGGACATCAGAAATGTTATGAAATTTGGAATTTGTTTGAAGATAATTTTAAAAAATAATAATGCTAGAATGTGTCATGATTTAAAAAAAAATGTAACTGATTTAACTTCATTTTTTCCCATTTCATATAAAGTAGAGTGATCCCTACCCTCATCTTTAATGAATGAATATGATATGAGTCAAAGGTATTTAATTATTCTATTTATAAAATAATGTAGTCTTATGAAGCAAGAGCCTGTTAGACTATGAAGTACTTAAGAGGCATAATTGATGTGAAAGGAAGTACCATCATCCATGCTGAGACATGAAAATGACAATTATTGTGACTTTTATTATCCCATGTGATAGAATATCCCTGGCAATATGACACGCTCTTCCTGGAGAAGTAATGCCAAGCGTTTTACCTCTCTCCTGGTGAGACAAACGATTGAGTTGCATTTTTACATCACATCCCATGGCCCTTATTCCCTTTCCTGCTCAGCATCCAGTGTTTTTAGGACAGGGATGTGCTTTCCTTGTGCTGACAGTAAGGTCATTATTGGTGCCAAATGCTGACTTCGTGCTGGTAGCCCCTAGTCTCTGCTTTGTTGTGAGATGTCTCTGTTCTTCATGCGAGTAAAGAATTGCCTACAGGGAACTCAGGCCTGTTCAATGGACGAGTGCAGAGTGACAGGAGGACACAGATCAGTGCCTTAATGCAAACCCCGTGGCTGCAGAGAGCCCCTGAGTTTGGGCTCTGTGTTGCTGCTCCCCTGCAGCACAATGTTGTGGTCCAGATGCCTTCTCTTGTTTGCTGGGTGAACGCTGATCTGTGGTGACAAACAGCGGATGGAGCGTGGCCTCTCCAGGAGACAAAAGTGAAATCCTGTCCAAATTGCTCTTAAGAATTGCTCAGGTGACCTAATTTTGCCTTCCACAATCAATTTGTCAAAGGAACCACTACTTAGAGTGGTACTGTGTGCCTAGAGTTTAGCCTGCAGTCTGCAAAAATGGTAACATTTAGGGCTGCTTTTCTTAGAAAAAAAAAAGGCAGTGAGGTGTCCAATAAAATCCAAAACATGGGCATATAAACAAGCAGCATCACAGGAATTGTGTCCCTAAAAGGTTTTGACAAACCTGTCCAGTCTGTCTCAGCATGGAAATGTTAATTCTGAGTGAGATGCTGCTGGTGTATGAGGTATTTAATAGAATCCTAGAATTCTTCAGGTTGGAAAAGACATCTAAGATCATCAAGTCCAACTGTTCTTTCTGTGTGTCTGGGCTTTTACATCTGAGTGGTGATTGTGTTAGATCTGCTGGCAGAATGTGAAACACATGTAAGGAATTAAGAACAAGGAATCAAAGAATTATAATGATTTTTGCAAAGAGTTCTTTAGAAAAGAGAAAATGCTACACCTGCTTTACATCACTTGGAGTGACACGAGAAGTGTTTGCTTGATAAAGTCAGTACCAGCAGTATTTGCTGCTCAGTGACCTTGCTCTACAGCTGTTGGAGAGCAGGAATGCCACAGGGTCATCTCTGCAGTTGTTGATGGTGAGCAGGCAGTGAGTGCTGTGTGCTGGAGATGTGAAACTCAACTCCAGAACATCATCGGGGTGGGCATCAGTGAATGCTGTGTTCAGAGCGCTCCCTCTGCACTCACTCTGAAGCTTTTTGAAGATACGTTTGAGACACTTGTGTTTCACCGATGAAGAATAAATCACTGGGCTCATTGCTGAGAATTGTGAACCTCTAATTCTGGTAGAGAGCTTATCCTAGGTGGGAAATGGCAAACGTGGCCTTTTACTGGCTGCATGGGATGGAGGATTTCCATGGCTGTACTTTCCAGTGTGACCGCACTGGAGGGACATCAAGACTTTGTCCAGCGAGATCCTCTGGGGGTGTTTTGTGATCTTGGCAGGAGGTGACGGAGCAGTTTGCAGAGTTGGAATGGAGGGTGTAACCCCCTGTGCCCCAGCCCCCGGAGAGGGCCAACACCTTGCAGAGCCCGGTATTTATGGTGCCTGTGCATCCTGCTCTGCTTCCAAGCGCCCCTGCAATGAAAGGTGAGCGGCAGCCGCTGCCGAGGGCCCTTCAGGACACAGGGCGTGGGCTGCGAGCCAAATGACTTGTTTGGGTTGGCTGCCGTGGCTGCTGGCTGCTCTCGTCCCAGGGCCTGAGGGACTTGTCCCGTCCTGGGAGCGGATCTGTGCTAATTGCGGGCCGGGAGGAGCGGCAGGAGCCGCGCTTGGCTCGCAGCCCGGCCGGGCGGGCTCCGGGCGGCATCCCCGCGGCTCGGGCAGCGCTCCCTCCGCGGGCATCCCGGCCGCGGCATTGAACATGCCATCCCTGCTCTGAGAGAACCCGCTCTTAGATGAGCACTTCAAGCACATTGCTGCAGTTCGTCTGGCCGCGGCTGAAGGGGGATGCCCGGACCACCAGGTGATGGTGGGCTTGGCACCGGCGGCTGCAAAACAACTCGTCCTGTTTACAGGAAACCTTAGGAGAAGTTGCAGGGTGGTAAGTTGTGATGAGTAGCAGCAGAGCAACCTTGGAGTACCACTTACTGCCCGTAGGAAGAGCTGCTGCAGCATCCCGACCGATGATGGATGTCCGCGTTCCCACCCGGTGCGAGCGGAGCGCAGCCCCTAGCGGGGCGGGATGCGGGGAGAAGGGGAGTGTGGGATGCTCCGGAGAGGGCTGGAGGAATGTGCCGGCTATTTGTCTGCGCTTAAAAGTGGTTCCTCTGGAGGGGTCTGTCATCCCGGAGGATGAAAAATGGTTGATCCCGCTCCGGGTGAGGAGGCTGCGCTCCCCGCGCGGCACGCTGGAAAGCGCGGCCTGGATCGGGAGGCGGGCTCCAAGTCTGGTGAATTTACAGATTTAGATCTTGAAAAAAACATAAACAACAAATTTTCACTCTTAGGTTCCTATTTTGTAACAGGTTTTTCCCTCTCCGATCTCTTCCCTTTGATTTTTTTCTTTGGAAATCCCCATTAGAAGTGGTCTTTTGGGTGTTGGAGAAATGGAGAAATGTGCCGTCGTTCTATGACAGTGAACAACATTTAGAAGGAACTGGAAATCTGTTTTTGGGCTGGCCAAGGGAGACCTCTTAGGATCCCAGAGACATTATGTATCACCTTGTTCCAACTCTGCCATGGGCAGGAGCACCTTCCACTAGAGCAGGTTGCTCCAAGCCCCTCATCTTGAATGCATATCTGCTGAAAATACATGTGCAGGTCTATTCCATGGTGAATAGAGCTAAGAGGAATAATCAGTGTTAATTATTCAGCATTAAAGACAGCACCGATAGCTGTAGAAATGAGCTAAATCAGGAATTCTCTGTGTTACCGGAGCAGCAGTATGGGTTGTGGGATCGCGGTGTCACCAATAAATGGATGTGTGCAGAGGCTCGGAGCCAGAGCGTCCCTTATTCCCGGTGTCAGAGTCTGGAGCTGCTCCTGGGGGTGTGCCCCAGCGTGATGTGCCTCCAGGTCTGGAGCTGTTCCTCACTGAAAGTGAGGCCAGGCCCTGGCACAGCTGCCCGGGGCAGCGGTGGAGCCCCGTCCCTGGGGGAATTCAAAGACCTGTAGATGTGGCACTTGGGGTTTCGTGGTGGAAGTGGCAGTGGCAGTGCTTTCCTTCGTTTTTACACCTGCTTTTTTATTGCTTTTGACCCTCACTGGCATTGGTGAAGGATGTTTTGATTGTAGATGTGGGAGGGAGGTGCGAGGCAGATGCAGGTGGTTTTTCAAGCCTTTTTATGGGATGTTAGGCATGGAAGCGTTATTGCTTAACTTCTTTTTTTTCCCTGCCAGCCTGGTTTGTGAGTGACTAAGAGCAGGCATTTACTGGCTGTTAATTACCTCAGCATCCCTGCAAAAGCTGTGGCAAGCTGGGTGTGAAAGGGGGTGTGTGTGCCACGCCCTCCTCCAGCAGTGTAGGAGAGCCAGGTTCTGATTGCTGCTTGGGAAGAGTTTTTGCGTGAATGACCAATCTAGTAATGGGGCTTGTTAATTGTGCGGAGTGATGCGGTGAACAAACATCTGTTAAGGTGGGTCACAGATAAAAAAACAAACCGGTTCTGAGTAGTTTTGACTGATTTTAAGTGTTGTCTCGGATGCAGAATGAACTAAGATCTGAGCTCAGGTCGTGGTCCAAGCTGATGGGTACCACACGCCTTGCCGTTTTGTGGACCTGAGTAAATCCTGGATCCCATTATCACGTATAATTATCCCTAAAGGCAGATGCCAAGAAGATGATGCCGGACTTTTCAGTGGTGTCCAGCACCAGGATGAGGAGCAACGGCTATAACCTAAACCACGAGAAGTTTCACATCAACGCGAGAAAGAACTTCTGTAAGTTGATGGGAACAGGCTGCTCGGGGAGGCTGGGCTCCCTCTCCGGAGCCGTTCCAGCCTCACCTGGACGTGTTTCTGTGTCACCTGCTCCAGGTAACCCTGCCTGGGCAGGGGCTTGGACTGGCTGACCTCCAGAGGACAATTGCGCGCTTCTGGCTTGCCGGTGCTGCTGGCAGGGGAGCGTGAGGCGTATCCCTTTCCTTAGAGGAGGCGGCAGAGGGAATGCGGGCCGCTCCCGGGCGGGCGGGACTCCATTCCGGCGCTTGTTGGCTGCCGGTGGCGCGGCCGGGCCCCGCCGCTCCGCTGCGCGCTGCCCGCCCCGGGGCGTGCGCCGGGCGCTCCGGCACCGCCGCTCCGCTCCCGCGCGGCCCTTCCGCGCCCGCCGCGCCGCCCGGCCCGCCGCGGGTGCTGATCGCATTTACCCGAGGAGAGGGCACGGAGAAACCCGGCCGGATCCGCAGCCGTGCGGCCGCGCTGTAAACAATGAGCTCGGAAGCGGCTGCTGCAGCTCCCGTGCCGTGAAGAGCGGAGCCGGACCCCGCGGGAGGACGATGCGTGCGTGGGTGTGAGCCGTCCCTCGGCGCCTCTCCGGGATGCCGCTGCCATGGACGCCGGCCGCCGGCGGGGAGCGCAGCCGGAGCCCAGCCTGACCCCGCCGCAGAGCGGGGTGTGACACCGGAGCATTTTTTTTTTTTTAATTACAATTTATTTATTTCATTATTTTTTTTTAACCGGGTTGCAGTGGATTGTGGCTCTGCGTTTCCAGCCACCCGCGTCTCTCCACCTATCCATCCATCCGTCCATCTCGGCGCCGATGCCCGCGGTGCCCGCCGCTGCCTGAAGGGCAGAGCCATCATGTACCTCCTGGACAGCAGCGAGCCGCCGGCCGCCGCCTCCTCCCCCGAGAGGATGCAGCGGGGCACCCCGCAGAGGAAGACCGTGTACCGCATCTCCGTGACCATGGTGAAGAAGGAGCTGCTGGGGCCGGAGAGCGGCCGCGCCGGCTCCGAGCTCCCCCGGCGCGGGCGGAGCCGCCCGCCGGGCTCTTCCAGCCTCACCAGGGCCGGGCTGCTGCTGCTGGAGGAGGAGGAGGGCGAGGAGGAGGGCGAGGAGCGGGACAGGGTCCCCAGCCCCTGCGGCTTCCGCACCTTCAGGACGCTGAGCACGGGGCAGCTGGAGCTGGGCCGCCTCAAGGTGCCGAGGAGAGCGGGGCCGCCCGTGCCCGGGGCGCCGGGGGGCAGCGCCGGACCCGGAGAAGCCGCGGCGGCCGCAGCCGCATCCCCGCCCGGGGAGGAGGAGGGCAAGGACGGGGGGCCCGGCGAGCCGGCCCCGGGGAAGCGGGGCCAGAGCCCGCGGCGGCAGTCGGGGCTGCTGCGGCGGAGCTTCAGCTTCAGGCACTGGAGCGGCGGCGGCAGCGCGGAGCCGGCCCGGGTGCGGCGGCACAGCAGCTCCGGCTGCCTGCCCGGGCCGCCGCCGCCCTCGCCGCCCGCCGCGCTGCCCGCGGAGCCCCCCGAGAAGCGCAACACGCTGGACGTGGGCGAGGTGCTGAGCCAGGCGGACCCGCTGTCCCGGCTGGAGCGCTGGGAGCGCAGCAAGAGCAAGAACCGGACCCTGGATAACAGCGACCTGCAGCGGCTCTCGGAGCGGTTGGGCCGGGAGGGCCCCGCCGCCGGTACCGAGCACCGGCTCCTGCGCTTCTTCAGCGGCATCTTCGCCCGCAGGGACGGCCCCGCCGCCCTCTTCGGCAGCCCCCACGGGCGCTCCCCCCGCAGCAGCTTCTCCAGGTCCAGGGCTTATTTTAGCAGCCTCAGGAGAGCCGCCGTGGACACGCAGTCCAGCTCCGAGAGCATCAACGGGTCCCCCCATAAAGGTGCCCGTCCTTGTCTCCTCTGGGTGGCTCGGCATCGGTGCTGGGGGATGGGTGGTGGGGTCAAAGGACTGTTGGGTGCGAGGAGAGGGAGATGGTGCACTGGGGTTCATCAGGGTGGGCAGGCCCTGGCACAGGGTGCCCAGGGAAGCTGTGGCTGCCCCTGAATCCCTGGAAGTGTCCAAAGCCATGCTGGATGGAGCTTGAAGCAACCTGGGATAGTGGAAGCTGCCCCTGCCTATGGCAAGGGGATGGGATGAGATGATGTTTAAGGTTCCCTCCAGTCCAAACTGTTCCATGGATACAGCGTGCTTTGAAGCACATGGTAGTGCAGCTCTGCAGAGTGCAGGTCAGGCTCTCTGTCCTCCTGAACCAAAAATCCCTCTCTGGGGTGACTGGTTGGGCATTCTAGGACAGATGCGTGAGGCAAGTGTCGCTTGTTTAATTATGGAATAGAAGCTGGACTGGAGTGCTGCTGTATATAGGTCACTGGGTGGCCTAGTGCTGCACAGCTCTGGGACTTTCTGCTTTTGGAAAGACTTCTGTAATCTGAAGGATGGGTTATGTTGGTTAGAAATGGGCACTACTGGAGAAGTGAGTAAATGCTGGTGTAAATGTCTCATAAATCCTAAACGTTCATTGTAATAAAAGAGCTTGAACTTAGATGTTTTTGAAAAACATAGTATAGAATCAGAAGCCGCACTCTTTGAATTATTTTATTACTTGAGTCATTTTATATAGCTGTGTACAAATTAGCCAGAGCATTTCTAGTCTAGGTGGAAATCAGATAGGGAATTCTGGGGGTTTGTGAATCCCTCAGATACAAGAAAAACTTGAATCAGAACCTTACTGTGGGATGGAGGTACCTTACTGTGGGGCAGCAGGGAAGAGCTGACGAGCTGCTTTCTCTGAGGATCTGCAAGCATCCTGGTATCACTGGCTGTCAAACCAGAAATGCTGGTTGTTGAGCTTCATTGTGCTTTCTTCCAGCTGTGCTTTCAGATCTTTAATAAGTATCTGTGATGAAACATTTACCCAGCAATTATAGTCGCCTTTGAGCACCAAGTGCTTATCAGGTGGCAAATGATCTCCGAGTTGCTGCTTTTCTGAAAACACAATTCTCAATTAGATTAAGCTTTCATAAAGGCCCAGGTACAGCAGAGGATGGTGTGGAGTTGGGCCCAGGTGGTTTATTGGGGAAAGCAATAACCAGCTCCTTCCATATCCAGAGCTCCTGCTGCGAGTGGAGCGTGCCCAGAGTTTGAGGCATAAGGAGCAGAGCCAAATATTTAGACCTAACAACTGAGGACTGTAAGGTTTTATTGATGTAGAGGCGTTCACGTGGGCTTATAATAATCTTGACGGAAATTGTGGTCTGACCTTGGTTAAAGTTCAAGGAAACCACAACAGCTAATTACTTCATTGGGCTCTTCATGCCTGTCCTGTGCCAGCACACTCCAACTCCTGCTCTCCTCCAGCTGCCCCCGGTCAGGTACTGGGAGCACTGGGAGCACTCCCGGCCTGGGAGGAGACCCCAGTTAATCGATAACTCTTGGTACACAGCACTGAGATGTTCCAGAGAGGTTCTTTCTGTGCGTGCTGCTGCCAGATTTGTCTGGTGCAATGAAGCCTTGAGGCTTGCTCTGCAGAAAATGTGTCCCTGTGTCCCAGCGGTGTGGCTGCAGTAGGCAGCAGTGTGGCAGGCTTGTGTTATGGGTTAGCACACCTGGTGTGCTCTATTTCCTTCCCTTTCCCAATAAAATTGCAGCTTGGGAAAAAACCTTGTGCACAGCTCCAGCTGTTGCTCATTGGTGACAGTTAGAAAGCTGAACTTGAACTAATTAGTCTTTAATTTCTCCTACTATATGTTAAGAACAATATTTAATTAGTTATTATTAGCATGCCAAATACATTTTAATATTTTAAGGGTGGAACAAGCTGCTGCTGGACCGAAACTTGTATTTTGCTTCTTTTAGTTGATGTGGAGTTGGTGTGCTCCTGACAGTCCTGTGTGTGGATTCTGGAGTAATTGCAGACACACAGGTGGAACCTTAATTTCATTGTGGGTTTTATTCCTGGAAACTTGAAGAAATTCTTGGCTGTGAGGGTGGGCAGGCCCTGGCACAGGGTGCCCAGAGCAGCTGTGGCTGCCCCTGGATCCCTGGCCGTGTCTAAGGCCAGGTTGGATGAGACTTGGAGCAGCCTGGGATAGTGGAAGATGTCCCTGCCCATGGCAGGGAGTGGGATGAGATGGGGTTTAAAGTCCCTCCCAACCCAAACCAGGCTGTGATTTATGATTCTACACTTGTTTCCCTCATGGCCTTGGTATTCTCTGTGTTTGGTACTGTGCATGAGTTATTTGATGTTTTACTTCCAACAAAAAGCCTGCCCAGGGTTTTAAGAGAAAGTAGAAGTTTAAAAAAATGTAGCTTGTTGGCATTTTTATCTTCAAATATTCACCTGGGTACTGCAATATCTGCTTAGATGATATTTCCTGAAAAGAAATAGTACAGTCAGGTACAACATAGTTTTGAACAAGTTTTAAAGTAGAAGAGTCAGGGATTTTTCAATCTACATGTTTTTGATGTTACTGGGTCTGACTTAGGCTGTGGAGTCAGTAAAGGTTGATTTTTGGCTGGGATCAGTCTGTAGTCTCTCAGTAGTTATTCATGCTGTCACTGAAGAGCCCTTGAGCATCAAGCCTTTTCCTTTTCTACCTGCAAACCCCATTTGCTCTGATGTTGTTGGCCTCAAATCCTATGCAAGTAACAATTCCCAAAACTCTTGCACAGAGAAGCAGGGGATCCATTTATTTGAAAGAAGAAAGGTTTTCTGTATGCATGACCACTATCCCCAAAGGCAGAAAGAGAAACTTCAAGCCAGAGGAGTTATTTTTGCCTTAAACCATTTAGAAGAAGTCCTTAAGGGGAATGTCATTCCTCGTCTAAACTTTTTTCTCCTTGAAGTTTTCATTATTCTTTCCTGGTGAGAGGAACCCTTGCTGCTCTCGAGGAAGATGAGGAGGATGGCTCTGAGGCTGAGGGTGTAGGGGGTGATGTTAAAACAGTTTATTTTTCAGTGGTTCTCACTTGTTTCTTTTGTTTTGAGAGAAATTTGTTTGAATAACCTCTCTTTAGGATACACTAAGCAGATTTGGGTATCAAAATTGTTGACTATCAAAAAGAGTATCATTATAATATGATAAACTGCTCTTTTGAGGTTTCTCCCCCTGAGGTTTTAGAGGAGTTAGTTTTAAGCTCTTATCTCAAATTCTCTGCAGCTTGGAGTCATGGGAAGCAGGGGGAAGCTGCTGAGTGATCTCTGTTGGAGGCCTCCAGCCTTTTCCTTGCAAAGCTTCACTTGAGATAATTCTTGTTAGTTCTGTGTCATTCTCCTTGCTGCCCTGGTCACTGCTCTGCTGTGCTGCTGGCATTCCCAGAGCAGCCCAGGCAGCCTGATGTGCACGGATGGGTGGGCAGAGACCTGGAGCACATGGGATTTGCGCAGGGAGATGCAAATGCACTGCAACTGGTCCTGTGTGGCTCCCTGGGATTTGGCTGCAGGTTTTTGGGGCTGTGCTGGCATAAGCATAATCTTTTTCAGCACTAGAGAGTCCCTGATTTCATGAAGTAAAAGCCTCCTAGCACTCTTTCAGCTGTTTCAGTTCTTGTGAATGTTGTCTAGAGCTTGTTATGAAAATAAAACCCAGCAGATAAATGGATTGTAGTTGGGGTCAAGCATTTTCAAGCATTGTCTAAGAGGGCTTTTTTTATTATTTATTGGGTAGGTCTTGTGTCAAGTAAAATGAATGCCAGCTGCACTGATAGAGCCAGGTGATTAAGAACTGAACTGGTATTAAGGTCACTGGCTGAATTAGAGAATGAGATGGATTAATGTGTGCACAGTATTGAAGTATGTGCCAGCTGCTATCAGCCATGGTCTTTGTTTTTCTCTTAAAATTGAAAAGAAATGTAGAATTTTAATGCCTCAGCTATAAACTTGACAGTTAAATGCCTTATGGCAGTAATGGGTAAGTTTGTTGGGACAGATCACTGAATACTTCTGTGAAGTGTTGTGCAGGCATTCATCTCCATTCCCTCCCGAAGCTCTGTAAATTGAATTAGTGCTCTGTTGTTTTGCCAGAGATCTGCCTGTTCCTTGCTTTACCACTCCAGGTAATGATGTGTTTATCTAATGAAGCTCATGCAGATGACCAAAGCACAACTTGCACAAGGAAAAGAGACATTCAGAACACAATATTCCTTTTCCTTTCCTCCTAATTCCTTGCCTTGAATCTGAGGTTGCTCAGTGTGAGGAGAAGCCAAGTGTCCCCCAGGGCTGGCCCTGCTGAGGCCCCTCCAGGACTGGGCACTCACAGCCAGAGGGACACTGAGGGGCTGGAGAATCTCCAGGGAAGGGGCTGGAGCCCCAGGAGAGGCTGAGGGAGCTGGGAAGGGGCTGAGCCTGGAGAAAAGGAGGCTCAGGGGGGACCTTGTGGCTCTGCACAACTCCTGACAGGAGGGGACAGCCGGGGGGTCGGGATCTGCTCCCGGGAACAGGGACAGGAGGAGAGGGAACGGCCTCAGGCTGGGCCAGGGCAGGCTCAGGGTGGACAGCAGCAGGAATTTCCTCATGGAAAGGCTGCTCAGGGATTGAAGGGGCTGCCCAGGGAGGTTTGGAGTGCCCATCGCTGGAGGTGTCCAAGGAAGGGATGGATCTGGCACTCAGTGCTCTGGGCTGGGGACAAGGTGGGCATCAGTCACAGGTTCAACTCACTGGCTTTGGAGGGCTTTTCCAACCAAAAGGATTCTGTGATTCTAAGGAGCATGGGCTTCCTCTGGAACTCTGCTCATCCTGGTGAGTGTACAGTTTGTGGTTTTTCAGATGTGGGCTCTGTATGTGAGGTGGCAGATGAGCTTTTCCATCAGACCGGAGGAAGGGTTTTAGTTGCTCACAGTTCCCGCATGACTTGACTGCAGTTCTTTGCTGGACGTAACGGCCATCTTACCCTGCAAAATAAAATCACTGGTTCCAGATGCTGAGCCCTTCCTCCAGTGAAGCAGCCAGAACCTGCCATCACTCCCATTTCACAAAATACAATTTCAAAGCAGTGTAAGATCATTAGCAGGGTTGCATCCAGGTCTTGGATTCCTAGATCACCGCTGAAGAACCACTTGGGTGTATTTGAAATGAGCAGTTTGGCTCCCTAATGCAGAGCAGAGCTAATTTTGATCCTACAGAGCTGATGACCAGCAGTAGTTGAACAAGTACAGCTCTGCAGTCCCTGTAATGACTGTGAAACCATGGCGTGTACTGGGGTTTTCTTTGGCATGGCCATAACCTCAGGAATTGGTGTTTGGAAAGCAGAGAGCAAATGTTTTAAATGCCTGAATATTCCTTCGCACTTTGGGCTGCCTAGGATTTAACGAGAAATCATTAATGCAGACTGTTAATATGCTGGTGTTACTTTTGATAAGTGGTGTTGGGATTTCCCCATGGCAACTGCAGTAAACACACAGTGAGAGGCCCTTTCTGCCAAAAACCACAGAATGGCTTTTTTCATGTGTGAGGAAAAAGAAATGCCACTATATTGAGCCCGTGAAGTTATCATCTATTTTGTTCATGAAAAGCATCCAGCATAAAGATATTATCTTGATGGGAGTTGAAAACGGGGCGTTTGATGATTTTTTGATGGTTCAGGCTGCTACATAATGACAGTGTGTGACAAATACTTGTGCTTTATTGACAAAATAGTACCAAATGTTTCTCCAAAGCAAAGCAGGCGGGAAGTGCCAGCGAGAGAATAAGCAAACAGTGCGCTGCAGCTTTCTGCAATCTTTTTTTGATCATCACAGACAACATTAATGGTCGGCCTTGTTATTTATTGAGGTTTCCTTTGGGAATAAGAAGGGAAACAAGGCAGAGAAACCTGCAGTGCAGCTGTTGGGCTGCAGGAGCAGCTGGAAGGGCTTTGGAACAGGCAGGGACTTGGGGCAGTGTGTTTGTCATGAGGGCCACTTGGTCAGTAGGTCCCCTTTGGAGGGATATTTGTGGAGTGGGTTCACTTCAGTCATCATTTAACCTCGTGCTCAGTCCTCGTTCTCGTGTTTTGGGTTCTGTTGGAGCTGCCCAGATGAAGATGTAAAGGTCACTGGTGTGAAGAGATAACCCAGAGCAAATCTCTCCATGTACTGAGATGTTACAGCAAGAGCTTTGTGAGGAGCCCTGTAGGATCTGGCTGTAATGTCAGTACAGCCCCTGGGATTTACAAGGTAGGCACGTCTGTATTTCCTGGCTATAAATGTTCCACGTGGGTGGTGCTCAAAGTCTGTCTCCTTGCTTTGAGAAATGTTCCCTCTTCTTGCCTGACACCCCTTATTTGTACCTTTATTTTCACTAGCCTTTAGATAGAGCTATTGAATTAAAGATTCAGCAATGTCAGTTCTGATTATATCAAGCAACTTTGATTTTTAAATGAATTGATGATGTGTCTCAATTACTGAGCTTGGGGAAGTTCATTTCAGCCTTGAACTTACTTAATAAGAAATAAATTCAAAGTTTCTTGGGAAATGCCCAGGGTTAGTAGAGGGTTCTTGTTCTTCCCAGCTCCCATTTTGTGAATGAAGCCTCCCAGCAGATCTTTCCTACTTGGAAGGATTGGATGCCGGTGTTTTGCTACTTAGATATGAAGGAGAGCTCAAATACTGTGCTGTGTGCTGCCAGCTCCTGGTGCTTCCAAGTGATTTATAATCCCTCTTCGTTTGCATGTATTTGCCAGTCAGCTTGTCTGGCTCCTTTGACAGAGAATCTGGATTCCTAAAAATGCTGGTTTAGGAATTGTTTATATACATATACATGTGTGAGGTTTGAGAACAGGGTTCTGCATCACTGATGCAAGCTTTTTCCCTTTTATTCCCATGCAAACAGTTGCTTAACAGCAGTGCCAATGTATTAAACATAAGGGAAAACTCTTGCAAAAGTGGGTGCTGAACCACTCAGTGCAGCTGGATTAGATTTGATTTGATTTGTAGGGATGTGTAAGGCATTTATGGAGCTGCCTCCCTCCTTAGTTTCTCTGCTGCTTCTGTGGGTGCAGATGTTATTTGGGTGTTAAAAGCACAATATTTCACCTTAATGAGTTACTGTTTGTTCTCACTAATAAGTGGCACTTCTTTCCTTCGGCTGAGCCCTGAGAAATCAGTAGTGGCCCTTAACCCTGCTAGCATTGCTCTTATGAGCATTCCTGCTGAGCTGATGCTCCCCCTCCTTCCAAAACCAAGGCTCCTAAGCTCCAAAGCCTTCTTTGGGATGAGTGTCACAGTGACAGAGTGCCTGAGACATCTCCTGCTCTTCCAGGGCTCGTGTTGTGTTCATATCTGGGGTTAAATGCCTGGGAAACTGGGATGTTGACCCAACTGTTCCTTATGTAACATCCTAATTCAGAAGCTCCTCTGTTCAGAGATTCAGAAATATTTATGTTGGCAAGGCAACAGCTTTTGTGCCTCGACTCTGTGTCCTGCAGGGAAAAATCCGATTTTATGCTCACAGAGGATACAAGGTTTAACTTTTCTCCAGTTTTAATTACCGAAGCTGTTAAAATTGACCGTGTGTTGCTCTTCACGGCTTTCAGGGGATTGTGCTCAGGCCTTGGAGAGAAATTAATATTTTGTCTTCTTTACCCTGACTTGAATTGAAAAATCACCTGTTTTGCCTTATCCTTGGCTGCAGATTGTTGGTTTGCTTGCTGCCAGGATGGCAGATCCTCACTGGCTGTCACTGGTACCTGTGTCCTCTTGTCCCCTCCTCATGAAGAGCCCATCCAGCTCCACCCCTGCCATGGGCAGGGACACCTTCCACTGTCCCAGGCTGCTCCAGCCTGGCCTTGGACACTTCCAGGCATCCAGCGGCAGCCACAGCTGCTCTGGGCACCCTGTGCTGGGCCTCAGCACCCTCTGAATAAAGAATTTCTTCCCAATATATAATCTAAATGTTTTACTTTAGTACAGTTCCCCCTTGTATCACTATCTGCCCATTTATAAAGCCCCTTTAGGTACCCAAAGTCTGAAGAGAGATCTCCCCAGAGCCTTCTTACATCCTGACTTGTTAACTTTGTCAATGAAGAATTTGTTTTAATAAAAAGAGGCTAATTTCTGCCCTCGGGGGAAGGTGTTACCGTAGGTTTTGTGCTGTTGGCCAGGAATTTCCTCAGATTTCCAGCATGGTGTTGGACAGCCTTGTGCAATTCAAGAGTTAACCAGAGATATTTTTAATTCCATGCAGATTTGTGCATAGCAGGGTTGTTTCCCAAGGGTCAGAGGAAGAAGAGGGCAACACTAAAGGACTCTTTCTGAAAAAAGATGTTTTAAAAGCAGTGTTCAGAAGTCCCTGGGAGTCAAGGGCCTCTTTCAGCTCCCATTTGCAGGGCACTGTCTCTGTGGGGTCACCTGGTGTTGGTGAAATGAGAGCAGTTCTGGCCAAAATATGTTATTGTTGTATCTGAGTCTAATATCTCAAAAATATCTTAGCATGTCCTAAGTCTTCAAAATTCCTGGCTATTTCTGAGTTAGCTGCAAAGTCACTGCTTAGGGCAGATGATGGTATTTGAGATTAGAAGGTTGCTGTGAATGAAGAGCTGAACTTCAGCTTCTGGGTGAGGCGGGGATGGGGCCTTCAAAGGAGGGGAACTGAAGTTCTCAGAAAAAAAATTCTTTATTTTCACTTTAGATATCTGCAGAGCTTCCCAGGTGACTCAGGGTGAGGTTATTAGAGAGTGACAGGCTCTGAAAAGAGCAGGTTGGGATCAGATAAGAGAGATGTATGTTTGGCTATGCATAAAGATGTGTAAACACCTTGATTATTTCTCTGTGTGTGCACCAGAGGCATGGAAAGGCCGGGAGTCTCTTTGGCTGCCTTGAAAACCTGTGGGAATCCTTCCCTTTTGCCCCTTCTTATCTCTTGGTCTTGTGAACACAAAGGGTGGGGAGGGAAAAAGCGAAATTGTGCAGTTGGTTTGCTTTCTGTTGGGATTTAAACATTCCTGAGATTATTGCCAGGTTTTACTGCTGCCACCTGCTTTACCTCCTCACTGGGGAGGCCCTGCAGAGCCTCAGGTGTGTCCTCTGACCTGTGTGTGCCACTGGATCACCTGCTAATGCCCTCTGAACCGACTCTATTTTTAACGCCAGGCAGGGAGGAGAATTCAGCTAAGCAGAGGCTGATCAGACAGCACTGCAGTCACCTAAAGGCTTGTTTGTGCTCCAAGTGCCCTCTTCCTTCAGGAAACAGAGCTGGTAGTGTGGAAGAACTTGTTCTGAAAATCACTTTGAGAGATGCTCACATTAAAACAAATTAAATATATATATGTAATCTGTATAAATGAAGATCATATACTTTAATATACAAATTTTTAAAGCTTTCATGTTTTTGAGGGTTTTTTGGAGTGTTTGATTTATATTTATATATTTTATATATTATATATAAAAATTAAAAGAAATAATAACATAAAACATGTATTATTTATATATAAACAATACATATAATATATATTATAAACATATATTAATATAAATAAATAGATTGCATTATATTATATTATATTATATTATATTATATTATATTATATTAATTTTATTACATTAATTTTATTATATTAATTGTATATTATATTGTACTATATCATATTATATTATTTTTAATATATATTTTCATAGATATGTTAAGTCGTGGAATCTGAGAGTTTTTCCGTTCTGTCGTGCCTGTAAAATAGAAACACAAGTGCTGCTATTTTATATGAGGGCTGTAAAACTTTGTTTTCTAGTTTGGCAGATGGTTTCATTCAGTTCAACTCTGATTAAGATATCACAGTCCTGGGCAGATGTGCTATTTCTGTCCTGAGGTGGTTGTGCAGCGCTGCCTTGCTCTGCTTCTTGTATTTCTGCCACAATGGCCACATTACACTTCAGTGGTGAAGCTACAGGTCAAGAGGAGACCTTTCCAGGAGCTGTCCCAGGCCGTGTAAAACCAGTCCCTTACCCTGGGTGCCCTTCCCAGTCTGGCAGAAAGAAATAATCTTCCTTGGAATGAGGGTGGGGATTACAGGGCAGGTCAGTGTTTGTCCCTGGGCTGTAGCACATCCCTCAGCACCAGGCATTCTCGTGCTTCTGGATGTTCACAGAGGCTCCTTGCACCAGCAGCATTCCTCATCCAGGTCCTCCTGGAGATGAGCAGGGTGTCAGTACCACTCATCACTTGTTCCCAGATTCTCCCACCTAAATCTCAGCCAGAGCAGCAGCAGGATTTGTATTATCCTTTATTTTAAGGAGGGAACCTTTCTGTTGTGTGGCTTTTACTGGCAGTTCTCATCTGATCCCTTTGGAACCATCTTGATTTGGGGTGGTGAAATAGCTGTGCTTGATTTTGAGGGACCTTTGTGTCCCTTCTGAATAAAATCTGAGGGTCTGCAAGGAAGCATCTGGGAAGCAGGACTTTCCTGGGATTGCTGTGATGGGGGAACAGAAAGCTGCATTAAAATAAAGGACTCCAGAACAAAGTGGGATTTACTTGCTGTGTTAATTACAATTTTGTTCTAGCTAACTGTTAAATTATGCTGTATTAATTCCTTGCTACTATTAGATGGTTTTTGCCATGAAAATGGAAGCTCTGATTTCCTTGTGGATTATGGATTGCATCCCAAATGTTTTATTTCACACTGTACCATCGAAACGTCTGTATGAAATCCCTGCAGGCCCTGAATGTGTGTCTGGGCACCTTGTGGTGTCCTCTCATTCAGGTGGCTTGGAAATGAAATGAGCACACTGAAGGAAATTGTTCTTGGAGTGCCTCCTGGAAATTTCTTTGGCAGGAGGAGCACAGGCCATGCCTGTTGAGGTTGGCTGCAGTAACCAGGCAGAGGTGTTAAGGTGAAGCTCTTCTTCCTTGCACTTACAGGCTATGTTCCTGTCACAGCCTGCCTTAACCTCTACCCTCGCAAAGTATGTCAGGAATTGACTGATAACAAATCCCTTTCCATCCCCAAATAAAGAACTGGAGTGTGATCTGAGCGGGCCTGCTCTGGTTTGTATTTTTAGGGCCCCCAGGCTGAGAATCAGCTGTATCAGTGTGATGTTGCCCATAAATAGTGTGGATGAGGTATGGAGACAGGTTGTTTTTATGTGGAAGAACCGATGGAAAACCAGTTTGGATGGAAAACCAGCTCCCCCCAGTTGGGGGCTTGACAGCATTTAGTGGCTGATGGAGCTGGCTATGATGTAGTAATGATTTATAAAATGTGTGTGACCTGTTTCCACAGCACAGGACTTCACACAGTTCTCCTGCAGTTGTAGTTGGCTGCCAGCCCAGTGCCCTGTCCCAAATAGCCACTGCAGGTGGCTGCTGGTGGCTTTTGAGGTGGCCCTGAGTGGGTCTGGGTCCATGTTGGCTTGTCCAGCCTCCTCCCCCAGCCCACTGCCAGCTGCCACTGCTGCCCCTGGGAATAAACCCAGAGGGATGGAGCTGTTCCTCCCTCCTGCAGGAGGGAACTGAGTTACCCAGCCAAGCTCCAGTGAGCTCTGCAAATTTGGGACAGAATTCCTGCTCCCACTCCTCCTGTGCATTCCACTGTTACAGCAGGGTTCTGTGGTTCACACCGAGTAAAAAGCTAATTTCTTTCTGGATCCAATCTGAGTTCCTTTCCTGCAGAATAATCCTAGGAATGTGTCATCACAAACACTGCTGGCCTTTACTGTTTACATGGGCTGTCCCTGTCCCCAGCAGGCCCTCAGGGAGGAGGAAAGGAAGGGTTTTGTGCAGTAAAAACTGAACAAAAATCACAGCAGAAACATAAACCACTTTTCTTCCCTTCTAAGATTAATAAAAATGGATTTCTGTGCATTTTTTCAGTCATTCAGATGATGAGCTTTGATAAATACTTGACCAACAAGCAGTGGGTGCTGGATGAGAGCCCAAGGAACCCCATGTAACCTCCACAAGGCACTTCCCAGATAAGCCAAGGCTAAATTTGGGCTCACACCACTGGAGTTTAGCTTATCTTGTCAGCTCTTGTACCCTTTTCAGCCAGTCTCAGAGGTTTTTTTTTCTTAATTCCCTTTTTTTCAATGGCATGCGTCTTTTGGGGGTTTACATTTATTTACATATGTAAATAGGTAAATGTCATATATATATAAATGTATATATATAAACATATATATAAATTTTATATAATGTATAAATCCATATCAAATGGAGTTTGCTTGCAACGCCTTTATTTCAGGCACATTCCTATGCATATTTAATAATTTTATGGCTGTGGCTAAGCTGGTGAGCTGTGTGATAGGAGTTTGGAGTCAGGCTGTGTCCTTGCTCTCTGGGCTGGGAATTTTTGAGTAATAAAGGCAGTTGTGTTTAACTCCGACTCATGAAATCACTTAAAGTGAATTTTACCACCTTTATTTCTTCATGTTTGTTTAGTGGAACATGCACCCAGCAGGCCAAACCTAGGAAAAAGTGATTGCAGAACCAATAAAATCAGCTGGGTGTTGAAATAAGCAGTTTTGCAGCATTCTCACTTGTATTTTTTTCCTTCATTTCAGTGTCATGTTTTTTCCAGTGGATGACTTGTGCTTAAAACCTTGGGCCTCAAAGTGGTTGTGAGGTTTTTTGTTGTTTTGTTGGGGGTTTGAAAGGCATTTTGACTGATTCTGTCACAGATTTTGGCAGCATTTTTGAGGAGCATTTCCAGGACACTAATTGGTACACGAAGCCGAAGCCAGTTTGTGTAAATGCAGCTTGAATTACGGTACAGCTTTTGAAGTCTTGAGTCTTTGAGGTTCTGGTCACCTGAATTTTCAGGAAGGAGTGTGGCATTTAATTCCTATAGCAGATTTTTGAGCTGGAAACTCTATGGCTGTTTATATTAAAGTCAGATTTAAGTATAGGATTTTCTTGGAAAATACCAATAAAGGCTGGTGGATCAATGCAAAACCCCAAAGGTCAAGTTTTCAGCAGACTTTTGTGCTGTTGGCAGCTTTTGTCCCTGGGCATGTTATAAAATCACTTCTGGAAATAATTTGGGAATACTGAGAAGAGCTTCAACAGCCTTGAAATTGCTGTGAGGAGGAAACATCCTGTGCTGAAGCAGCCTTGAAAGAATGGCATCACATTTCTCCTTTATTATTGGTGCTGTGTCTGGGGGCAGGCAGGGGATTTGTGTGGTGTGGGGTTCCTCAGCTCAGGTTTGTCAGGTTTGGGTGTTGCTCTCTTGATAAAAGATCTGCTTTCAGCTCCAGGGGCTCTCCCTCCCCAACAGTTTTTGGCCTGGGTAGTGAGCTTTATTTACTGGAGTGTTGTGGCATGGTTAACATGGATGCACAATGCCAGTGGATGTCATGCTTTGGGATAAATGACTGACTTTCTGGGGGTTTAATTGACAAATGCTTTCTTATAGCTTCAAAATGCTTAATGCTCACTGTGAGTCCGTGTTTGGGGAAGACATTGAGGTACAGACTGGCAAATAGAATATCAAAGGATTACAAACTTACACTGTTTATTCTTTGGTTTATGCAGAAAATCTCAGAATTCCTCATGGACATTTTATTCCCCAGATATCAGTTGGGTAAAAGCTTTCCATTTCTTGTGCTTTGATTTCCAATAGTTCCTTTTTGAGATTCATCATGTTTCCTTTTTTTTTTTTTTTTTTTTTTTTAACCATAAGGATTGTGGTGACTTCTCTATTTAATTTAAAAGATAAATGCCTGACTCTGGGGAGTTCAGCTGTCTGAGAACAACTTTAAAATCACATGAGGTTTTTTCCCTCCAGTTGAAAATACTCCCTTCCTTTGTTGGAAGTGGGAATGAGCATCATGAATTCTGGGGAAGGATGGAGGGACAGCCCTTGTGATCCAAGGTATCTGCAGGGGTGCTCACAGCTGGGGTCACTCCAGTGGCAGAGCAAAGCCTTGGGAACAGGCAGGTCATGGATATTTTAAGGTGCAGTGATGCAGCACCTGAGAGCAGCCACAGGTTTTCAGTTCTCGGTGCCAAATGCAATCCTGAGCAAGGGTTTCATTCAGAGGCACAGTTTTCAGCCTGAAATCCATGGTGGGTTTGTTACTGCATTTATCTCAGGCTTTTCCTTCATATGGAGACTGGTCTATGCAGAGATTTCTTCATCCAGGAACTCTCTGGGGGCCCTCTGTGTCTGCCTGCCTGCTTTTTTATGGGGAAAAACTCATGTAATGCTTCCCTAGATACTTTTGTTCATTCTTCTTGTGTATTAGAGTGCCTAAAGCAATTTAGTAGGTAACATAGTTGGAGATCTTTTTTTTTCCTGCTGTAGCCTTGGTGTAATTCACCATGATAATTGTTTTAGAGGTTTGCAGATGACAAACACGTCTGGTTGTAAGCACACACGTGGCTTAGCTACTCAGAATAAGGTTGGACTTGGAGGTCTTTTCCATCCTGAATTTCCTGTGATTTTAACAGGGATGCAGACACCTTCTGATGTGTATCCACGGTGCTTGGGATAGAGCAGGGCATGTTGATGATACTCAGCTGTAATGCTGGGCAGGGTTAATGAAAATCACGTCACAAGAAGCACCTGGACAGCATTTCCTCCAAGGGAGGCAGCATTTTAGGAGCCTGGAGGCACCTCTGGGAGCAGGGGCTTCATGGAGGAGGGCAGTTGGATCCCATGCAAGGTAATGGTTTCATTTTGCATTTTCTACTGTCCAGCTTTTTCATCAAAACAGCTGTTTTCTACTATAAAAACAGTAGGTTTGTGTGCAGCCTGGTAATGTGATCCTGCTTAAAACTGCTGTGAGCCTTTTCTGAGCCTCCTGTGGGTCCTACCAGAGGAAAGGGCAGCAGGATGTGATCCTCCCACTCTTTTAGGCTCCTTGATAAACTGCTCCCAGTGAAATGGCCAGTCCTAATATGATCTGTAAATATTCTGCTCTTGACGTGGAGGCTGGCACTGAGGCAGATAAGGGGAGCAAATTGTCCTGAGATGTTCGTCTTGTGGTCTGGATAAGAGGAGAATGAGTTGGGCAATAGGGATTATCTGAAAGAAATCTGTGTTCTGTGCCTCTTTCTTTGAATGCACAGGATGAGTGGAGCTCAGGGCAGCCTGGTCCAGTGGAAGGTGTCCCTGCCCATGGCAGTAGGTGATCTTTTAAGGTCCTTTCCAACCCAAACTGTTCTATGATGTTTAATAACTGGAAGTATGTTTTACATAAGTAATCAGGAGCTGCTAGAACTGTTTACCTGCTTTTATTGAATGGTGAATATTCTGTTGCACATCCAGGTGTGTCTTGTCAGGTTCCTCACTGTGGTCTCCTCATCTCCCCGAGTTGGTTGTAATTTGCTTAGCATGGTAGAACACCACCTTTAAAAGGCTGATAAATGTTTGTGTGAGTCAGCAGGGACATGAATGGTGGGTGGTTCTCAGCTTCTCAGCCCACCAGGAAATGCTTCCACAGCTGATAAAGGTGAGGTCTTTAATTGGGGCCAGCTGGTACAGATGGTATTACCTTTGCCTTATATTAAAAAGGTCTGGAGACTTGGATTTCAGGTATTGGGGGTCACCCAAACCACTGCTATAAAATGAGTTGGGTTTTCTTGTCTGCCTCTTGTTGGTGTTTAGGATAAAAGCTGTTTTGTTTATCCATGAACGTGAAAAAAAAACCTTTAGAGTTTTGTGGAATGAAGAGATTTCACTGCTGGGATTGCTTTACCATCATATATAAAGGTTTATCCCCTCAGTTTCTTGCATATGTGGATAATAAGCACATCTACTGAATCTGAGATTTCTGTATTAAACTAGCTTTGGGTTTCCTTAAACAGAACACTCAGAGCAGGGGCATCTCACTTTTCCAGCTCTGCTTCCATCAGGTACAACTTGATGCCATTTTTCTAATCTTGGGTTTAGATATCTTGAGCAGTCAAGAGAAAACCTGGAATGTGGTTCAAACAACCTTACAGCCATCATTTGGGACCAAGTTACAAGTGGAAACTTGTTAGCTTGTTAGAACAGCAGTGAACTTGCACTAGGAAAGTGAGATTTTCATATTCCATGCCTTTGGGAACAGTTTCCTAGAGCTAGGTGAAGACAGTAAATTTGGAAATGCTTCTTTTTCCTTTGGTTTCAAATACATGCCTGTCACTGTAAGTTCAGGCTTTTATCTTCTAAATAGTATTACTTGTTGACAATGTGACCTATGGTAAGGCCCTGTCACTGCTGTGAATTAGGTAGAAAGATCAGCAAAGGCAATTAAAAATGTGCCAGAATTATTGAATAAGATATCTGCTGAAATTGCTGCATCCCTTGAAGTATTCCAGGCCAGGCTTGGAGCAGCCTGGTTTAGTGGAAGGTGTCCCTGCCCATGGCAGGGGGTGAATGTGATGGCTTTGTAGGTCCCTTCCAACCCAAACCATTCTGGGAGTCTGTGGTGGCTGTCAAAATTCACTGGCTCCTTGAGAGGGAATGAAAATGTGGGTGCTGGAGAAGAAATTCCAGTATTGCTGGGATTTAGCTTATGCTTATGTCTTGTGGCATTTCAAATAAATTTAAGGGGGGGAAAAAAACCTGTCCTAGACAGAGCTAATGATGATGCTACAGGGTAGTCAGGCTCTGGTTTCCTTGCACAGCCTCCATAAAAATGATGAAGAACTGAGTGCTAAAAATACATCCTTAACCCCACAGCAGTGGTTTGTCTTGGCCTTCCTGGAGGAACAAATCCCTTTAATTAGTAAGACAGTGAAGTTTATTTTGGGGTTTGCTTTGTTTTCATCGTGGGATGTGAACTTTCATGCACTGCAGCTTAAAAAAATACAGAATGCTGTAGCTGTGCTGGGGTCTGCTCCAGCTGCTGGCAGCAGCTGCTGCCTGTGCTGCTCTCCTCATCCCCCTGCCTTTGCCTGGGAAAAAGCAAATCCCCTTCAGCGGGGAGGAGGAGCCAGAAATGGTTTTGATGTGCCCCAGTAGCTGCCTTGATGTGCTCGATGGAGTTCCCTGGCTCAGGGGGAGCAGCTCTGGGGAGTTCTGCAAAGGGCAGGGCTGCTCCCTCTGCGTTCTGGAGTGTGCGGTCAGGGTCTCACGTCCTGGGCTGCTTTTGGGCTGCTTTCTGCAGATTTGGAGAGCGTGGCTGGTTGCATTCTGTTTCCCCACTCTCCTGCTTCCGAGTGGCTGCACTTTATTAAGGATTTAAGGCTGCACTTGATTGTGTTAATTATTTTCTGAACAGCGTGTGCTGATGGTGTTGCTGGAGTAGAGGCTGACACCTTCCTTGTTGGCTTTGAACTACATTTTAGATCTTTAGGTGGGTTTTTTGGCACTTTTTTCCCCCCCTAAACATGAAAAGAATTTTTTGTAATGAATTTCAGTGGCTGATGGGGTCACATTTACCTGAGGAAGTGGCACAAAGGTGACAAAATATAAATGGCCCCAGCTTTCCTTTCTTAGCTCATATAAAGGAAATGGGAGGTTATAGGGTTAGTAGGGAACAGAATTTGAAGGGAGAGATTCTGAAAGTGTTTGGGTGCATGAGTTTGGCAAGGACTCAGTTTACAGCATGGTTTGCTAGAGCACATTATAGGTCAAGATGTAGCAAGAGGGCTTGTGCAAAAATAGCTCATTTTTTCCAAATGATCCTTTAATAGGCCTCACTTGCATGTTGTAAAATAGCAAGTGTGAAAAGCTTCAGAGCCAGGACTTTAAGGACAGAGGGGTTTGGTCTCTTAGGTGAACAAAATTGGTTTCTGATTACTGAGCTCTGCATGGGCTCCTTTCAAGATACCATTTCTAGTGCGGTGCTTTGATTTAAAGTATGTGCCTCAGGTGATGGGAACCTGTTGAAGCTTGGAAAACACACTTGAGTTTTTTGGTTCACCCAGGAAGCACAAATAAGAGCATAGCCAGAGGGCAGGATTTTTGCAGAGACCCACAACAGTCTCATTCCTGGATGAGCGGCATTTTTAAAAAAATATGTAGTATTACCAGTTCTGGCAAAGTAAAGATTCAGCTTTATAAGGCTCAAGTGGAGAAGGATTAACAAATGGATATTTGCACTGTTTCTGTGTTGGTTTAGATCTCGGGCATTGCAATAATTCCTCAGGTGCTGTGGGTGCTGGATGGAGGGGGAGGAGAAGCCAAAGGAATGATAGGGAATGGACCTTGGCATCCTGGTGGTTTTTCCTTACTGCTGGCTTCCTCCAAACCTGCAGCTTTATCTGCAGGGGAGAGCTGAAAGGCTTTATGTTACAGCCTCTGAGTCTAAAGTTCATGTGAGCAATGTTTTGGGTTTCCAAAATAAATACTTTGTACTTGCACAGGTCCTGTATTTTCCAAAATGCCTGGTGGTAGCAGGTGCTTTTTAAATAGGCAGCTGTGGAAGGAAACTCTTTCCTAATGGAGCATTTAGTCACATAATATCTTTTCTGACTGTTATTAACTGTTTTTTAAAGCACTTTTCAGGCAAAAGGTGCTGGCTGATCTGAGCCTTTCCCTGCTTGCTTGGCTTTCTGTTGGTTTCAGGATGCATCCCAGCCTCAGCAGTGCAGTGCTAAGTCCCAGGGTTTTGGTGCTGGTTTAATGTTTTGGTGTCTTGACAGGCAGCAGGGTAATGAAATTGAGTAAGTGGGTATTAGCCTTGTTGCAGGAAGATAAAAACTAATTGTGCAGCTGAAGCACCTGAGGGGAATGTGCACTGCTCAGGTGTGCTGCCAGGGGAGGGAGACAGGACAGGGAGAGCATCCAGGGCACCTGCCTGTGCTGGGAAGCTTTATGGGGCCATCTCCTCTGCCCAGGAGGTCAGGGAGGTGCTCTCATGCACACAGAGCCCGTGTTCCCCACCCCACTTTCCTGCTTTAGGTTCTCCATGTGGGCTCTTAGGAAATCAGCCTTTTTCTCATAGTGGATCTCTGTGCAACTGAAAGAAAATAGGCCCCCTTTGCACTGTTTCCTTGTTGCTGTAACCAAGGCTTTTGCACTGGTTCCAGATCAGCATTAATTCCCTTTGAGACCATGCCTTGGATTGCATTATTTTTTTTTTTTTTTTTGACATTTGACAAAAGCTTTGTTTAAACAAGTTAGATGTTCATTAGGCTAATAAATATAAAACTCGTCAGATTATTCCTGCTGGGCTGTTCTCTGGAGAACAGTGTCTCATTTGTGTATTTTCCACTAATCATCTCCAAATCTTGCATGGGTGATATCAAGTTAGGGAAAGTGGATTTAGGATTACATATGGTACAGTCAGGGAAAAAGAGGCTCTGTTTTGACAACCAGCATAGCAATCTGGGAGACATGACTCCAGTTCTAAAAAATGTTTTCAGAAATGTGTTGCATAAACAAGTCATCATTTCCCTGGTGGAGAGGAGAAATGTTTTTCTAGATGTACTTCTGTACAAACCTTCTGGGCCCATTTTCTGTGGCCTCAGTTCAGAGCCCTGAAAAAGGTCAGTGTGAATGGGCAGATGGTGTCAGAGCACAGGTTTGGGTGGATGGGCAGGGAAGTTGGGCCAGGAGCTGATTTGGGGTTGAATTTGTACTGCAGGTCTTGGCACTGGGTGCTGTCACTGCAGCGGTGGCCCGGGGCTGCAGAAGGATAAAGAATCCTTGATGGCACCATCCTGCAGAGGAGAGGGGCGTTTTGGGGATGGGAAGAGTGTAGGTTCAGCTGGCTTAGAGGATCGCACCCATTGAAGTTGACTTCATTGTGGCTGCCTGGGTGTGACAGGGGAAGAGTTTGCCTCTGTCTGCATTAATCACACTCGGTGTGCTGCCACCGAGTTGGAATTGAGAGTGAGTCTATAGGTGGAGGGATAAATGAGGAACTGGGGAAGGGCACACTTGGCTTTTATGGGGAAAATCATAACTCACATTTGCTCGAGTTCTGTAGGGGAGGACAAAGGAAATCTTTTCGTTTTGATTGCTCTCAGTGCAGAGTCAAGCTGATCTGCCATCAGGTAAGGGGGAGGGTCCTCGTGTGTATAAAAGTTTTTAAAAGTAGGAAATCATGTCTAGGAATAAATAATTTATTTCTTTTTTTCGTGTTGAAAAGACCCAGCAGCAAATCCTGGAGGAATCTGCTGCAGCCTTTTCAGGTTAAGATACTGATGAATGCCCAGGGAAAGCAAAAACCAGGAGCTGGTTGTGCACAGCTACAGAAGAACCTGGTGGTGATTGGTGATGGATGTCCTGGTGGCTTGAACTTGCTGTGGATCAGTGTGGGGAGAGTAAAAGGGTGCTGAATTTGGTCCAGAGTAACCCCCCTGAGGAGTGGGGCAGCCAAGAGAGGGATCAGCATGAGAGAGGAGGGGGAGGTAAAGATGGGAGTCACTCTTGTTTATCCCTTCTTACTTAGGGATTAAGAAGTACGTTGTGAAACTGGGAAGAGGCAGATTAAAACCCAGCCCAGTAGTTTTCCCTTTTGTTATAATCCCAAAGACAATTGAGTTGTGAGTCCCTGTAGGACCTTGGCAGTGTCCTTAGCAGAGATGCACAGCTGTGAGTAAAACACTTCAAGGGCTGTGGTTATGGGCAGAGGCTGCCTCTGCCTGAACTGCTTGTCCACAGAATCCCAGCATGGTTTGGGGTGGAGGAGCCTTCAAGCCCATCCCATCCCATCCTGCCAGGGGCAGGGACACTTTCTACTACCCCAGGTTGCTCCAAGTTCCATCCAGCCTGGCCTTGGATGCTGCCAGGGATCCAGGGGCAGCCACAGCTTCTCTGGGCACCCTGTGCCAGGGCATTAACCCCTCACAGGGAAGAATTTCCTCCTAGCAGCCCATCTAACCGTGCCCTTCTTTTGTTTAAAGCCATTCCCCCTTATCCTGGCACTCCAGGCCTCTGTCAGTTTTTAGTCTGGGATTTGGTGCTAAGCACTCTCAAGTGTTTGTACTTTTGTTTCATTAAGCATGCCTTGGTATTCCTGTTCTTTCCTTCCTCCTAGACCTTTTTTCCCCCAAGGTTGCTATGGTTTTGCTCATTTACTGCCATCTGCTTCATGTTCTGCTGCTTAAATGTTGGTGAGGCTCAGATGTTACCCCAGAACAAATTCCTCTGTGGAATCCCAGTGGTGGGGATCCTGTGCAGGCTGCCTTACTATGTACTGGGTTTTACTCAGTATTGCTTCTAGAGCTGTGTCAGGGCAGGGTCAGGCTGGATTTTGGGAAAGGTTCTTCCCCAGAGGGTGCTGGCACTACCCAGGGTTTGGACAGCACTGCCAGGGATGCTCAGGGGGATTGTTGGGGTGTCTGTGCAGGGCCAGGGTGTGGATTGATGATCCTTGTGGGTCCCTTCCAGCTCAGGATATTCCATGATTCCATTTTCGTCTCTATCAAGTAGTCACCAAGTTCCCCTTGCTTTTGTTTTTTTTTTTTTTTCCCTGGTTTTTTTTTTTTAGTTGCAGCCATTCTTACCTATCTGAAAAGGTAAAAGTCTTTTCAGCCTGCACTATCATTTTCTTTTTTAATCTCTATTGTGACTTTCTTCTTGCCAGATAAATCTCTTCCTATATTATTTCAAAACGCTCTTTTCCCCCCACTTCATCTTATTCAATTTATCCTTTCATGTTGATTTTTCTTGTGCCAACTGCAGAAGCTGTCCCCTTTCATCTTTGATGCTTCTCAGGGAGATTCCTCATTAATATTCAGATTTGACTAAGGAAGGCTAATTCCTCGTTTGTGTCTGTAGTCAGGAGAGGCAGCCCAGGCTAGGAAGGGTTTTTGAAGGGTCTCATTTTGTGTACTTTGGACATCCTTGCTGGGACATGGATTTAGTTGTGGATTTTCTCTCCTGCCTGTCTCAAGTCAAAACTTTATCTCCAAATTTTCCCCGAGTTTCCCGTGGGATCATCTTTCCTGTGCTGGCACTGCTCTTCCCTTGAGGCAGGAGATGGGAGAAGACAGATCTCACCTCTCATCCTGCTTCTGGGCAGACCCAACAAAATGAGGCATTTACCAAACATTCCCTCTCCAGTGCCTTCTTTTTCTTCCTGGTTTCCACTACTGCTGTGGTTCTGTGTTTAGCTGAATTTCTATGGGGATTTGGCCCTTAGGAAATACTGTTTATTGCCTGAAAAAAAAGATGTTATCCACTGCACTGCAGAGATGATAATTTCCTTTCCCAGTTTTATTGGAGCAGGGAGCAGTTGTACTATAGGGATGCTTTCATTTTCTCTTTGTCTGCTTTTTATATTCCTTACGGCCTCTTGGTGGGGTTGCCTGTTGGAAAAGGGGCTGGCCCAGCTTTCCAGTGGCACATTTCTCTGAGGGATGTGTCAGGAAATGTGCATTTGATTGGAATGGAGTGGTGTTCCTGACACTCCTCACTCAGAACATCCCTCTTGACGTGCTCTGTGCTTCTCCCACGGCAGAGCTGTCTCAGGAGAAAACTGTGGTTTCATCTGTGGGATTTTCATCTCTCTTACACTAACTGTGTGTGTCAGCTCTGGAACCCAACCCACTGGGAAAATACAGGGAATGGGAAGTTTTCCTTGTTAAGTATATAATTTATTTTTCCTTGTAAAAGGCCTGCAGCCAAAATACCTTCTCTGTTTGGTTTTAGGATTTGTTTTGCGGGGTGGGGAGGGTTAGGATGAGTAGTCAGGCTTGGAGCTACATTATATTTAAGGGCAAAACAAATGATTTGGTGGTGTTAGATGTAAAACATTGTGCATGAGATTGGGTTTGGGAATGTACTTGGATCCATTATCCATCATTCCTTTTGTAGGGAGCCGTGGGGTTACCCTTCAGGAGATAACATCTCTGCACCCACCTGCAAGCTGTGAAGAATGTCTGTAGATGTGAGAGAGGGGGAATATTAACAGCAGCAAAAAACCTTTTGCTT
Source organism: Taeniopygia guttata (assembly GCF_048771995.1). Taxonomy (NCBI): domain Eukaryota; kingdom Metazoa; phylum Chordata; class Aves; order Passeriformes; family Estrildidae; genus Taeniopygia; species Taeniopygia guttata. The sequence continues at coordinate 2,766,439 of NC_133032.1, read as the reverse complement.
GGAACAATTAGAGAATTGAAGCCAAAACCCAAATACCTGGTGAGAGCTGAGTGCTGTCCAGTTCCCGAGCCCAGAAGCGTGTTTTGGGAAAGGCTGAGCTGGGGAGCTTGTGCAGCTCTTTGCATCCCTGGTCCTCCTTTTGTTTCCATGGCAGCACAAAGGATAATGCTGCTGCTGCAGCTGCCAGATGCTGCTGGAAGAGAGATTACAGCTTTGACCTAAATATCTCTTTAATCCAGTTCTCGGTTACAGGGAGAGGTTTTTCAGATGTCAGAGATGCAGGAGGCTCTGATGAGCACAGGCTCGGATTCCTGATGCTTGAACTGCTCTAAGCTCAGCCTCGTTTTCCTGCTTATAATTAGGAATTGGGCATGGCCAGAGATAAATCTGTGCAATATCAAACATTTCTGTTGGAGCTGGAAGAGCTCGTGGGGTTTTATCCGTCCTGACAACGCTGGCAGGGGATGGGAAGAGTCTAAAACTGACAGCTCGTGAAATCCCTCTGGTTTTAGGGCTGTAAATGAATTGCTCTGTGGCAGTGTGGTGACTGGCTCTGTGTGTGTATTGGTGCTGTTAGTGAAGTGTAAATACAGCACTGTGCTGGGTGGGATGGGATTCCCAGAGCCTGGCTGGAGTTCCCAGCCGGAGGAGGAGGGCAGGGAGCTGCAATGCTGCTTTTTGCCTTAACTGCCTGAGAATTATAAATTACACATCTGCAGATCAGCAAGGAAAAAAGGGACTGTTTGCAGCTGGGGGGCTGCAACAGTAATTCCTAACTGGCATACAGTGGGAAGCCATAAAATCCATGATTCTATCACACTAAGTAGGGAGGAAATAAAATCTTAAATCATCCCAGTACTGCTGCTGTGGTTTTCTAAAGGTCTTATTTGTTATTGCTTGGTGTAATGGAACAGAGTGAATAAGCAGAGAGGACACGTATAAAAAACTGATTTTAAAAACCCAAACACAAAAGGTATAAAAATTCATAGAATTCCAGGGTGATTTGTGTTGGCAGGGACCTTAAAGCCCGACCAGTTCCACCTCCTGCCATGGGCAGGGACACCTCCCATGAGACCAGGTTGCTCAGAGCCCCATAAAATATAGAAAAAGAACATTTTTAAACATGACACGATCTTCCAAATAATATTTTATGCGAAGCGTAGAAATCAACATATCAGGATGATTTTCTGCTATTTTCTGTTGGAACTGACTCAATGCTTTGACTTAAAAGTGCTGGGGGCTGTGTTGGAGAGGATGTGCTGTGAGTTCCTCCCCCTCCCCCCCTCAAATGCTTGTTTTAGGAGGATCACAAGTCTCAACCCAAAAGCTGCACATTTCCCTCTTTGCTAAGAAAATCAGCACACGAGCTTTGGGAAATATGTCCTGAAAGTGCTGCTTTGATACAGCTCCAAGAAAGAGATGTGTGCCCTAATCTGCATCCTTGTGGGCAAGTGAGAGCTTGTAGGAAGGTTTTCTGTACCGGTTCACTCTCAGGTTTTTATTTCAAAGCAGAAGGAACTCTAAATATTACTTGTAATGCAGAAATTATTGAAAGGGGAAAGCAGCATGTGACGTGGCTGTTGGTGCTTTTAACTTCATTCTCGTGTTTTTGAGGGCTCTTGTTCTTAGCAAAAAGGCTCCTTAGCTTAGAGTTTTCAGAGAAACCCCTTGGCTTTTCTATATTTTATTTATTTACAGCTCTTCCTCTTTTAGAAGGACAGCAAAGTAACGTTGGGATTGCCTGAGGGAAGCTCTTGCTAAGAAGCTTTCCAAGAATCATGAAAGATTCAAGTCCTTTCATGTCATCCTGCAGAGATATCTGCCCACCTTTCCCTCACCACTCTTTTTGGTCAGTTTGCCATTGGGTTCCATCGGGATCAGAGGAAGACAAAGCTCTGAGCTTCTCAGCTTTTTGCTAGTCAAGAGTGAAAGATTTGGGTGAAAAAAGAGCAAAACAAGGTTAGTGGATCAAGGGCTGGTGATGGGCAGGCTGCTGTGCTGGCACTGCCCAGGGCTGTGATAATACTGGGGCTGCCCAGGCTCTCCTAAAATAATAAACAGACAAACTGCACTGGCTGCTGGGGATTTTATCATCAGGGATGGACCCACAGGGTGCAGAGGGTGCTGTAAATCTGATCTGCACCAGTTAGAACCTTCTTCTCAGAAGTCCCTTTAATGGCAGTAAATGGAATTAATTTAGGAGAGGGTCTCCAGTGTCAAGACTCAAGGAGACTGCTGAACTCTGAGCAGCCAGGCCCTTGCTGGGGTTATTGCTGTAATGGCTGGGAAACATTTCTGGTTGTCGTGACTTCCCTCCCCTCTGCTGAGCCATGGATGCTGGGATTGGCCTTGGCCCTGTGTTCTCTCATTAACATTATTTTGCTGATATTTATTTAGATTTTAGTGATCAATCCTGGAATTGAAAAAGTAGATTTTTCTGTTGGAGAATTCTAAGTAGGATTTTTAAATATGGAATATCGGAGCAGTCAGACCTTGGAATCAGCTGCTCTCCTGTACTATGGAGTGCATGGACCTGGGCAAGAGCTGGCCACCAAATCCCTGGATTTCGCCTCAACACATGTTGCCCCATCCCTGGAAATGTCCAGGGCCAGGTTGGACAGGGCTTGGAGCAACCTGGGTTAGTGGAAGGTGTCCCTTCCCATGGTGGCATGGATGGGCTTTAAGGTTGCTTCCATCCCAAACCATTCTGGGATTCATGTGGTGGAACCAACGTCTACATCTCAAGTTTAATACTGAAATTAAGAAGGTTCCCCTGGGTGGGGCTGAGTTACTAAACTGAGGTTTTAAAAGAGCCGAGGATCCTCTTGGGAGTTCATGCTTTAGTGTACTGATAGAAATAACACCAGAAGAATTGAGAAAAAAATAGGAGACTTCTGTTGTGGCAAAGTAAACTTTGTGAAGGAAATGCAGCTTAAACAATCTTAGTGCACATTTTAAAAAGACATGAGTGACACCATGAATATTTGAAGCTTTTGATCAGTGATGCAGAAATGAAAGGAGCAGCACATACAACTGTGATTAATTATTGACAAAAGTCATTTCTTGCATGTGTGGAGCCTGTAGTGGGACATGAAGGTTGAGTTCACTGGAATTCCAGAGCTGGGCAGTAATGCAAACAAGACTCCAGTTGATCAACTTCATACGTGTGGTTCTATTTATTATGCAAATCTCTTCCAATGTGTTTAAATCAACATGTGGTGGTGGGGGGTTGCAGCTTGAGGATTTTTATGGGCTGCAGAATTTGGGCTCTGCATGCTCTAGTTTGATGGATCCAGTGGTTCATGCTGTAGCTGTACGTCAGTTTTCTTTCTTTAGGAAAATAATCCCCAAACCTGCTTGTCATGTTCTGTCTGTGAGTATTTGACCTTTTCACCTTAACTTCACTGGATCTTGAATAAATCAGTTTTTCCTGAGATATTCCTAGAAGCTGGATTAGGTGGAGGGTGCTTCCATGTCCATCCCAGTGATGGCACACAAACCTCACACTGCAGAAGAGACCAAATGCTGTTTCATGCCATGTTCTGTGTTTAGCTGTGGTAATTCCTTCTAAACATGCCAGTGTAATTTGAATCTCATGGATCTCCCAATAGAAATGAGTTGGGTTTTGGAAGGGCATTGGAAGACCTTATGTAAATTAATTGCAAATTAATAGATGTGAGAGATCTTAGTTTAAATTAGCTGGGTTGAGGTCAAAGTGTTTGGGTTTTTGGTGGTGATTTTGTTTGTTTGGTTTTTTGGTTGTTTGTTTGTTTGTTCAGCAGATGTATTTTGGCAATAAAATGGAATTTCAACTGTTTTTAAGTATTTTGGACACTCAAAATCTGTGGGGGCAGGAACCAAGGGCTTTATCAAAAAAAGGGGAAGGTAGCTTTCTCAAGACGTCTGGCACATTGTCAAATGAATTTTATTTTATTTCTTATATTGCTAATCAGGACGAGAAGGCATCTATTGCCCCATATTGAGGGTCCTTGAGACCTGATAGTTTTGGAAGGTCCTGGTGTGGGGTTTTGGTGCATTTGATGAAGGAAGGACCAAGTAGGAGCAATAATCCATGTCCTCAGGCTGGGTCATCCTTCCTTTCTGCAGCTGCACACCTTCTGCTTTGTCTTTTGGCCTCTGTGCTTTCTGGAATTTTAGCTTTCATTGCCTCCCTGATTCGTCCTTTTGGAAAGTACATGTCTTCCAAAATAATATTTTTTATTATAGAGAAAAGCAACGGATTTGTGATGTTCTTGTTACCCTTGTGCAGCTCCCCTCTGGCTTAGCAGGTTTTTTTGCCATTCTCCAAGTCAGCAGTAATGATTTGCTCGCTCATCTTTTTTTTAATCTTCCATGGTGATAAAATCCAGTGGTTCTCTTTTATGGAAGCTTGTTGACATTTATTAGGGAGTTCTCCCAGTTTGTTTCACACATCTAAACCTCCACGAGTCAGGGATAAGAGACCAATGGTTTTCCTTGACTCCTGAGAGTCTGGAGATGAGCTGAAACCTCCTCATCCCCTTCAGCCGTAGCTGCTTCTTCCCAAATCCACAGCAGCTCCAAGCAAACCATGAGAGTTGATGGTTTCCTGTTAGGGCAGTGACATTTTTCCCAGTACCCAATCTAAAGCTCCCCATTCCATTGCTCCCTGTCTGGGAAAATGTTCCTTCCCACAGAAAGGTAGGAAAACACCCCAGACCAAGCTGTGGTCCCTTTGGAATGCCTCAGTTGTGGGCAGGTCTTGCATGCAGGGTTCCCCAATGGAAACTGCTGCTTGTTTTATCTCCTTCTCAAGTTCTTGTAACCTGGGTGTGGCACAGAAAGGTTTTCCTGGGGGTTTGGATCCAGTGGGACTTCAGGTCATGGAACAGGAGCTGCATGGCCACAGTGTCTTCTCTTGCACCTGGAATGCCAAAGGTTAACCCAATTTCACTCTGGGCCTTTGGTTTTCCTTCCACTGCCAGTGAGTGTGTGGGAGGCAGCTTGTACCTGTACCAAAATACTGATTCTTTTCCATGTGTTTTCATATAGATACACACAGGATTTATTCATGGCTAAAATACAAAGGGATGGGCTAGATAAAACTGGAGAAGATTTCCCAGTTCCTGGCTAATAGGTTTTTTTTGGGATATTGAGGCAAAAGCAATATATTTCATAGAGATAGACTGAAAACCACAAGTTTGCTTTGTGATTGTTTTTAGGTGGGTGCTGGAAGAGCTTGGATGATTTGTGAAGTCAGTGAGGGTTGCATCTGGAGTAGGAAACTGCCTCCAATTTCTTTACTCTCCAGATGAAAGAATCAAATGAAACAGCCTTCTCCTCCTGCTGATGGGTGGCTTGGAGGGGAAGCAGAGGCTGGCAGGGACCATGAGAGGCTTCTTTGAAGGTGTAACCTTGCAGCTCTTATCTTCTGTGGCATCAGGGACTGGTTGGAACACCAGGACTCTCAGTGCTGCTCCATTTCCATGAGCTGGAGCTGATCTGCTCAGCAGGACCATTCTGTGTAGCACAGGCATTCAGCTGGTTTGGCTGGTTCCAGAGGGGTTAAATCAGCATCCACGCTGAATTTGTAACAGCAACATCACTGTTTGCTTACAGCTGACCAGACCTTTATGGCAGGAGCAAAATGATAACTGTTTTTAAATACAGAAAAATAGAACCTTATTTCTGTTCTATGGTGTGGAATTGTCAGTGAGGTGGGAGCCAGGTGCAGCACAAAGAGCTTAATTTCTGTGATAAACTTGCCTTTCTTCAAGAAATCACCCCCTGCCCCAAGTAGTTTTAAATTAATTTTGTAGGAGACGGCTCTGTGGTTTATTTCTGCCTAGATTATGTTACTGGAAAAATTGTGTGTTTGAGGAATAAAGAGAGATTTTCCCCTGCCTGAGCAAGGATATTCCCACTGACTCTGGTTGCTGCAGTTGCTGACATGAAGTGTGATGTGCAGTAGAAAATAACATGTTTCAGAGCCAGCAAATTTCCTTATTTACCTGGGTGGAGAAGTTACTGCAGATGGTGGCTGGCAGCTGCAGTCAGTGGGTGACATGTAATGTGACAAACCCAAGGCTTTTCCTGGGGGGAAGGAATGTGCTGTTGTGATGGGAAAAGGCTTAACCAGGTACACACTGGGAGAGCCTTTGCTCTAACTGGAGTTGGTTTTGAGCTTTGTGATGATGTGGGAGCACCTGCTGCTGGGAGCAGATCCATGTAGAATGGGAATTTCTGGGATTTTTTTATGCCATTTCCCCAAGCCCCTGGTTTTTGTCACGTTGGACTGTCAGCCTCCCAAGAATCAGACCTTTGGTCTCGCGTTCCCAAAGCCGTGGCATGAAATTGTGTGCAGCAGAGCATTAAATGTCATTATCCTGATGTTGGGAATGTTCTCCTCTTCCACAGATGCCTTTGTAAATAGCCAGGAATGGACACTGAGCCGATCTGTACCCGAGCTGAAAGTGGTGAGTTCATGTTTGCTCCTGTCTTGGAACATCCTGGAGCTGTCACACATGAATGGGGATCTTCCATGCTTCATTCCAGCTGCTGGTGGGGTAAAATGTAGGGAGCAGGTTTAATGAATAGAGAATTTTTCTTTACATATCTGTTGCAGACTCACAGAAGGGTTTGGACTGGGAGGGACTGCAAAGCTCATCTCATTCCACCCCCTGCCATGGACAGGGGCATTTTCCACTATCCCAGGTTGCTCCAAGCTCCCTCCAACCTGACCCTGAACACTTCCAGGGCTGAGGCTATCTTTATGAAGATGATGTATATTCAATATTCATTTTAATCATACTTCAAAGATCTCTCAGTATTTTATTGCTGTTTGAATTTGTTCTGTTCCATGAACCAGCTTCCAAGGGGGAACTTCTCAGCAGGGAAGTCTCATGAGGGCAGTGGAAGTTAGCAGCTGACATGTAAAGCTCATTTTATCTCTCCATAATAAGTTTCCATGATTTCAAGGTCCAAATGTCTATTCTCCCTCTCTTTAAAGAATTTAAACCTTTTCCAACATCTGAGTTGACGATAGTGTTTTGTGGAGGTGAGAGAATCTGCAAGGCCACACTTAACAGGATAAATGCACCTAGAGAGACATTTTAATGGGAGCAGCATCCTCACAACTACAGTTCTGTGGCTGTTTTGATTTTAGCAGTGCTCAAGGCGAGTACAAGGAAAATCTAGCAGTCAGTGGATGCAATTCCCTAATACAGAAAGGGTCACCAGGTTTTGTTAAACAGGTGGTGTAACATTTGGAAGACCCCAAATACCTCACACAATGAAAAACCAGGAATTCAGGACTGGAAGGTGTTGGTTGGGTAGGAGCCCAGCACTGTTAGCTGGCTTCTCTTGGGTTTCCTTGCACATCCTTCCCCTTCTCTGAGTCTTGCTGATTCACAGCACCCCCAAAGAAAATTGGGAATTGCAGGTGAGAGCAGAGCTGCAGGCACTCCATGCTGTGATTTAGAGCACAAACAATCACCAAGCACCAGGTGATGGTCTCAGGGTACATTTTTCTCTTGTGCTAGCCTGGCTGCATCATGTGAGGGCTTACTTTGGGTGTCCTGCTCCTGAGCTGTCTGAAGCAGGGGTGGGAAAACAGCTTTCAGCTGCGTGGCTGCTGCAGAGAGTTGATTTGCAGTGGTCAGCATGCCACGAGAGCTGTCCAAGGGGAAAAGCAGAACTTCTGCTCTTACAAAAATAATAATCTGATTATAACACTGCAAATGATGGAAGGCAGCAGCACCAGCTGTGCCTGTGAACTTCTGCTCCAAGAGGAAGGGTAAATTAGGAAGCCCAGCTGAAATCTGCTCTGCCTTTCCTACACATCTGCCCTTGGGGAGGGGTCAGGGTTGTGAGTCACCTCTGTCATTCCCTTACTTCAGCCTCACCCTTGGTGCTCCTGGGGCTGAGGAGCATAAGGACCATGTTAATGGGACAGGTTGTCCTCCTGTACAGGCTGGGAGGTCTTTAAATGATTGTTATTGTTCTTTATTTTTGATTTATTTGTAGAGTGGCTGTTGTTTTACCCTTTGGGCTCTGCAGAATTTTAAAGGGAACAGAAACTGTCTCTGGGAGAGCAGAGAAAGCCCCCAGGGCTGCAATAAAGGAAGGAGGTATTTTTCAGTGTGCCTCTGTGGAAAGAGCTCCATCATTTCTTTAGCAACACGAGGCTTGGTTTCTTTCCAGTGCTTAGAAGGATATTCAAGGCCACCTTGGAGGGGTTTGCAGCAGCCTGGGATGGTGGGAGGTGTCCCTGCCCATGGCAGGGGGAGGAATAGGATGAGCTCTGAGGTCCATTCCAACCCAAACCAGTCTGGGATTCTATAACTGGTTCCTGCTGATCCAGTACTTGGGTTTTACTTATGGATTTTGATGCTTTTATTGTGGTCAAGAGCATGGTGAGACCACTACCTTTGGTGTTCCTGGATCCTGTTTATTCAAATATTTAGTGAGGGTGTGTTAGGCAGAATAAACATGAGAGATTTCTGGATAAAATCACTGAATTTCTTGCACAAAAATATGCAAAGTGCAGTCAGGCTCCTCTTCTGGACAGCTTTAAAATGCCAAGTGCCATCAATACAGTTTATGATTTTTCCCAACAGGCTTTAGGAGGCGTGGGCAAAGTGGCTTTGGTTTGGTTTACAGCATGTCTGGCACATGGAAATAAATGATTCAGTGTTGCACAAGTCATAACTGAAAAGAGCAGTGAGTTGTAGCTGAATTTTCTCTTCTCTGAACTGGGTTAGGGTGGTATTTTTGTTCCCTAACATGCTTGTCATAACTTGGTGCATTTCAGACATATCCATAAATAAATGGAGATAGCTGGGATTGTTTGTGTATAAAGCAGGGGAGAGAGGAATATGACTGCTGTGAAAACAGGCTGGCATTTTTGTCATGCTGTGGGGGATCAGCCTTAAAGCAAATATTAATGCTGACAAAGAGAGAAACTGTATCAGAATTCAGTTTTTGGTTTTTTTTTTCCCGGTGTAGAATTTATTGCTCCTACTTTGTAGGAATGTGTCAGAGAACCTGAAGTGCTGTCAAATGGTGTAACCTGGTATTCCTGAATCTTTTGAAGTCTTTCAAATATTGGGGGTTTCTGGATAGAATAAGACATCCCAGCTATGGAATGTTGCCTCTGACTGGACCCCTAGGTTGATGCTTTTCTGTTGTTCCTGGCAGTTACAGCTTTGGCACAAGTGTAATAGAAAATAACATTAATTGCCATCCACACAAGGCTAATCACTTGTAAGTGAAGGTTTCACTGGAAAACTGTTGTCTTGGTCAAATGTGTAGGCCATTAAAAATACAGTTTCACACATTAAAATAACTAATTTTCAGTGGTGCATGAGGGGGATTTTCTACATTGTTGTGGGCTAAAAAAAAAAAGGAAGTTCTCCTTGGGAAGCTCTGAGTGGAAGAGTGGGAGATGGTGTCAGTTTGGTGATGAGAAGAGTGCCAAGGCCAAGATGTTTGCTCACAGGGGTCCCTCAGGTCTCAGTGAGTTTGTGGTGTGAGTGGGAGTAGACAAATTTACTGCAGTTCATGGGCATATAATGGAGGGAAAAGTCATTAATTGGAGAGGTTGCTTCATGTTCTGGGGGTAAGGGACACGTGTTAGAGATGTCATTTTCTTCCCATGACTCATCCCAGAATCCCTCCCTCCCCTGCTGCCCATGCTGTGGGATCAGCCCAAGGCAGGGGGGAATTTGGGGTGCCAGCACACATGGCTGGGTCCTATCAAGCCGTTTTTGATAAGGAGGGTGGTGTCCTGCCAGTTGGGATTAAGAGGATGGGGCAGGGAACGTGCAGCTCCTTGCTGCTGCCTCGGCCTGTTTGGCAATCCCGGGCAGATCAGCAGAGTTCATCTTCTCTCCAGGGACCTTCTGTTCTGAACCTCCAGTGAGGGTCAAGTAAACAGGAGAGAACAGAGCAGGCTGGGCTTGTTTCGGAGGGGGAAAGAAGTTTCCATCACCGCCCTCCCCCAAGAAGGGAGCACAGTGTCCTCAGCTCTGTGCATCCCTTTAAAGCCACAAACCCCAAGTCTCCTCAAGTCCTTTGTTATTTGAGCACCTCCAGGAAGAAAACTCTGTGGGGTTGTGCTGGAATATTTCCCTGGGAGGGTGGGGAGGCCCTGGCACAGGTTGCCCCATCCCTGGCAGTGTCCAAGGCCAGGTTGGGCAGGGCTTGGAGCACCCTGGATAGTGGAAGGTGGTGGAACAAGATGATCTCTAAGGTCCTTCCCACCCCAAACCACTCTGCATTTATTTTATCTCTTGGCATATTTTGCACCATGTCTGCTGCTTGGGGATGTTACTTCTGTGTGAAGATTTTGCTCAAAGACGCTGCTTTTTACAGGGATGAATTGCAGTTGAATCTTTTGTTGCTTCTTTTATTTTCCATTGCAGGGGATCGTGGGTAACCTGGCGAGTGGGAAGTCGGCGCTGGTGCATCGCTACCTGACCGGCACCTATGTGCAGGAGGAGTCACCTGAAGGTAGGTGCAGCCACAGCTCCCACTCTTCCTTTTCCCCCACAAACTACATCCTTACTCATTTTTGATCATGCAGAAATGGATTGGAAAAAAAAATCCCATGTGCTACTTCAAAATGCATGGAGATTTTTGCTTTAACATTCTCCAGATCGAGCTAAGTTTGTACAGTATAATTGTAGATTTTCCATAACTGCTTAGCATCCTTTAAATACTTTGGCCCCCAGTGTGTGTCCATATGGAAATTAGTCCTGATGGAGAGGAGTTGACTGCTCTCAGTAGTGCTGCTGCTTTCACTTGGGTTGTTGAAAGCCACAATTACTGTCTGTAGTGGTGGGTTTCTGTACAATCAGGATACTGGAAGAATAAAATCTTCACCTAAAAAGGTGTAACTTGCTTACTGTTTAATATAGTAAATATTTGGTCTTTTTTTAAATGTTCTTATGGCATAGAAAATTAATTTGTATGCTGTAGTGTTTAACATTAATCCGAGTTTATAGCTTGAAATCAAAAATATCACAGTACCTTATCAAGGTTTATCTTGCAGTAAATACTTTTTTGATTATTTTTCTTTATCTGTTCTCCTTATGAACTTTTAAATCCAACTCTGAGACACTGAATTTCTGGTTCCTTCTTTTCCTTACTGGCTGTTCCCTTCTTTGCAGATATGGATGCAGGTAACTATACATTGTCTTCATGGCAGCTCTCGTTTTGAAGGGCCAGATGGTGGTTTCTGTACTAGAGCGTTTTTCTCCTTGTGTTGTGTATCATTTTGAGTTGTTTCCTTTTGATTTCAAGTCTTTAGTACATCTCACTGTTTTTGTCTCTTGCTGTAGTTGTCTCTCCAGCAGTAGTTTGTAGTTCCATGCATCTCTGATAACATTTGTTTCTAATTAACTCTTGCCACAGGAAGCTGGTTTAGCTTGATAGTTGACATTTTAACAGCCTGGAATTGTAGTTAAAATGGGAGGAGAGGGGAAGGGAGGGATGGACAAGGCTTTTGCTGTGGAATTGCACTAACACTGAGGTCCTGCAGTTTGTAAGTTTGCCCTAAATGCTTCTGCTGGTTTGTAGCTAGAGCTGTCAATAATAATTGATGATAGCAATTGAGCCTGTGCACAGAAGTGTGTGTGTATCGTGCTTCTGGATGCTGATAGTGAGAAATGCTGACAGAGGGTGTAGTGGCACTAAGTACAGCAAATCTTCAGCAAAAATCACTGTCTTGACAGAGCTCTCCCTTCACTTCATGAACAGAGAATATTTGTTCTGGGCTTTTTTTTCCCCTTGGAAGATTCAAATCTACTGACTGTTGACAGGGCTAACCCCGCTCTCCTCCTGAAGGATGAATATTTTAGGTGATATTCCTTGGGAGTGTTGCCATCTGTCCTCTTTGTCTTGAAGGATTTTTATTTACAGTGCTGGAGTGACGTTGTGACTGTTTTCCCTGAAAGGATTAGATGACAAAAGCAGTGTCAAATCATTTCTCTGCACATAAGTGTAGCTGACAAGCCTCACTAATGACACTGTTGCATTTCATTAACGGGAGGAAAACTGGAATAATTAAGAGCTCGGATTCGCCGTGTGAGGGATCAGGTCAAGGTTTCCAATCAAGTCAGCATTAAAGGAAATTCAACCCATATAAATTACCCTCAGTAAACATCTGCAGTGGTGATGTGGTAGTGTTTTACTTCTCTGTCAGAGAATCACAGAACCACAGAGCGGCTTAGGTTACAAGGGCCTTTAAGGCTCACCCTGTTCCACCTCCTGCCACAGGCAGGGACACTTTCCACTGTCCCAGGTTGCTCCAAGCCCCCTCCAGCCGGGTCTTGAGCGCTTTTAGGTCCTTCAAACAAATCCCTAGAGAAGTGTAATCCTTCCTGTTGGAGACCCTTGTGGATCCTCTCCTCTCTCCTTTTCTGAGGGGACTATAAATGTGTCAGATTGTTAAATTGGATAAAGAAGAGGATGTATGTCGGATGTGAAGGTGTCAGATGCTTGATCAGTTAAGGAAAACCCGAGTTTACTGGCTTGGAATGGCTTCCTAACAGCTAAATTTAACAGGCATCATAAAATCAGTGCCTAATGGGTGAAGTGATGGATATTTGCTTCACGTGAAAGTGGTGATTAGGGCCAGGGACTGCTATTTCTGCTCGTCTCTGCCTTTTAAATTGCTGCAATTACCTGGAAACCTGCCCTGCATCAGACAAGTGCCACATATCCTGTGGGCCTTGAGGGCTTCAGCATTCCACTAAATGAATTTTAGCTATGTAAAGATGGTTTCAAGTTTCCTTCAGCTCTCCAAGTGAGAAATTTCTCTTGCTGCCCATCACCACCTCCCCACCAGAAGGAGGAACCCCACACTTTGCAGTGGAGTTTTCTCTCGCTGCCTGCCCCAGTTTTTATTTCTGCTCAGAACTTCTCAGTCCCTCATGTGTTTGCAACTTGCAAACCTTTGTTTTCTCAAAGAATAAGTTTTTATTAGGAAGAAAGACGGCCTTGAGACTCTTCCTTTGCATATTTAACATACACGCAGCTGTGCTGCTGAGCGACACATTTTAAATCAGGTGTAAGAAAAGCAGCAATGTGTTACCTTGTTGTAAGTGGGGAATTTCAGTACTTTGGGACTTTCAGTTTTTTTCTGTGAGGATACAAGAAGGAAATTGTTATAGATACATGTTTTAATATTGACTTTTTGCAACTATTAAGATGGATTTTATATGTGCGATGTTAAAGTAACTTTGTTATAAAGATATAGTTTTTATTTCTGTTGTTAATTAAGCCTAGACATAGTAGTGAAATAACTGATATAAGTATGCTTGCGTTAAAATACCTACTTAGAGAAGATAATATCTAATAAACATATGAAGACACCTACTACAGATATGCCAGCTATCAACACTCACTGTCTGTAGACCAAAGGCCAAAAACTGGAGGTGAGAAGAACCGACCAAAACCGTAACCAAAGAATACACACACTCTAAAAAAATAGACCCAAAAAGAAGATATACTAAACAGTTCTTAGAACATGTAAACTAATTTGAAGAAAAGTTTACTATGCATAAGAGGCTATGAATACACAAAAAGCTGATATAAAAGGAAAAGCATTTAAAGAGTATCCCCAAAGATAACAATGTAGTCTGCAATCCTTATCTCCTATTAGCCTGTATTAAACTTTTTAAATTTCATAAGAGTAAATGTGCTTTTTACAGAAATTATGGGAGATAAGGAATTCTAGGGATTTGTGGTCTTCTAAGGACCTTCTAAGCAATTGGAAGGAAAACTACTACTGCTGGGTGCTTTACCTGCTGAAACAACAACTAAGGTGTGGGAAATGTTGTGGCTTTATTTCCCCCCATCTAGAATTTAATTCTGCCTGTAGGAGCCAATTGAAATGTGTGGTGTATGTGGAATTTGAGACTGAATTTTTTGCAGACCAAGGTGAACTGAAGTTTACAGGAGGAGTGAGTGGCAGGAGGCTTCTGTTACTTGTTTAGGTTTTGTTTCCAAAAAGCCACATAGGTGTGAAACATGACTTAAAAGCTTTTCCACATCTCTGGCATGTCTCTGAATATTTAAAGTCATGTTGTGATTATTTCAGTACTTTGTTTTCCAGTGAGTCTAATAAAACAAAACAAAAACAAAACAAACAAACAAAAAAACCCACCAAAAAAAAACCCAACAAAAATGAAAAGACAAACTGTGGTCCAGGGTGTTTCTGCTGGGATGACAAAAAGGAGGTTTTTTCCCTATATACTCTGGGATTCATGTGGACTAATTATTTTTAGTGTTTTAAAAAGCATAAAAGCCATCCACCATCCTGACTTCAGGCAGCAAGAAGCTGTTGCAGTCAGTGGAGGTTTCATCTCTCTTTGTGGTGGAACTTACAATAAAAATGAAATTTTCCCGCAGTAAAAGATACGGAATAAAGCCTTTAATGTGTTTTCCAGAAAGCTGTGAACATTTACTCTCTTTCCAAATTTGACCTAAAAATACTGCAGCCTTCACCACAGAACTTTTTTCAGCACCACAGTGAGCAGGGTAACACTTGAAAGGCAGGAATGGTCTTGTTTTAATATTAAATACCAAATGAAGTGTCACCCTCAGCCTTCCCTTTGAAGCATGTCATGAAAGTATCGTGAAAATAGGTTGCCAGCCTGTACTAAAAGCATGCATTGGTAATCTTCAAGCCTTTTCCAACCTAAAGGATTCTGATTCTGTGTAGGAATTACATCTTGAGGGATGAGTGTCCATGTTTTTCAGTTTATCTCAAGTAACTATTCCTGGCTGATGCTTCCCCAGGAAAGGGTAATTATGCAAGGAGGATTGAGGAAGAGTGCTTTAAAATTTCAGCTGCTTTTGTTCACATCCTCTTAAGAGATTTTCTCCTGGTCACAGACCCTTACACAATATCTGTGCAGAAAGTTCAGGCATAATCTATTAACTGGGATGACCTTCCAGGTGTCTTTATTCAGGTCTGATCCTGGGCTGGATCCAAGAGTGTGGACCTGCTTCACCTGGGAAAAAAAAGCAAAGGGATAAAAAAAGGGATAAAAACACTGCCCCATCCCTGGAAGTGTTCAAGGCCAGGCTTGGAGCACCCTGGGATGGTGGAAGGTGTCCCTGCCCATGGCAGGGGTATAATGGGATGGGCTTTAAAGGCCCTTCCAACCCAAACCACTCTGGGATCCTTCTTTGCTTGCTGGGATTGTGCTGAGAGATTTCACCTTGGGGGGGTTTCTGTTTTGGGTTGAATAGAACATGGGAGCTGGAGCAGAACTGGACAATTTGTCCCCTCTGCAGCACTGGGATTCTTGTCCCTTCTCCACATGATTCATGCAATTCTGCCTGCTGTGAACAATCAGGTTCCTGAGGCTGCCAATCTCTTCACAGAAGCCACTTGCTATTTTTATCTAGTTAATATTTTTCAAATACTTAGGAAGGCTGTATTTACTAAACACCCAAATTTGATCTTTGGTGAATAAAGGGAGGATGTGTCCCAGACTAATCTGTAAGCTCTGTTCTCGGTGAGCAGCTGGCTGAAATGTAAATGAAGAGCAGAGAAATGTGTCCTGTGAGGATGTACTTGGAGCTTTCCTCGGAATCATTCATGCTTACTTGTCGAGGATTTTTTGGAATTCCAGAAAATCACCATCAGACATGTCAAAATGTACACAGAGCTTACACAGGGAGACTTTGCAAGAATCCCAACATGAGTTTAAAAAAGCCACATTAACCTTAAATTCGCATTTTGTGGTTCCTGGAGGGCAAAAGAGACTTTCAGATGAAGCTGAATTTTTTTGTGTTGGTTTCAAATCCTTGGTGCAGTTTTCACGAGCCCCCTCAGCACTTTGGGGCATATGAAGGTTTTTTTTTTTGCCCTGTCAACCCACAGGCAGACTCTGTCTCGTGTTCAGAAGACAGTGATGACTTGGGACATGTGTTTCAAAATTACCTCTTTCCAGTTCTTTGTCTTTCTTTTTGCTGTAATAGTACTGAGTGATTATTTTTATTTGGCATTTCACGCTGACACCCAGATATAAAACAACACTTGTCTCTTTTTTGATCCTTTTAAAGCACTGCTACAGAGGGTTCTCCTGGGCTTTTGGAGCCTTTCAGGCTCAGCATAAAAGAGGTTGTTTATGCATTCTGCCCTCTCCCCTCTGGAGCCCTTCCCTCTCCTGGCCCTCCTGGGACTGCCTGTGTGGGTTAGAGAGCTCTTTGAAAAACTCTGTTCCAGCTGTCAGCTTGGGGACTGCTTAAAGTGTCACCCAAATAAGGAGCTCTGTTAATTAAAGGAAAAACTCAAGTATTTGCTCTTTAGGAGGTGCTGAGGAAGCAGATTGCCAGAAAAGCTTCCCTTTTCGGCTGTGTTCCCTGAGGGTCTTTAAGGTGTTCTCTTTAACACCTTGCACCTTGAATGCCCTGAGATTTTGGGGAAATAATGTCTGTAGCATTTGTGTCCTTCTCATAACAGGCTCCTCTGAAGAAAAATCTGTAAAGCAGATTTATAACTTCTGCCACAACTTTAGGCTCTTAACAGGAATAAATGTGACTTCTCCCAAGTAGTGAGTGATGCTACAAGAGGAAATGGCCTCAAGTTGTGCTCAGGGGAGGTTTAGGTTGGATATTCAGGAAAAGTTTTTCACCAAAAGGGTTGTCAAGCATTGGAACAGGCTGCTCAGGGCAGTGGTGGAATCACTGGAAGTGTTCAAAAACCCTGTGGATGTGGCACTGGGGGACAGGGTTCGTGGTGGCCCTGGTGGTGCTGGGTGGGGTCAGACCTGGTGATGTAAAAAGGCTTTTTCAGCCCAAACTCCTCTGGGATTCCATGGGTTTGAGTCTCCAGTGCTCCCTGCTTCTGTTGCTGTTGAAGCCAGTTTGGAGTGGCTCCTGCTGGACCTGCCTTTTGCTTCATTTCTCAAATACTCTTTCTGGATGTATTTCTAAATCATAGCCCACTGTTTCACTCTTCATCTCAAATCCAGGTTTTAATATTTTTCTTTGAAAATGTTCCTTGCTCAGCTTGTATTTGATTTCTTATTGCGAGCTTTTTTTTTTTCCCCTTCACTGAATCTTTTGTTGTTACGGAAAGTTGTATCAAAAAGAAATATTCACAGTATTTTGAAATCTCAACCTTGATTTGCTGCCACAGCAGGCTGTCACTAGGTGTTTTTACCCATTTTAGGAAGGGCAATTATGGTGTAATCACTGCTAAGTCCAGTTTTAACTTCAGGGTTGCTATTTGTGATATAAAACAGTAATGAAAGGACAGGTATTAGAGAAGCTGGCTAGGTATAAAAAGCAAGGGGGTTTTTGAAAAGGCAAGAGGAGTAAGAAAAGGCCTGAGATCTGTGCATCAGTGCTTATACTTTGGACTATTTTCGTGAGCTGTTAAGGGTTTGTTAGTGCACATTAGGATTTTGCAATTATGTTGGAAACTTGTGAGGTCAAGCAGAAATTTTGAGCAGTTGAATTTCGTGTTAGATTGAAAGCTGGGGTGGGTTTGTCTGGAAGATGAAATGCCTGAGAAGCCAACTTAGAAGGAGCTGCAGCAAAAAAATGGATGATATTTTAAATCATGGGGCTGACTTTGTAAGGAACTTTGTTTGGAAAGTGGTGTTTTGGACTGTAAATGTTTAAACCTGGAAAAGACTGGTAGTGGAAAAAGGTAGGAGTGTGCTAAAGTGGTATCACATCCTGCCTGAAGGAGCTGACTCGCTGGGTTTTTTTTTGTTTCCAACTGCTTTGATAAAAATAACCTTTTAAAATTAGACTTGTGTATATACAATTAGTGGGTGTGAGGTATAAACAACTCTCTGCACCTGCTGTCAGTAAAATAAACCAAAAGAAGGAAAAAAAAAAAAAAAAAAAAAAGATTAAAAAAGAGCTATTGGTAGAAATGGGAGCAGTGATTGAACTGTAGGTCCTTGTCAGCTTCTGGCTGCAGGAGGCTCCTGATATTGGGGAGGTTGGGTGGGTGTGAGGGCTCTGGGTGGGTTTCAGAGGAGGGGGTTCCCCCCAGGTTCCTTGGGGTTGTTTTTCCTCCCTTTTAATCTGTCAGAAATGCTTCTAAACTAGGAGAACATATAGCACGTTCAGCTTTTACTTGCTTGGTGCCACAGTTGTTGTGTCTTGACGTGCACTGGGTGTCTGATAAAGATGTGTTCCTGCTTCATGTTGGACTGAGGGGGGTCTGAACCCAAGGTTTATCCCTGGAATTGGGGTGTAGCACTTTGTATGTCTCCTCCCACTTGATATTCTTGCCTGTTTACCTTGGACCATAATAACTAATAACTGGAAAGATGGCAAAATCATTTCCCTTGCCCTAAAATGGCATCAGCATTTTTATTTTTTTAGTAAGAACTCCCACCTCTTCTCCCTTCCTAGTCTGTTCTCCTAAATAAACCAGGGTTCATATGTTTATTTTTCTGACTGGGTGTTTTGTAGGCAGATTTTGGTCCTTATCTGCCATGGGATCCCTATCCAGATCAGCACGGGCTGAGGCTGGCATGGTGACACGGGCTAGGACAAGGTGTCCCCTTCTCCGCACTCTACAGGAATTCCCAGCTGCTTTTCACTCTTGTGCCAGAGGTTTTTGCCATCCTGCCCCATCTTTCCACAGCTGGTTTGTCCCCACTTTTGTCCCCGTGATGCTGCTTTTATTTTTCCCCTCTATTTCTTGAACTCGTTACGGTCACGTTGAAGTACAATCCAATTTTCTACCATAATTGCAGTCCCTCCTGCTTCATTATCTAGAAACTAAATAGCCTGTTACTTCTATCTTCTAGGTTATTAATAATGTGGGTGCAGGAGAGTTGAAACTGCTGCAGAAACTTGGATTGGTTTTGTGCTGCTTCTTTCAGATGAGTCATTTGATGGGGACAGAGTGTGCTTTACCTCTCTGTCTGCGCTCACATTACAGTGATTTTTTTAAGACTGGCCCTCTCTAATTGGCTTAGCACAGTCTGCACTGGCTGTCAGGAGCTTTGCAGTGAAAGTAGAACATGCACTGCTCTGCTCCTGAGCCCTGTCTCTGGGTAATGAGGGAAACTTAATTGCTCAGAGGCCGGCTCTCGTTTGTTTCCATTTATCTTGGTGGTTGATCAATCACCTTCCTCTCCTTCTGCTTGAGATAAAACATTGCATCTGGCTCAGCCTGTTTATCATGGAATCCCAGCATAGTTTGGCTCTGGAGGGACCTTTAAGCTCATTCCATTCCACCCCTGCCATGGGCAGGGACACCCTCCACTGTCCCAGGCTGCTCCAAGCCCCATCCAGCCTGGCCTTGGACACTTCCAGGGATCCAGGGGCAGCCACAGCTGCTCTGGGCACCCTGTGCCAGGGCCTGCCCACCCTCACAGTTTCTTTCCACTATCCCACCCAACCCTGGAGATTCTGTGCAGCTTGAGGTAATTTTTATATATTTTTATGTGTAAGCTTTTTTCCTAAACACTTAAAAACCTAAAATTCCATTGATCTCCCTTCAAATCACTGCCAGGTTTTGGGAACCCATTACATCTGCCCTTCTGGAGAGGCACTGCAAATACATCAGTGAATGCATCTCAGAATTCAGTTGTTAAATGGCATTGAAGCTGCTACTAAAATTCCAGCAGTGAACCCTCTTTCCATGGAGTTGCAAAATCATATATTAGTGCTTCCTTGCCAATTTTTAGGTAAAGATCCAATTATAAGATGTAATATTGCATTTATATATGGTGCCTGTGGGGGTAACTTCCTTTAATTGGGTATGGCTTGATAGTTCCAGGAGACCTCTCCGTGTATTTCCTGAACTAAATCCTAAACCTATTGAGAGAAGCAGATGGTGGGGGTTGAAAAGCTCAGTCTAGGCTGCTTTTGTTGGCTTTTGGGGTTTGTTTTACCCAGGTAGTTGGTTGGGAAGGTGGTCCAGGGCTCCTTTTTCAGCCTCCGTCTCTTGTGGCAGTTATGGTTCCTTGGTTTTTGATCCTCGACCCAGCTCAGCTGCTCATGGTTTCTGAATTTTTGTTTAGCACAGTGGTTATATTCAGGAAATACCCACAATTGTGGAATATCCTGAGCTGGAAGGTTCACTGATCCAGCACAGACACCCCAACAGTCCCACCCTGTGCATCCCTGAGAGCTTTGTCCAAACACTCGTGGAGTTTTGGCAGGATGGAGGTCATGACCATTTCCTGGGGAGCCTGGTCAGTGCCCCAGCACGCTCTGGGGGAAGAACCTTTTCCTTGTTTTGATTTTTTTTTTTTCTTTCATGGAAATACTGCAAAAAACATTTAAAAATTAGTTTATTTAAATAAAAATTGCCAGTATCAAACCAGAAGACCGCTATTTGGCCATCTGTTTGAACAGAGAGAATTTTTGAACGTGTTTCCCTGAAGAGGAGCCAGGTTCTTGGCACTGAGGGGGAAAAAAGGGAGAGAATGTGCATGTGTGAGACAACTGGCTGCTGTTGTCAAATGCACATGTCACTGGGAATATAAAATACAGGCTTTCAGAGCTGCCTCAGTCCTCCCTTCTGTCTTGCCCTGCCACAGTAGACGTTCAGCTGCTGCCTGCGCTTGTCGTGCAGCCAGCCCCCCGAATTTATCCTTCTCATATGGCTAAATAACTTCATCCCCGTGGCAATTTGCTTGAATAAAGAGCCTGGTGAGCGCAGTGGAGCCTGGGGATACGGCAGGCTGCTCCGGTGAGCAATTACGCGCTGGAACGGCTCTCGGCGAGAGGAGGGGGTGGCCAGCCTGTCAGAGCCTGCATTAAAGCCTTCATCCCCAGAATTCCCCATGTAATTCCCAGCTTTTGTAAAAGAGGGCACCTCTGATTACAAATATGTGCAGTGTTTAAAATTAATTCCAATGTTTGCTGGTTAATTTCTGCGCCACCGCTGATTCCGTGCACTCACCTATGGAGTGTCGTGCATGACAATGAGATCAGGAAGCTGTGGCTGATCCCCCCTATTCCACTTTGTGCTGGGTCTTCAGCCAGGGTTGTAAATTGCTGATGCACAGAATTTATTTAGCTTTATCAAGCTTTATGTTGATCAAAGCCTGTATTTATGTGGGGCATTTTACAGGAGGAGTGTGGCCGGATGCACCTGGGAGAACGGGGATGGTTTGTGGGCTGCTTCACGAGTCTGGGCACAGGGAGCGGTATTTGTCACCTGTAAAAATTCTGTGCTCATCTGACAATGAGCCTGTGTGAATGGATACTGTTCTAGTCCTGGAAAACTGGGAATAACTGCCCTGAAGTGCCTGTGGTGCCCCATCCTTTGGCCGCCAGTCGTCCCCTCCCCGTGGCCTCCCCTGGCAGGTACATCTGGGAGCTGAGGGGCTCCCTCATTAAAAAGCTGCGTGTGTCATAATCCTGATGGGACCAGAGCAAAGCCAGCCACCTCCCCTGGGAGTGCTGCTGTGGGTTTTGAGCTTGTACTTTATATTATGAAGGTCATTTCTTTGTTCTCAGTGCTATTGGTTTAAACAGCAATTCCTGGCTCCGTCACAAATGCAGGTATTTAGGAAAATAGGGGGTATTTTGTAGCTCTGGGAGAGTGTTTGGCTTTCTCGTGGGTTGCTGTAGTGCAATATTTGAACTGGCTGACCTCTGTAATTCCTCTTTGCCTGTGATGCTTTACAAACTCCTAGATGTATTTTTTAAAAAATAACGAGCGTGGTGCTGTCCCAGCTGAACCACCCCAAAATCGCTGCCCTTGCCCATGCTGCTTATGGCTCTCATCAAGGCTTATCAAACCAAAGGCAGAAGCAGTTTATTGTTTGCCTTAATCCCACAACCACAGATACCTGCAGGGTACAGCATTGCTCTTTATTTTCTTCACTGTTTATGCTTTTGTTTGTGTAAATTCTTGTTATTGAGGTAGGTTTTCTTAATCTCTGTCCTGTGCAGCACCTAATTTTGTGGTGTGCTCATGATAAGGGCTCCTTAATGGTGTAGAAGCACAAGTTATTAGGGATGAATCCCACTGTGAGCTGAGATTTGCATAAAATAATTCTTACTCGAGGGATGAGCATGAGTTTGCTGTTTCATTTCTGAGCCTTCAGATTTGTTTTGAAATATTTAGTACAGCTTGGAAATGCAGGGCATTCTTAGAAACAGTTTGGTTGGAGGGGTGTTAAATTCCAACTATTTGTCATGAAATACTTAAATCCAAGCAAAAATCAAGGATTCTGAGGATGTGCCTATTCCAGCTAATGAGCACATCCTGCTTTTAAGGGTGAAGAAGGCACTTGAGCAGATCTGAGCTGACTGTGGCTGTTGGCTGCAGCAGGGTGACAGCCCTCGGTGAAGTGGGACAGCACGTCAGGATCTGAATTTAATACTGGAAATAACAATAATTGCACTGAGCTCCATGCCCGGTGTTTTTGGGGAAGGCAAGGAGCAGGTCCCCAAGGTGATCATTTAGTGTGGATTCAGATAGGAAAGGAGCTAACTTGCACTGTATTCATTAAATTTAATACCCATTTCCATGCTGCTCTCAACAGTCAAATCATGAAGAGTAAATTCTTAGGGCTCATGTTTGTAAGATGGGTATGTACACTCAAATATTTTTTTTTTATTTTTCAACTCTCTCCTTAAGCTTTTTAATCCACCCTGTCTGTACCTTCTTTGTGCCTCTGAGGACTCTGAAGGTACAGTGAGACTGGCAGGGCATCCTATTGACCATGGGAATAATGAGTTGGCTTCTAAATGCATTTGGTGTGTGGTCTTTTAGAATTAGCTGGGGCAACTTGCCGTGTTTAAAAAAAAAAAAAAAAGGAAATGGCAATTAGGCAGAACTTTGCCTCTCTGATCAGGCATATACTGTATTTCCATTGTTACTTACAGCTTTAGAAGCCCTCTCTGGAGGACTCTATATTAAGTAATTCATCTTAGTTAACACTTCATTGGCAAGTCTGTGCAATTAATCGACAGTATATAGAAATAATGGCCTGATTAATAGAAAGAGGACTGAGACTGTTTTCTTTACAAGTTTTACACTTGTTTGGGATTGTTCTTTTCAGGTTCAGTAATGATAGATATTTATCTGCCACTTGATCTGTGAAGGCAGGATTTAAATCCACTTTGTGAGTGAGATAATGAAAATCCATACATGGTTCTTCTGCTCCTTCTGTGCCATTAAACAACCAGAAATGTGATAGTCTTAATTGTTGCATGTTTAATACTGCTAATAGGATAAATTTATAAAGAAAAGATTTTAAAAAAAACAAACAAAAAAACCCCAGCACAAACCCACAAAACCTCCCGTTCTTACATCTTTTATGACGCACAAAATGTGTTTAAACACGCTTAAATGTTGCACAGAGCTGAGCTGTGGAGGAATCTTGGTTTGAAAGCTGCTGTTGTGGTTGGGCTGGGGGGGAATGGTGGGTCTAAGCCAGTGTGGGGTTCCCCCAAGGCAGCAGTTTTTGTGCAGATTGTTGTGTTTTGAGGATCAGCATTAGCCTGGGAGTGCTGACTTACTTGCTTAGGGAGCTTGTCTGGAGAGCAGGGCAGAGCTGTTGGCTCTCTGCCATTGGTTTTGGTAGAATGACACGTTTTCAAGCTGGGAAATAGAGTTCAAATCAGAACTAATTCCAGTTTTTAAAAATAGGAAGAAGAGAGAAGTTTGGGGGGTGTTAATGGCTGTGTTTTACCTCAGCATGGTAAGCTCAGCTGTGAGGGTGGATGATGCTAAGCTTGGGGCCCTGGGGGCTTTGGGGCTTAGGTGGGGAGATAAGAGTGGGTTTGCTCCAGGAGAGGAGCCTAAATGCCTCCCCAGTGCTTAGGCCAAGCTTGCTAATCCTGGCTTAGGCTCCATCACACCAGAAGCTCTAAATGGGATTTAGAGCTCTGCTCTAATTTTGAGAGAGGCAGCAGAATGCCCAAAATATGCTTTTAGCCCCAAAAGAAGCAATCCCAGCCCTGCCTTAGGGTGGTGGCTGAGTCCCTGTGAGCCAGGGGACAGGAGGTGACAGAGCAGCTGCTCCAGCTGCTGGAGTTGGAGCCTCCTTGTTATTAATTCCCTGGAAATCCAGGATCAGGGATAGGATGTGGCTGGAGGCTGTGGCTGCACTCTCTTCAGCCAGATGTCCAAAGCAGGTGTGGGATTCATCCTGAGCCAGCAGCACAGGGTTCTCTGCTAGTTTAACACATCTCTCCAGAGGTAGCACCATTGTAACTTTTTGTCTAACATGTGTGTGGTACCTTCCCCTAACTGTGGTGTGTGAGTGTAGAGCTCTCATCCCATAACATCCCATGTGTGCTCTGAGAACTGGGCTTCCCTTGAGGAAATGCTGGATGACACAAGAAACTGGTTTTGGTGACAAGACACAATGCTGTTTGTGTGCACTTTGCCTTTCTTAGAGACACTTCTCTCACAATTATTAATAACAAAGGTGACACATACAGGGCTTTAACTGTATGTATCAACCCCAAGGACACCAAATGTGGGTTGTAATGCAATTCCTGCCTTTTCCCCACATCATCCTTATTCTTTATAAATAGATATATATATATATGTGTGTGTGTATATATATATATAAGGCAAGTACATGCCTTAACTTAAAGTAATTCCCATGTATGTGCATATAAACTTCAGTAACATTCCAGTTGTTGGTTAATTTGAAAAGACCTTTTTTTTTCCACAAGCGAAGCCTTTTTCTGTTGTGTGTTTTGTACTTTTGCTCTCTGTAACGTGCTGCTTTTATGTGGCAGGTGGGAGATTCAAGAAGGAGATAGTGGTTGATGGACAGAGCTACCTGCTGCTGATCAGAGATGAAGGAGGCCCTCCAGAGGCACAGGTGAGCCCAAAGCCTTGCTTTCCTTGTTTTTCAAAACTTCCTTTGAAAGAACTGGCTCTGCTTTGTTCTGTCCTGGCTCCTTCTCACCTTTCTGCCAGCAGAATTCCAGCATCACCCTCAGGTGAAAAAGATTTTGTCCAGCAAATGGTTGGGATTTCAGGTATGATGGATGGATGAGTGTGTGTAGCAGATATTTGGGATTCTGACTGACACTCTGCAAGTCAGGATATACAGCTCATTTATACTGAATTCTCAAGCAATGTGCTGCCCCTGGTGACACATCAGGATTTCGTAGAATCACAGAATGGTTTTGGTGGTAAGGGACCTTAAAGCTCATCTCACTGCCACCCCCTGCCATGGGCAGGGACACTTTCCTCTATCCCAGGGTGTTCCAAGTCCCCATGTCCAACCGGGCCTTGGACACTTCCAGGGATCTGGGCATCCTGTGCCTGAGCTTCCCCACCTTCACAGGGAGGAATTCCTTCCCAGTGTTCCATGTAACCCTGCCCTGTGGCAGTGGGAAGCCATTGCCTGTGTCCTGTGCTGCTCTAGGCCCTTGTTCCAAGTCCCTCTTGAAGCCCCTCTGGAAGGGGCTCCAAGGTCTCCCTGGAGCCTTCTTTTCTCCAGGTTGAACACCCCCAGCTCTCCCAGCCTGTCCAAGCCACTGGCTGTGGCAAGACGCTTGAGGGTTTGAGTGCTTGACCCATACTCTGTTTTGAGCAAGAGTTTGCTCATGTGCTGCTTAAATCACCTCAGGCCCATCTGTGCTTTCTGCAGGCAGCATCCTTTGTCTTGGGCATCCTCATCCGCCTCTATCTCTCCTCACCTGGGCACGGGCAGGATTTCCTGAGTGTTGGCTGCTGCTGGCCTTGCTTTGCCCAGCTCTTCCGGGAGGGATCAGCTTCCAAACAAGCAATAATTTAGCATCAGGAACTGCACTGTGGCCAAACAGCTGAGGGGGAGCAGTGCCAGCAGCAGCAGCTTGGGTTTCAATGCAGCACCACAGCTCCAGGAGGGTGAGAGCGTGGGGGAAGGTGGCAGGACAAAGGGGAAGAGAAAGGACGTGGAGGAAATGGAGGCTGAGAGAGACATCCTGGAAGGAAGTCACAGGACAAAATAAAGCCTTGGCACATCTGCAGCCGTGTCAGCAGGAGCAACAAGGAAAGCTCTGTCTGGGGCTGGGAGGGATTTGGCTGAGGCAGTCCCTGGTTTCCAGCCTCTGATGCTTAGAGAACATTCACTCATCTAAAAATGTAAATAGTGGAGGTGTAAAGGTACATGCAGCAATCTGAGATGGTTTTGTGCCTGGAGAACCGAGTTTGTGGAGTTCACAGGAGCTGCCTGCACACTGATGAACAGCATGGGGTGTGCTCCTGGGATGTGCCAGGTATATCTGGGGTTTTGCTGTTGTCCAGTGGAAGGTGTCCCTGCCCATGGCAGGGGTTTGGTTTGAGATGAGCTTTAAGGTCCCTTCCAACCCAGACCATTCTGGGATTCTGGAGTGGCTCAGATTTGTTCTCCATCCTCATGATTTGCTGAAGGGGTCTGAGGCTTCAGTGCTGTCTCACCTTTCAGCATGAGGCTTTCCTGTAAATTCCCTATGGAGTTTTTGGGTGTGATTTCAAGTTACATGTCTATTAAAAATCTTTAATCTGTTCATTAATTCCTGCAATGAAAAGTTTGCTTGTGTGTACATGAATAATTGGGATTGAATTCCAACTGCAATAAGGAGCTGACATGTGGAGTTCTGGCACTGGGTCATGGGTATTCCCCAGACTACTATCCCCTTCTTTTTGGCAAGGAGGGAGAAAAAACAAACTTCCCTGAAGACTCATTTTGTGAGTCTGTGATCTCTCTTTTCTTTGCCTAAGATAAAATGGTTCAAAGATGAAAATAATTCAATTTTCTGTAAAACCAAATTAACCTAGTGACTGACCTACAATGAGCTACTCTGTGTAACTTTTTAAATTTAAAACTCTTTTTACAATTTGGTTTTGGGCTTGCCTTGAACTAACAGCTCTGCCCACTCACAGTAATGTCTGAGAATGGATTTCTATACCAGCACCTGATTTGTCCTTGTTTCAAGCCATTTCCTGCACAATACTCTGGATGAGACATCCAGTGTTTCCAGACCTTGTGTTTCCCAAAATTCCTTTGGGTTTTTTTGTACCACAGATCTGATGTCCACAAAGATTAAGCTGCATTTCAGTATGAAAAGAGAAATAGGGAATTGCTGGAAATGTTTTGTGTCTGCAGGAACTGCACTGTGTATATCTGTCGAGTGCTTTAAAATAATCCTTATTAGAAAGCTGCTGTACGCACTGCTCAAACATTCAGAGGGTTTGGAGAGACTGTTTGCTTCCAAATGGATGCCTTAAGGACATTGCTAGTTGTTGGGAAGAGTCTTTGGCATGATGCTGCTAAGTCCAGTCAACAAAAACCATTTTATAATGAGACACAAGCCCACATCTCCCAAATAATGATGCTGTCTCCAGTTCCTGTGGTTTCATCTTCTGGTTTGAACAGTTTAACAGTGTGGTGGTTGACCTGATCCTGGCAGTGACTCTGCTGTGTGTTAACCAGTCCTGTCCTTCCCCTCTGGAAGATTTTCCTCCTGACTTGAAAACCTCAGAACAATTTTTTGTCTATTTTTACACCATAACAGCCCAGGCAGTGTTTGGTTTCAATACAATCATCATGAATATGCAGAGCTTTTCCCCAGTGAACCTCTCTGTTCAGTGTGTCCCCTGGCATGTTGTAGTAATAATATAACAAAGCATGAAAAAAATCCCCTGGCTGAAGCTTGTTTCCATTGCTCTAAATTTGGGTAGGAATGGAGTCACTTAGGGAAAAATAAAGGCAGCGAGGTAAGCTGGAGTTTTTTTCTTGATGTCCTGTTCATGGTCACTGTTAAGTTAAATGTCTTAATTCACTTGTGAGCTAAAAGCTTCTCACTTGCATGGTCACTGAGGAGCACCTTGCCTTGGCCTGTGCACCTGCATGTCTCTCAGCAGGTTCCTGATGCCAAGAGAGCAGTTTGCTCTTCCACTGAAAGCAGAACGAGGCACTTGGTGCTGCTGGCTCAGCTGAGAGTGTCTGTAAGGTGAAGAATTGGAAGTCTCAAATTAATGAGATTAAGAAGTGAGAATTCCTAGCAATGCCTGTCCTGGCATTACCAGCAGCATCAGCATGCGTGCATGCAGATGGCAGCATGGGGGTTCAGTCAGCACTGCAGATGAGTGCTGCTCACTTCAAATGCACAGACCCAGCAATCCCAGCCTGCTGTGTTTTCTGGGAATCAAGCCCAGTGTGCACTGACAGTGGTTGGTTACACAGCCCAGTGAAGAAGGGGTGCTCTTGCGGGAACGTCCCTTGTGTATCCCAGATCCCCATGGCTTGCAGGGTGATGAGATTCATCATTTTAGCAGCCCTGTTGACGCCGTGGTTGTGTGTGAGTTTGTCTGGTGTGTATTTCCCTTGCAGGAAGGTAAGAACATTTCTCTCTTGGTTTTCCTTCCTTCCCCCTCCTCGCTGCTTTTCTCACAGTTGGCCTTTTCCATTTTTGTCCTGCAGTTTGCCATGTGGGTAGATGCTGTTATCTTTGTGTTCAGCTTGGAGGATGAAGTCAGCTTCCAGACTGTGTACCACTACTACAGCCGCATGGCCAGCTATCGCAACACTAGTGAGATCCCCATGGTCCTGGTGGGCACCCAGGGTAAGTGCAGCCCTGATTCCAGCTGGGGCTTTGAGACCATATTGGCTCCTCCAGGCTGGCAAAGCCATGTCCTGTCCTTTCCCCTTTGCTGCAGGGCTGTGGCATTGCAAGCACAGTATTTGAGGTGAGAGAAAAATGTCCTGGCAGCTTGCTTGGAGAGCGAGTGTAGGACTTCAGCAGTGAAGAAAGAGGGGAAGTTTAGGTCAGATATGTACAAGAAATTCTTCCCTGTGAGGGTGGGAAGGCCCTGCAGAGAGGCTGTGGCTGCCCCTGGATCCCTGGAAGTGTCCAAGGCCAGCTTGGATGGGGCTTGGAGCACCCTGGGCTAGTGGAAGATGTCCCTGCCCATGGCATGGGGTGGAACACAATGAGCTTTAAGGTCCCTTCCAACTCAGACCACTCCAGGATTCTGTGTGACTTGCAAGGAAATTTTAAATAATACTTCCAGTGCATGCTGGTAGTGGTGGTTTACTTGCCCAGCAGGGAGACGCCCTCGTTGAATTTAGGCAGGTAAATCAGTTGTGTAGGGAAGTTCTGCAGCCAGACCAGTTTCCATGTTCTTGGCAGTCTGGAAGGGTTCAACACCCTGGCATTGCTGAGAGGCAAAGGGATGACAAAGAGAGACCTCCAGCAGCATGACAGGAAGCAAGATGTGAGCCCTGGCCTCAGGCTGTGCCTCTGGGAGACCTCTGTAAATCAAGTAGAAATGCAGCTTTTTGCCACCTGAGCCAACCTGTCACCCCAGTTTTTCCTTCTGAAATAGCGCTGTCCTGAAGGGAAATGCGGCAAAGGAAAGGTACCCAAAATGTTTCCGTTTCTTTGGCATTTGAGTGGTTTTTTGAATATTCTCTGCCTTGTTGTGCCAGCATAGCCCAGTAATGTTTCACCAGTTTCCCATAGTATGATTGGTTTGCTGCACTGGTGGAGCTGAGGTTGTTCTGTTCCTGACCATGGAATCATTAAGGCTGGGAAAAAACTTTTAAATCATTAAATCCAGCTGTTCCCTCAGCACTGCCAACACCAGCATTAAACCATGTCCCCAGATGCCACATCCACACAACTTTTACGTCCTTCCAGGGATGGTGACTCCAGCACTGCCCTGGGCAGCTGTGCCAGGGCTGGACAACCCTTTGGGCACAGTTTGAGGCCATTTCTATTTACCCTGTCCCTTGTTCCTTGGGTACAGAGTTCACCTGGCTGCATCCTCCTGTCAAGAGTTGTGCAGAGCCAGAAGGTCCCCCCTGAGCCTCCTTTTCTCCAGGCTGAGCCCCACCAGGTTGCTGTTGTGTGGTAGAGGCAGAGCACAGGTGTTGTGAATTGTCCTTGGTTCAATTTAGGGCATCCTTGTTAGTGTGTCCCAGTGGTTTTGGTGGTGGTGAAGCTTTTTGGTGTTTTTTCAGCCACGTGGTTAGGGAGCAATTGGCCTTCCCCTGCCTCCTGCCAAGGGGTGACAGTGCAGAGGGGATGTGTGGGTAGCAGGGAAGGAGGAATCACAACCTAACTAGAGGGAGGAAACAGATGATAAGAAGGAAAAGGGGAAGTAGGAACAGAAAACGTCTTAGGACAGCAGAAACTCCACCAAAAAGCAGAAAGGAGCTGCTTTGAAGGGCCATGTTTTGGGCTTGAAGCTGGAGTTGAAAAGATGAAGGGGAAACATTTATCCAACTTTTTTTTCCTTTGTGCCCTTCTGACCCCCTTCTGGGGTATGGCTTAGGGTATGGTTTTCCATCTCCTTCCTGTTACTTCCAGAAAAAGAAAAGTTCATTTTCTGTTGCAGCACTGATGCAAAGGGGATTTTTTGAAAAAAAATTGAAATAATGCTAATTCTAGGAATAAACATCAGGAAAAAACACAGCTTTTTGTCTGTGTTTGACATTAAAATAAAATTATGACATACATAAATACACTTGTTAAAATACATATTTGAAAGCTACCTTTCATATCATAGAATGCCAGAATGGCTTGGGATGGAGACCACCCTAAAGCTCGTTTAATTCCAGCTCTCTGCCATGAGCATCTTCTACTAGCCCTGGTTGCTCCAAGCCCTGTCCAACCTGGACTTCTTGGTTTTGTCAGGTAGTCCCGAAATGAGATGTGAAATGAAATGCTTCCCACAATATTAACACTGGCCCAGTGCTTGCAGACGTTCTCCCCTGATTTCCAAAGCCAGCTCAATGCCCAGCCTGACCCACCTCGGAACAAGGAGGCAAGCTCTGGGGAGCAGTGGTGTTCTGGAACTGAACCCTACCAGCTCCTTTCTGGTTACATTTTACCGGCACCCTCTGCTGATAAATAGCAGGCTCTTACTTTTCCTAATTGCTGCTTTATTTTTGTTAATTGGATCTGATGAGAAGGTAATGACAGCATCCGTGGAGGTCTGGTCCTGTCATGCCCGGGGCAGCGCCTCAGTGTTGCAAGAGGCGTTGATTCCATGTTTAGGTTCAGGTGATTCAGGTGATGCTTTTTTCCCAAAGAACAAATCTGTTTTGCTGCTGTGGACAGTTACAGATATTAAGGAAGGTTTTCTGGGCAGCTGTAAATGCTGAAATTAGTGCCTGTTGTAGAATTTCAGAATGGTTTGGATTGAAAGGGACCTTGAAGATCATCCAGTGCCATGGGCAGGGACACCTTCCAGTCACTATCTCAGATTGTTCCAAGCCCCATCCAACCTGGCCTGGAACATTTCCAGGGATGGAGCAGAAGAGTAACACAGAGCTCCTGGGGAAAAAACTTCCTTTTCAAGTTCTGCCAATGAGATTATCACTTCAGATAGTATCACCTTTGTATACAGAGTTCATCACTATGATGGAGTAGCAAGAAAGAACCTTCTCCTTTGTCTGTTCTGGTGTAAGGTTTTTTTCAGTTCCTCTGGATAAGCTCTAGGAACTGAAATTTCTGATTTTTCAGCTTTCATGAAAGAATTTCTTGGAGAGAATTACCAAGTATGATTGCTTAGAAAAATACAAATTTTTCACCTTTGCAGTATGTTCCACATCATCTCTGGGTGCCATTACAGCAGTTCGAGAAAGTAATTTACAATTAAGTTCTATTTCTTGAAAATACATTATGTTTAATATTTCACTCTGTAGTCACTGATACTTACAGAGATCTAAAAACCATTTGACATGTTTGTACTAATCACCCACTTGTTTCCCTAAATATATTTTACATCAGAGATCATGTTCTTTCATGTGATTATGTATTGTTTTTTTGGGGTTTTTTTTGTGGCAACAACTGGGCTCAATACATGTATTTAGGGAAAGCAGAAACCCTTGGAGGTTTTGCCCCTGGCTTTTAGAATCAGTGTATTGGTAATTTTAATAAGGAAATGTAAATTAGAGTGATGTGCACCCTGTTTCACTGTTTGTATTTAAACTCACTGCTTGGGGTATTGGTCAACACGAGAGGAGCTGGCCTGAAGTTGCACCAGGAGAGGTTCAGGTTGGATATTAGGGAAAATTTGCTCACAGAAAGGGTTGTCAAGCATTTGAGCCAGTCCTGGAAGTGCTCAAAAACCACGTGGATGTGGCACTTGAGGACATGGGTTAGTGGTGACCATGGGTTGCCATTACTCAGTGATCTTTTCCAACTTCCACGCCCCTCCTGTGACTCCGGGAATCCCAAGCTGGTGTTTCCAAGTGACCATTAATGGGCGTTTTCCCCTGCAGATGCCATCAGCTCCACCAACCCCCGTGTCATCGATGATGCCAGAGCCAGGAAGTTGTCCAATGACCTCAAGAGATGCACTTACTACGAGACCTGCGCGACCTACGGGCTCAACGTGGAGAGAGTCTTCCATGACGGTACAGCTGCCTTTTTGCATCCAGCACATCACTCCATCCTCTAGCTGTCCTTTCTAAGGAATGACCCATCTGGGATAGCTCAGATATTTGCCTGCTCAGTTAAAGAAAACATTGATTTTTAGGCATTTTTGTTCTGTTTCCTAAAACGGCTCCTTAACTTGAACACTTTGCACGTGCACTGATGTGTTCTCCACAAGCACCTTTAGTCTTAAGCATCTTAAGGTATTTTTAGTCCTTATTTAATTTTCAGTTTTCTTTGGTTCTTGCTTTATTGTAGCAAAGTTTTCTTTGCTTTGGTTTTAGTGCTTGTGGAGAGGCTGTGGGGCTGTTGGTTGCAGAGTAGCTGAAAATGCTGTATTTGAGTATCATAACATTCATGGGGTGTTAAAAATTGAGAGCTAGGTTGGATGTTGGGAAGGAATTGTTCCCTGGGAGGGTGGGCAGGCCCTGGCACAGGGTGCCCAGAGCAGCTGTGGCTGCCCCTGGATCCCTGAAGTGTCCAAGGCCAGGTTGGATGGGGCTTGGAGCATCCTGAGACAGTGGAAGGTGTCCCTGCCCATGGCAGGGGTAGGACAGGGTAAGCTTTGAGCTCCTTTCCAACCC
Source organism: Taeniopygia guttata (assembly GCF_048771995.1). Taxonomy (NCBI): domain Eukaryota; kingdom Metazoa; phylum Chordata; class Aves; order Passeriformes; family Estrildidae; genus Taeniopygia; species Taeniopygia guttata. Next base: position 2,733,545 of record NC_133032.1, on the reverse strand, counting down.
AAAACATTCTGGGACTCTGAGAATCTTGTGTAGGGTTTTGATCCTTGTGGGTCCCTACCAGATCAGGATATTCTATAATTCCATGATCCTGGAGTTGTATGAGATGGGATCTGTGCCCCCTCTAGTGGAATTGCAGTCAAGTGTCCTGGGGCTTAGCTGGCTTCTCTTCTCACCAGGCTCCTCTCAAGGCTGAACGGGTCAGCCTCTCCTCACAGCAGTTTTCTGTGTCTAAAAACCTTCTCAATTAATTAAGTTTTATGATGCTTCTCAGAGCCCCCTAGTTCTGAGGGTTTTTGTTGCCAGCTTCTCATTGCAAAGTCCTGCTCTGCCTGTGCTTACATGGGGCAGTGTCACATCAGTGCCTTGCAGTAGGGTGTGAAAAGACACTTCAAATTAAAAAGAAGGTAAAACCATCAAATTTTTACATGGAATAAAAAGGCAATACATTCTGATGTTTACAATAGAGAGAAAAAATACAGTTATAGTTTTTATGTGGGGAAAAAAGAGGCAAAACATTTGTACATTTTACATGGAAAATACTGATGTGCACGTGTTTTTTACCCATGCTGTTGGTCAGATTTTGGAGAAGAGCATTTGAAGCTGCATCTTCTAGCTTTGCCTGCTTTCTGTTGAACTAGTTACAAAAATTACTGTTTTGACTGCCTAGATTTTATATATTGATTAGGAGTTTCAAAGAGCCATTAGGGGGTTTTGTTTAGCACATTTATTTTTGAGTGCTGGCTATAGTTAGATTGTTAATTATATACTCCAAGTCCTGGTGTTTGTGGCTCTGTCTACAGTCTCCTTCTTGGTTTTTTTCCCCTTTCTCAGAGATTTTGAGAGAAGTCTCTTGGCACAAAGCTAGTGTGATAAACTTGTAAGTTTTCAGGAGGCTCATTTGTCTCTCTGGTTGTTAGAAAGAATTGACAGGGATCATGTGTTTTAAGAAATATCAGGGAGTTGTTTGGCCCCCATGGCAGCCAACCAACTCGTTAATATTTGCCAGCTAATAGGATTAGAAATGCTTCTGTATGAATGGGTTACACTTGCCAGACACGTCTGGGACTGAATCCAATTCCTGATAATTTTTGCTGTTTATTTCAGCAGGAAACAAAGCAACTTAACCCCATTAAATAGGGGTGTGTGTGTGTGTGTGTGAATGAGCAGTGCAAGCTGTTCATAGGGAGCACTTGATTAAATATCCCTTGGCTTGTGCTGCTCTGGGGCATTCAGGTTCAGCATAGCTTTAATGGTTTTTTGTGGCTTCTTCAGAGGGTTCAAATTAGTTGGGCACCCTGGGATAGTGGAAGGTGTCCCTGTCTTGGCAGGGGGTGGAACAAGATGAGCATTAAGGTCCCTTCCAATCTAAACCATTCTGGGATCCTCTGATAGTAAAAAAAAAAAAAAAAAAAGAAAAGAAATAAAATTCACCTGAGGATGTTCCAGCCCACAGACTTTTCTTACACACACATTTACTGGCTTTTGGTTTTGACACCAGTTCCTGGTCTGGCCTGCTTTGTTTGCAAGCTTTTTTAAAATCTCTTTTGTTTCTGTGTTTTGCCTTGCTGTGATGTAGATCTACCTTTTGGAGGAAGAAATTGGAAATGGTATTGAAGAGCCTCTTACTGTTTTGTTGCACACACTTTAGAAATTAAATTTCTAATTTGTCCCCTGCAAGCAGCTACTGAACTTAGTGGTCATCTGTTATGATTCTTCTGTGATAACTCATTTCCCATTTTCTCCACAGCTGAGTGGTAAAATAATTTAACTTGAATGATTATTGTTATTATGAAAATGCTACTTTATTCTCGAGTTAAATCCAAATACCTCATTTCCAACGCTTCATTACAGCTGATAAGCTCACTATTGATTGCAACAGAGATGGAATCATAGAATCACTTGGGTTGGAAAGACCCTTAAGATCATCAACTCCATTGGTTCATATTTTGTAAGAGGAAAGCTGAGTAAAGTGAAAGCCAAAATCCTCCTTCACATTCTGCTATTTTAGAGGCTGTTTTTTAACCTTCAACCATGTCCCACTGCGGTTTAATCTCTCATACTGTTGGGAAGTAAAACCTGAATTTCAGGCTGAAATAAAAAAGAGGAGTTCAAAGGTTTAGTTTAATAATGTGTCCAACGATGGAAGATAATAAATACTTTCTTATTTTTTGGTATTTTGAATAGTTGAACAAGGGAATTGCATTAAAAAAATTAGATAAATGCTAATAAGAACCATTTTGCTTCATATTCCCAATTAAGAATTAGAGATTCCCTGCCCCCCCCACTTATCAGAACAAATTCTGTCAATGACATTGAAAATTATTATTTTAATAATTCTTGTCAGCACAGTATTGTAATGACTGTGTACTGCCCCAGGATGCCTTTTTAATGGTTTTAGCCTTCTTGAATTAGCTTGATGTACCATTAATGCATGAGAATTGCTTTTTTTCCTGTTCACAGTGTATTCATAGCTACACATCTTGCCCTGCTTTATGTTTGAATTTTCCCTGATCCTTTTAGCTGTGGGCCATGCGAGCCTCTTGACATCACAAAGGAGGAAACGTTCAAACATTTAAGAGGATAAAACTTTACTATCGCAGGGTGTGAAACAAAAAGGTTTGAATCTAACTTGGGTTCAGAGCTGAATCTTTCTCTGTCGCTTAGCAGTTCAACCAAGGGTGTTTTACCTCATCTAGATCACTGTAACACCCAGATTTTGATCTAATACTGCCCAAAACAACAATAAACCAGGGAATATTGAGGCAGGAGTTGAGGGTATGTAGTGGCAGAGGCCACTGCTGTCTCATAGTTTGCACTTTGCTCTGGTGCTGTGCTGCTGCCAGTATTTTTGGATGCTTTTATTTGCAAATTAACTAGTCTTTTATTAAGGAATGTGTCTGCTCTGTGTAAAAAATCTACCAGAAGTATTTTATTTCCAGACCCAAACAGTATTTCCCGCGTGGTGTTGAACAAAGGTGTGTTAAAAGGAGAACCTCAGAGCACCATTTCTCTGTTAAGGGATGGGAGATGACAGATTAATCCTGGTGCAGCCGCATTGAGGGGAAGGGCTGTCACTTGCCATCAGCATTATCAAGTCAGCTTTTATAGATGTGTTTTCATTAGGAAATGTTAATCAGCCTAATGGGAAGTAAGTAAAAGGGAAGTAAATGGGTCCCATCCTGACAGCTGTTTTGGGAAGGTGCGACATTCACTCTGGATGTGGCCTGAGGGATTCTCTGCTTGGGGAGCTGGGCTGGGCTGGTGGGACCCCAGTGCAGGGCAGGAGGAGGCAGAGGTTCCTTTGGTTCCTTCGGCTTTGGGAATTCCTTGGAGTTCCTTGGAATTCCTTGTGTTTGGGCTGAGGCCTCCGGGAATGTGGCATCTGCAGTGATGGCCTTCAGGATGGTCACACATGGCCTGGATCAGACTGCTGACTCTTCGACAGGCCCCTAGCTTCAAAACCGCTGGGAAATCAATGTTTTTGCTGGTTAGATATTTGTATCTTTTTTGGTTTTGTTTGGGTTTTTCTGATGAGAAAGTGACGTGAGGGAGTCAGTTTCTTTTCCTCGACATCACAGCTTAGCCTGGAGCAACAAACGCTAAAGCCGTGTTCATTTTAATCCCCCGTTCATTTTAAGTCGTTTCAGTTATAAGTTCGTTTTAAGAACGTTGATTTTAACGTAAAATTAACGTTTTGATTTTATTAACCCACGTTCTGTTTGGCCGGGAATAACGGAGCGCGGCGGGAGCGGCCGCCAGGGGGCGCCAGAGCCACGGCGTGAGGGGCCGTGAGGGGCCCGTGATGGCGGCGGCCCCGGGGGCTTTGTGCCGCCGCGCCGGGACATTCAAAACGCTCCGGCCAGCCAAAGTCGGCTGGAAAATAACATAGATAAACGCAAAAATCTGGTTATCCTTGTCTTGTGGGTTGTTCCTGTTTGTAGTTTATTGTGAACTTACTTCAGCTTCACCCGTGCTCACGCTTTGCCCTTACACTTACTTTACCCTTCCTGCCTGCCTAAATAAATTAACTCTTACGGGCCATTAATAAATGAGAAGATTTCGTTTGGAAACAAGCATTTCACTCCACCGTTCTTTGGGTTTTTTTGGTGGCTGTTTTTGTTTGCACAGACGTTTCTTCTGGTTTCCAGGTAACTTCTCAGCCCTGTTGGCGCAGATGACAAGATCTGGTGTCATAAATTATGCTGCACATTGTTGTAGGAAGGCCCAGTGTTAACTAGCAGGAGGAAATTAACCAATATCCGAAATTTATATAAATAGGCTTGAAATGAGCTGTGTGGATTGAGCAGTGCCTGGTGAAACAGGTGTGAAGAAGCCTTCGTCCTGGGAAGCAGTTGGCATCAGTAGGATTGGGCTGGAAAGTTGATCCAAATCCCTGGATGTATATTTTCTGACCGATTACCAAATTTCACACTTTACACATCACTGTTCAAAATTCTTTTTCTGTGCTCCTTGAGAACTTACGGGTCTCTCTGCAGTTCCCCTTGTGCTTGGTGCTGTCCAGTGTCACTGCCGTGCTGTTTGGTGGACACAGGCTTCACCTTTTTGCCAATTTTTGGGTGAAAATTGCAGCAACTTTGCAGGCTTTGGGGACTTTGAGACTGGTACTGCTCTATCAGGTTTTTCAACACCGCACCTGGATCCACAAAGGTGTGAAGGAAAGAAAAGAGGTCTTCCAGTGACTTGTCTGCATCCATTTTCTCATGCTTGGAATCAAATAATAGGATGAGGAGATGTAGTCCAGAGTATGGAATTTAAGAAGTGCTAGAATGAGCACAGATGAATCTAATTATGTAATGCCAGTAAAAGTTCCAGGGAGCTTTTGATTTTAGCTCTGATGTGTCACTCAGTAGGTGACTTATAGAAAACCGTAATCTATTGCAGAATTTTTCATGTGACTTTTAATTTTATAGTGGTTATTTTATGGTACTTCCTTTAAGTCTTAATTTGAAATGTATGCAGTAAGGCAGGTTACTTAAAACCTACAGCAGAGCTGCTGATTCTGTGCAGTAGGTGACAGCTGTTAAATTTTTTGGAGAGCACAATAAATGCAAGACCTAGTTCGACATAGATTAATTCTTCATTAATGGCAACAAGAACGTTGATCAACATCTCATCAAAATGCAAAAGAATTCAGGTTTTCAGTAGTGAAGATTCAGAATTAGTCCAGTAAAGTCATATTCTGTAATGCAAACTCCAGTTGAAATCCTGGGGCAGGAAACAAGGTGGTTGTTTGGGGGTAAATTGCCTTTTTTTAAATTTTACAGTAGAGTTGAGAGTAAGAGGCAGACTCAGTCTGTTTGACAGACTCATGTGTGCTGTGCTTGGCAGATAAAGTGTTATAAACATGTTTGTGGAGTGTCTGGCGAGCAAGTAGGAATTGTTTCCCCTTAGAAGCGAAAAATTCTGGAAGAAGGAGGAAGTTTGAAAATTTCTTCTTTTTCAAATCTCTACTTTCCTCAGTAAAGACACCAGGAAAGGCAGACTAGAAATAAGCCATAAATAAATGTTGTCACGCTGCCGTTCCTGGCAGAGCTGAAAGGAGCGGTGACAATTTCTGTGATTCTTTTTGAGCCAAGTGAGCTGAGCAGCAAACTGATGGCACAGCACGGCCGCTGGCAGGGCTCAGTCACGGGCTGTGTCCGGAGGGGAGGGTTTAAAAACAAATAAAATGCAATACTGCTTGGTGATACCTGTTAGATTCTTTAGCAGCTGCAGAGTGATGCTGCAGAGGAAGTGATCACAAAGTTAGGTGAGGGCCAGGAAAGGCTTCAGCAGAGCGTGACCTTCTCAAAGTGCCAGTTTATATTTGCTATATTACAGCCAGAACATTCTTCTTCCTCATGTCTGCTTTATTTCTATGTGTTCTGTGTGAACTCTGCCTCATTTGCTGCATTTCTGGGGATGCTCTGCCTTGCCCCCCTATATCTTCGCCTCTCTTCCTACTGCTACACTCTTTGTTACACTTTCTATGATTATGATTTGATCATTTAATCTGACATTTTCTTCTTAATTTTTTTATTGACAAATCTTAAAACCCATTCACCTTGTCTGCCACTTTATGCCATGTTTTATACAGCTTCTCCACCAAGCCTTGACATAGAGAGGGCAGCATGAAATGTCTAAAGCTTAATTTATAATTTTTTTTATAGTTATCCTCAATATGTCTTCCCTTGGCCATTGGTTTTAACTGTCCTTTGTGGATTTCTCTTTAAATTTGCTGGCAAAAAAAATAGCTTTGCTGGCTTAATATTGATGAATGGAAGATTAAGAGCTAGCCCATGAGATGTGTTGTCTGAAGACAGAAGGGGAAGGGAAAATGCCCTTTTTGTAACTTCATTCTGTTCTGGGTGTGTTTAGGAGCATTTATGAAAGAGAAGATCCCGCTTTGCCCCCTTATAATAAAGAGATGCTTTTGTCTGAGCTATCAAACGTTTACAACTGGTGTAATAAACATAATCCTTTTGTAACCTTCTCTGTTGTGTAACAAACTCATTTTCAACATCAAAGTTGATTATTAGTATAGCTGGTTCCTCAAAAGCCATTTCCGAAATGCATTGCAAATCGTTGCCTTTCAGCTAATCCGTATGCATATGCAAATCCCATTGAGCTGTTTGCTTGGCCGGGATTAGCAGGGTGTATTCAGCCTTTAAAAGCCTCCCTGGATGCCTGGGGGTGGAGTGTGGAGCAAGGCTCAGTGGTGGCATTGCCTCGGAATTCCTGCACCAGCAAACTTCCTGCACTGCTGCTGCTGCTGAGCTTAGGAGATGCGTTTTTCCTTCGTCCTTCTCTATAGAGAATCTTTAATTGTGTATAATGAATTTTGCAATTGAGAGTTAGGTCTGATGAGGTGGTGCTGCGCAAGGCACCGTGTGCCCACCAAAGCTGGAGCTTCTGCCTCAGGCTCTAGGAGAAAAGCATTTGCACTGATGGTGTTGCTTGATTTTTGTCAAACATCAGTGCAGCTTTATCTGTAAGAGCCTCCTTTAATTTCAGCCTCTGTTGTTGGCCAGTCTTGAACACTGAGACTGTTGTTCTCTGCATCAAACTCTTTCCTTTTTACTCTTTACTCTGCCTTCTCTTTTACTCTTTACTCTTCCTTTTGTCTTTACTGGGGTTCTGTGTGACCCAGACACAGCAAGGTCAGGCCCTGCCTGCTGCAGGCTCTGGTCAGTATTTTGTGGAAAAGAGAGAATCCAGCAAAACATCTTATTGAACAACTAAAAAGATAAGTCTGGAGCACACAGAGATACTTCATGGACAGCCTCTGTAGATTTTGGTTTCTTCCTTAGCTTGGTCTTTCCAGGGGTACCAGTCTGGCATCTGTTGTTTCAGCAGTGCATGCTGCATTTTGGTTTGGAAGTAAGCTAAAATCAGGAAAGAAGATTAGTTAGCAGATGGATGGGACTGCATGGGCCGCCTCAGTTATGAAAATTAGCCCAAATATTAAGTGAACACAGGGGCTCAACGTGTTTTATTAAGGGATTAAGAAAACTGGGGGACTCTTATTTTTCTAGATGTGGTTAGTGGTGGCCTTGGCAGTGCTGGGGTCATGCTTGGACTTGATTTTAGAGGGCTTTTCCAGCCTGAAGGATCCTGTAATGCCTGTGATCCCTGACATTCTCCACGTGTGACTTCACTTCATTATTTCCTGCAATTTTCAAAACTCCAAATTAAATTTTTGAATAAATTCTGAAAGAAGACACTTTTTTTGAACATATTTATCATCTGTGACAGGTGCATTCCCTTGGCAACCTCTGTGAAGTGCTGACTTACCACCTTTAGCTCACAAATTACTATAAAGCTGGTACATGACTAAAAATTGAATAGTTTTGTTAATAAATGTGTGAATGTTTGTTCCTTTTAGTTTCAGAACAAGATCCTTTTGTCAGGTAACTTCTACACTGTCTCAACTTTGAAAAGGTTGAAGGTGGCTTTCAGAGCCACAGAACCAATTTTAAATTAAGGCAGAGATTTGTTTTTCTTCAAGCACTATCTGCACTTAATGAAGGAACATTATTGGCAGATGCTGAGGAAATATTTTTTTCCATAGAAAATTGGATTTGGGGCATAAAACTTGTTAATGTTAATAAAGACAGGTCATTACTTGTCTCAAGTCAGATATGCAAACTCCAGGAGATGGAGTGCTGCTGGTGGCACTTCTGCTGCTGCTACTTTGGAGTGAAAAAAGCCCTGGCGAGGAGTAAATCAGCTGGAGTTGAGAGCACACACAATCGCCTCACTCCCATCATTTATGCCCCTCCTGATGCCTGATGCACTTGCTTGTGTCTTAGACCTGGTAATTTACAGTCTCCCAGAAAGGTATGTTTAGATTTAAGCTGTGCAATAGTGTAACTAATGAGAAATAGAGGGGAATTTATAGCACTTGGTGATTGATTGGCCAAGTACCTCGACATTAATTGAAATCTGAGGACTCCCAGCTGTCTTTCAGTTAAAAAAATTAAATAGGGGGGGAAAAAAGTGGTTTTAGATTAGTGAAACTATTGCTTTGTAGCATTTATGGAGAACGTGGTTGGGGTGAAAAGGTGGGATTCCCTAAAGAAAGAAAGGGCTGTTTCCTAATCACCTGCAGGCACTGGCTGATCTGCACCCGTGGCAGTATCACTCAGCTTCTGCTTTTACAATCCCACTGTGACTTCAGTTGTCTCTCCCTGGGATTTTGGCCCCAATTCCATCTGGAAACTTGGCTGTGGAGTCAGCACTTTGTGCTGCTGTCTCTCCCCTGTTCAGCAGAGGCACTCAGGCCTAACTGTTGTGTGAAAAATTATCAGGATAAATACTTGGCGTTAATCTCTTGCTTAATAACGCCATTTAACCGGTCATCTCCACAGAGAGCACATGGCTTTCTCCTCTGCCTTCATCCTCTAAATGCACCGTTCTTGCTGGAGCTCAGTCTTGTGAAAATGTCTAAATTTTCCCATTAAGTGCTCAAAAAGTAATAAAACTAAAGCCATTAGCCTTCACTCGTCAGATTTGTATCAAGAGAAATATTCTTGGGCACCATAAATCTGATCAAGTGTTCGACATTTATATCATTCGACTTCATTCTCTGGAAATGGACCTTTGAAGGTAAATTGCATTAAGTAGGGCAGTTTAAATTTTTAATACAATCTTATTGTAACTGTTAGCAAATGATTAAAGTGCAAAGGGGGGCCTTATGTGTTTTGGGAGATTTATGTGAAATGCTCCATGATGCTTCTGCTCTGGCAGGGAACTGATTTCGTGACAGCTGGATGTGCATAAACCCACAAACCCAGAGGATTTTTAGCTTGTAGCTTCCTATCTGCTGCTGGATTTCTGGAGGGTGTTTTGGGAGCAGGATTCATTCCACCTGCACTATGGTGTTGGTAACACAAAGATTGACTCTTTTCCAGCAGGCCTCTGTGTGCCTGGGGGGTGGATTGATTGTGATGGCTCAGTGGGCAACGAGCTCATATGCTGAGGTGGTTTATTTAATCTTATCTAGGTCCTTGGGGGTTTGTTTTGAGAAAGGTTTTCCTTTAAAGTACGAGAACATTCTCTAGCTTGAGTTTGGTGAACAGCGTAGATAAGTTGTGCTTCAGAAGCAGTGATGTTTATGCACCTTTTTTTGGCGTTGCTGTAGTAAACCTAATTGCTCTTTTCTGAAGAGAATACTCACATCTTCAGGAATAAGATCTGTGAATATTTAATGTGAAAAAAAGGTGATATTTCTTCAAAGTATTAGGTGACTATTTTTTCTTAGATACCCCAGCAATCATGGCCCTTGTTTTGGAACCAGCTGTGCCCTGTCTGGATGTACCTGTGTGATCTCATGGTTTGGTTGCACCTCTGACTTCAGACTTTGAATTGTTAGGTAACAATTTTTTGTCATTTTGGCAGTCGAAAAAAGAAAACCATTGATTATTCTGGGGTTTTTTTTGTGAGCTTTTTCTTTAAGTTGAGTTAATAGAACTGTCTGCATGAGGCACAAGTAAGCTGAATGTGATTTAGTAAATGTCATTAGTTTATTTCTTTCTAGAGGGTTGGTTGCATCTGAGATGCACTGCCACAACCAGCAGCTTCCTATCACTTTGTGTCCTTTTCTGTGCTCTATTAGTGAACTCATTGGGTGTGCTTGACTCTTCAGAAAGCAGAAATGTTCTTGATGAAAGCAGTCATTTGGTGGTGTGTGCCCCAAAATGGGCTTTTCATGAAGCTGCTTCAAAATGAGAGTAGGAAATTACTTACTAAGGTGGTAAAAACCTGAAGCATCATATTATTTGCTGTTACTTAAACTTATGCTTTGATGTGATTAAAAAGCAATTCTGTGTTTTGACATAGAATTAAACACATTCAATGATGTTATCCTTAAGAATGTTATTCTTAAACGATAATTAACAGCTCACTTGCTTGTTTTATGGACATTTTACAAAACACATCAATTTGACAACATTCTCTTTGAATCTTTTCAGTTTGACTTTTTTTCTTGTTTCAACTTTTTTTAATATTTGCATTTAAAATCATAACACTGTGTGGGATATAACAGGATTTATGACTTTATTCTGCCCTCATGGAAAGGTCAGCAGAGCTCCAGGAGGTACTGGTGAGGTAAATCCATGTGCAGGAGACTTTACCTGTGTGTCTGGCACAATGTTCCCCTTAAATCCTCGAGTCATGTGCTCCTACTTGCACAGTTCAAGCAGTGAAGAAAACACAGGTTTATTTTTTAAATTGCTTCAGATGCCAGATTGTTTCCAGTGGATTTATTGACATTTTTGCTTACCTAGTCTTGGAAGGCAGTGATTTGCATGGAAATTGGGAATAAGTGATGTGCAGTGTTAATTAGAGTTACCTGTGGAGGATAAAAAAAATGTTGGCATTGATGAAAGATGTTTAATACCGAGCCTGATTTACCACTGTATTTTCATATCTTGTAAGACAAGGTTTAAGAAGCAAAGATTTGTTAACCAAGCACTTCGTCCTGTAAAACTTCCTGATGCATTTGGTGCCTTGCACTACAGATTTATATATTCTTGGTCAATTTGACTTTTCTTTTTTGGTCATTGAGGTTTCTCCCAGCAAGTCCCACCACAGGCTGTCAGAGCATGGGAGGGGGTTTGTGCTCAGTGCAGAGCAGGAGTTCCTTTGCCCTGGTGTGACTTCACAGTGGCACTGCTTCTTCAGGGCAAAATAACCAGACATTTCTGGCTGCGCGTGGCCAGGAATTAGCTGGATAAATTGCCATTTCCAAACTCCAACATTAGAATTGTCCAACACTCATGTCTCTATTACACCTGATACGTGGGATGCCGAGCTCTCCTTTTAAACAGAAAAATATAAAGGTTGTTTAGCCTAGAAAATTGATTGAATTTAAAATAACAGGCACAATGGCCTTAATAGTGGCTACTTACATTAATGTTTCCCATTTGGAAGCATTTGTGGTTAAGGCTTGCTCTGGTAGTTATTACTGTCTCTCCTGCAGTATGTAATTGTGGAATAAATTTACTTTTATTGAACCCTTACTTATCCTGTAAACATGGAATATTAAGCTAAAGGCAGCTGCTGTAAAAATGTAAGCTGCTATATATCTTAACTTCTTGCACTTGTGTTTTTTAAGGTAAAAGCAAATACTTGTTCACACAAAAACCCCAATTTTGCATTTTTTTTTCCCCAAGTAGTTAAAACAGGTATTTATTTAAGCAAGTGTTTATCCCTGCTGATGTTTTTCACTCAGCCATCAGCATTCCAGCTTCAGCTGAAAGCCATTTTCTGTCTGTCCGTTGGTGAAGGAAAATTTCCTGCATTCCCATCTTTTGCACAAGTGGCAGGTTTTAACTGAACCTGCTGTTTACTTGCTCTTGGACATGCAGAGGAGATGAATGGTCTTATACAGGTTTTTATGAGAAGCAAGTTTTGATTTAAATTAGTGGTAATTGGAGAAAAGTGTTTGCATCTCCTAAAATATGCAGCACCCCTGTACTGTGATCACTAAGAAGAGAAATGGCACCAGATGTTACAGGTCTTGTATGCCTGGAGTCTTCCTTTTTAATATTCCAAGCTTTACTTGGTCAAAGCAAAGAGCACAGGAATAACTGTATTCCTGCCTTTTGGGAAGGAAAAGTGACCACACTGCTGATACCTTTGGGTGTTTCTCAGGATCCATCTTAGGAGCAGGGAGAGATCAGGCCTGAGCCTAGATGGGGTTTCCCCTCAACTCATCTCTCAGGTGCTGCCAAGTGTTCTCCGTTTTCCGAGATGTGGAACTGGATTAGACCCTCACCTTATGCCTTGAACTCCTCCTAGGGAGTTATTTCCCCTGAGGTCTCTGCCTTTCTCGTCCTTGAGCCTGGATGGAGCTGTGCTGATGAGGTTGATGCCTCAGGTTTTAGCTTTTATGTTTTTCAGATTCTGTGCTGCTTTAGTCTGAGCTTCCATTAGGGGATGATGAGCTTTCTTCACAGAGCAGAGAGACAAAACAATGCTTTCTCTAGCTAGAGACCAAGGACAGATAATCCAAATCTCAGGCCCAAGGGCATAAACAACATGGACTGAAGAGAGGAAAACAAGAAGGTTGGGACTGCATGGGCTAAAACTGGAATTGGACAATGAACTCCAATATGCAAATGGAGCAGAACTTATAAAGTGAGAGACCCTCTGACCAGTTGTCTATTTTTGTGATAATTTTAGTTCATCTTGGGTGCAGCCCTGGCTGGGCTCTTGTGCTGCCCAAGGTGGATCCATTGAGGAGATCCTTTTAATAAATCCCTACTCTATTTTTTAACTCTGCCTGGCCTCTGTTCTAGGGCGGCCTTCACAAGGCATCAAGCTCGTGGAGGAGCTGACTATGACCAGCCCTTTGAACCAGGGCAAGGCAGTGCAGCTCCTCTGGCACAGCACTCCCAGGGGGAACGAGCTCCCAAATGGAGCACCAAGAGGAGGCAGTTCCTTATGGAGGCCCACCCTGGTCCTTCCCCGGGGGAATTCAGTCCTCTGCTGGTCAGCCCAAGGGCTTTGCTTGGGGAAAATGGGTTGTGCTCACCTGTTTCCATTGGAAAATGTGGTTTGCACGGCGATCTGCAGTCCCATGTGCAGCTCCAAGCTCTCCTGCTCAGGGCTCCCTGAAAGGCACATGGGCGGGGAGGGAGCAGGAGATGCTGAGCAATGAGTGGGTTTTGACTAACAAAAAGTAGCGTTTGAGATGGAGGTGGCAGGGTGTGGGAAGGTTAATTTTGTTGTGGTGCACTAGGTCAGGCATGGAAGAAGAGGCATTCAAGCCAAGAGCTTTCCCTCCCAGCTCGGAGCAGGAATTTCACATGCTTTTATTTATCAATGCCTTCAAGCAGAATACAGCTCCCAGTCATTCTGGCTCATGGAATTAAATTTTAATGTGAAAAAAATAAGCGTCAGTCCCCCTCCAAGGCCAATATTTGCTAAATATTAGTTCTCCTTGTTTACAGCTCTAAGTATCCATGGTATATCCTTGTTTATTTGCAGAAGAGTTCTTTACTTTCCATATAAATTTTGTTTAGATTTTCATACTACTGATATATTACAATAAAATCTGTCCCAAATTGATAGATTGAGTATATCAAGTACTCAGTCTAGATTGAGTATAACAAGAATAAAAGTACAGACAATTCAACTGATTTTTAAAAAGAGTTGAAATGCTTCTCACTCTCTGGATTATTTTTGATATTTGCCATAGATTAAGTTGGTATTCATCTGTTTTAGAAATATTTTTTAGAGAGTATTAAATTCAAATATTGTGTTCAGAAGCAGCTTTGGAATGAGACAGAACCTGAACGCTTGGGACAAAAATATTTCTGCTTTCTTGAATTTTTTATTCCCTTTATAGAAGATCATTGTTCTGACGGAGTGAGGAGCTAAGAAATTTGGGGTGAAGAATGGTCTGTTTTAACCCCACCTGTGTCCAGTTTGGGTCCTCCAGCACAACAATATGGAGCTGCTGGAGTGAGTCCAGAGGAGGCCATGGGGATGCTCCCAAGGGCTGGAGTCCCCCTGCTCTGGAGCCAGGCTGGGAGAGCTGGGGGTGCTCACCTGGAGAGGAGAAGGATCCAGGGAGAGTTCAGAGCCTCCTCCTGTGCTTAAAGGAACTCCAGGAGAGCTGGAGAGGGGCTGGGGACAAGGGATGGAGGGACAGGACACAGGGAATGGCTCCCACTGCCAGAGGGAAGGGATGGATGGGATATTGGGCAGGAATTGTTCCCTGGGAGGGTGGGCAGGCCCTGGCACAGGGTGCCCAGAGCAGCTGTGGCTGCCCCTGGATCCCTGGCAGTGTCCAAGGCCAGGTTGGACAGGGCTTGGAACAGCCTGGGACAGGGCTTGGAACAGCCTGGTGCTTTGCTCATGTTCAGGCCATGTGTTTGAGTCACTGAGTTCAAGACTGTCTTGGATTTCTTCCCCTGTTCTTCCCCTTCCTTGCCCAGACTGTGCTGTGTGTGTCAGTGTGATTCCAGCAACACCCCTGTACTCACACTGCAGGGAAGGGGTAGATACTTCCCTTGGCCAATTATCTCTCCCATGTGAGAGCAGGAGCTTTTGCAGATGAGGTGGTTTTCATTCATTTGTGGTTTTTGTTCAGTTCTGGTCTTAATTTAGGTCTGTACCACATATGATGAAGACAAATCCATGTGCATGTGTTAAAATCTGACCTTTGGTTTGCTCTCATCACTCGCTAATGTGTTTTAAAATATTTTAATATATAGCTTCCCAGGCTCCAGATCAATAACCCAATGGGTCTGAAATGACTGAGTGCTACGATATTCCCCTTTAATTTAAACATGATTAGCTGATGAAGGTTATGATCAATATGCTAGGGGAAGATAAATTAATTGATATCATCCTTTCAGGATGATAAGAGGCCTATTGGAGGTGGGATGTAACTAATGAAGCTGCTGCTTCATATATATGAGCCATTCTTTATACAATATATTCTCACTAAATCATGGTTATGCCATCATTCATTTACATGAAAAACATAAGCCACAGACCAGTTTGTTATTAAAATTGCATTCATTTGAGAAGAAACTATGCTTACACTGTCCCTGCCTGTGCTATAATGTAGAGAGGGAAAATAATCTTGATATTTACATAATTGTCTCTTTGTGTTTTCTGAACGAGACAGACTGGGGTCTGTTGGATTAATTCCAACAAATTCTGGGGGACTTTTTAAGGAGATGCCAGTAAATGCCACTGGTTTTGGTGGAGGTGTTGCAGGTGACTGCAGACTCCCTGGCACAAGTTTCATGAAGTGTTTCCCTTTGAGAAGAAAACAGCATGCAAGGAAGCTAAATTTAGTTAGTGGCATTTTTGCTTAGCCACTACACAAGTACCTGTTTCCAAAGACTGAAATTTTGATTAGTTTTTAATTTGTGACTCAAAAGGTAGTAATAAATTTAATTTTTATGTATTTATGACATAAAAAGAGCTCTTTCCAAAGGCTTTACCTGAATTAGCAACATGAGCTCAAATTCCAGTGTGTGATGGGATGAATTTCTGAAATAGTTTGACTTGTTTAAATTGAAAGATTGTAGGAGAGGTTTGGAAGTTGCTGCATTCCATGTCAGTTCTGTTTGATCTTTTTTATTATGGGTCTTCCAATCTGTGTATAGAGTTGTTAATGGCTCTGATCCCTGTGTCCATTTGATAAATCTGCTTTTCCTTCCATGCTTAAGAGAATGTCTTGATAAATTGCAAAAAAAACCCAACCAAACAAAACAAAAAAAAAAAAAAACCCTAGGCATTTTTCCAGCTGTGCTGCTGCTGCTTAGGAATAAAAGCTAAAATTAGAAATAATGATACAACTTCTTTCCATAAAGAATTTCACTGGGATGTGTGGTACCACCAATCCAGGCATTTATTTGATGTCAGGTACCCTTTATCAGTTCTAATATTCCAGTTCTAATTCCAGTTATCAGTTCTAATATTCCAGTTATCTTTGGTTTGGGCTGCACAGTGGATTGCCCTGGTGGCTGATAAAAACGGGAACTCCATTTTATTCCTTGGCAGCAGAGACCAGGCATCTTCTGTCTGCCAGGAGAATATCCCAAAGAAGAATGGAAGACATTTGCTACCTTACCATGAACTTTGTTAGTGTGGTGTTACAAACACAGAGGCAACTTGGTATAAAATTCCTGGTATTGCTTTTTGTTACTTTTTCCCTGAATCCTCTGGTGCTCACTTGCTGGAATGAGACTTCTGGAGTCGTTTTCCATGTGGAGAACCCAGCTGGAGTCTCCCATGGAGCATCGTGGAAAACCAGCACCTTTCCTCTTCCCTGTAACACACTCAGTATTTGGAGCAGGCTTTGGTGGTGACCCCCCGTTTGTGTGTTGTTCACTGTGTGTTTTCCCACCGTGCCCTGCTGCCCACGTGTGCTCTGCCTTACCTGCCTGGATGTTTTGTTTCCCTTCAGTTGCCCAGAAGATCGTTTCCACCAAGAAGAAGCAGCAGCTCTCAATCGGACCCTGCAAATCTCTGCCCAACTCTCCGAGCCACTCCTCCGTGTGTTCTGCCCAGGTTTCTGCCGTACATATCAGCCAGGTACAGATAAAATCAATGCTTGGAAAAGGAACTGATAAGCTGCTTTTCGTCTCTGATGTATTTTGTGCCATTTCAAGTGCTCTCTTTGCTGCTTGAGAGGTAGTTGCCATTTTTTTAATGCTGCCAGTGGTCTGTAATTTGAAGTGATATTTGATTTTTTTTTTTAGATTGGCTTGAGTTCAAGAAACAAAGTAGCAAGGCAGAATAATTAGAATAATTTAGCTTTAAAGCCTGCTTGGAATGATAAGCCTGCTTTGATCATTGTCATTGATACCCAGCAGCCTGCAGGTCTGAGTAGGCCAGTCATTACAGTTGCAGGATTTGCTGTGCTGTGGTTCAACATTCCCTTCCTGTGGTTTTGGTGGTTACTCTCTCTCAGCTGTGCTGAGCTGGTGTATCCCATTGTTTAGAGTGCTAGAATTTTACACTCAATGGTATTTTGAGAAACATATGGCTAATACAAACATTTTCTGACTTGCACAACTTTTAGCCACATGTATTGCACGCGCCTCTGTTTCCCTGGCAATGCCCTTCCTCAGTGTATTTGTTTTCTAGTGTCAGCTGATAATCTCTGGGCTTGTTCCCAGCTGGGATGGATATAAACTGAAAGATGTCAGATACCCACAGCCATTCTGGTGTGGTTTTCAGTCTAAACTCAATAATTCACAGGTTATTTTGCAGTGCTGAGCCACCCACGTGAGGATTTGTTTTGGCTATTGACCTTTATCCCACACAGTGCCTGCTTTTTGGCAGAAGGGAGTAACTTCTGCCACTGGGTTATCACCCTAAAGATGCAGGTGCCAGTTTAGTCTTCAGAGTTCTCTGGTGTGACTTACTCTGCTTCAGGCTGAGTCCTGATACGACCTCAGGCTGTGGCTGTGGCTTTTGCTGATGAGCCCAAAGAGAAGGCTGGAGCTCAGACCCCCTTTCTAAAGCAGGTGCTGAGTGAGCTGTGTTCTCCTTAGAAGAGCCCTGGCACCTTCTGGTGAAGAACAAGTTCTCACCTGAGAGAGGTTTTCCCCTTTCCAGGTTTCCTCAGCCACTCTGTCTCTGACCAGTTCCTGGCCACAGGCCCTTGGGACTCGCCCTCTCTGAGAGCATTTTTTGTTAATGAAGCCTTTTTGGTGAAGAACATCAAATATCTAGAGGCTCACTGGTTTCCCACCCAAGTCTAGTTTGAAGGTCAACAGCAAACACCAAATTCTAGACCAGTACCATCACCTATGCAGCAAACTTCTTGCCATTGATAAGAACTATTTGGGAAAATCAAGGCAAGGTAGCTTTTGTGATAAGGCTCCCTAGATTCTGTTTCAATAAAAGTGAAATAATGTTCTTTACTGCCTTTGCCAGGTGTCATAATTACCTGAAGGGGCAATTGCATCACCAGTCAAAGATGTCTCTCTTCTGAGACTGATGTCATGCCTAAAAGTAGAGGCCAGAAATCTGTTTCATGTTGTATCTCCTTTGTGCTACACTTAAAGGCAGTATGACCTTGTTTAAGGGAAGGAAGCTGAATCCTTATCCCAGACTTAAAAGAACTTTGCAACTGCAATTCCAAGTTTAAGATGATCTGGGGCAAGATTTGCCATCTCTGATCTTGGCTGGAAGACTGGCTGGTGTCTTGCCCTTTGGAACATCTCTCTTGGCGTAATGATGTTTCTCTGAAGATTTCCTCCGTGAATCAAACCCGTTATTGGTGCAGTGCCCTGCCACTTGCATTCTCCACAGGAGCAGAGGCCTTCAGAGGCAGTGGTTACACACAGCACTTCAGATAAAGTCGGATATTGTTCCAGCTCTGGTTGGATCATCCTGGGGATTGAACTCCTGCAAACTCTCCAGATGACTCTGCAGTCAAAAGCTTAGGCTTTAGAGAGGAAAAAAAAAAAAGAGGTATTGAGTGTCACTTTAACCAGACTAGTCCTTAACATAACTTGGGGGGAATTCTAAGGCTCAGCACCATCCAGGGCTTTGGTGGTTTCAGTCTGCCAGGTTGGGCAGGGCTTGGAGCACACTGGTCTGGTGGAAGGTGTCCCTGCCCATGGCAGGGTGTTGGAATGAGATCAACCTTGAGGTCCCTTCCAATCCAAACCATTCTGGGATTCTGTGAAAGACTTGTTTCTGTGTGTGGGTGCTTCTCTATCTGCATGTCCAGGGGTCTGAGGTGGTGCCTGCCTCAGTAAGACCTCTTCCAGGACATGCTCTCAGGAATATCTATAGTTACATATTTCCAGAGGCCTGTCCCACACAATAAGATGCTTCCTATTCCAAAGACAAAATCCACTTGTCTTTGTAGTAGATGCTTCTTAATTTTCCTTCTGACTTAATTTTTAATGTGTATGTCAGTCAAGGGGAAGGTTTTCCTTGAAAGCCCTTGATACCCAGAGCCAACAGCCCTTGCAAGTACTTCAGGTACCTCTGTTGGCTTTCAGGGCAGCACAGAATGTATGGAAATGTATGGAAATAATTTTATTCTCAAATCCAAGGATTATAATTTCTGACCGTGATGGACAGAACTGTTGTATACTCTGTCCACAAGAGGGATGGTGCAACATCACTTAAATTCTGTCTGCTGCATTCAGGTATTCCAGTCACAGCTCACTGTCTGGCTTTTTGGAACACTTCAAGAGGTAGACTGAGTTGTTTAGAGGGGAAGAAGTGTTGTGCAATGGATTGGAGACCTCCTAATTGGCCAGAGAGCATTTTGGAATAAGTCTTTTATTTTTTACAAGTACAGACCAGTCACTTCTCTATCTCTCTGTTCTGCATGTCTATTCCACTTTTCATTCGCACATTCCCCTATGCTTTGACAATCTTCCCAGGCACGATATGCTTGTATACCATGCTAAGTCTAATTTCAAAGAAGAATGAGTCCCCTTTTCCCTCTCAAAACCCCACAGAGACATTCCTTTTTGCTAAATTCATCCTGGTGCTGGATGCACAAGTTGCTTGTCCTTTACACCTGACATATCAGGTGTAAGACATTTAAGACATTAACTCAGAAGAACAGTGCCGATAAAAACAATTCCAAAGGGCTGTTTCCTCTGCCCAGCCCCTGGAAGTGGAGATCATCTGGTTCCCAACCCCTGAGGCTGCTCAGCTCAGCCCTACCTTTGGTCCTCAGTGCTTCTGTGTGGGGGCTGGATAACCTGCTGAGGATACCTGCAGCTGGGTTTGAGTTTGCCCTGTTGTAAAACAGCTGGAAAAGCCTTTGGCACAACAGCCGTGGTTGCTGTTTGTGTGAAAGGCTCCAGGCCCCTCTCCAGACAAACTGATGTGCAGATTCCAGCCAGGAATCCCCAGCGGTGAGCTTACTTGTGAACTGCACTTTTGAAGTAAAGATGGAAAGATTGTTTTACCAGTGATTATAATTCCTTGAACTCGTTAGTCTGCATATGTTTTCACACTGGCTGGCTCTCCTGGAATTCAGCTGTTATGCTCTGCTATGAGAGGAGATTGAAAATGGCACCATGTTTCCATGTCTGCCTGGTCTCTGTGCATTCCTCTATGACAGAGGGACTTACCCATCCTTTGGTGACGGAATTTTCCTTAATATCTAATCTAAACCTCTGTTTCCTTTCCTGCTGTCCCTGTTCCCTGGAGCACAGCCCA
Organism: Taeniopygia guttata; assembly: GCF_048771995.1. NCBI lineage: Eukaryota > Metazoa > Chordata > Aves > Passeriformes > Estrildidae > Taeniopygia > Taeniopygia guttata. The sequence continues at coordinate 2,713,373 of NC_133032.1, read as the reverse complement.
ATCCCCCCGGCTGTCCCCTCCTGTCAGGAGCTGTGCAGAGCCACAAGGTCCCCCTGAGCCTCCTTTTCTCCAGGCTGAGCCCCTTCCCAGCTCCCTCAGCCTCTCCTGGGGCTCCAGCCCCTTCCCAGCTCCGTTCCCTGCCCTGGACACGCTCCAGCCTCTCCTTGTCCATCTGTGTGGACTGCAGTGCCAAGAGTTGTGTTTCCTGGTCAGCAGTGTCATTCTCCAAGGAGATTTGCATTATTCCTGTGAAGGTGTGGAGTTTAACATCTGCTACAAAGCTGCAGCTCAGGTGTGGCTGCCACACAAGGTCGCTCCTTACTACCTGTTGTAAATCTGTAGTGATGCATTATTTATGTTTGCACAATGCCTCCAGACAGTTTTTACTACAATATGATTGTCCAAAAATGTAAATTAAATTACTAAAAGCAAAATGCAGTCAGCTTGGTCATCCATTACTTCATTCTATGTGAGACCTGATTATTGTTAAGCTTTTTGAAAATTTTCTGGAACGTCAAAACTAAAACAGGAATGATAATGTATTTAACGCCACATATATCGCAGTCCTTTTGTATTTACAGGCTTGTTTCTAAGTAGCCTAATATTTATTTAGAACAAGTATTTTAGATACCTCCCAGTGAGGGTGGGCAGGCCCTGGCACAGGGTGCCCAGAGCAGCTGTGGCTGCCCCTGGATCCCTGGCAGTGTCCAAGGCCAGGCTGGATGGGGCTTGGAGCACCCTGGGACAGTGGAAGGTGTCCCTGCCCATGGCAAGGAGTTGGAATTAGATGATCCTTGGGGTCCCTTCCAACCCAAACCATTCTGTGATTTCCAAGTGTTTCTCCGAGTGTGTTTTTCATTGTTCCAGACATTGGCTTTTTTTGAAATAATCTCAGAGTTTTATTTATAAAGTTGGTAATCCACTGGGCTTGGTGAGAAGAGAAACATTGCCTGGAGGAATTCTTTTATAGAAACTCTCTGTGTGTCTTTGAGGAATAGAATATCCAACAGATTTGTGTTCTCCTTGAGGAGTTGTTTATGAATCACTTAGAAATCCAGGAGACAACTACAAAAAGTGTAAAATGATGCTATAAAATGATGAAGGATTTAAAAGGTAAAATTTTAGGGAATCCTTCATGTTCTCCATCTGGGAAGTAGGCTCCTAGGGTATAAATCTCTTAATTTCAATTAAAAAAAAATTTCCTTGCCACCCTTCTCATCTCCAACACATCCAGTGGTTTGGGAACAAGCTGCTACAGAGACAGGAAAAGCAAATGTGGGGTAATTGAGGCCACCTGCTCCCAGCTTGGCCTGCTCATCTGTCCAGTGTTAACCATTCTCCATTAGGACACAAAAAAATTATCATTTCAATTACATTATTTCCTCTCATTTGTTTTGTACACATCTCCCAGTTCTGCTGCTACTTCCTCTGGCACCTGAGAATGTTGTAGGAAGTATCTCTGGGCCTGCTGTTGCTTGCTTTGCTTCATCTCTGCTCCCTGCTTTGGAGAAGCTGCAGGAATCAGAAGAGAACTTGGAACATGCAGAGACTTCAGCTGGGGGTGTTAGGGATTGTGCCCTGCTTTTCCATCCTGATGGGTTGCAGCTTGAGATCCCAATCCCCAAAAAGCATGGGGGAAGTCCCCTGAGGCATCTTTCTCCTCCGGAATTCTGGAAATACCCTCTTACCACCTTTCCTTGCTTCCTCTAGGAAACGTGACTGCTTTAAAGATGGCCTTTCCCCCTTCTCTGTGCATCCCAGAAGTTTCTTTTTCCCTCCAGAATTACATGTGAGTTATTGCCCAGCCCTTTCATCCGCTGCTGCTCCTCTATTTTCCATCCCCAGGAGGCAGAATTTTCCCTGTTGTCCTGCCCCAGTCTCCCATCAGCACATGGAGCATCTCCTCCTTCAGTGGTGTTTTTAGTACTTGCTTACGTAATGTCTGATAAGTCATTTTAAAGAAAAAATTAAGACTTTTTTCTTAATCACCTTTTAGTCCTTTCCATTCTGTCTAGTTTCCTCACCTTCCTCCTTTTAGGAATTTACCTCTGTTCATTTATTGTATTATAGGCTCAAAGTTTCATTTCTTTCAGGACTGGGATGTAACATCACAGTTTTGGCTGCTTCGAATAAATTGGAATATCTTACAAGTTTTGTATCTTTGCACCAGTGGCTTCAGCAAATCCTGTGCAGGGCCAGGAGTTGGACTCGATTGTCCTTGTGGGTTCCTTGCAGCTCAGGAGATTCTGTGATGCTTGAAATACAGTGGGATTTATCCAACCCCTGGGTAGCCATTTTACAACCCTGAACTATTTTCCTTTTCTTGATCAGCTCACAGTGATCTGGTGTCTCCAAAGTAGGTTTAACTCCAGCTATGCAACTCTATGGCACTGGATGTTTTCTCCTAGGTTAGAATTTAGTTTAGTAGAAATCCAGATTTGGAAGGTTTTCCCCAATGTTTTGCTTACTTGTACACTAGAAAACAAATTAAACTATTGATACCCAGTTATAGTTATATTCTGTGTAGAATGAAAATGTGCCTACTGTATAAACAGAACTATCTTTCAAAAAATAATGGTGGGGGAGATTTTTAAAGGCTTGGAATAGAAATGTGTGGAAAAGTGGCAGTAGGGCAGCCCTGCTGAGCCCCTGAGCCCTGGCTGCACTTCTGCATAAATTTGGAGTAAATCAGGAGTAAATAAGATACAGCTGTGGATTGTCATTTCTTGAAAGCAGAGTACCACTGTTTAAAATTCCCTTTAATCCTTGCAGACCAGTAATGGAGGAGGGAGTTTAAGTGATTATTCCTCCTCTGTCCCATCAACTCCAAGCACCAGCCAGAAGGAGCTGCGGATTGATGTTCCTCCCACTGCCAACACACCAACTCCTGTCCGTAAACAGTCCAAGCGCCGATCCAACCTCTTCACGGTGAGTGAGCCAGGGGACCCTCTGCTGCTCTGGGGACAGCCTGAGCCTCACCCCCTGCAGCTGGGCTGTCCTGCTGCTCTGGGGACAGCCTGAGCCTCACCCCCTGCAGCTGGGCTGTCCTGCTGCTCTGGGGACAGCCTGAGCCTCATCCCCCTGCAGCCTGGGCTGTGCCTGCTGCTCTGGGGACAGCCTGAGCCTCACCCCCTGCAGCTGGGCTGCTCTGATGGCACAGGAGTGCTGAGACAGAGCTGTGAACTCAAACACAAGAACATCTTGGAATTATCGTTGGGTGGTTCTGTTTGAGACTTAAAGAGCAGCACTTTTCTTAGGAAGACAGGCTGAGAGACTTGAAGTTGTTCAGCCTGGAGAAGAGAAGGCTCTAGGGAGAACTTAAGAGTCCCTAAAGGGGCTCCAGGGGAGCTGGAGAGGGACTTGGGATAAGGGCCTGGAGTCATGGGACTTCCACTGGCAGGGAAGGGATAGATGAGATATTGGGAAGGAATTCCTCCCTGTGAGGGTGCTGAGGCCCTGGCACAGGGTGCCCAGAGCAGCTGTGGCTATCCCTGGAACTGTCCAAGGCCAGGATGAACAGGGCTTGGAGCAACCTGGGATAGTGGAAGGTGTCCCTGCCCATGGCAGGGGTGGCACTGGATGGGCTTTAAGGTCCTTCCCAAACCAAGCTATCCCATAACTATCCCATTCTACTTTTACTATATATAGAATCAGTTCACTTTTTTCTTTTCCAGGGTTAAAAAGATGATGGAGGTTAAAGTAACTTTTTCTTTCCAAACCACCTGTTTTTTGCTTCACTGAGAGGCAAACCCCCCCCCCCCAAAATCAAATAGAAAGCTGCCTGGTGCAATATGACAGGTCTTTGTTATGCAGAAGTATAGGGAGATGCTAGTGAAGCCCTGAGTGAAGGTTTCCTTGGTTTAAGCCCTCTTGCTGAAAGCTCTGGGATTGTGTTGCAGGTGTAATTGTGGTTTGTAAGCAGTTTTTTTGACAGGTCACACATGTCATAGCAAACTCAGAATGGCTGTGGGCTCTCGTGTAACTCCCTTGGGGGTTGTAGCTACATGTTGGTTGTGCTTAGGAACCCACAACTTTCCTGTCAACATGGAGAATTTATATATATTTTATTCCAAAGGTGATCTCATGCTCACTTCCCATGTACAAACCTGAAAAAACCATTTCCTCAGACTCTGAGGGAAATCTGGGCTCTCCACCTTCAGCAAGTAGGAAAGTTTTGTGACCATTTTGGAGCTCTGAGTGACAGCAGAGAGCCCCAGGCATCCTGTGTCCCTCCCAACAGAGGTATTTTTATTAAAGCCCAGATCTCCCAGTCCTATGAAGGAGAGGAAATCATGCATTTGTGTTTGGGTGCAATTGTGTAGGTGGAAAACAACAAAATGAGTGGCCTGGGAAGAAGTGTCCCAGCTCTGGCGCCCGTGTTTGATAACAGTCATGCAGATTTCTTCCCATTGGTGGGAATAATCTGGAGTTTGGTGGGAGGATTCCAGAGTTCCCAGCCCCACTAGATGTCAGTGTCAGCGCAGAAATCAGCAGCAGTCAGAGCTCTGGAAGCAGAGCTGGGATGCTGCTGCATCCATGGCCGGGCTAAAGGATGTGTGAGCTGCTGCCGGGGCTCCGGAGGTGGTGCTGACATTTGGGGAATTGGGAATGTTGCAGTTTGGGGCAGCTGTAAATTTGAGAAAGGGAGGAGAGAAAGCCAGACTCATCTACAGTCACGGGAAAGCTTTGAGAAGAATGTTAAGTCAACTGTAAAGAAAACAGACTAAAGCTCTGGTTTCTGATAATTAGTGAGAGCCATATTTACTAACACGAGAGGGTGTTGATAGTTGTCTTAATGTCTGGTAATTGGGAAAAATAATAACAATTTGCCTTTGCAGATTTAGTTGTGTCTTTTAAGGTGGGTATAGTGAGATTGTTTAATGACTTGCTCTGTAATCTGTGTCCTGAAGTACTTAACACCCACTCTGCTGTAACCCTGCTTCTGTGCCAAGTTATAACCTGGAATTATTTAATTGAATAAATAGATAACTACACAGAAAATGCTGGTTATGAACAGAGTGTGTAATTAAAATATTTTACTGTTTAGCTCTGGGTTTCTCCTCTTCCCAGTCACTTATGCCTTTATCTCTTACAGAATCAGATATATTTGTTTAATAATTGCAAGTTACCCCTTTTTATCTAGCACAGGTAATCTGTTTAGTGATCTTTAGCTCTTCTGTTGTTGGAAGAGGACTGGAATAGGTAGAAAATATTTGATTCTTCTTAATTATAGCTTTTGAGTTGGAATAGGAATGAGAATTTTAAACATGTTCAGTGCATTACATGCAGCATCTCATCTTTTTGACATTGAGTATTAATGTTTGTTGTAAAGCTATTGTTGCAGCAGCTGATTTTCCCCTTAAGTGATAAGATAGATGAAATATTAGAAGAGTTAATATTCTTTGTTTTCGACAGTGTGATAGCGGGGACTACCAAATAATCTTGTATAGGGCAGGTGAGGATTTAAAATACATTTATGAGGTTCACTGAGCAAGAAGCTGATTCTGACCATGGCTGATTCCACACTGGGTGAGGGAATTTCTGGCATAGAGAGGTGCAGCACCTTTCCCACATTCAGTGTTACCTATCTTACATATTTACAGAATTCCAAGGGAGTTTTGCAGACTTGAAATAAGCTCTCTGTCTCAGTATCTACTGTTAGAGATGAGTATTTTACTTCTGGGGTGCTCAGCACTGCTAGACTGGGTCTGGTTGTGCACAAACTCAGATGTGACATCTTGGGCCAAGTTTTATGTGGATTAAGTCTGTGAGTGACTTCCAGTGCAACAGGGAAATCACTCCAGTGATATTGGTGCAGGTGATTTAATTTTTCCAGATGTTTTTTGGTTTGCTGGCACCAAGTTTTAAATAGAACCATTTATTGTGTAGATGTGCAATCAGAAGAAGTCCTGGGAAGAATTGCTCCAGCGTGGTTTGGAGTGGATTTTTTTCTGCTGGGATATAAGACATATTGCGCGTGTCATAGGTACAAAAGCACAAAAGATCAGATCTCAGTTTCACTGCACAATTTATCTTTATAAATAGTGGAGCATGCAAAGATTCTCCCCTGGAAAACATTAGGGATTCTGTGACTATGAGCAGCTAGAAGGGAATTTGCCTAGCAGAAATCCATACATTTCTGTACTTTTGGCATTTACCAGTGGTTTGCATGAAGATATTTCCCTTCCATGTGCAGCGTGTGATTTCCAGCTGCAGTAACTTTTCGGGAATGTTGATGATTTAAAACCAGAAATGAAAATCAGCATGTAGATATTCAGCCTGCATTTCAGAGGCAGGGCTCTTTCTCTAAAAAAAAAAGTCAGATAAAAAAGAAACATTCAAGCTGACAACTCCCCTCCCAAGGATTTGGGCACCTTCACTGAGTTTCTTTACAATGTCACTTACGGGCGCCTTGCGCCATTGAAGCTTTGTTTTGCCTTGTATTCTTGGGAAGTGGCACTTTCAGAGGCAGAAATCTGTCTTGAAGGACGAGGAACAATAGTTATCCTGCACACTGGATTTCATCCCTCCCACTTGTTTTGCTTGCTTTCATTTGTTCTTTGTTTAATTCCCCAGCACGTCATTCCATTGCCCCGAACCATAGTAACTGGTGACAGGAGCCCGTTCCCGGCGGAGCGGGGCCGGCAGCGCGGGATCCCCACTGGGTGAATGTGTTGCTCAGAATGCTCTTACTCGGAGTCCTCCTCGCTGCCTTCCCTCCCTCCTCTCACGCCTGAGGGCAGCTGCTCCTGAGTTTTATTCTTCTTCCCACCCCTTTGTGGGATGGGGGAAAGGGGCATTAGCGATCCGCGGTCCCGATTCTCCTCCTGATTTCGGTGTCTGTTCCCGCTGGAAGCGCGGAGCGGGCTCTGCCGTGGCCCCGGTTTCGTTAGCTCCCCATGGCGGTGCCGGACACCGCAAATGGGCTTCTTTCATACATCATCGCCGAGTTGAAAAGCACACAAAAATGTTTTCCCATTCTCGATATTGTGTGAGTAATGTTCCCATTGGAAAGTAATGGAGTGAAGTTGTCACTTGTCAGCACAGTTATTAAGGAGGATGACTCTTGGATCTTCTTTTTGTAATAAAATAAATCCGTCAAAATCACTGCACCCGTGCGTTCTGTCGCAATAACGGGCTGCGATCTGAATAACATCTTCAAATTCCCATATAACTTGATAAAGTCATGAAGGGAGCACTGTGACCTTACTCCTTCCAGCCTTGGAGAAAGCCAGGGTAAAGCACCTTGGGTTTTAGACATTGGTAAAATTCTCCTCATGCTGATTTTCCCACATTGTGTTCAGGTAACTTTTTCCAGTTACCGGCTTTTCTTGCAGTTCTAACTTTCTAACCATCCCGAAGCAGAAAAAAAATAAGTTGAAGTGCATATGGTCAAATCCAACATTATAAAAATCGTATTTCTAAATAGTTGCTGACATTTCTAAGAACCACACAGGTGTGAATTAAATGTATGCATGGCTATATTAAATTTTTTTAATGAGGAGATGGCACATTCATTCCCCTTTGGAGCTACTGTTGGAAACTTCAGAAATGTGTCCTCTGATGTTGTGGGTCTTCAGGCAGTGAAGCTGCAACTCTTTAAACCCAAATGCATTTCAAACTAGTGGATGGTTGAAATTTATGGGTGGTGGATGGGAAATTTATTCATTTTTAGGATGGTGGTGTACTTGTGTAGATTCCATTTTAAGCCTATATTTCTCTGCCAAATTATTTTTTAATTGCCCCAAAAGAAAAAAAAAAAGGCAAATAAAAGCATCCTCTGTGTGCATTTAATGGAGCACAAACTTTTCTTTTCGCTCTGCAGTCTCGGAAAGGGAGTGACCCAGACAAAGAGAAGAAGGTCCTGGAGAGCAGAACAGACAGCATTGGAAGCGGCCGTGCAATTCCAATTAAACAGGTAATGCCGAAATAGTTGTATTTCTTTTTCTCCCCTGCTTTCCATAGTTGGGAGACAAGACACACCTCGGGTCCAGGCACGGTGGTGGCGGGGCCATGCACCGAGCGCGGCGTTTGATGTGTGCCGGTGATGAATGTGGAAGTCACTCACTTGACATCAATTAGGAGAGGTTCCTATGTGTATTAAAATAGGATCATTAGAATAAGAAGAGGGAAAATGTGACAACAGGCCTAATGAAGTGCAGTCTGCCGGCCTGCATATGGAGCGGGTTTCTAGGCTGTGCTGGCTTCAAAGCTGCCTTTGTAGAGGGGGCTTTGATTGGGCCGAGTGCTGCCAGGCGCAGGGTAAATCAGATCGCTCGACAAGAGCCCCTTGTGATGGCAGGAATAGCCTGATGTGGCCCTAATTTGCTACCACAGACGGACATCTGAACACAGTTTCAGGCTGCTCCCTAACAACGAGGCAATTAGTTGTGATAATCATGGCCGGTGTGTCAGCTGCGCGCTCTTGTTTGTAATTTGCTAATGAAGGAATTGTAACTTTGATTAGGTTCAGTTTCATTTAGACCTTATTATATAAGAGAACGTTTACAGCTGTAATGTGTGGCCTTAATTAAACTTTCTCATTACACAACAGGACTTGAAGCCGAGGATTTGTTTTGGTCTGTTTTTACTAGCCTAGATGCACTTTCATTAGCCTGGAAACTCGATGCTAAATTGTAGCTGGGAACACTCCTTTGAAAGGCAAAAGCAGTGCCAGTGTTGGATGAGAAGTATTTGGGGAATGCGACGATCTACTTTCTGAAATGAAATGACACCAAATCCATGTGGTTGAGATCTCCACATTCCCATGGAATGCTTCTCACACAGTTTCTGTATCAGTGTTTAGAAGTGTTTACTCGTGTGTGAGAGTTGCCTTGCTAGAGATAAGCTCCCTTTCTTTTCCACGTATTTTCTTTCCACGCGTTTCTTTCCAGTTGTTTTGGTGCCTTTCCTGTCCTCCAGAGGCTCATTGCCTCTCCTGATCTTCCCTCAGCCCATGCCTTTTCCTGCTAGGTAGCTAGCCCTGGATGTCCTGTGTGGAGCTGGGTTTACATATTTTGGGGTGTTTTGTGTTTTTCCTCTGTTTCTGGATGCAAGGAGGAGTTGATTTTGTACCTTAACTATTGGCTGTGATTTTTTTTCCTAAAGTAATTCTAAAAGACCTTTTGGGACCATCAGGCAGCAAAAATGCTGTCGTGTGTGAATCTCTAGTAGGCAAATTTTAATCAAGCACGCTGCAATCCAGAAGAGCAGTTTGAAAGCAGAGGAGTTCAGTATTTGGCTCTGCATTCAGGGGAGGAGATTCCAGGCATTTAAAGCAAGCTACAATTTTATTTTCCTACAGCTTTTGTATGGTACAGGATGGGTTAGACCAGCTGCAGTACTTTTGGGTAATCCTAATTAAACAAAAGTGCAGCTGAGAATGTAAAACTGAGGAATAGATGTGCCAGTATTTATTCCAGGCATATGTACTGTTCTTTCCTAAAATGCAGTTGTATGGAATTAATTTGATTAAAAACACACTCATAGGAAGAGTGTTGTAAGGTAAACATTGTAAGTGTGATTGTGCCACAGCATGTTGTAAAGAAATATCCCTTACAATATCTGGAATTTCTGTATGGAAAGACTCCTTGCAGCCCTGCTTGTGTACCAAATATGACCAATCTTTTGGGAACATGTCCTCCTTGTTACTAATCCCAGCCATGGTCATTTCATTTTGTCAGGTATGAGCCATTGCCCACAAACCCTGGATGTGCATCCTCCGCAGATCCATTCCGTTCTTTGGGCTTTGGCCATGGCAGCTTGGCAGGTTTTTGCAGTGCTGCAGGGTGGCAGCTCCCGGTGGGATTTCACATCACACTCAGATGGCAGGAGGATTTTGGAGGTCTGGTCTGTAGGGGTGGCTCCAGGTTCAGTTGCTGATACAACCACGTTCTTGGGGGACTCGACAAGTGCCAGCCCCTTGGAGCTCTCTGAGGCAGCAGAAATTCCAACTTCTCTGGAAAAGTTGGTGCCTTTTATTTCATGCCTTAACTGGGAATAGGACAGATATTGAAGGGAGTTCCTTGACCTAAAAAACTTCATGCTGCTGTTCTTCTTAAGATGAGAAACCCTTTCCATCGTGATGATTTCTGTGGCAAATGGAGTCACAGAGTCGTTAAGGTTGTAAAAGCCCTTTAAGATCACCACGTCCTGTGTTTAAACAAGCACTGCCAAGGCCACTACTAACCCATGTCCCCATGTACCACATCCTCATGGATTTTAAATCTCTCCAGGGATGGGGACTCCACCACTGCCCTGGGCAGTTGTGCCAACGCCTGACCACCCTTTCTGTGAAGAAATTTTTTCTAATAGCCAACCTGAACCTTCCCTGGTGCAACTTGATGCTGTTTCTTCTTGTCCTGTCTCTTGTTGCTTGGGATACGTGGGAATAGAAGCAGAAATCTGGTTTAAGGCTGCAGCATTCCCAGGATTGCTGTGGGAGAATAAAACTAAAAAATAGCAACAACAAAAAGGCTTTACAAAAAAACCAAACACTCCACAAACAAATTATAAAACCTCCAGCCAAAATAAGTTCCATGGAAGGCTGGAAATGTTCTGGTTTTGAGGAAAAAATGGAATCTCTCAGCACTATGAAAGAGTTGCTGATCATTCTGGGCTCTAGGTATGGACCTGTACAGCTGCCAGTGGGTTTTGGTCAAAAGAAGCCAAGAGTTGCAACCTGCTCCTGCATTCCTGTTCTTGGTGCCTGAATCCCTGTGGGTTTAAGGGAAATCCCTGAGAGTTTGGGAGAGTTTGGATGGTGCCCTGAGCAACCTGGTCTAGGGGAAGGTGTCCCTGCCCATGGCAGGATGTTGGAATGAGATGTGTTGTAAGGGCCTTTCCAACCCAAACCATTCCAGGGTTCCATGAACGAGGTAAAATTGTGAATAGCCTATTTCCTTCCAAATAAACACCTCATTCCTCCAGGGCTTTATCCTTAACTCAGAGCAGCCTGGTCAAAAAGAGTTAATGTTCTTATGCTCTCTGTCCTTTCTACATGGTAAAGCTGATTTTTCACTGCAGTGCTAAATTTGGTTTTATTGGGCTAAGCCATATAAAACAGTCCTGATGACCCTTCCTGCTCCCAGCAGAAACCCAAAATGTAGGCAATGAAAAGCAGGCCTGTCTTTAAAGAGTGACTGCTCACTCCTGCCAAAATACTCTTAAAGTGAGTGAAATTTTGGAAAGGCAGATTTTCTGAGGAGGTACCAGTACCTTGTGCATGCACAGCTATACGAGCACGTCTTAAATCCTGGACTTTCAGCAGCTGCTGAGAAGTTGGAATATCAGAAATTTTTAAAAATTATACAGAATTTCACTTGTGGTATTTAAAAATCTTATACAAATCAGAGTCAGAAAAAGTCTTGAGCAATATTGGCTTCAAGTTAAAATCCATAGGCGGTTCTGTACTTCTGAGAAAGAGGTGCTTAAACTAAGAATATTTAAGGTATTTTCTGTGGCATTGCTAATAATACTCTTAAAGCGAGTGGCTTGCTCTGGTTGGAGAATCCTCCCTCCAAACCCATTTATTCTGGAAAAGAAGTCTTGTTCCTGGTAGCCTGAGTGAATATTTTGAAGAATATTTTGAATCACACATTGGGCTGCACACTTTTGAAGAATTGACTTTCTAGGATGGGAGGTTTTGTAGCATTTTGGGAAAATTACTTTGCTTTTTGTGGGTTTGGGAAATCTTTATCAGTAGGGCATATTCAAATTAAAAAAAAATGCGCACAACAAGAAAAATAAAAGCAAGAAGCTCAGCTCAGCGGTGAGGGGGCTTGTCATGTATTAATTTTTCATTGCTGTGGAGAATTGTACATACATAATCACTTGATTGCAGTGGGAGTTAGCGAGCTCCTATGGTATCATTTGCATAAATCTTGTTAAGTCAATGGCAGTTAATGAAGTACAAATGAGCCTGGAGAAGGTGACATGCAAATCGTGGGTGGCAGATGGGAGGTCTGTTTTAGGGATGGCAGCTGCGTGCTCTTTCTTTTTTTTTTTTTATTTTTATTATTTTTTTTCCTCTGTCCTGCCCCCATCCCCCCCCCAGACTGGAGTGTAAATAAATGCATAAGAGCTGGCCTTGACTTTCTGCTCCCAGCCCTTCTTCTCTTTGCCCTTTGCACTTAATTACACGTGCTCACATCATTATATACTCCAACAATATAACCTTGACTGTTCTTTTGCCAAAAACTGGCCAAAATCAGTGTTTGACACATTGCCTCCACCCTTGGCTCACCCTGGGAGGTGCTGCCCCTCTGGTGCCCCCAAATTGCTGCATCATTTAGGGATGACAAACTCGAAGCCTGGATTAGAAATAAATGTTCTAATGGTTAGTGCTGTATTGATGACACAGTGAAAAATTTGCCATCCATGACTTGCAAAGGTGAACTTCAGAATTCATTCCCTTCCCTCAGTTTGCAAATGGCTGGATTAATGGAGAAAGTGGAATATCTTATTCAGGCTTTACTTTTAGGTGATATTTCAAATGACCTTCTTCGCCTGCCATCTTGGCATATTTAACTACATTAAAGTAATCTTGATGAAATTAGGTATTTTTTCTTTTTTTTTTTCCTTTACTCTGACCTAAAAATGGCAAATATTTTTTATGTCAAGGCATGGGGGTGGCATCACTGATTTGCTATTCATGAAGAAGAGTTTGGTTCCTTGATATACAAGTTAGAGTTTTTCCTTAAGATGAGTATAAACAAAACTAGCACTTCCCAATGTACATCTGAATTTTATTTTAAAAATCATTAAACTCATCAAAGGTAACTTTGAAGATGCTCTCATCAAATGTCAAATTTGGCATAAAAAACCTGTCACTTCTCCTCAGCTCCCTACAGGTATAGGTCAGTGTTGCCTGTTTTAGTAGTGATTTTCTACTTCCTCTGCTTCACTACTGATTTCCTAACCTCATTTTTGAGTAGGTTACTTCCTAACCTCATTTTTGTTCCTTTTTAGCCCTAGTTGGGATGTTTAAGCACCACTTACACAAATCTTGCATGGAATAACACACAACACTTGTTATCTTGGTCCTTCCATTGAAGCAAGTGAGATCATCTTACCTGAAACCTGTTTTCCCTTAAAATACCCGCAGCTGTCTGTCCAGCTGCAGGAGCATTTCATCAGGCACGGCAGAGTCTGGGAAATAGGTTTTGAAAAGGGATCATCTGCCACATCTGCTCAGTCAGAGTGATGTCCTTAGTCATCCTCACTTCCACAAGAGCACCGCGGTGCTCCAGGCAAGTGTCACATCTGAGGCTCGCTGTCCTCACAAGCAGCAAATGCTCTTTGCTCTTTCCTGGCTGCAAATGTTTACTTGGAGTGCACCAGAAGAGAGAACAAACAAGCAACGATCTTAGCAGCTCTTCCTGCTTAATTCATCTGACTTGACAGGGTGAAAAAAGCGATCTAGAGGAGCACGACAGACAGATGATGCTACAGCCAGTGGTGCCAGGGCTTATCTGATGGCTTCTCTCTTCTGTCTGAGTTCAACATCAGGTTGTGTTTGGAATTAAAAATGGCTCATGCAGGTAAGGGCCAAAAGCATTTCAGAAGGAGGATGGCAGCAAACATGTGGAGGGACACAGAACCCAGTATTTGCTTCAATTTCTTACAGCTGTGTGTTTCTGCACTGAAACCCTGTTTCACTACACACAGACCCAGCCCCCTGTGCTGCTGCTTCTGCTCCAAAACAGAGAATCCCGGAATGGTTTGGTTTGGGAGGACCTTAAAGCCAATCCCATCCTGCCCCCAGCCATGGGCAGGGACATCTTCCACTGTCCCAGGCTGCTCCAAGCCCCCATCCAGCCTTGCCTTAGACAATTCCAGGGATCCAGGGCAGCCACAGCTTCTTTGGGCACCCTGTGCCAGGGCCTGCCCACCCCCACGTGGAAAAATTTCTTCTCCATATCCCATCCATTCCTGCCCTCTTTCAGTTTGAATCCACTCCCCCTTGTCCTGGCACTCCAGGCCCTTGTGGCAAGTCTCTCTCCAACTTTCTCTGAGGCCACCCTCAGGTCCTGGAAGGAGCATTCTCCAAGACTCCTCCTGCTTTGTGTGTTTCAGGTGCTCAGGTAGGTTTGTAGACTGTTGTTTGCAAGCCAGCGTTGGGTGTCTCCAAGGAGCAGCTTTGCCAAAGTCAAAACTGACTTGATTTACAAGGAACTGGCAGATGACATGGTTTGATTTATTTATCTCCAGCGTGAGGTGTAATTTCCTCTGTCACACGTCTGTCTAATCACAGTAATCAGTCTCCAGATCAGCTTGTACAAACACCAGGGTATGGTTTTGAGCCAAATACTCTTAGTGCTGAAATCTTCTGTGTAATTCCTCTGCAATTGTTTATAATCAGAACATACACATTTTGGTGGCTTTTTTTAAAATTAGCTGATTACTAGTTATAAAATGTTTTGTACTCACCGTGGTTCTGTAAATTAACTGGTTGCTACCAGTATAATTAAATATTTCAAAGCACTTGGCTATGGTTGCATTGAACTGTGAAGAAATAATGTTACATAGCCAATCAAAAAGAGATACTTGTAAACTCATTTAAAGCGTCAGAGTGTGTTAGGACTATCATGGTGATGCTTATTGCAGGAGAAATTAAAGATACAGTTTTGTGCTAAGAGGCAATACAGAAATTAGTTCCTGAATTAGTTGTTAATTGATTTGGTAATTCCCTGGGGTCTGCATGCTCTTTTTTCCTTTTTCGTTGTTGCATTCAGTTAACAGTGACTATTCCCAGTGCACTTGAAATATTTTTTCCAATTAGATCAAATGTGCCCTTACATCAGAAGAATGGCTTCAGTTCCATGTACCTGCCTGGAATAATGTTTAATTTGACTGTGAAAGCCAGGTTTGTGGGTTTTTCCAGATGATGAGTTGCAGATACCATCCCAAGAAAAGCTGTAGTCCCTAGAATTTGCAATAAAATAGCTGTAAAAAACTCTCCTGGACATCTGGTGCTGGGAGCTCCGGGTGTTAAACCCTTCCCTTGCCCAAGGATCTGGTTTCTAGTCCAAGGGCAGGGCCCCTTCTGCCCCTTGGCCTCAGCAGGCAGACCTGGGCACAAGCCTCAGCCTCTCTGATTGAGGTAATTCCTCTTTTTCCTCATGCATCTCTTTGTCCCACTGGATCCTCCCATCTGCTCCCTCCTGCTTTCTGGAGTTTACTGGTTTCCCTTCCTGGGATGTCTGAGGGTTGCAGGAAGGAGCTGGAGATTGGGCCTTTGACTTATCGAGATTTGATTTCTAATATGTTTCTTTTAATAAGTCTCCTAATTTTTCAGAGTCCCTAAAATATGAGTTTTCTGTTTCACATCTGATAAAATGTTCTTATTTTATCTCTAAATGCTCTAAATACCCAGGTCTGTCATACAGTGATAGTCCCAGCCATACTTAGACCAAGGTGAGCCCTCTACAGCTGTTCCACAGGTGCACTTAGGGATCCATAAATGAAATATTATCAATAAACTTCTCAGAGAAATTAACTTTCTGTCATTTTTTTTTACTTCCCGTGGCAGTGACCTGGAGCTAAGGGTGTATTTAAATGTTTATTAGTGTTGATTTGGGCAGGGGGCACACAATTTCAAACATAGTATTCCATTTATTTGTGTGACCCAGCCTTCCAAGTGAGCAAAGGAAAACAGTGCCTTGTAGGGCAATGATGGAAAGTAGCCAGATCACCAGCTTTAAAAACAGAGGGAAATTTCACATTTTATAAATGTGTTTCCTAAATATTTTGTATATTAATGCCATAAGAGGTCATAGATTGCTTATGGCTGCCAATAAGGAGTGTTCAACTCCATCCTCCTTAGTTATTTAATTTACTTTAAATCCTATCCCAATGTAATACTTTGATGTTTTGTGAAAGAGACCGGGACAAACCTGTGGGTCTGAGTAGCAGCTGATGATTTCCTAGCTGACACATCAGGTGTGACTGTAGGTCTTGCTCATCCTTAAAGATTCAAGAGGAGACATTGCAGCTTTTGTTTGGAGTAGAGTGTTGATCAGGTTAAGCATCCTTGGAGAGACTGTGGAAGGAGAATGGAAGCAGGCAGGAGAAGGGCAGGCAGGGGATTATCAGCCTCTGCAGAAACACTAGGGGAAGAGCTTCTCTTACCTAAAATACCAATTTTTTTTTTTAAAAAGGGGGTGAAGATCCTTATTGTATAAAAGGAGCAGGTGTTGCTCATTAGCATAAACCAGTCAAGTGTTCATAAGAAAAGGGAGAGAGTATTTGTATTTTCTTGAGGCTCTGCCATGAACATCTTCCTCTTGTGCCTGGTGCTGGATTCCAGCAGAGGATGGCCTCCCCCACATTCCAGGATTTTGGATCCAGTACCAATGCAGTGAGTAGGGCTGGAGCCTACAGGAAGCAAGCCAAGCAGTCTCTCTGGTGAGACTATGGAGGATTTAATACATTTGGGATGTTCTCATCCTGTTGTGTGCTGCATTTTGCAAATCCTGGAGTGTCCATGGGACAGAACATGGGGAAGAGGTGTCAGAATGCTTTGGTGGAGAGGAGGAGGGAATGAGCGAAAGCAATGGGGGTGTAAAAGAGAACATCAATAAAAAAAGCCATAATATGACTTTAAAAAATTTATTGGAATTTTCCAGTGCTGAAATGGTGTAATATATTAGGGTGGCATGTCAGTGTGACATGCAGAGTGACAGCAGTGAGGGCACTGAGGGATCTTCACTGTTGCCCTAAGGGTCTGAGCTGGCCCCTGGCCAAAAGCCTGTGACTCGTGGTGCTTCAGTAGTTGCATCTAGAAAATGCTTTACAAGATGCAGTCTCTTTATTTGAGCCACCTTCATCTGCCCAGGCAATCAAAAAATCCCCACAAAACAATGGCATCAGTCAGTGGCTGAGTGCATGAGTTTATAAGCACAGAATCAGAATCTCCTGAGCTGGAAGGGACCCGCAGGGACCATTGATCCAAACCCTGGCCCTGCACAGACAGCCCAACAATCTCAGCCTGGGCATCCCTGGGAGTGCTGTCCAAACCCTCCTGGAGCTCTGGGAGCCTGGGGCCATGCCCATTCCTTGGGGAGCCTGGGCAGTGCCAGCCCCCTCTGGGGAAGAACCTTTCCCTGACATCCTACCTAAAGCCCTTCTGAGCTGCCAGAGCTCCCTGCAATCCCTTGTGTCAGCAGCAGCTCAGCTCTGGCATGGAGGGATATCTCCAAATTAGCCAGGAGAGCAGGAAGAACTGGCCTTTACTTATTTTCAGTGGATGAGCTCTGGAATCAGAATGGTTTGGGTTGGAAGGGACCTTTAAGGATCATCCATACCAAATCCCCAAATGAACAGGGTGCCCATCCCGTGGGCCAGGTGCCATCCAGCACGATGGGCTTGCTCAGGGAAGCAGTGGGAAAACGCCTTTGTTGCGAGGTGAACCCGTGTGCATCTGGGCTGGCTTTGGTGACTGCAGCTCTTCCTCCCAGGGCATGAGGAATTAGTCCCGAGAAGTGACATAAGAAGATTAAGTGGGAAGCTTATGACAGTTAGCAAGTGAGGCTGCCCGGTAGACTTGGGTTGACACAATGATTATTAATACGTTGTAAAGATGTTTTGGGGATTCCACCATATTTGTATGGTTGCCAGCAAAACGTTGACAGTTGCATTGTGGTTAATAAATTCATTTAGATTTATAAGCATTGTTTACAGAACCTGTTCGCCTGCTGAAACTCTAACAGCATCTGTTCCTTCGTACTAATTAACTGCTAATTACGAATGAGCTTTGTGTGTTTGTCAGTATAACTGGCTCATGCATTTTGTAAGGAACATTAACAAATTGATTTACATAGTGGTAAAGCAATCAAAAGAGTAAACTGAACAGCACGCAGTTAAAGCCCTTTAGCCTAATTTTTTGAACAAAGCAAACTTTGGGCATTCTGAATATTTTCAGCATTCTTTTGCTCCCATTTAATTGTGTGGTAATTGTGTGTGAATCTGGATCCTGGATCAAGGGTGTTGGCCCAGCATCCCTAGTTTCTTACGTTATTTTCTGGGTTTGTGTTTTATTTTAAAGCGTTGGCACTTCAGCACGTAACACGTGAGGAAATATTCTCCCAGAGCATAGCAGAGAATGGCAAATTAAAACCAATAAATGGCATGAAAAAGGAGTATTTCTTTGGGGGTAACAGGGAGTCTTTGAAACATGGATACTCTGACTATAACTGGTTTGGATATTTGAAATATGTATGGAAGTCCTTGCACTTCAGTTTAAATACTGTTTTCTCTAAACCTGTTTTAATTTTTAAAAATCCTCTGACTACAATAATTACCAGCACATATTTAGAACAGTCTCAGCAGCCAGGCCATATGTTGGTACTTAAATATTTTGAATTTAAAGGGAATGATTGGCACAGGGAGCCCAGAGAAGCTGTGGATGCCCCATCCCTGGAAATGTTCCAGGCCAAGTTGGATGGAGCTTGGAGCAACCTGGGGTAGTGGGAGGTGTCTCTGCCAATGGCAGGAGGGTGGAATTTGTATGGTCTTTAAGGTCCCTTCCAACCCAAACCTCTCAAGGTTTCTATAATTAAAGTGCAATTCCTAGAAATAAAATCTCCATTTATTTTACATGAGTTAAAACAGGGAGAAAAGTCATATAATTGACTGTTTTGTTTACTGGAAAGGATCCTTCACATGGTGATAAATTGGGAATGAGTGTCATGATCAGATGACCTGGATACGTTTCACTTACAGGTGTCCTAGAGCTGTAAAGCTTGAAATGAACTTTGTTACTACTGTTAGAGAAAAGACAAAAGTATGAGGTTTAGTTTTCCTGACCAGAAGCTATTCCAGTTAGGAACAGAGTGGTTTTATACAGATTAAAACCTGCCAGGAAAACTCAATTGGTTTTTTGATAGAATTTCCAACTAAGTGCATGAAGCAAACATAGCAGATGTAAAATATTTTGATACAGCCTTACTACATCTTAATTGAGGGTTTATCCAAATGTGTTTGGCTAAAAGCTGCTATGTGGGTTGGATCTGGTCTGTGGGGGTGTAAACAAGCCCTAAAGCCAGAGTGTCATCTGGGCTGGCTGCAAGGGGACTAAACTTTGCCCAGCTCTGGGGACAATGCCATGTGTCTGCTTGAAAAGTGTATTTTCATCCTTGTTTAAAAGAACCAGGAAAACAAGGGCAGCATGGGAGAACGAACTGGAATGGAACCTGAACTAAAACTCACCCACTCACATTTCTGCTGCTTTAACCCAAATTTGGAAAGTCAGATGGAGAGGGACCTGCAGTTTGGGACAGTATAGGACCTGTAGGTTGAGCAGTGTAGGACAGGTAGGTTGGGTGGAGAAGGACCTGTAGGTTGGGATGGTGTCAGACCTGTGGGTTAGATGGAGAAGGACCTGTATGTAGCTTTTGCTTCTGTGTGCTTTGAGTACCTCACCAAGACACTCCTCCAGTTACTCCAGGTACAGGCACTTGTGCCTGGAATCAAGAGCAGGATCTGACACGGCCTCAAACACGTTGTGGCTGCCGCTGGATCCCTGGAAGTGTCCAAGGCCAGCTTAGACAGGGCTTGGAGCCACCTGGGACAATGGAAGGTGTCCCTGCCCATGGTAGGGGTGGCACTGGATGGGCTTCAGGGTCGTTTCTAATCCAAACCAGTCTGGGATTCTGTGGTTTCAGGACTATCACTATAGAAAGAAGCTGCTGAACTCTGGGGGCTGTCAGACCACGGAACGTTCTCTACCAGGAAAATAAAAGCTTAGTGATTTCGGTTTTCTTTAAGGAAGAGGGTGTGGATTTTCTTTTAAAGAAGGGGAGAGGCTGTTGAGCAGTGAGATTATATAGGTAGATCTGAGCTCTGAGTCCATTTCTTTCCCCTTTATAACTAATATGAGTCTTTGTCACAAAAGAAAAATACCAAGACGTACCATTTGCGAAAGGGTTTATAGTACAGTATATCACCCTATTATGAATGACAGCATTTAAATGGTTGGGTAGAGAAGTGCAGAACTGCTACAAATCAAGGAGCTAGATTAACATCTAACGCTCTCTTCTCTGTGAGTATTTTGCGGGGAGGGAAATGAAGAAATCTTCAAGTGCGGGAGGTATCGGAAAGAAAAATCAACTACAATTACCAAAGTGGTTGAATTGTTTAAAAATTCTCCTGTCTGAAATGAGCAATACACTGGAATGGAGGAGAATTGAAGAGCAGGGATTGTTTAAGGTGGCAGGTATCATCAAAATTGTGCAGGCTGTCTCATGGCCCAATTAAAAGCGAAACAACTATTTATGTGGAGGGAGAGATGCACTGGACATCCTTGACTAAAAGCTGAGCTTTGAGCAAACTGGGTGAAAACTCTTCTTCAGGATGCAAACTGAGTAAATGCAGAGATATGTATGGTTGGTGTGTTTCATGTTAAACAAATACTCAAGTCTGAGTCTGCAGATCTGGAATTATATGTGTATATTGACTTTTTGTCTGAGCCAGATCTCCTGAAGATACAGATGTTTTAGATTTCCTGTGCTGTGTCAGGCAGGTGAGGTGCACAACTCCTTCCTGCTGTGACGGGAGGATGTGCATCCATCCAGTGCTGAAGTGTGCCCAGCATTCTGAGAATTGACATTTTGTGTTTGCTTCAGCTGATGCAAGGCATGGAACTACTTGGGAACATTTTATGGATTTGCCCTTTGCACAGTAAATTTTGCTGTGAGTTGGGAATTCATGGCAATGTTGTATTTGTAGCTGAGAAGTAATAGGTGCACGATCACTGCTGTTGGTACTTTAATCTTGCAGCTCTAAGTAATTCCTGATATGGATTAAGTCACATTTAGCTCCAATTAAGTGACATTTTTAATGTTGATGTGGTGTTCTGAAGCAAGAGGTTTCTTGCTTGTTTGTGCAGTGCAAGGATTCCAAGCTCCCTATTTTCTGCAGCAGGCAAAGGCAGACATGCACAAGGGACTTTGGAGGTAAGAGAAGAGGGGAAAGATTGACAGAGGGATGGAAAACAGAACTGGAGGGACAGAGCTCAAATGGAAAGTTGTGCTGCTGTGAGAGGCAAAATCTGTACTAAACAGGTGGGAGGGAGGAGGGAAAATATTGAACAAAGCCTCTGAAGGAGACAGGAAGTGAGAATAAAGACTAAGCAATGCTCTCAGTAACATCAGGAATCTTGAGGGTCTCTGAGAAAGTGGCCCAGCAGTCCCCAGAGGTGTTGGCTCTGGAGGTGCTGGTGTCTCCAAGCAGGAAGCACCATGATTGATTCCTGTCTGGAAGTGACATTTAGGTGCCTCTGGAGCTCCTTATCGGTGCCTGGAGCTGGTTCCAGCTGATCACCCCTGGAGCTCTGGGTCTGTAGAGCTCAGGAACACCCCGTGAGCTGATGTATTCATGCTGTCAGAGTGCTGAGCTTCCTGCTGCTGGAGGCAAGGTATCAGTGTTGGTCCAGAGTAGTTCTGGAAGTCTTAAAATGTTTGCCTGAAATCTGGTGGGAATTTGAAAGCGCAGAGAGTAAAGAAAGAGGAAATTAGGAGAGGCAGCATCTCTCTGCCTGGAGTGTGGCAGGACCTGCATGGGCTGGGGATGAGTGCAGGGCAGGATCAGCTCTCAGACATGCTTAGAAAAGGGGTTTGGTGAGCTGGGTGATGCTGGACAGAACTCCAGCGAGCAGTAAATCTTTTCTGTGTAATACATGTGTGTGCTTGGAGAACATGGTTGCCAAGGAAACCCCATTCCTGAGCTCATGGCATGGATTGGAATTTCTAAAACCAGGTTTGGTTTGAGGTTTGCTCTTTGGCCAAAAACACTTTTTTACATAGGTAATTTCTCCACCAGCCTCTCTGAATGGTGCTGGTGTCCTGGTCCCAAAGAGCTCTGGAGTAGCATCAGCAGAGGTGGCACAGGAGTTTTGGTGTTCTCCCACACTGCAGTGTTCAGGTGCTCCCCTTGGCTCCTGCTCTCTCCTTTTCCCACTCCAGCATGGGGACAGGTGAAGGATGGCTGAGGCTTGGAGCAAGCCAATCCAGTGGAAGGTGTTCACAAATTCTGCTGTGTGGTTCTTCTTTTGTTTGATTTTAGTTG
Organism: Taeniopygia guttata; assembly: GCF_048771995.1. Lineage (NCBI taxonomy): Eukaryota > Metazoa > Chordata > Aves > Passeriformes > Estrildidae > Taeniopygia > Taeniopygia guttata. The sequence goes on along the minus strand of NC_133032.1, from coordinate 2,691,308 downwards.
TTCTAGGTAGGGTTTCTAGATTGACATTTGGAGTTTTAAATGTAATTTTTTTTTTTTTGGAAGGTCAGTGAGCATCTCAGGTTTTTCTGTTAAAAACAGAAGTCAAACATAGAATCACAGAATGGTTTGGACTGGAAGGGACCTTAAAGCTCATCTCATGCCACCTGCTGGAAAACTTTCCACTAGAAGGATAAATTGCATGAGTTTTTTTACCCTGCCTCATCTGTGGGATAGGAACAATTTGTGCTATGCTGTTACGAAGTGCAGGTGGGCTCCTGCTCCATCCTCCAGCAGAATATTCCAGCTGCAGTCTGTTCTCTTAAAACAGGGATTTTCAGTCTTGCAGGCACATATGAAACTTCACAAAACCTGCAGAACACCCCCTTGGTGTTCCTGCCCCTCCATCAAACTTGGTTGATGTTGAAATTGAAGCTCTAAGAGGCTGTAAAGGTGACTTGAGGTATTGCCTCTTGGAAACCTGTTGAAAATGCAACCAGAAGCATCATTTTTAAACCCTTTTTGTTGGTGTAGGACTGATGACAGATCTGAAATGTTTGCTAAAATGAGGAAGTGATCAGTCCTTTTAATAACAGGGGCTTTCTCTCTCCCTGCACCTTTTCCTTGCTGACACCTCATGTACCTTGACTCTGTTCCCTGGAGATGGAGATGCCGCTGTAGAAAAAACAATCTTTTGGTTATGTGCAGAAAAGCGAGAGCATTTGTTTGAGATGAAAGCTTTGTTTACATTTCTCTTTGGGTTTATTGTTTACTTTCACCAGCATAGCCAGGGCTGTGGAACTCTTTCTGCTGTCCAGGCACTCAGGTGCCTTTGTTTGAGTGGGGATAAGCACTTTGCCATTCTTTTCCTCAGCTTCTGTTTCCACATAACAAGATCTCCATGTAAGTGCAGAAAAGGGGTTAGTTCCTTGTACAACTAGGGTTAAACAAAATTCTAAAATAAAAACAATTTAAGACAATTTTACAACAAGACAGGAGTAGTGAGACACCAGCCTACACAGAGCAAATCTCTCTCCTTAGCCCCAAAAATCTGTGTGTGTCTAACAGCCTGACAGGCCTCAGGAGTGTGTTGGGAAGAGTCCTTGATGGTGGGAGCTCCTGGTCAGAGCTCAGAGGAGCATCCATCCTTCCATCCTGGCAGGGAGGGGTGGCCTGGGGTGCTGTGCAGGGAGAAGGCACCTCCTGTGCCCTGTGCCAGAGGTTTGGCAGGACAGGAGTAGGAAATGGAAGTGGCTGGTTACACCGGCTTTCCGTTTCCTTTAATTATCTCCCCACAGTATGTCTGTCCCTCATTAATGGGGATTGTGTCTCGTGCTGCCTGGGAAGAGCTGGCCCCATTAAACCAGTTATAATAGCAACAAATTAATGCTTCCCTGCCCTTTTTCCTGGGCTGGGTAAAGGATAATACATCAGCACAAACTACTTGGACATAGCACAATTTAAATATTTTAGCGATGCCTTTCTGTACATATCTGACCAATTTTCTCCCAACTTCTTGGCAGTGTTGGTTTTTTAACATTGCTGCCCAAGTAACATGGCTTTCCTGGTTATTTAGATTTGAGGTTGGTTCCCTTTCAGCTGAAAGGGATCCCGACAGTGGTGGTTCCAAGTAAAAATGACTTTGTTCTCTGCTATGTTAAATTGGCTGGTTAATTCTGGTGTTATTTACCCTGTAATTCATTAGTTTTACTCTACCATTGGCAGCTGACAGGCTGTAATTTCATGCCTTGCAATAAAAGATGTCTCATAATCTGCTTCATTTAGCAGCAAGAGAATTTAATGAAATTAACTGCAGTCCTAATTATGCCAGTGAATACTAAAGACTGCTATCAAGTTTCCTCAGAAAAGGACGAGGTCCACTTTATGAAGGATTTAGAATATAATTTCCTGGGAAAAGTTGCAAATGTCTCCTTCTATTGGCCAACAAGGGCCAATTACAAGTCCTGATATGACTTTAATGAACTAGTTTGTTCTGAGGATATCTCACAAAGAATAATAATTTTTTATTTTCAAGCAAGTTTTTAGAGGTTTCTCTCCTTAGAACAGCTGATCTCTGAGAATTTGGTGTTTTGCTTCTGTTTTGAAGCCTTTTGCCCTATCCTTCCTGTTGCCTTACGCTGAGGATTAGGAAGTGAGAAAGAGGCAGCTCATGTGTGGGGTGAGGTGGGTGGGGTTTGGAGAACCTAACCCAGAGGACTTCAGGGAATTTGTCCTCACACACTGTGATTCCCCGGAAATTCACAGCTCTGTTACACAAACAGCACAGTTTTCTGGAATGAGAAAACTCAGGAGGGAACGTGGGAAGAGGCTGGGCTGGATGGGGCTTGGAGCAGCCTGGTCTGGTGGGAGGTGTCCCTGCCCATGGCAGGAGAGCGGAACCAGATGAACTTTAAGGTCCTTTCCAATCCAGACCATTCCAGGAGTTCTGACACTGCATGAAAGGAGATATTGATCTGATGGAGAATTCCAAGGGCTGAGGCACCTCTCTGTGATTTTCTCAAGGTTTTTTACTGATCCACCTTTTTTTGTTTTGTTTTGTTTTTGTGGTGCACATTCCTGACTCTGCCCTGAAAAAGTCTTTCTCTGTTAGCTGGCAGGGTTTCCTTGACTGCCATTCCAAAGTATTGGTTGATGTATTTGCCAAATGTGCTCTGCCTGCCTCCTGAGCACCGCCACACTCCGACAACAATGATGTGAAATGTAACCGCCAGTTTATGGCTTCAATGATGTTAAATGTAGTTAATTGGAAAAACTTTTAACTGCAGAGAATTTCCCTGCGAATAGCCTTCATAATAACCATCTCACTATAAAACGCAAAATGCTTTGCTCACAAGGACAACGGGACTATAAAGGTGAAGTGTATTGATCAAATTACCTGAGATAATAAACTTCGGATGAATAACTCCTCTATTGATGAATGGGACAAGTCTTCGTTTTTTTCCCCTAATCCTCTTGGTGTGATGGGAAGGCAGTTGAGAGAACAGTTTGTGCAGAGTGTGGGGTTGTTTCAAGCCTAGTTTATATTTTTAAGTTAAGGAGCTGCGTGAAATTGTCGATGGAAAACAGCATTGGGATTTTTTACTGTTTCTGTTTCTTTCTTTTAAGTTGTAATTTGTTGAAAGTACAATCATCTTCCTTTAAATAAAAAGTTATAGGAGTACATAAAAGTGAATATGTATAGGGGAAGAGACTCAAAATGGTCATTATTTGCAGGAAAGCTGGATAAAGAGGGAGTGGTGAACTCCTCTATACACATTGCTGAAGAGGGAGGTCAGAGCACAGCTGGACTCGTGTCAAAACAAGGAAGAGTTACAGCCCCAGAAAAGAGGGAGAAGTGTGGTGGAAGGGAGCTTGGAAGCAAATGAGTCCTTCTGGGTTTTGTTGCTTGGTGCTTTCTCATTCCTTTGCTGTAGGGATTTCATGGGATGGTTACAATTATGGGAAACAAAGGGAAGGGGATGGGTGCATCTGCCTTCCCCAGTATCTTGAGTTTGGGATTTGACCAGAGGTGTCAGCCACCTTGGCAACTTCAGATCAATAACTCAAAATAAACCCAGTGCAGACCTTCTTCTTAATATCTCAGAATGCAAACAAAAAACTTTATTTTTATGTAAGGTATACTAATCACCTGTAATTGCATTTATTGTGTGAAGGATTAAGTGAGAGCTGCAGGGAATGGGATTGATTTAAAAACTTTGTTAATGAAACAGGGGAGTTGGAAGGAGATGATCTTTAAGATCCTTTTCAGCCCAAACCATTCAGTGATTTTGAAATATCTTCAGAATTGTTGGTCATTGGGGGTAGAGACCGTATGGGGTGATTCAGACGTGGGTGATTTTGCAGTGTGGCGTGTGCTGCCAAGTAAAAAGGACTGGAAGTTCAAAAGAACAAAGAGATCTGATCAGCAAATTTCAGTGGGAAGAACTCAATCATAAAACCATGGCATAAGCCTTCCAGTTTAATGCAAAAGGGGAGCAAGGAAGTAAATATAAATTTGGAATTTGGAACTCACCATAACCAAGGAAGGTATGGAGTTGATATTCAGAATAGCACAAGAGTTCATATTATTTGTCTCGTTACCTAGAAAATAAACAAAGTTAAGTTGGCTGCTCCAGGAGGTTATGGTGTTTAAGAATTTTTATTTTCAGATTTTGAAAGGCTCCATCAAAGCAGACAGCCTTTAATTATAGCTGAATTTGTCTTTGTGCTACACTTTGAAATCATGAGACAATTTGAATTGAAGTTGTTAAATTATGGAGTGAAAAAGTCTCTCTGTGAAGTTTGCATAACAACCGACTTTTATCTTCTTTGGGAAGTCTTGAAAGATGTAGCTGAGCAAGGTGGGATGTAAGGAAGACCCTGGGTATCAGCAGGACAAAGGAGGAAATGAACCAAATGCTGAAATGAGTTTCAGAAAAGCACTGCCACACCTAAGCATCACAGGAGTGAAGTGAACCATTGGACCACATCATTCAAGTCCAAGACCATGAGTGTTAGTAAAATAAATCCTGTTTAATAAGGTAATAACCAAGACCATACAGTAGGACTGAATAATAATAATAATCATCAAGGCCAAAATATTAGTTATATATAATAATAATCATCATCATGTCTTTGCAGTGAAGGGCTTAAATAATGTGTATCAGCCAGCCTGATCATTTGACTGTGTTGTCTTATTTCATTCGGTGCAAAGAAGTTATGGAAAAGTGACCTAAAAGGCCATACACCATGAATGAACCAAAATCTTGTGTAATTAATACACTTTACAGGGATTTGAAATAGGACTTAGTGTGAGAAACAGACCCGGAGCTGAGATCCCTTGTTCTACAGGGTGGAAGAAATAATTCTTTAAAAAGTTCCTCTGTGAAGTATCATGTGAGTGTTGTCACTTTGTTGTTTGATAGAAATATGGATAATTACGGCTATACGCACACATACACACACATATAGATGAGTCCTCTCTCTTTAAAATATGTAAGTAAAGAACATTATCCTGTAGAAATGGAGAAGCCAGAGCAAAGGGCAGCTGAAGCAAAACATGGATTTGAGAATATCCGTGGATTCAAAAGGTGGGAGTGAGACAGGTCTGCAGCTTTGGAAAGAGATTAAGAGGAGCCTTCTTTTAATGGGCAGGACTGATTCCACAGGCGTGTTTGAGCCTGTGTCAAGCACAAGGCATGGGGGCAAGAACTCAAGCTGGAGGAGAGGCCAAGCACCGCAGGAACATGGCTGGAATCTGAAAAGTGATAAAACAGACATTTTTGTTATGTTACATGCAAAATTCAGCTCCTGTTATTAGCAAGCCTTAGCTTGGCTGAGAGGCTTTAGAGTTCATGGTTCTCATTTTCATGGCTATCTTCAAACTTTGAAGAATAACGTTCAGTTGACACCACTGAGCTGCACCTCCAAACTTCTAGCACCCAAAATTAAAAGCTCAGTTGGAAATGTGAAGCAGATCAGAAGCCCGGGGAGGCAGAGTTGGTGTGAAAAGGGGGCTTTGATGTCCCTAATGCCCATTGTTTAATGCCAGGGGTTTGCTTTTAAATGCCAATGCACAGCATGGAGGCCTGGGCCTCCCATGGCGCCACAGAGGGTGCGTTGGGTGGCAGGGGGGAAGAAAGGAGGAATCTTCCATCCTGCCAGCACAAAGTTGAAGGGGATGAAGGCTTTTGCAGATCTTTTTTAAGGAATCGTGTGGCAAAGTGTGCAAACCCGAAGCCGGCGTGCCGTGCGTGAGGGCGTGCAAGGGAAAGTTAGCAGTCAGTCAGGTTTTATCTCTTAATGAATAGAGACTGCTGAAGTAAGGGTTAGGTAATTGAGTTTATAATTAATTAGCCATAACCCTCATCAGATAAAGCAGTTGTCGAGATTTTTTTTTATCTCCTTTCTCTCCCCAGGGCCTGCCCTTCTTTGTCCTTGTGCTGACAGCCAGCACTTATCTCAGGCCTTCTCCATCCCGCGCCCGTCAGCCCCTCCTCCCTTGGGCTGGGTTTGGTGGTCAGCCTGGCCCGTATTGTCCTGCCAGGATCCCAATCAGCCGGGCTGTCGTGGCGGGATGATGAATTAGCAGTAGGAGTTAACGTGTAGGTGAGCTCCAGATCGGAGCCCCGATAGCTCCTGCCCGGCTTCTGTGTGTTCGTCACCCTGCCCGGCGCTGATCCGCCACTGACACTTCCCAACAAAGAGGTTAAAAAGGTGGATTTAGTCAGAGAAATGGGGCATCTCTCCAGAAAGTTGGGATGCTGATAAAGGACCCTTAATTTCTTCTGCCGTTTAATTCACCTTGACAATACCGGGAAGATAAATTGGATTTTGCTCTGTTTTCTTTTGGTGGCCTTATCACCCTTATGTTGTGGGTTGAACTGGTTTGCTTGCAGTAGGGGAGAAACTTTAGCCGCGTATCTTAAAAGCATCAGGATTGTAAAAGTGTCGAGTCCCTGCCCGTGGAGACAGATGGAAGGGACTAGGATGTAAAACTTCTCCTCCATCAAAGCTGTGTCCTGTTGCGGATGCATGGGGGAGAGGAGCTTTCTTGCTGTGTTTTTACAGTAGGCTGTGGCGCTGGGCTGGGTTTATGGACAGGTTTGCTGGAGGAGAACAAGGTTCCCCAGCAAGTCTGTGTGTTCTCCCTTCATCTGGAGGTTTTGCATTGGAGATGAAGACTCCTGTGTCTTACGGTATTGACTCCAGGCTTTGAATGAGCACTGGTTTTCCTTAATCTGAGTGTCAGCACTAGGAAATACAACTCAAGTCTCTCAGTGCCAGAAAGGCTTGATTCTTTCTGAAACTACATAAAGCATTATTCTTCTGTGGTCTCTTTAATAGACTGGTAAAGTTTTCCTCTTTCTTTGGCATTTCAGCAGCAATATACATTTTTAGTTTGACTACAATCCTTTTGGGATTCCAGCTTCTGTGTGCACACCTACCTCTTTCTAGGATCTTCCTGGAAGTTGAATTAGTAACATTTGAGGTAAGATGGCACAATGTAACTGCATAAAAGGTATTGCTGATGGCAGAATGAAGCTGTTCCAGTTTAGAGTAACAGCTTGGTTGTTGAGGATGTGCACCTCATCCCAGCACAGGAAAGCAAATTCTTGTGTACCTCCCTGCTAATTGATAGGAAGGGTGTAGGAAGTGAGTCTGTGACACGTTTGAGGCAGGAGAAGTTCCAATTAGAGATGCAGAAAAGTGTTATTTCCCACCAGGTTCAAATATTGGAGCAAATATCTGAAGGGGCTGTGAAATATCCACTTTGGAGGTGGCTCCAAGGGGATGTGGATCTCCTCAGAGTTTTGGGTTTGCATCTTGCCACTGGAGGTGAACTAGGGGGAGCAAAGAGCATTCTCATCCCCCAAAGAGACACTCAAGTTGTGTGTTCCGCAAGTGAGAGAAACCAAGCATGAATACAGTGGAAGGAAAGAACATAATTATCATCCCTGATGTAAGAACCATGCCAAAATGTTTTCCAGGTTGAGGATTTATATTGCAAATGAACATCAACCTTGGATGGTGTTACCTCATGCAGAAGGGTAACTAAATGCACATTATTTTAATTCTAGGAAGCAGTGGAGGGAAAAAGCTTTTGCTCTGAATTTGCCTCTGAAACGTAAGAGATGGGGCAATTCTATCCCTGATTTTTTTTTTTTTTTTTTTTTTTTAATAAAGCAAAGCTAGCAGTGTCTTCTGGAAAACATGCGTGGATTAATAGGATAGATTCAGCTGGGTTGGTCTTGTGTTTACATGTTGGGTTTTCTGATAGAAGAAAATTTTTCTTCTTTAGTTGTCACTGGATTTTTTATTTAATCAACAGTATATTGCAAATAGAGATATAAAAAATACTATTTATATAGACACTAATAAATATATGTTAATGTAGTCGTAGTTTCAAGTTTTTCTTTTGAAAATGCACATTTTTTTTCTTAATGCCCATTTTGCCATAGATATTAGAGGTAATTTGGTATAGTAGATGAACTCAGTTTCAGGCTTTTTAATTGCTTTTGGTAAAGAAAATTATGTGCTTTGTACCTAAAGGAATGTTTAAATCAGGTTTTAGCTGAGATCTTCAAGTGTTCAGATCTTCAGAATGAAGTGGAGTATGTTATAGGACAAGTTAAAGAATATCCATATTTAAATCAATACTAAGATTTACAGATGCTAAATAGAGAATTAAGGAGGAAAAAGATAAATAGTATTTTGTAGCCTTTCAAAACATAGGAAACAGGCCCATAGATTGGAATAAGGGTAGGGAGAGTTTCCTCACCATCTGATCCCTTTATCCATGGGGTCAGTCCTTCAGGAACTGCTCCAGTGTGGGTCCCTTTATCCATGGGGTCAGTCCTGTAGGAACTGACCAGTGTGGGTCCCTTTATCCATGGGGTCAGTCCTGTAGGAACTGACCAGTGTGGGTCCCTTTATCCATGAGGTCAGTCCTGTAGGAACTGACCAGTGTGGGTCCCTTTATCCATGGGGTCAGTCCTGTAGGAACTGACCAGTGTGGGTCCCTTTATCCATGGGGTCAGTCCTTCAGGAACTGACCAGTGTGGGTCCCTTTATCCATGGGGTCAGTCCTGTAGGAACTGACCAGTGTGGATCCCTTTATCCATGGGGTCAGTCCTGTAGGAACTGACCAGTGTGGGTCCCTTTATCCATGAGGTCAGTCCTGTAGGAACTGACCAGTGTGGGTCCCTTTATCCATGGGGTCAGTCCTTCAGGAACTGACCAGTGTGGGTCCCTTTATCCATGAGGTCAGTCCTGTAGGAACTGACCAGTGTGGGTCCCTTTATCCATGAGGTCAGTCCTGTAGGAACTGACCAGTGTGGGTCCCTTTATCCATGGGGTCAGTCCTTCAGGAACTGCTCCAGTGTGGGTCCCTTTACCCATGGGGTCAGTCCTGTAGGAACTGCTCCAGTGTGGGTCCCTTTATCCATGGGGTCAGTCCTGTAGGAACTGACCAGTGTGGGTCCCTTTATCCATGGGGTCAGTCCTTCAGGAACTGACCAGTGTAGATCCCTTTATCCATGGGGCCACACGTCCTGCCAGGACCCTGCTCCAGCACGATTTTCCCATGGGGCCAGAGCTTCCCGTGTTCATCTCCCTGCTCTGGTGTGGGGTTTTCTGTGGGATTCAGACAGATCTCAGCCCCACCAACCTTCCCCCATGTCCTGCAGGGCACAGCTCCTTCACCCTGGGCTCCACCATAGGTGATGGAAGCAGAAAAGGCTTGAGATGGGTGGTGTAGCCTCATTTTCTTTGCTGTTTTAACACTGAGGTTTTCCAGGGATGTTTTGTATCATTGTTTGAAGTATGTGAAGATGGTTAAGTAGGAGAGCATTTCTTAAAAGCTGGGCAAGAGTTATCAGTGCAAAAAAAGCTGGAATGAAAGAACTGGACTCCATGATCCTTGTAGGTCCTTTCCAGCTCAGAATATTCTGTGGTTTTGTAACTCCCTGTATTTAGGAATTTGAGGACATTTCAGGTATTTAGACTTGAAGAGAAGCAGTTTAAGGGCAGTGAGAAGAGAGTAAAACCTTCCCTTTCTGGCAGCCTGGGTAAATTTGCAGGGTTAATTTCAATTATGACATATTTGAAAATTTGTCCTGCTTGTAGGGAACAAAGAGATTGGGTTTTTTCCCTGGGAGGTGTCCTGGGAAGCTGTGATTCCCCGGGCCACACCAGTGCTTTTTTTCCCCCACTCCAGTTATTTCAGAGCGGGGATTGATGGGCCCCTCTTCCTTAATGAGTTTGCTGAATTGATTTTATCATTGCTTTTTGTCACTTTCCTAGAACTAACATGGAAATGACAAAAAAAAAGGTCCGACTGACAACACCCGAGCGTGGGGTGTTAAAGTTGGTAAGACCTGGGATCATCAGCAGCCATAATTGACAAATAATACCCCTCATAAATACTGCCAGTCTTTTCAATTAGTTTTCATCTCAAATTCGGGATGCAAAATGATGGCCTGTCAAGTGACAATGGATGACAAAAATTAATAAATTGTCTTCTAAATAGTATGGACACTTAAGAAAAATTGGGCAGCCAATTTAGCACAGCATGAACCGGGGGGAACCTTTTGTACTGTTGCCGTGCCACTAATGTTGTCTGGGTCTTTATTAATGGTGCTTGGCTGCTGCTGACAGTTTTGTTGCTACTGGCAACTTTCTTCATTAAAATTAAAGCCAGCGTCAAATCCCATTAGCCGCACTCTGGGTACCTTGCATTTTTATTTTTATTTTTTAATTTTTTTATTTATTTGTCTTTACAAACCTATTCTTTATCTATAGGAAATTGGGAAAGGTGGTTAAAAATTAGTCTTTGGTCTTGTCCATGGCTGATCACTTAATAAATAATGGATTATATTGGTTTTTTGGTTTTTTTTTTGAGGGAGATTGTCTCCAACATTTTACAGCTTGCCTAGTCCACAGCAAAGTGACTGCACAGAGAAATCCATAAATGAGCTTTATAAATTACTTTTTCTGATCGTGGTGTTCTTCTGTGTTGCCTGCAAGCCACTGGATCTGGGATACTGTGTCATAAAACAATCGTAGTCTCTGGAGCAGCTTCTGTTCTTGTTGTCTCCCCCTCTCAAATATTAATGAGGTTAAAACTGAGGGATCAACTTGTGTGCGAGACCACTCTTTAAAGGAAAATAAAGTGTGCATCTTTACATTATTTTGGGAAGGAACAAATATCTTTGTTTGTGGAAACATCTTTTGAGTTTCTGCTTTAATAACTTATGGATTGACTCCTTAATCTGAAGGAGGGCAGGGATGGATGGGATATTGGGAAGGAATTGTCCCCTGTGAGGGTGGGCAGGCCCTGGCACAGGGTGCCCAGAGCAGCTGTGGCTGTCCCTGGATCCCTGGAAGTGTCAAAGGCCAGGCTGGACAGGGCTTGGAGCAACCTGGGATAGTGGAGGGTGTCCCTGCCCATGGCAGGAGGTGGGACTGGATGAGCTTTAAGGTCCCTTGCAACCCAAACCATTCTGGAATTCTGTGACTCCTTTTAACAAGTCTTAATAAATAGATAAATAAGTCTTAATAAACAGATAGCATGTAATAATAGACTTTGCCATATCTACTGTCACTACTGAGTGTTCTAAAACATTAAAAAGCTGAGTGGCCAGTGCATTAAATTCCCAGGGCAATCTGTATTCTGCCTTACAGACCACACATGAAGAAATTCAAGGCTTTTCAGAGAAAAATGTGTGGAAATCAGGGGAAAATTTCTTCCAGAAACATCTCTCAGGCGTCCTTCCAGGAATGCTCAAAGTGGAATATGATCTTTCACTCTTTGTGGTGCATCACACTTTGCCACTGCATTGTATCTCAGTTTTCTCTAGGAGTAGATATTTCCAAGAGGGTTTAGTTGTTACAATATCTTGTTGATTGTACTGCTCCCGATTTGGGGGCCAGACTTCCCTGGCCGGTGTCACATTGTGTTCTGACATAATTTGGGTACAAGCCAGTGATCAAAAAATGTGTCTTGAGGCTTCTGATAGATTGAAATGCCTCATGAAGCGCAAAATATGGCTTTGGTTTACATCTCTGGAAGGGTTAGAAGTAGATTGTGTTTAAGGATCCTTCCAAGCCAAAGCATTCTGGAATTCCACATCTCTCTGATGGGGATTGGACAGAGGGAGGTAAAGTCTTCTGATGACAGCTTGATTTTGCTGTTGTCACCATAGAAATGCCTTTTGATTCAGGAATTGGGATGGTTTGGTAGCCCCAGGGCTAGCACCATGAAACTGCAGGTAAAACCAGGCTGAAGGCAGTGCCAGCGGGGTCCGTGCAGAAAACCAGAAGTGCTGAATCCAAACCCACAATTAAACATTCACTGTGCTTGGGAGTGGTCTCGTGTGGTAAGTGATAAACAATTAACAGTTCAAATGGTCCTTTAAACTGGTGCACTTTTGCAGCAATTTTTGGGCTGAAAGATATGCTCAAGTCTGGATTTCAGTTCATCTGAAATGTGGGTTGAGTGACCCTATCATTCACAAGAATGGATACTTGATAGAAATGAAATAAACTGGTGACATCAAATTAGCATCCATCTAATAAATCCAAGCTGTGCTTTTAGCTCTTCTGCTAAATCTTCTTGGTTTAAAAAAATAAATAAAAAAGGTGTCAGTAGTTAATTGTTGACTGAAGCTTAATATCTGTTGAAGCAAATGAGCCATGAAATACACTACAAAGGAAGTATTGTATCTGGAGTGATTTTAACATTAAAACAATGTTACAATTTTTAACTTGCTGACACAATATGCAGAATCCTTTATTTTGAAATTGCCCTGATTAATGCTAAGCTCAGGAAGTGGGGAAGAGGAGGAGTGAGTGCTGTATATAAAGCAAGGCAGACCAGGACTAAACGAGCCTTTTCTTCTCAGAATAATATTAAATAACAATAAAGGAATTTTGGGGTGTCTCAGGATATTACTTCAGGAATCCTAATAATAACTTTGTCAAAAGCATTGATTTATAATTTCTCAGAAAAGTTCTTTCAGTTGACTGGCACTGGCAATGTTTCACATTCTGTTAACTTGACTTTCTATAACAACAGCTGTGGTAAAAATGGGTGAGTTCTGCTTCTGACAGCAGTAACTTTGCCTTTTTGATGTAACAATTTAAGAACATGGGGTGAAAAGCCTGTTCTTGAGAGTTGTCTTTAGGTTGTACCCTTAAATCCTGGGAAATGGCCTTGGATAGATTTTCCCTGGGCTCAGGGAGCTGCTGGAGATGTGGAGATGCCTTGATGTAAAAGAATCATCAAATCACAGAATATTCTGAACTGAAAGGGATCCATGAGGATCATTCAGTCCAAATCCTGACCCTGCACAGACACCACAACAAGCTGAGGTGATGTGGGGTGGTTTTCCAGCAAAATTTTACATCCTGTCAAAAGTCTTCTCCCAGTGTGACTCAAATCATGGTCCTTGGCCAAGACCAGGAGGTTTTTGAGTGAAATAGCTGTACATTCTTATGTATTCCCAGCTGAAGCCAAAATGGTTTTGTTTTCAGGTGATAAAGTACTGATTGGTTCACTAAGAAGAAAGAGCAGACAGTTGTGTTCGTTGTGCAAAGGGTTATTTAAAAAGATGTGTCTCTGCTGCACCAAATAGATAAATCATCATTTTTCTAAGCTCTTTAGCTCCATGACTACTCACACATTCAGCAAGTAGCAGAAGGATGTGACTGTAGCTGTCTCTTTATGCAGTTGTCATGTGTGTCTTGGCATGTTCTGTATTTCTTACAGTATTCCCCTCATGTTGAAGATGGAATTTACATTCTTTTGCAGCTTTTTTGAGAATGTGAAACATGATTTTTTTGAACTCCAGGAAACAGGATCCAGTAGGGAAAGTATTTTTCCTCACTAGGTTCCTGATTTGTTTTCTGCTGTGATGATGAGAGGACAGTGCCCAACATACATTGAGTGCATCTCTGAAGGACCATCATCACCTTCATTCCTCTGATTGAGCTGGACTTTGCAGGAACATCACCAGGAATGCTAACATCACTATTTCATCTATTTTCCTTTTTTTTTCCTCTTGGTCTTAGGAGAGATTGGAGGAAAGAGAGCGGGGTGTGTGGATGGAAGAGTGCTGGAGCATCCTGATGGGCCCTGCTTGCTCACCCTGGTCTTGTGCAAGGTGTCACTGCCCATGGCAGGCACAAGATGAGGTTTAAGGTCCCTTCCAACCCAGACCATTCTGGGACTCTGTGATCTTTGCAGTGTTGAACAAGTTCAGTGTGTCCTGGCAGACCCTTCTGTAGTGGGGTCATTGATGCTGATGGTCCTTGACCAGAGGACGAGGTGTAGAAGTAGAAAAATGGAGCAATCAGGAAATATTGTTCATTAGAATTATGAAGAAGGTGGTCTTCTACTGCATATTTTTTTTTAAAGGGTAGTTATTCTCCTATCCCTACAAAAGTTTGAGGGCCAGAAGTATTACTGTTCAGCAAAATTTATTTTTCAAGGAGGATTCTCCTTTTGATTAAAAGAAAACTAAAATAAATTTTAAAATCCCATTATGAAGCAGAGTTTCTGAGGTTGGTTGTAGAAGGCCTTTTTGGTCCCAAAATTTCCTGACACGAAGTGTGAATCATTTCTGTACAATAACATGGAACACAGTTTAAGGAGAAAAAGGAACACACATGCACACACACTTTTTTTTTTCCTGCCAGCATTCTTGGGTTTGTTATTCAGCCTGTGCTGTATTAAATTGGATTTTGTGTCCATCATTATTAAAATGTGAAGTGTGTCGGTCACAAAGCATACATTTCAGGGCAGTTAGCTGAATAATTCTTTTCTTTATTATCCCAAATTACTGCTGAGCTCTGGAGAGGTGAGCAGTTTAGCCAATTATTGCCATTTGAGCTGGATTTGTGGGTGATTAGCTCCTGGTCGAATTCAGTCCTGGCAAGGGCTTTGAAGCCTTTCCTTGTGTGATTTTCACAGCGGTGAGGTAGGAATAGACGAGGCTAATGACAGGAAGGTCGCCTGGGTGAGGTGACCTGTGGGGGGGGGGGCCCGGGTTTAGCAAATAGGGCATCCACAATAACAAGTGTGTCACTAACCCCGCCGTGCATAATCGGAGTTTTATAGGATTGTTGGAGATGCTGACAGCTCAATTAAAGTGTAACCCTTTGTACCATATAGCCCCGGCAGAATGACAGAAATATTACCAACAAAAAAGGGAGGGGACCACAAGGGAACTGGTTAAAGATCCAGGGTTCTTTTTCTTTTCCCCCCCTCCACTGGAGCCTGCACAGAACGGGCTGCAGAAAGCATCCATTTGTGAAATAATAGGTTGTCCAGGGGAGGGGTATGGTGCCAAACATGGCTACAAAAAAAAGCTGCTCTTAAGTGGTCTTCCTGATGTTTCTATGGAAACACTAGAGTGTCGGCAGAGAAAGTTAAAATTGGGTTTTAAGCTTTTCATGGCTTTTCTCCCTTTTCCGCTTCCCCAGCCAAATCCCTGCTTTATATAAAACACGATAAAGAGAATTTTGGGGATCGGGGAACGCTCCTGTAAGGAAAAGCGGATCCTCTGCCTAGGAGTGGTCATGCCTGCACGAGGATTCCTTATTTTGCACCACTCACCCAAGGCTGTTTCTTGAGAGAAGTCAATGTTTTGTGGTTTCCTTTCCCTGCCTGACCCTTCAGCCATTCCCGGCCATTCCCGCTCTCGCAGCCTTTCCCACAGCTGTGTTTGCTCGCACCAGATCTGCTTCCCAACGCTGTTTTTCCTTTGCCCAAGGTAATGATTTGCATCGAAGTGCATTTCACTGGTGTCAGGGAAACCACAGCTGCCAGTGCCAAGGGGTTAACAAACCAACTACTGGAGATTATTAAGGGCTGGGGTTCTTTTTTTTTCCTATTCTTTTAGCAGTCCAGAGTAAGCAAAATAACTCTTGGAAGGCAACAGAGACAGAAACTACTGCAAGACAGGAAAATAATGTGATTTTCTCGTGCTGTTCAGAGAGGTGAATGGGTTAGAGTAAAGGATGTGCCAGTCATTTAAATACCTGATTGCATTTCATAACACATTCGAATGATCAGCTCCACAGGAAGGATGTGTGGTGGCTGTAACTGCAGAGTTTGCAATGTGCTGTTGACTTTAGTCTCATTTCAGAAATAGTCATAAAGCAGGGTTAAGGAAAGAGTGCCCCTGTCCCAAAGCTGCCAGCTGAAGGAGAACTCAAGAAGAGTTGCGGGAACTCGTGCGTCACCTGCAAGATCCAGAGGCTGAAATATTGGAGCAGTCAGTAATCAAGACCAGGTTGGATGGAGCTTGGAGCAACCTGTGTTCGTGGAGGGTGACCCTGCCCATGGCAGGGGGTGGAATAGGATTGTCTCTAAGCTCCCTTCCAACCATTCTGGGATTAAAAATGAAGATGCAGTAACAGTGAACCTAAGTTTGTTCTTCCCATTAAGTGTGTCCTTAGTGCTACTGTTCTTGCAGGAATTTGGTGGCTGTCCTTTGGTGGCAATCTTCGTTGCTGGTGCTGTGAAGAACTGTAAGAGTTGCTTAATCAGCACTAGGGGTTTTTTCCAGTACCTCTTTCTAATTTTCTTTCCTAGCTTGTGTACAGAGAGCTTGGAAAATAATGAGTTGCAGGCTGATTGTCCTTCAAGTTTAAGCAAAGCCATTATCTTCTGCTCCCCAAGTCAGGTGTTAGAGCCTCTCTGTTCTTTGTCTTCAAATGGAAATCATGGCTGATCAGCCCCAGCATTAGGTAACCATTCATGGAGTAATTACCTGCTGTGCAGTCACTGCCTGGTATTTAGGGAATGTTAGAAGAGAATTGGGTGCAATGTTCTGATTTCATTTTCTCATAAAGGCGCAGAACATAAATTTGAATAGTTTCTGCAAAGTGGGAGCATCTTTGTGGCAAAACTCTGCCTGCTGCTGTGCCAGTTTTTAAGGGAGGTGGGAGGGATTTTCCATGTGCACAGCTGTAGTAAGAACATACAGGGTTTTGGAGGGGTTTTTTTTTGCAATGTTATTGTTAGATACTGAAGTTGGAGAATGTTTGAGCTCTCCTGTTTTCAGAACTCTTAAGAGCCATTCCAGGCTCTTACAAGAGATTTTTTTTCCTTTTTTTTTTTTTTTTTTTTTTTTTTTTTTTTTGTAGTTCAGTTGGTCCCCAGTTGTATTCTACTACTGTAAGAAGTCGTAGAATTCCAAAATAGTTTGGGGTGGAAGGGACCTCAAAGCTCACCCCAACCACCCCCGCTTCCTCTAGCCCAGGGTGCTCCAAGCCCTGTCCAAGCTGGCCTTGGACACTTCCAGGGACAGCCACAGCTTCTCTGTGCCAGGGCCTCACCGCTCTCACAGGGTACAATTCCATCCCAATATCCCATCCATCCCAATTTCCCTCTGGCAGTGTGAATCCATTCCCCTTGTCCTGTCTCTCCAGGCCCTTATCCAAAGTTCCTTTCCCTCTTTTTTATAAGCCCCTTTAAAGTATCAGCAGGGACAGTTTGCTACAGATTTCCAAGTATAAAAACTTAAACCAGCTTTATGTCTCATTGACCAAAAGACCAAGCAGCATTCCCTTAAATTCTGAGGGAAAAAAGACTTCAGTCTGGGAAACTGAGAAAACAAGTTACTTTCTTATGGAAGGATTCCCAATACATTTGGAATCTTCAACAGTTCATTCCCTAGAGGATTTTAGGTTTAAAGAGAGAACAACATGGTCTATGTGAAGGTGTCCCTGCCCATGATAGAGGGAATGAGGTGAGCTTCCAACCCAAACCATTCTGGGATTCTCTGACTCTCTATGTATGAATGAGTCAGTCATTACCAAAAGCTTCCCATGGCATGCAGGTATTGTTTGGAGGTGAAACAGTTTGAACTGGTGTGTGCCATATGCTGCAAGAATGGACTTTAACACCAGAAACCTGTTACAACTAAATCTTCTGGAGGAAAAAAAAAATATCACTGAAAAATTAATCTTTTGTTTACTGTCAGGTGGCCTCAGTGCTGTTGGACAGACAGTGCAGAGCTGGCTGGTCATTGAATCCTGGGGGTTTCACCAGCATTTGTTCTCCACATTAATAGATTTACAGGAAGTGGGTGTTTTATTGACCAGAATTTGTATGTAACAATTAGTCTGTGATCCTGACTGAGTGACTGCCTTCGGAGTTATTTGAAGGAGGAGGTTTCTCATGACTGAGAGTTTTTCTTTTTTGAGCAGAATGCACAGGAGGTGTAGAAATTCCCAGCAGTGTTAGCTGCTGATCATGGCTGTGGGAGCTACAGACCTGAGTGGAAAATTAGGAATTTATGTTGTTAATGATGAAGTGTGACATTACCTGTTTCATTCTGTCAGAACAACATCAGGTAAACAATATGGGGTCAGCTAAAAATTAGGGAGGGGGAGAAACAAAAGTCTGGCAGAAGTTTGCACCTCAGCCATGGCAGTGGGGTAAATTTCTGAAAGAAAATAGAAACAAAGTGGAATTATGGAATGGTTTTGGTTGGATGGGATCTTGAAGCTCATCTGGTTCCAACTTCTGCCATAATTGTAGGTACCATATTTCCTTTTCCAGAAGGTCCAATCTTGGCTCTGCTGAGTTCAAAGACCATTTTTAAGGCTTCTCACCTGCCAGCATCTTCAGTGCAGCATTAAGCAAGGGGTCACTTTTTGAAATGCTGATAATTTGCTATTTAAAACCTAAAATATTTCTGTAGAAAAAAATCAGTGATTTTTTTGCCACTGAATCATTACTTAAGCAGGCAAGGTTTTGAGCTCATGGAAGGCACCCAGAGCAGCCAGATTTTTGCTGGTTGCTGTGTATTCAGGTGAACTGGGTGTAGTACATGCCCTGGTCCCTTCACCAGTGCTGGGTGTGTTGTTTTCTTTCCACCTTGGCTCCAATCAATCCGATGCTGGCGGCTTTTCATTAGCTGCTCCTGCTCCCACGGTAATGGTGGGATTGCAGAGCCTGCTGGCAGTCTGTAACTTCCCCAGGTGCCCTGGAGCTCAGCAGCCTAAGCTGATTGACTCAGTTAGGGCCCCAGTCCCTAACAGCAAATGCAATCAATAAATCTTTGTTGGTAAATAATTGCTATCGAACAGAGTTTTAATATAAATTTATGAGTGGTGTTTTATCACAGCTTGAGGCTACAGCAAGCCACTGAGTGATGGATTTCAGATCACACTTGCATTCATTACATTAACTTTGTAAGTTATTTAAAGCTTGTACACTTAACATTGCTTTTGGCTTGCAATGACCTCCTGGGAGTAGACGTAGCACACACATTACTAATGGAGAGCCAGCTCTGTTCGCTCCCTGGATCCTCCAGCAAAACCCAGGGACTGAGCTCCATGCACTCCACTTGGAGCCTTTTTCCTCCAGCTCCTCCAAAACACAAGCTGGAGGATTCACCATTCCTTCCTTAAACACAGAGTTGCAGTTTTGGAGGGAAGGTGGTAAAAAAAAAAATCTATTTGAGGTGTGAAGTTCTGCTCTGTTTGTGTGGAAATCAGAGGTGTTAAATTCTTCATGTTGAGTCTGGAGGCTTTGGAGCTGCACCCAACTGCCCATGGAGGGCTGTGAGAAATTAAAAAGATTTCATACAAATTAGGGGAAATAGCATCATCCAATTAATAATTATTTGCGGCAGGGATTATTTAGACCACAAGAATTGGTATTTGGAGTAAAGATTTATGTAGGCTCTTAATGCATAGCTTGGGAACTCGGTGGGATTTTTCCAGTGTGCTGTGTGTGCATGAGGACCTGTTTGGCAGTGACTGGGGATGTGCCCAAGCTGCCTCTGAATTGCCTTGGAGGTACCAGGGGTCAGCAGGAACCCCTGGATCTCATTTCCTCAGGACAGGATCTGATGTGACTCAAATGTAGCCATGATGAGACTGAGGCAAGGGGCTTTTTTTTTTTTTTTTTTTTTTTTTTCTTTTAAATAACATTTCCTCTCATGTGGGCCTTTTTTTTTTTTTTTTTTTTTTTACTTATAGCTAACATTAAAGTGCATTTATAACTGATCTAAACTCTGATTCTAAGACCATTTCTCCAGACCATTCTATAAAATTACCACAGAGTGGTGGCCTTGGGGATAAAAGCTGTGGTTTATATGGGCTGCTTTGCTTTATAGCACTTTAAGTTAGCTCCTTGTATTCACAGCAGTTTGCTCTTCAGGTACTTCAAGATACTTTTAATTATCGCATAATGTGAAAATGATTCTGTTTGCCAAAGGAATGCCTGAAGAATATGGATTAGGAAGTCTAGTTTGTTAGTTAGGCACAAATAGGTCCATCATCCGTATTCAGTTCTGAGCTGGGTGGGCTGGTTTTTGTTTGTTTGTTTTTACATTAAGGCACAGAGTTCTGCTTTAAAAACATGGTAAAACCTAATTTTGAATAATTTTCTCAATTTAGATCCAAAACTAGAATGTCATCATTCATACTTAGATAGTAGCAAAACTTTAACTAGTAAAAATCACGACCGTGGTAGATTTTTACTCTTTATTGAGATTATAATTGACACGAATTGAAAATTATGTAAGTAATGATATGTTTTCTCTATAGCAAAGGAGCAGTTAAAAGGTTATGAAATATGTACATTTTACTGGCTTCAAAACTTGAAAAAAAAAGGCAAAGGGAAAAAAAATCCCCATTATGATCTTTACTGCTTTTTCCCCATTAGAAGGTCTGAAGAACAAACCAGTGCAGGGAAACAGTAATTTTTGATCCCCACGACACAGCACTAACTAGAATTGGGTCCCCCTAAACACCAGTGCTGTGCTGCAGGTGAGGTATGAAAGATGGGAAAGGTGAAAAGACAGATCACCTCCTATAGACAAACAGGAGAGTCAAAGGCAGAAATAAGCTTTCATTTTTTAATAGAAGAAAACAACGTCTCCAAGTGCTGGCAGGCAGTAATTGGGATGAGCAGGAGCTTTTGTGAGGAGGCGTTTCAGAAGCCCCGTTCTCCTTGAAAAAGTTTGAGTTCTAGCAAGGAGGAGAACAAAAAAATACAGACATGTGACCTGCAGACAGGCAGAAAGTTGTGAGTTTGGATCACTGTGCTATTCAGGTGTCCAACAGGAGCTTTTCTTCACGGCCCCATCGGTGTGTGGAGTGTGTTGGGAAGGGTTCTTCTCTGAAGTTCTATTCCAGCTGCATGGCCAGGAGCAGAACTTCTACTTGAGTGGAGCTGACCCATGTTCCCTCCTGGCTTTGGGATAGGGTCTGCAGAGGGATCACTTCATAAAGCTGCAAGTTTAATGGCAAAACAACCAATGGAACTTGTTTTCTAGGTTTAAACCACTTTTAACAAGAACTCCATGGGAGTTGGAAGCACTGTGCTTGCTAGGACATCCTTCTATGTTCTGTTTTCCCTTTATTTTAATTGCCTTGTATGATGAGAAGGGGAAAACTTGTTTTATAGGGATTAGGGAGCTGAAATTCATGTTGGGTGGATTCCTAGTTGTGATTTATTGAAATGGATATGTGTCCACTTTGATCAGAGCTTGATCTGTGACACCAGTCACTGTGTCCCTGTGGTAGGTACTGAGCATAGGATCTCCACTGGACATTCCAGTAAGGCTTTGCACAGCCATAATACTGTCCGGATCCATTAGGAGCTGCCTTCTGGCTTGGGTTTGGAAATTAAAATTTCCTAAGTATATTCTTCATTTACTACCTGGAGTGTTCTACAGCATGGGGTATTTTATTTTTCAAAGTGAATTTTGATTTTGTAGCTGAGAACAAGTCAATGTACAGTAGCAGTTCCTGTCTATTTGTTGGAACACAATGATGACTTTTTATCTTTGCTGTTGTGGCTGCCCAATCCCTGGAAGTGTTCCAGGACAGTTTGGACAGGGCTTGGAGCCACCTGGTCCAGTGGAAGGTGTCCCTGCCCGTGGTTGGGGGTGGAACTGGATTTAATGTCCCTTCCAACCCAAACCATTCTGGGATTCTGTGATCATTGTAATTCATCCCTGATTGAATATGGTGGAAAGGTGATTCACTTTGCCCACCTCCTTTCTTCTCCAGACACACCTCTGTCATTAAATTATCTAGGATTTACGTGAAACACTTTGTATTTGCTCTGGTTTTGTTTCACTACTCTTGCCTGGGATTGGGGTTTCTTTTGCTGGAATGAGTTAGCCAAGAGGGGTTTCCATGGTGGTGTCACCTTTGTGCAGAGGGAATGAGAACACAGATGTGTGCTCTTCTGTGGGCAGGGAATCCCCAGGAGCAGGCTGGAGGGAGAGGCCACACAGCAGGATCCTCCCTCAGCCTGGGGCTCATCACTTATTTTAGAGGGCAAGGAAATGCACAGCGTGGTGTCTTCATCAGCTAGGAACCCATGTGAGTCGCACTAAAATGTGTTTTCCTGAGGCATGGAATTCAAGGAAAAAGAGGGTTTTTCTATCCATTGGACAAAGCCAGTGGAGAGAATGTGCATTCTGGGAGAGGCAGGGGAAAGAGTATCACTTGCAGGAGAAAGCCTGTCTGGAAATGCTCATCTGGAAAGGCAATTACTCTTCTGTCTTGTGTCTTAGGCAGTTGTGTGTTGTTTGTGTGGTCGTTTCAGCTTTTCTCTCTCTCTCCCCCACCAGGGGATGCTGCTAAAGCGGAGTGGCAAGTCCCTGAACAAGGAGTGGAAGAAGAAATATGTGACACTGTGTGACAACGGCGTGCTGACCTACCATCCCAGCCTGCACGTGAGTACTGCCTGCTCTGGGATCACCCAGCCCTGACAAGAGGCTCAGGCATGGCTTTGGTGAGACCACTGTGCTGAGGGAGCTTCTTCCTCTTTCTGCATTCCCTTCCCTCTCAAAGAATCATCACCTGAAGTGAAACTCCCTGCTGCAAGTCTGAGTGCACTGCAGTTCCTCTGACTCTGCTGGGACTGGGGCTTCCTGGCATCCCAGGAGGCTCCTGGAACTGTTTAGGGCTTTTTTTTCTGCTCATTCTTTTATGGACTTGTTGATCCCAGGGTTAAAAACCAAGTCTTTTACAAGAAAAAATTTCCTAGAGGTAGTAAAGAGTGAGGAGAGGTCTTTGTCAGTGTACAGGACTTGTGGTTTATTCAGGAGTATTTCTGAGCAGCTCTTTGGAAATGGCATAGCCATTAAAATATCTCCCATATAACTTTTCCATGTTGAGGCATCTATTCTTGTCCCAAGGATGCTGTCTGTCCCTCAGACTGTGTGGCACAACTCCTGGTATGGATTTGGGGCTAAAAGCAGCACAGAGATCCCACTCAGGACTAGTTCACCCTAAGAATCATGGTGTGACCCTCACCAAGGTAAAATATGTATTATACATATATATAAAAAGAGAGAGAGAGAGAGAGAGAGAGAGAGAGATATGAGATATATAGACTTACAGAAATAGCTATCTACATATATATATATATATATAAAAAATATGTATGTATATATTTGTATATATATAAAATATATGTCTATTTATATTATGTATGTATATATATGTGCATGTGTGTGGTTTTATATAATATCTGATCTTGTATTTTATCATCATCCCACATATGCAAGTCAAAGGGTTGCCACTTGCAATGTTTTTAGGGCCAGTTGTTTCACCAAACCTTTTGGTAACATCTTGAGCTCCCGGGCACTTTTACATTAAGGAGTGAAAATCAAGGTTTTGATGCATTTTCTATAAATTCTGGGGATTATAGACCTGCACCTGGAACTGGCAGAAGTTAAATGGCTGATGTCTGAGGAGCATGGAACCCTAGAATCATTAAGGTTGGAAAGCACTCTAAGATCATCCAACCCAGCTATAGTCCAGCACTAAACTACATCCCCAAGTGCCACATCCATGTCTGGCCACACTGATGCTGTGCTTGCCCCCACTTGCTGTTCCATGTCTGTGGAATATTAGCACTTTTCCCCCGCCTTGACACAAGATTTTATAGTCTCAGATCCTGCCATAATGATGCTTTGCTCTGGTTTCTGATGTCATGTCCATGTCTCTTAAAAATGATGTGGTAAATTAGATGACAAGTAGCTTCAAGGCATTGCTGCTTCCCATCAGAAACCTTGTCCCTCAGCCCTTGTGTTCTGGAGCAGGGTTTTCACTGCTCCTTTGTGTGATGTAGTTCACGTCTTTCTGCCCAATTTGGTCACTTTTAGTGCCTCTAAATGTGACTAACTCTGCTGTGAAGTAGCCCTGAAACACCCAAATTTGTGTGTTGGCATTGCTCCCAGAAGGGAAGCGTGGATTGTGCGTGCCCCATTGAGCTGCCACCTGAGTGTGCTTTCGATTGTGCAGGTCATCAAGCGAGGAGGGGGCTGTTGTGTGTGCCCTGGCCCCTTCCTGGCTGCTGGAAAAACCTCTATTGTTCCTGGCAGGGCCGTGCACGTGTGAGTTTTTCATTGCTCTGGCAGACAATGGAGAAACTTCTCCTCTGCAGGCTCCCCCGGAGCTGCGGCATCTCCCCCAGAGTGAGAATCCACTGAGGTTATACGTAATTACTTTGAGATTAGAGGTAAATCCATCGGAGATTAGAGAGAATCCATTTAAAGAAGAAGTAATTACCAGCCTGTAATTGTTTCCCTCTGTCCTCCACCATGCCTCCCCACCCCAAGAAGAAGGTGCTGGGCTCGGTGTTGCTGTTTCCTCCCTGCATGGATCAGAGGGGTGTGTGAGGGAAGCACAAATATTTTCAGTCACACTCCCAGTACACTTTGTACTAAACTTTGTTGTCAGGAGTGTCACAATTTCTTCTTGGGGATTGCCAGGTGAGAGGGTCTTCCCCCAAGCAGAGCTCTGATACTGTGTTTCTGGTTTGGTTTTGCTGGTTTTTGTCAGTAATATTTTGTTCATTTTTTTCGCAAGAAAACAATTAATTTTTAATGCTGTGCTTGCATTGCTGTCTGGGATAATTTCTTGCATTGTTTTGAAAAATCAGGGCCTTATTCCTATCAAGTTTCCCATTAAGCAGCAGTGAAGAAAAGAGCTTTTGTTAGCCATCTAAATTCAGTTTCCTAAACTTAAGCAAAGCCTAGCTCTAATCAGATTTGAGTAGTTTCAAATGTGCAGATCATTTTAGTTAATCAAAATGTTGCCTTTTTAATTCTGGAGTGAATTTTTAATTGCAGTGAAAGGTGGGCTGGCCTCTAGTGGTGGCAAAAAAAGGAAATTCAGGGGATCACTTTGTCTGTCCAGCCTGTGGTTTGAGTCAGAGCTTAACACCTTGTGTTTGAAGGGCAAATTGCAATGTTTAGTGGCTGATAGTGTGATAGTGAGCACTGTGTTAAACATTGCTCGAGGTTTGGCCACGGGTGGATCAGTTGTCTCTGCCAGATGCATTCATTGGCAGCTCAGGCACGAAGCAGTGGTTTTAACGTAGAAAATAGGTACTGCAGGATCCAGCCCTGACATCCTCCTTGAAAGCATTGCCTGCAGAATGAAAGGTTTTGGGGTGGGGAGGGAAAATCAAATGAGGCCCTTTCTTGCAGAGGAGGTGTCCCTGGGAGGGTCAGGCCTGTTGGGCAGGGCGGCATGCTGAAATAAGCGCGGCATTGTGCCAGCTACACGAGTGGCTCCTGGTGCCACCAGGCTGATGTTTGACACAATAGCGAAATCCCTCTCGTTTCTTTTCAAGAAAGTGGGGGGAGAGGAAAACGGGGAAGAAAAATATGTGTACATAAGCACCCTACTGTGTCCTGACTTGGTTGTGTCAGGTTTTTTCAAGAGCCTCAAACCTTCCCGTCCCTTGGGACGCCGAGGAGCTCTGCCGATAGAAAATGGTTGGGGATAATGAGAGAGAACTTTGACCCGCAGGCTTCAAAGTTCACCAGAGCTCCCTATTCATCTTGGGCTTCTGGAGCAGAGCCGTGGAGTGGATCACTAAAATTCTGGCCAGCAAATTCTATGTCAGCCTCCCCAAAGGGCCCCGGGGGAATTTGCCGAGGCATCTCCTGGCTTTTTAATGGCGGGATGCTCCTGGAATGCATTCACCAGGATACCTGCTGGGCAGCACTGCTTTATCTGAGCCTTCTCCCGATGAATAGCTGATGATGTCTCACCACTGGCTGCCTGCCACAGGGCTGCCAGCGTGCCACAGGTCAGCACCTGACAAAGCTTTAGCTGTGGACATCCGTTCTCTGCCCTTGTATCTTCACCATCGCTGCACCTCGTTTACAAAAATAAGGAAAAGGGGGGAAAAGGCTCAAAACAGCTATTTTTTGGTAAGGCCAGTTTTCCCCTTTTATGTTTAGTTTGGTCTAGATTTGATTTCAAATAAAAGCACAGTGCTGGGGCACATTATGGGGGAAGAAGAGCTTCTTAAATATGTGAGAAGGAAGGTGTGATGCCCATCTAGAACATATCTGGTACACAAACCCCATGTATCTACACAGCAAGGCTGGTGTTTGCTGGCTGCATCCTTTAACCTTCATCTCCTCTGGTCTTGTGTGATGACCTGGGGATTGTAAACATGACTGGGGGGCGGGGGGAATTCTGGCTTTATCTCCATGAGGGACTTGTGGATTCACCTGGTTTGCTCAATTCATCTGACAGTAGCCACAGTTCCAAATTCTCCCTTAAATGCAATGCTGGCTGACTGGGCAGCCCACATTAGCATTAGCAGTGTCGTTCTATCCTCAAATATATTGGATGCTTTTCATTTTTTTTTTAAAAAGGCAACATTTCAGCCTGATAAGGAGTCAGATCCAACACCAGACTAAACTTGGCACAAGAGCTTCAGTAATACATTATATGGACACATCCTCTGGAGAGACCCTACAAACACTGTGAAATTCCTTAAGGCTTGAGGTGTTGTTTGAGCTTTCTCTGCTTGGCCATTTCCTCCAGAAAAAGCAGATGGTGAGAAGCACGAGGTTTTAGAGAATGTCCTCTGTGTTGGTATCTGGAAGTGTTGTAGCTCCATGCACTTTTTTCAGGTCCCAGCATTTCTCTCAGAGCTGCAGTTGAAAATTTTGCTACCAGCTCTTGTGACTTTCCTGAACTATTTGGAAACAGAAAGCCTGCTTGCAAATTCAGAATCCCATCTCACCTCATCCTTGAGGGCAGTGTGGTGTCCTGTGTGGCCAGTCAGAGCCTGGTGCTGCTCCAGCCAAGGGAACCATGCTCCCCTTCCCGTTAGGAATATCCCCCACAGCCATCACTGCAGCTCAGCCTTATTTCCAGGCTGTGTTACCTCGGGCAGTTCAATAGCTCGAGGTGTGTTGTTTGTGTTGCTTTAATAAAAATATTCATGCTCACATATTTCTAAAACACCGTTTTGTATGTCAATTTTTTCCCCCTGTTTTTGCTTTGAAGGAATGTAAAGCTGGATATTGGCTGGCTCTGAAAGGCCTTCTAACTGGCATTTCCTATCAAAACTAATCCTCAAATAGCCTTTGGTAAAGAGAGACTTGGAGTGACAGAAGGACCCTGGAAGTGTTCAAGGCCAGGCTGGAGAGGGTTTGGAGCAACCTGGGATAGTGGAAGGTCCTTGTCCATGGTAGGGTGTGGAACAGGCTGGGCTTTAAGGTCTGTTCCAATCCAAACCATTCTGGGATTCTGTGTTACTTTTCACATGTGATGTAGCTCTCCCTCCTGGGAAAGCAGTGATCAAAACAAATCCTGCAGCTTGAGTATTGATGAAGATAAATCTGAAGCTTTATTGTAGTTACCATTGCATCCGCTAGTATGCCTAAAACATTGGTTAGGATAGAAGAAAAAGAATTACAGGAACAGTTAAATATGAGTATAGTAATTTCTGATTTTTATAAAGTGCTGTAGCTGTACAGATCACTCAGTCACTTTTGAGCTTCTTGGAAAACTTATTTATTGTCTTAATCTGAAAGATGTAAGGGAGTGAAGATAAATTTGGGAGAAAGATATAAACTGAAGATCACAGAAGCACAGAATATCCTCAGTAGGAAGTGACCCACAAGAATCTGTCCAGGCCTCTGTGCCCTCGAGGGAGTCGACACTCAGTAGTGTGGTAAACACAATTGTGCTTTGGCAGAGTGCACAGGCTGGAGCAAACACACATTTCAGTGTCGTATCTGCCTGCTCCTTCTTCAGAAAGTCAAGGAAAATTCTGAGGATCAGAATGAGTTGCAATTTAAAAGGCAAAAGCCAAGCTAATAATTAATCAGGGAGGGTTTATAAAATTAGAGCTTCCTGTCCAGGCGAGCTAACTGCTGTGGGTATAAATGCTTCATAAATTACTCAGGATGGTAAAACTCTGGTTTGTCTTTTACAGCAGCTCTCATTACAAAGGCTGAATGAGAAGTGAAGTGCAAGGGGAAGAGTTTTCTTAAAATTTTATGCAAATAAGGGATCCATTTACAGAAGGACCAACATTCTGTTGCTGTTGTGTTCCAAGTCTTGCCCTGACTTCCTCCCCTGCTCCTGCATCACTGGTGGAGCTGATGAACGCCATGCTATAGATATAGCCAGTGGTTTTTACTACTGAAATTTAATGTTCCTGATTCCCAACATGAAGCAAACAGATTCATTATGACCTTCCTTTTGTCAAGACAGAGCACTTTAGGGTGATCAGTGTTTTCCAGAATGCGTTCCCATTCCTCTGTTCTCTTCAGAAAATAACATTTCATGGCTTTCCTTACGATTAACTGTGTATTATGAAGCTGAATGATATTATGGCCGTGTTTATATGCGAGAGGGGGCGACAGCTAATTCCCCAGGACCATTTGATGAATCTCTTCCACTGTGGCTCATATCCCGACGCTCCATCCATGGCTCAGGCCCTTCTTGGGAAAAGCGATGAGGACGAGGAGTTGGGGAGACTTGCGGGTTTTTTTTGTTGTTGTTGTTGTTTCTCCTTAGGTGTGCCTGTGGCCCCACACGGAAACCAATCAAGGAGCGATTTATGTTCATTAAGGGCTTGTCAAAACTGAAAAATTTTCTAATCAACAGCGATGTGGCGGCGGCCCCTCCATGGCTGGGAGTGTCGCCTCGGCGGCAGCGGCTCCGTGCCTGTTACAACTCTAGGCTAGGAATCTGCTGATGATTACATTAGGCTAAGCTGCGAAGTAAATGAACCATGGCTTATTTAGGTGCAACTAGCTCCAGTGTAGTCCTGCCCCGCAGGGCACTTTATAGCGTTTTATGGCTTTAAAATTAGTGTAGCTTCCCATTTGCTGCAGGGTGCTGCATGTTATGCCTTTGAACTCAATAAGCAAAGGGAAGGGGGCCTTTTGTTTTTTTCTTCTTCTCCCCCCTCCCTCCTTTTCTTCTTTTTGCAGTTTAGCAATTTTGTTTTGCATCTTTTCCAGACGGCGTTTTGCAATAAAAATGTCTGACTGCCACAGAGAGGCACAAAAGTCAGGGCTCCATCCAATTTCCCAGGCTGCTCTGGGTTTGGGGGGAAGAGGATTTGGTTGTTGCTGAGGGTGAACAATAGGTTTTGTGCATCCAGTAGGTCAGCTCACAAAATTGGAATTGTCTTTCAAAAAATACGCAGCACACAGTCTTTAAAATGTCATCCAGAGGTGCAACCATAAACTTCCTTTTCCATAATAATTTTTACTATGCCTCACATTAGGAAACACTATTTCAACCTCAGTAAGTGGAGCCTTAGGAGTATGTCCAATTGAACAGAGGGGGGAAACTGCCAAAAAATGAAGGTGTTTTTACAGAATCACAGAGCGGTTTGGGTTGGAAGGGACCTTGAAGCTCATCTCATTCCATCTTCCTGCCATGGGCAGGGATGTCTTCCACTATCCCAGGTTGTACACAGCCTGGCCCTTGGACACTACCAGGGATAGATTAGAAGCTCATCATCTCTCAGTGGAAACCAGGCAGAGATCTGGGGAGGATTTTTAGCCTGGACCTGCCCTAGTGATGGAAAAACAAGCTTTTGAGAGATTGGAATCGCTGAAAAGGACAAAAAAGTGTGATATTCATACCTGTGTACCATTATAGCCTTGGAAAATCACTGCTCTCAGAGAGCCTCTCATTTCATATGTGGTGCATTGGAAACAGGTGGCAGTGGGACAGATAGAAGAAACACAGGGAGGCCTCTAGGAAGGAGCAGATATTATTTTACATTTTAGTCTTGTGACACATGGCTTATCCTGGGGTGAGTGGTTTCAATGTGAGCTTGGAACCCCCTTTGCCCAATGTAAAACTACAACCCCAGTGAAGGGCTTTCTCCCTATCCACTACTCTTGTATTATCTGAAAACCCTCAAACTCCATAACATTTTTTATATCCTTGTTTTTGATAATCTGAGCCATGTCTTTAACTTAAGGATGGCTCTAGAGCACAAGGACGAGGGGAAATGGCTTTAATCTGAAGGAGAGTGGATTCAGATTGGGTATTGGGAAGGAATTGCTCCCTGTGAGGGTGGGGAGGCCCTTGCCCAGAGAAGCTTTGGCTGCCCCATCCCTGGAAGTGCTCAGGGCCAGCTTGGACATAGGCATCAAGCTAGAGCCACACATAGCCTGGGTTCAGCTTGTGGCCCTTGGTGGGGTGTCTTTGAAATCATTGTGGTGTGCAGATGTAAATTCAACGACTGCTGACATTCAAAATCCAAAGAGGCCCCCCCAAAACGGCGGTGTCACTTTTTGGTAGGCCTGTTTAGAAAACATGATCATACCCATTTGCTCAATTTGCATGTCTGAAAGGCTCTGGCTCAGTTAATTGGTTAAATTAATTTCTGCTGTTGTAAACAGAGAGCTGCTGTATTAAGAGCAGAACTAAAGTAATTTTACTTTACATTATTCTGTGTCGTGGTGCATCATTCCTTTCTTACTCAAGGCAATTCATTTTGTGGGGCTGTCAAGTAATATTTGGTGTCATCTTCAGTCAATGCAGCTTTTTTGATTTTCCCCTGATATTTTAACAGTTTATTTAGTCCTGTAGATAATGGTCAATGGCCTTGAGTAGTCAGATTAACACCTTGGTGGTGCCGTAGCTGAGCAGTAACCCGGGGAGGAAAAGGGATGAGAATCGACGCGGGGAGCAGGTTTTGGGGGATTATGGATTGATGGATGCAGAGGCGGCGGTGCCCTGCTCTGACTAAGATGGAGCTGCCAGTTAGTGCTGACTGCAGGCCATGGCCTGCCTGGTGCCTCAGCAGCTCGGAGCGGGATGGAGACCTTGGGTTGTCCCTCAGATCCCGGGATCAGGGGACGGCGCCGATTGGATTCAATCCCGTGATTCCTGCATTCGGTCCATTGTCACAGTCATGGCGGGACAGTGAACCAAATGGAAGTGAAACAGGATCTCTTTGGGACGTGGCTGGTGTCCCCCCTGCCCTGGGAGGAGGGGGAGCCGTGTTAAGCCGTGCTGCTGCCAGCGAGCTGCGAGCCCCGGTCCCCCGCCACAACTCTCAATTGCTAGCAGGTTTCTCTCACTGCACCTCATTTGCATCTGGGACATCAATTAGCATGTTTGTTGAGGCTAATTGAATGAAACTCAATCATAGCTCTTAATTGCTTGACTATGTGAAAAGAAATCACATTAATGCAGCTAATTAAGTGTATGGCAATAGATGCAACATAATTAGGAGCGAAATGTAAAAAACAAGTGACGGCGAGGTGCGAGCGCAGGGTGTGGGGGATCGGGCGCCTGCATCTCCTCTGTGCCACATGTTTGGGGAGGGGTCCCTTTGCTTTGCTGCTGGCTTTAATTTTTATTTTTTTATTATTTTTGAATGATGAACGCAGACAAGTTGAGAAGAAAAATGCAAATGGATTCTCAATTACTACTTTTTCAAGCTGTTGAGGGGCAGAAGATGGCACGTCTGGGGTGGCCCACTGTTGAGTGGGCTCTAGGGACTTGTTAAGTGCTGTTTAAAAGTACTTGGCTTTGAATTACCCTCATGCCTTGTTAAAGGGGTTTTTTCCCCTTTTTTCTCGGATCAGCATTTTCTACAACTAACATCTTGGGGAGTTATCCCTGTACCATTTGCATATCAAAATCCAGCTTGCTGTCTTCTCTTTAACACAGCATATTCCAGATGACAGCAAGACCCTCATCTGTTCTAATCTGATCAAACCCTCCATTGCGCTTCTGAAGCCCTGGCGTCATTTTGTAGTTTGAACTTTCATTCCCCAAGCGGGGATCTGACAGGGCTGGGAGCGCTGTCCTTGCCCTCCCCTCCTGGGGGAGACCCGCAGATTATCGCCGTGCACCCTGCACACGATGAAAGGGCCTTTATTATTTACATTTGATATATCCCCATAAATATTTAAGCTGACATTAATACCTACCCGGCATCTGTTGTTGTTCGGGCGCTTCGCTCTGACGGCAGCTGCAACACGTTGTGTTTGCCAACACTCCCTGGTTTCCTCAAGTGGTTTTGTGGCTCACCTCAGCCTGGTTTGCACCCAGCTGAAAGGCCTTTAATGACACCCTGCCACATCTCAAGTTGTGAAATCACACCCACCCTTCATCTGAATTGGATCCAAAACCCCCTTGTCCAGTTTAAGTTGGTTGTACGTTAAATAAAACTACAAGAAAAGAAAATGTGCCGAGGTTTAGTCACTCTCTGATTAAACCTCACTTTACAGCCCACAAGCAATAAATGCTCAATTATCTTCTCCTTATTGTATTTTAATTTGTGAAGAACTGACACCCAAACAAGAAAATTCCGCCAAGTTCATAATTTGTGGATGAAAGATGTTTGTTCTCCAACACATAGTACAGGAATTTTCCTGAGTGGATTGCCTTTGTTTTTCTCTTAGCAGCAGAGTTCTGTGTCCTCTCCCCACAAATTGTTCAGACCCCACCTTTTCCGGTTAATAATTCTCAGCTTGGGAAAAATAAGCTGCTGTGATGGCTTAGTTTGAGGGGTTTATCACTGATTTCTGTTAACTATGAAGAAATTATTGCTGGTCCAGATTTTTGATGGGTTTTGAGCAGAATAAATAATTTCTGTTGTAAAAACTGTTGAAGGTGAAAGAATCTTGATGAGGGACCAATCAGCTCCCTGGATTGTGGCAGCAGTGATACAGATTTTGGATAAATTAAGGAAATTTCTTGTGAAGTGGGAGCCCAGATCTTCTCCTGGCCACCTCAAATAGCGGTTTTTCTCTTGGGGTCCTTAATCCCAGAGTCCTGGAGTGGTTTGGGTTGGAAGGGACCTCGGAGCTCATCTCATTCTATCCCCTGCCATGGGCAGGGAAACCTTACACCGTCCCAGGTTACTCCAAGCCCCAGTGTCCAACCTGGCCTTGGATACTTCCAGAGATCCAGGGGCAGCCACAGCTGCTCTGAGCAGCCCAGAG
Organism: Taeniopygia guttata; assembly: GCF_048771995.1. Classification (NCBI taxonomy): domain Eukaryota; kingdom Metazoa; phylum Chordata; class Aves; order Passeriformes; family Estrildidae; genus Taeniopygia; species Taeniopygia guttata. The sequence goes on along the minus strand of NC_133032.1, from coordinate 2,658,576 downwards.
ATCTTTTTGGACATTGCTTTTTGGACAGTGCTCTTGCCGCTTTTTGTCCCTGATTTTACTGTCCTGTGCTGCCCCTCTTGCATGTCCTCTTTAAGAGAGTGTCTCTCTTGTTGCTTTTCAAATCCTCATAGTTGTTCCAGTTTCAATTATTTTTTTTCTGGAATGTGCCCAGAGCCGTGTGTACCAGGAGATGAGAACTCTGGTGTCTTGTGTTCTGGCTTTAACATTCACCATCTCTCCTGGAAATAGCTGTGCTGATGTATCCCAGGATCAATTTGCCCTCTGATAAAAACACCCATGTCCATTTGCTTTTCTGTTTATTTCCCCTTTGTGGGCTTTCCAGGCAAGAATTAGCAAAATCCTTTTCCACTTCTGGCTCCCAGTGGTTGCTCTAATCAGATGTAATTTGCAATATTTTTTTTCTCCCCTTTGATGATGCTTTGTGTTGGTGCAGGAAGGGTCATATTCTAAGGGATCAATGCTGGAATCGCTGAAGCCTTCCCTGCTGGTGCCCTTTTGTAACTTTGGTGCTTGCTGACCCATTCCAGCCAAATTTGAGGGAGAAAAAGATGAGGGCATAAAACACTGGCAGAGAGGAGACACAAGTAAATGTGCTCAGGAAGGGCACTCAGTCTGGTCTTCTCCTTCTGTTTGGGACCTTTAGCTGGTGAATTCCCACATGTGGCCATGTTGTGAATCACCTCTTATCCAGCTGGTAGTTGGAGGATCTGTGAGAAAGCTCCAGACTTTTGGGGTTAATTATGAGAAGTGTGGAAGCGATTATAAGGAACATAGAAGGAAGGGAAATACCATATGGTGGGTGCAAGCAGAGGATGTAGGACCAAAGCCTCGTGAAACCAGATTTATTAATGTTGCTTACAGGACTCCCTGTCTGATGTTGTGTTTTGGGGCTTTTTCCTCTCTTTGCAGGATTACATGCAGAACGTTCACGGGAAGGAGATCGATTTGCTGAGAACCACTGTGAAGGTCCCTGGGAAGAGGCCACCCCGAGCCACATCAGCCTGTGCCCCCATCTCCAGCCCCAAAACCAACGGCCTCTCCAAAGACATGAGCAGTTTACACATCTCGCCAAATTCAGGTAAGGGAAGCCCTTGCTAGGGGGAAAATAAATGGGAGAAAATCTGCATTTCCAGTGTCTGGAGGGAATGATCATGAACAGCTGGTCTAGGGATGGATATCTCTCCATAATTGGAGGTGTTCCAGGCCAGGCTGGTGGTGCTCAGAGCAACCTGGTATTGTGGAAGGTCTCCCTGCCCGTGGTAGGGGGTGAAATTAGTTGAACTTTAGGATCCCTTCCAACCCAAAGCATTCTGGGATTTACAAACCCACTGATGTGGAAGTTTTTAAGCCCTGGCTGCTGATCTGTCCCCCACGAGAGATTCTGAGTTTCTGAGTAGCTTTCAGTGTCTGTCTTTGTGTATTTGTTACCCTGTGCTTGCCAAAGCCCTACATAATTTCACAGTCATGAACAAATGGGAGCAATCTACGATCTCTTATCTAATACTTAGGAAAAGCAAATGTTGTATGATCTGAAAGGGCTTTTTATGGCTTCCTGGTGAGATCCACAGCCCTTCTTTCCACTTTTGGAAAGTTCAGTATTATGCATTCTTCTAACAGCAAGATTCTTCTGTGGAAAGCTTTTTAATTTATTGGTGGAAGTGGTTTATAGCTCCTTCTGAGCTCTAAACAAAGACGTTTATTGTTTGCTGAAGTACTTGTCCATACAGCTAAGTGGATTTAAAAAATTGCATTAAGGGAAAACATTTGAGACAATTTATCTTGTAAAATGCACAGCTTGTACAAAACTCATAATGGTCTAGTGGAAGTTCTGTCAGCATGTTTAGGATGACATCCATAAAGTGCCAAGTGCCTTTTGCATTTATGGGTAACGTAGGCACCTCCTGCATGTGCCAGCAAAACCATCCTGTCCCTGTGCAAAACCCACTGGGATGAGCAACCCTGGGATTCCTGGATATTCAAATGTCTTCTCTTGGATAGTAATAATTATCTGTCTCATGCTTCATAGAATCAGGCTGGTTTGGGCTGGAAGGGGCCTTAAATAGCATCTAATTCCAACCCCCAGTCCTTCATGCCAAGGTGTAATTCCCTGCTTTTTTTAGACATTCCCCTTTATTAGGAGAAAACAGAGAAGTTTTATTCCCTTCCAACTCTTGACTGGTACTGTTTGAGATGGGTTTGTAAAGTGGTGACACTGAGCAGACACTCCTGGAGATCTCAGGCTGGGACCTGAGGTGTCTGAAGTCGTGATGTCATCAAACCCTTTTTCAAGTTTTGACCTGGCACTGGCAGAGTTTATAGGAGAAAATTCTTCATGGTTGGGTTGGTTTTTTCCAGTTTACTATATAATTTAGATGACTAGGTATGGGGAGTGCTTTGGTTCTCAATATACTTCCCAATTTTTAATTAAGGGAAGAAAAGTGCTGGACTGGGTCAACAAACTACAGGAGAGATGTTTAAATAAAGGGATTTCAGCTTTTAACACATTTGAACACAGTCAAAAATTACTTGATAGCTTCAGAGAAGCAAGTTTCTGGAAACATATTTAGAGATATGTAAGAATTTAAGGTTTATAGTGTGGAATTTACATGTTTTGGCATCTACTTGGCTTGCCAGGTCAGAGGGAAACTTTTCCTGACAGTTTGCAGCAGGCAGCTCTCACTGTGTGTGTGTGTCCTGGCCAGCCTGAGGTTTGATCACACAAGTCAATTATGCCAGAAATTCCAAATGCTGGGAAATCCAGATAATGAATTTCAAATAACACTGTAGGGATAGTTGGAGCTTCTCTCCTCCCTCTTGGCTTCTTCATCCTCAGCTCTTTAGAAACACTGAAAGAATTTGCTGTTGTTGATGTCTGGTCAGCATCTGCTGCTTGTTATTGGCTTAAGAACAAACATCAAAAGGAGCTGCTAATCAGCTAAGAATTACTAAAAAGAAAGAAAATTTAAAAAAAGAAGGGCACTGTCCCAACCTGCGTCTGCCTTTTTCATCTGAGCTCTGATGTGGTCAGGGACAGTGGTCACAGCTCCTGATGGGTGGGAGACCTGTAGGTGCTTGGGGCTGAGTCCTGGAGTGCCAGGAGGACCCCTGGAATACATGCAGTTATCTGCCCCAGAGCTCAAAACACCTGCAAATTATCCCTTGCAGGCTGTGCTGCTGCCTCAGAGCTTCCCCTCTCTTGTTAGTGCTGGGAAAAGTGGTGTCCTGAGCCTGTGTGGTGCTTTCAGATGGATCACAGGGCTGAACTTGTCACTTACTGGTGCCACTGGGAGACTTTTGTACACAGCTCTGCCACATGGAGGAGGTTTGGACCAAACAGGAAGAATCAGCGCTTCCTATTTTGATTTTTAGGCCTGTAAAAGTTAAATGCTGCTTGGCTTGGTTGATGCCTTCATTTGACACTTTTACACTGCTTGCAAGATGCCCCTTAAGGATGGATTTCTATGCCAACTTTGCTAAGAAATCTATGGATTAAATACCCATTTGATTGCCTGTAACTGATATTTTGAGTTCATATTTCAGCAAATACTTTTCTCTGAGTGTAATTTCTTGTGATTAAACCACTCTTCTGATCCCACCACGGTCTGTGAGGCAGCAGAGCAGCTCCAGCTCCTCCTTCTTCTCATCCCCTTCTCTCTCTGAAGCCTTTTTGGACCTCAGTGATGGATCAGACACCTTAAATTTCCTCCCACATGGGGAGGATCTTTCCCAAGGTGCTTCCCATAAAGGTGCTGTGACCAGAATCGAGGGAATGAGGCTGATCAGGGCAATATTGGGAATTTGGGAAGGACAAACTCAGTTCTATGGCACAAACCAAAAGAACCGATCCTTGAGAGTTTCGGTTTCAGAGGTGTTAAAAAAAACAAAACAAAACAAAACAAAAACACCTTTATGAGAATATGTGAATTTAAAAAACTCCGGATTACTCTTCCCTGCTGGGTTTCCCCTGGCACAAGGGCTGGGAAAAACACTTTTCCCTTAACTTCAAGTCACACAGTCCATTGTCACAGTCATGGTGGGACAGAGAACAAAATGGAAGTGAAACAGCAGCAGGAAAATGGAATATTTTCTGTGCTCTGTCAGAAAGCAGGGAAAGGAGTAGAGGGTTGGGCTGCTCCTGCTGTTACAAAGCCAAGCACTTTGCCTGGAAAAAGGTTGACTTTGGTTTGAAAACTGGTCTTTTCTTGGATTCTTGGAGGTGCAGTTTGGGGTTTATTGTGTAGGAACTGGGATTCTGTGTGGCAGCTTCTCCCAGAAAATACAGAAGATGCAGGGTCATTTTAGTTGGGTTATTTATGTTGTGTAGACTTCAAATAACAGGTTGTTAACTGTGGCTTCAGGGAAGGTGCTCACACTTGTAGGCTAAGTTGGTGGGAAACTGAGTTGGGGGAAATGGATGTTTACTGCCTTCAATCTAAAATTATGCCACTTCTGTGGTATTTTCAATCCAAGCTGTCAAACAATGCTGAAGTAACTGAAATTTAAATTAAATTTACATGGCACTAAGCATCATTCTGTTGATGCAGCTCAGTTGGAAGTCCTTCAGGAAAGGGTAATTCTTGGATTTGCTCAGTTCCAGCTTTCTCTAAGAGCTGGGAGCAGGGCCAGAGTCCTGTCCATCCCACAGTCCTGTCCATCCCACTGGCCAGTCTCTCTGCCCTTTAGGAGCTGGCTCAGCTTGGCTTTGGAGCCAGGAGTGGGTCCAGGTTTCATTCACTCCTGAATTGGGTTGGATTTGAGCTGCTTGACCTGAAGGTGAACTTATTCCTGAAATCTCTCCCAGGAGTCATTTATTTCTTCTCCTCTCCAAACAACCCAAAGCCTGAGCTGTAGCAAGAGTCACTGATGTAGAAAGTTCACGACTAAAAATAGCTTATGGTGTAGAGATAAATTGTTTCCTGATTAACACTTCATTTAAATAATTTGGTGCTATTAAATTTCCTTAAAATGGTGACTGTACAGTATGTGAAGTATCCCAAATGTGTTAGTTCCAGGGCCATCGTTAAGTGTGCTGAGGGTTGTTATCTGCTAACTACTTGTGACATTTCAGATGCTGCAGGAATGGCAGCTCCATGTTCTTATCACTGAGAGGCTCATGTCCATTATTAATTGTGATCATCTATCAAATCCTTGGTGTTTTTTCTAGATCATGTGATAATCCTTTTTAACTGGGGGGTCACTGTGAGGATTCAGATGTTGCGATCAGGCTGGTCATGAGTAAAAATGTTTATCGAGCCAAGAGCTCAGAAGCACGAGCAGTTTTTCCAAAGCCTGTGGATCTTGGGTGCCTTTGTAAATAAATGCTGAACTGAGCCCTAAATTCTAGAATCTGCTCTGAATTCCCTGCTTGGAGGTGACAGAGAGTGACCTGGTGTGGTTGCTGGGAGTTACCTGTCACTAACGCTGCAGCCGGGCGGGGGATGTGAGGAGACTCTGCGCTAAATGCTTCCTGCACTTCAACTTCAGCGCGCGTTTTACGCGTTTGCCACACATCACAAATGCAAGTTTGGGACTTACTTTTGTCATTAATCACCCCAGTCAATTTTCCATCTGGGTGGCTTTGCTGTTGGTTCAGTGATATACAGCTGCAGCGATGGGAAGGAGAAGTTGGCAGTTTGCTCGTTTCAAAGGAAAAAAACCCAATTTCAAGTGCATCTGAGATTTCTCTTTCATCCCACTAGAGGGATGACTCAAGGTCATTTTCTCCAGTTCCTTTGGACTAGGATTTGCCCTTTCCAGAGCTAGAGAAACACAAACTTTCACTGTTAGTACCCTGACTCCCTTAATAATGGCAGAAAAGGAGCAGGGCACATATTAGCAAATTAGCAATAATGAAATAAATATTTGATAAAATAACTGTGTTAGTTAAATATTGAGAAAAATGAGTTTGCTGAGATTTTTCTCTTCAGGGGGAAAAACAAAGATAAAATGAGCTGTCTGAGGATTCTTTCTCAAGGTGGGCAAACCCCTAATGCTGATGAGGTGGGTAAACGGTAGGAGGAATGTGTCGTGGAGCTTCTGGCAGGTGCCTGTTTCCCTCTGGATGATTTTCATGCCTCTGTGGCGCCGTATCCTGGATAAAATCCCAGATCTGCCTTGTCCACCCGATGAAATCCCAGTGTCTTGACGGTCACACGGTGCAGCACGAACTTGGATGTTCAGACCTGTGCAGGGTTGTCTGTGCTTTTCCCCCTGGTGATTTTAAGCTATTAAAGCCATCGTGAGGGTTGAAGCTGATTTACCAAACCGGAGAGGGAAAAAAAAAAAATAAATTCACAAATGTGTTTGGAGTATTGAACTGCCGTTGACATCTAAAGTCCCAACCATGCTGTTTTCCTCCACACTCCAGCAATCAGGACATCCAGCAAACCCATAAAAAACCAAACTAATAGCATGAATATTCAGTGACCTAGAATACTAATTATTGTCATGAATATTAATGTGATCGGACTTGCTTTTTCCTCTTCTCTTTCTCTCTGGCTCGGGTTTGGTTTTTTTTTCCCCCCCTCTATTTTTTTTTTAATTTTTTTTTTTTTTCCACTCAGCCGGCTCTAAAGATGGACCATAATGAGAGCATTTAAGAGAGAGAGCGCTCTCCGCCGTGACAGGGACCGGGGTAATAAGGAGAGCTTGATTAACGTGGTGCACTTGGGGGAGAGATGAGAAGATTCACGTGGGCCTGTTGTGGGGGAGGCAATGAGGCACCGGCGGCTGTGTTGCTGCTCCCTCAGATTAATGAGGCCTAAGAGTGCATTAGGAACGGTGACAAAGGTTTGATCTAATGGGCTCAGTCATTTTTCCTTTGAGTGACAGACGCACAGAAGTAATTGGCTGTGCAGAATGGCAGCTCATTGGCAGTACTTAAGGATACATTATCCCCGTTGTGTGGCCCGCAGAGGCTGTTTATCAAAACTGCTCACACTGCAGACATGCATTCACTTAGCTGCTGTTACAGTGGCAATAGCTATTAAAAAGAGGGAAAAAAAAAAAAAAGGAAAAAAGTCATCTCGCATTCGTATCTATTGTCTCTTTTGCAAAAATAAAGTTTCTTTGTTCTGTTTCCTGAAGAGGCGGTGCATGCCAGCAGTGGTCCCTCCCCACCCCAGGAGGCTCTGGCAGGGTTTGGGGAGGGCTGGAGCTCGTGGGAAGCTCCCAAAGTTAGCCCAGCTCATCTCAGCAGTCAGCATCCAGCGCGCAGGTAGGACCTGCCACCCCGTCTCCAATTCCATTATTAATAATTTCCACAGACAGATGAAGGGATTAGGCATCATTTTACATCCTTCGCCTCAGGGCCTGCACATGCTCTGCTGTACCTACCTCGGAATGATTTGGAGCTCTGCTGTTACTTTTCACAAAGGTAAATCCACGGTTCCTGTCGGGATTCACAGCCAAATAAGAGCAACACAAAGCAGAGCTTTTGGCAGCAAAATACTCACCTCTGGGTCTTAAAGCTACAGTCCCTGAACAAGCAGGTAACCTCAACTAGGACTTGCCCCGAAAGCCAAGCATGTCTTATTTATTACTGTTACTTGTTAAAACTATGGAAAAATAATAATAATCTGCCTGCCAGGAAAGGAAAGCAGGCTTTGATCCCAGCAGAATAAATAGTCGGGGATCTCGAGCAGAAGCCCGCGGTGAAGATCTTGGGTTTAACTTTCTTTTAGAAGAGATGTCTCCTCTGATGACTTAATTTTCCTCCACACTTGCTGTGTTGCTTTGGCATGCTCTGAAAATAATAGCTTTCCTCGTTATACTCCCAGCACCACGTCCTTCACTGCCAGGATATTTCTTGGCACTGCCTTGTTTGTTCATTAGTATTGACCCCGCTCGGTCTGTGTGCTGCTGATCGAGCCCAGTTCAGCGGGGATGGAGATGGAAGGGTTTCCTCTAGGAACAGCTGCTTGTCCTTAGGAATTTTGTTCAGTAAGCAAATGCTTCTGGAAGAAAGAAGTCTTAAAACAAAGTTAAACTCACAAGCAAGTTTGCTGCTGCAATGTTGAAAGTGATGATCAGCATGCTGGGGGAGAGTTGCAGCACTGGAATCAGTTGAAAGATTTTTGTCAGAGAGCCACAATAGTTTGGGTCGGAAGGTACCTGAAAGTTCATCTGTTTCCAGCCCTGCCCCTCCCTTGTTCCTGTTTTATGTGTGAGGAACCTCAGGTAATTTCAGGTGCCTGATAAAGCTGGGGCGGGGACCTTGTGCTTCTTGCACGCTGCCATTGGGGTGGAACAGAATCCATGGCAATACTTGAGGGAATTTTACCCCCCTGAAGAACCTAGCTATGAAATTTAGAGCTCTTCAGGTCCCACAGAACGTGGCCAGACAGCTGGGCAATGCCTCCCTTCCCAGCTTGGAACACTCCTGAGTGGGAGAGGCAAGGAGCTGTAAGTAGCTGTTTCCCCAGATTTCAGTGCAGCACACGATCTCCAGAGTGGGCACAGGATGCACCTGGAAAAAAAGGATGCTGAGGCAGCAACCTAATGGAAGCCAGGAGAGCCATCCCCAAATGTTCCTGGTCCCAAGGTTCATATCTGTAGGTGAAGGAGAGGCAGGAAGCACAGCTGGGATGGTCAGACACTTCTCAGGAAAGGTTTGACCACTGGATAGGTTTCTGCACAACTCTGGGAATTCATTCTGAGCATGATGCAGAGCTGAGGATGGGAAGGGAATGCTTCCCATCTTTTTGCAGCTTCTCCCTTTCCACCCTGAAGAGCCTCAAGGGAGCAGTGCTGGGAGTGTGGGTTTGGAAGGGGCATCCACAGCCAGTCTAACCTACTTGACAGTGCCTGGTGCTGAATTAGAGGGCATTTCAAGAATAGGCAGAATTCCTGCAACACAAATTGACCCAACATGATTTGAAACAATTAACCCTCTGATATCAAGAGTCAGGATTTCCTGACCCACAACTCTAATGTATTTTTCATTAGTTCTAACAGCTGGTGAGCGCAGCCCTCTGGCCTTAAGAGGTTTATTTCCTTCTTTTTTTCCTTTTTTTTTTTGGAAGAGAAATTCATCATGAGCATGAGGAGCTTGGCACAAATGAAACATGGTGAAAGCAGAGCAGTAGGGCTGCAGTTTATCTGATTCAGTCTTTCTGTGCAGCCCCCTGTGAGTCTCATACACTGCTGCTTCATGGAAAAATACAGTTCTGCTTCACAACTCCTGCTCTGACTGCTCGTCTCATAAATCCAGGGGTGTATTAGTTACACTTGTGAATGTAACTTCTGCTGGCTGACTTGTTTGGAGGAAATCACAGGTGTGTTTGCAGCAGAGAATGGAAATCATTTGTGCCTAGTATTGTTTGTGTCACTTGTATCTCACTTCTCAGGGTCTGCTTGTGAATTGTATTTGTTCTGCATTTGTAATTAGCGGGTGGTGTAGTTGGTGAAGCCTTGAACTGATGTGTCTGTTCCACTAACCTGTGATGATTCACAGGATTATTAAGTTAAAACCCAGCAAAAGAGGAATTGCAGACATGCTGCCCTCATACTGTTCCATTACAGGAGCAAACACGACCAAAACCATGAGCGGTTTATTTTTTATTGGACAAGTCACTGCATATATGTAAGCCAGCATTTATATTAACCTTAATTGGATATTTTAATACCATTTTTACAATAGACCCTTTACCTTTTGGCTTTTACCTACTAGACACACACTGTTCACATCTTGTCCAGTCCTGTGTTTGTATGAATCCTGGTTATTTTAATTTCATTTCTAAGGCTTGCATCTCTTCTCCATTGTTTTGGAAATCTGAAGGCCTGTGTGTGAGGAGCCAGAGTGACTCCCTTGTTCTCCTTCTGCCCCCGTGTGTGTTTCCCTCAGCTTCTCCACACTCCTTGGCTTAATTCCTCGTGCTCTTTGCAGCGTTTTACACTGAATAGATGGGTATTTAAATGGGATTTCATGTGAGCACGCTCACTTTTCTTAGGGGCTCGTCTGCTGAGCAGTGGCCAAACCTGGAAATTACCTTGAATCTTAATTTGGATGGGTTTTGTGGGGCTTAATTGTTTGAACGTTTTGTAAGCGCGGCCGTAATGGGGTGTTTTATAACATCAGAAAAGATAGTTTTAATAAAGCTGTCTAGAGCTAGAAAGAGGAACTCTTTCTTTGATGCTCCTTTGGTAGATGAAAACATTTTTGTTCAATAGGAGACCAGCATCTTTTTTTTTTGCTCATTTGAGACAAGTTCTGGCAACATACTGATATTCATTCAAATATAAATGCCATATTCCCTTTGAAATGCAAATTGTTTAAAGAAAAATAGCATATGGTAGAGGTAAGTACGTTTTCAAATCAGCTCCCACACTTTAGGGATGTGAGTACAGCTAAAATTATTCTTTGGAAAGAATCTGGAGCCTTTGACACATTGAAGCTTGAACTAATCAAGGCTTCCCAGTAAGCATATACACATATCCATATCAAGGAAACAGTGCTGAGAATACATGGATTAGCATAGTAATTTAACTGCCCCCTGCTAATCAACTTAAGCAACCAGCTGATGCATGCAGGATGCATTTGAAGAGGCAACTCTTTCACAGCTCCGGCATGGGCCAGGTAGCAGGAGCTTGGGTGGATGTGAAGATGGGAATCTGGCTGTGGCTGGGGGGACAAGAGGTGCAGGATAGAAAGGCTTTGTGTGTCTAACCCAACATACAGGCTTTGCTTTCCATGGATCAGGGAATGGTTTGGGTTGGAAGGACCCTTAACTCTCATCTGGTCCACTCCCCCCTGCCATGGGTAGGGACATCTTCAGCATTTCCACTGAGTACTGCTGGCTTCCTCTTCCTCACCGTCTCCTGCTTGCCTGTGAAAGGCTGAGGTGCTTCCTGCTGTTGAGGCTTTATCCCTAAGGAGAATTAAAGGACTTTTGCTGGTCTGGTTTGGGGTTTGCCCATTGTAGATGAACTGTGGGGCTGTGTTGGAGAAGCTCTGGCAAGAGCAGCAGTCCTTGTTTTGGGGTGGCAGCATTTGCACCTGGTGTGGGGTTCATATCCTGCAGTTGGATTGAGAAGTGGTAAAATTTGCACTGGATTGGGAAATAATGATTTTTAAATAAGGTTCTGAGTAACAAGTTTGTGCTAGAGTTGAACATACCTAGGAGGGGAACAGGAAAGGAAAGGCACTCTGTTTTCTCACGGTTGCTGGCTTGATGGGCTGATATGTCATGAAAAGACACACCCTGCAGCACCTGGACAAAGTGGGATTTAATCCTGAATAAATATTATCAAAGAGGTTGCAGGATAAAGGTTACCAGGCTATGGCAGTAGGAAAGAGGGAGCTGGGCTGGATTAATCACAGTTGAGTGAAGTGTCACATGAAGGCACCTGGCACCTGTTCTGTGCTTGCAGCCCGTGCCTTTGAGAGAGGTGCAGTGGAAGAAAAATTCTTCTTTGGTTCCTAGAACAAGTCACTTCTCAACAGGTTCATGTCACAGCCTGGGGCTGGAGTTTCCCCAGGTGGCATTAAGGTGAGAGAAGCGCTTTTGGTGCTGACATGGTGCCACAGAAATCCTGATATTCTCTTCTCAAGGTGCTGGTTTTGCATCATGGTTAGAAGGTGATGGGACGCTTGTGTTCTTGGGCTTGCGGACTAGGTAGAAGATGCCGGCATAAAAATATCACTGCTTGTGTTGTGTCTATGTTGGCCTAAATCTCAATTTTGTAGAACCCACTTGGTCTCAAACTCTTGTCACTCACATCAGCCATTCCCTTTAATTTGGTGGATCATCAAAGCAATTTATTAATATTCATCATTTTTCTGGATTGTGAAAAGCAGAGGAAAAGGGGATTTCAAATGAGCATCACAGAAGCTGATTTGGAAGGAGAGATTTAAGGCAGCGCAAAATACAACTTTTGTCAGCTCATGTTTTCATTTTCTCTTGTGGTTTTAAAATACTGAGTTGCAATTTAGTCCTCTGCTCTGTAGAGTCATGCCTTGGGAGGTCCCAACATGGTTCCAAAACCCACCTTAGACTTTGCAATATGAAACAAATGAGTTTTTCTGTGTATATTTCATGTCTGCAAAGCAAGGATTGCCAGGCTTGAGAAGTTCTTCAGGGCTGAGTAAGTACATTGAAGACACAGATATTGTGATGGATCTGTGTTAAAGACTAAAGAGGAGATTTTGTCTTGGGAAAGGGGAGGAGAGAAAGGGACAATTATGCCAACTCTAATAAACACAAAGTAGTTCACTAAGCTCTGCTGTCTTCCCAAAGGCTGCTCTGGGAAAAGACATAATGATAGAACTGGGAGTCAGGAGATCTGGGTTTTATTTTCAAGTCTGCCACAATCTTCCTTTGTGGCCCTGGGTCATTTAACCTCTGAAAAATGGGGGAAATGATAGCAGATAATTAACAACCTCACAGGAGCATTGAAAATTAATTCATTAATTTTTCTGAACTCATCAGTAGAAGGTGCAATGGAAATGCAAAGTATGAGAGCGCGTTATAATATTGCGTCTGCTCCTTTCCCTTTGCATGTGTTTTTTAAGAGTGTTCTTCAGTCCATAGAGGACCTGTGGGGCACCTTTAGAGAGCCTGACATGAGGAATGAAACTGGCACTGTAAATTCTTTGTGGTTTTATGACATGCAAGGCCCATTGCTAGGAATGAAGTAAAATGTGCTCAGAACCCTAAACTGTGGAGCACGTTTTGGCCCATATCAAGTTGCAAGCAAAACCATCAGAAACCTGAGTTTCTGGAAAGGTTTTAATTGTTTCTACTCTAAAATGTATTCAACCAGATCCCACTTGTCCTGTTTTATGGTGAGAAACCTGTCCCTGTCACTCCCCCTTGCGCACAGTTCCCAGCATTTTAATGTCCTAGGCCTCGGTGGTCATGAAAATACAGAAGTGTTTACTGGGTAAAGGCTGTTCTTTGTGTGTCCCCTTTTGTGTCACATTCCTGGGACCAGCCCCAGGAATGATACTTGCAGTCAGTCCAATGTCTGCTTTGTGTCACGATGTTGTTTTAAGATTAAATGTCCGAGAAAGTTTTTTTTCACCCTTGGTCTCTCAGTGCTGGCAGTCCTTTGCTCCCCAACAGTGTGTTCTTTGGGGACATACCTGTGTCAGGTGTTATTGTGAGGTGGATTGTTTTAAACTCTTGGAGTTGGCTCAGTTGTATAAACAGTGGCTTTTAGGAATAAATTGATTTTCTGTGTGCAGTCTAACAAGCAGAGAAGCTCCAGAGAGTGTGCCTGGTAGCAGAGTGGTGGAAGATCGTGTTTCCCAGAAGGTGAATGAACAGAATGAGGTGATACTATGAAAAATCAGGCTTTTTTTGTCTTCTTAGCTGTATTTGAGCCGGTCTGGGGACCGTCAGCTTCAGGGAGGGTCGTTGTGTGAGTGAAGTGACCCCTATTTCTGCTCATTAAAACTCCCCCCATCCATCCCGATGCGAAACCCCTTTTGTGCTCTCTATTGACACGCTTTGTTTTCCGTTTGTGCCTAGGGAACGTGACTGCTAGCACATCTGTGTCTCAGATGGCCAGTGGGATCAGTCTGGTGTCCTTCAACAGCCGCCCGGACGGTTTGCACCAGCGCTCCTACTCGGTCTCCAGTGCAGATCAGTGGAGCGAGGCCACAGTCATTGCCAACTCTGGCATTAGCAGTGGTAAGAAACCTGCAGCTTTGGGGGGCTCACGTGCCTTGGGCTGAACGGGGAGTTTGGTGCTCTTGGTTTTTTTCGAAAGGGAAAAAAATAAGGAATGAAATGGTGCCCACCCCGTTGTGGTGTTCGGTGCTGAGCTTGCAGCGTCTGAGGGAAAAATTGGAATTAGAAAAAAGGGGATGGATTAACTTTTAACATTAATTTTTTGATTTGAGAATGGAGTGACAGGGCAAGGGGGAATGGCTTTAAACTGAAAAAGAGGAGGTTTAGCTTAGATATTAGGGAGAAATCCTTCCTTGAGAGGATGCTGAGGCCCTGCAGAGGTTTGCCCTGGAAGTGTCCAAAGCCAGGATGGGACTTGGGGCAGCCTGAAAGAATTCTGAGACTGTTTTTTCAACATGAAGAGCTAATGTAGTTGCAATACTGCTTAATTTTGATTTCAGGCACGTAATCAATGACCCAGAATGGCCGAGGTTGGAAGGGACCTTCAAGCCCATCTTCCCCTGCCATGGGCAGGGACACCTTCCACTATTCCAGGTTGTCCAAGCCCCATCCAGCCTGACCCTGGACACTCCCAGGGATGGAGCAGCCACATAATGTGTGTTGTTTGCTTGATACTCACATTCCTTGCCCTGTGTGATGGATATTAGCAGTAAATGACCCTCTAGATCTTCTCCACAGCGTGTCCTTTCTCTGCTGTGCTCTTGCTCCATTGCCTGCACACTCCTGGCACAGTCTTAGTGTTTCCTCTGTGGAGCATTTAAGAGCATTAAAAGGAGCAGGCGCTATTCCTGGTGGTGTTTTGGGATTATTAGATTGTAGCAATAATTGTTTTTAAAGGGTAGGTGTGATGTTTGCTACCAGACCAGGATGAATAGGTCAGGAGAAAGGGGAGGAATGCTGTTTCTGATGGCTGCCCCTAAAATGGGAGCAGTTAGGGGAATATGGGAACTATTTCACTTGTCCCACATATATCTCTGTATCTGTAGAAGTTCTGAATCTTGAGTATAGCCCTGAGAGCACCTCTGGGTTTTTAGTGCCACCTTAGGAGAACAGAGGGTTTAAAACCTTGATCACCGTGTTTCAGAGTGGCATTAACTATCAAATTCATACTTAGCAAAGCACAGACTGTTTTCTGGAGCTGTAAACATGGGGGCAGCACCTTCAGGAGAATTTGCATTAAAATGGTCCAGATGTTGCCTAAGAATTTTCTGACTGAGCCATGCAGGAAGGCAGGGGTGTTGTGAAGCAGCACAGTGAAATAAATGCTTCAACCCGGTCCTCTTCTGTGTCCACTCAGCTCACCCACTCGTGGTTAAGCTTTTAGGGGAGGCAGCATTGCCCTGCCTGGATGCTGAGCTGGTTTCCCACTTAAAATCACATATTTTCTGCCTCCTTTACGTGAGCTACTTTGTCATTTTAATCCACCCCAACTCCACCTCCCTTCTGAGAGGTTAGACCAAAGTTTGGGCTTTTTTGTGCCTTTTATCCTGTAGCTTTTCAAAGGTAAGATGAAGAATGTTGAGTGCTGGCTGTAGGAGGAAAGCAGGAGCTCTAGGCTGCAGTCCTGTGCACCTTGACACACCTGCAGGCAGGTGAGCAGGTGCCATCCCCATGCCAGATGTCCCAAATGAGGCTGCAGGGGAGAAAAACCTTCAAAATTCAGTGAACTGCTACAAGCGGCATGGAAATACAGTCTTAAAAAATTGAAATATCCCCTGAATTCCTGCTTTTGCCATCCCCTTTGCTTCAAAATGCTGGATTTGCCGGACTTGCCTTTTGCTCCTGCTGCTGATCCCGAGCTGGTTTACAATTCCTGGTGAAGAGAACCTTTTCTCCTACCCCAGCTCTGCAGTCTCCCATATATGCAGTACCTTTTTCTGATTTGACATTCATATGGGATTAGTTCTGGCTCAAAAGAGATGACAGCCAGAATTATCTATGAAATACTTATTTTGAAATTGCAGGTGACTGGTGGATACTTGTGAAGAAGCCTACCTTGAAAAATTTCTTGCAGAGGTTCTAATATTTTTTTTTTTAAATGTTGAGGTGTTGTTTTTTATAAATACAGAGGGAAAATAGGATTAAAAACGAGTTTTAGGCATCTAAGGGTCAGCAGACTCAGAAGTATTGCACTAAAACTCCTACAAAACCTCAAGAATAATTGATTGCTCTGAGTGTATCATCTTTGGGTAAGCTCAGAGATGTGTCCTTTATGTTGGCAAGTTGACGCATGAAAAACCCTTTTTAATTTCTGGGTTTTTTTTCTCCATTAAAAGATTTTTGAATTTTAGTCATAAAAAGCTAATACTGTGAAAGCAGCAGGTATGGCAAGAAGCTAAGCATCTTTTGGAATTCAAATGCCAATGTACTGGAGAATATGCCTGCTTATTGTCACGTGGTTTTATTGTAGACAAAATAACATATTGGGATTCAATTTTTCTCTGCACCTTTTTTCACATTAAATTAATACTTTGTGTGGCTCCAGAGAACTTTTCAAAGTCTTCCAAACCAGACCTTTGGTTTCCTGGAGCTTCTGTCTTTCAAGCAGCTGTGAACATCTCCTAATTAGATAAATTACTTTGTAGTGGGCAGAGCCACAAAACAGGAGGTGCTGGTTAAATTAAAGGGGAAAAATAGAAAAATCCATTCTCTGAAATGGAATGCCCCACTGCTTTATGACTATTACTGTTGTAAGGTTTTACATTTAAGTACCTGAGGTTTAAAATTAAATGTCTAATATAATTTGGTGCTGGTAACATGAAGCTTGTGCCTGCCCTGGGAGAAAATCTCGACAGCTTAGTTTGGTGTTTCAAATTGCTGCGTGCTGGATAGTGAGCAGCTCGTGCTGCTGGCTCACTATTTAGCTCAGTCCCACCTGCTGTTCAGCATCATTTCCAATGCAGGAACATATTTGCCTTAAAAACTCCCGAAATTTCAAAAGGCTGTTCCAGCAGCACATGAAAAATTAATTCTTTTTGCCTTTTTTCCTCTTTTTTTTTTCCCCTTCTCCTCCGTACTCTTGTAAGTGCTTGACAGAAGTAATTTTAGCAGCGAGGGAGAATAAAAACTGGGGGCAGTAAATCCCTGTCCAGGAACCTCTTGTGTAGATTCTTTATGGACCCAGAATTGATCTGCGTGTCAGATCCTGATGTAGTTTCAACTGTTTATCACCCTAATGGTGGTAGAGAGACCATGAACATCAACTTATAATCCCCCATGAAAGAAATTGGTGTTTGCAGTCAATGAAGGAGCAGCTCAGCTTTATTGATAGATTTGGAACAATTACTGCTGCTCCAGCTATTGGCCCAGAGGTTTTCCTGGATCCCACTGGAAGCCTGTGATGTTTTTTCCTCTGATAAATCTCCTCCTTGATGTTTTGCTTTTTTTTTCCTTCTTTTATCACCCAGAATTATCTCTAGTTGCTCATTGCTGGGGAACAGGAGGGTTCCTGGTCTCAGGGGAGCCATTTGTGACCTGTTTGGGTGTTAAAGTTCTGTTCTGGATTGTGCATCCCACAATTCCTCCTCTGTAAATCCAGCTGTTATTTTCATAAAATCACAACATTTTTACAGTTGGAAAAGCCCTCAAATATCATCAAGTCCAACCCTTAACCCAGCACTGCCAAGCCCACCGCTAATTCTGTTCCTAAATGCCAAATCCAAACATTTTTTGCACACTTCCAGGGATGATGACTCCACCCTTTGCCTGTGCCAGTGCCTGACTCCCCTTGCAGTGAGGAAGTTTTCCTGCCAGGAGGGGACAGCCAGGGGGGTCGGGCTCTGCTCCAGGGAACAGGGACAGGAGGAGAGGGAACGGCCTCAGGCTGGGCCAGGGCAGGCTCAGGGTGGGCACCAGCAGGAATTTCACTATGGGAAGGGTGCTCAGGGATTGGAATGAGCAGCCCAGGGAGCTGTTGGAGTGCCCATCCCTGGATATGTCCAAGGATGTCCTGGACATGGCACTCAGTGCTCTGGGCTGGGGACAGTGACAGGTTGAACTCAGTGGTCTTGGAGGGTTTTTCCAATTCCATGATTTTAGTGGTGCTGATGCCGTTAGAGAGATGGGTCTGTCTGCTCTCCAGTCTTCACAGTTTGTGCATCTCTGAAGAACCTGACAGACAGACCCCCAGTTTTCCAGCAGAAGTTTTTGTGGTGCCAGGAACCACAGGCAGCTGCCTTACAGAAGTGAGATTTGTGAGCCATCACTCTGAGAAGACCAAGGATGTCATTTCCTACCTGGGGATGAAGCAGCAGCTTGGTTCATTCTCTTTTTAAATGTCCTGTTTTATCGTTTGGCTTCTGTGCCCTGAGACCATCAGAGGGAAGGATTCAGCATTCAGCTCTTCTGACAGAGCACTGCAAACAGGACTTTGCATGGGACAGGGATTTCTGGTCTCTGGACTTGTAAATTGTCATTTGAATTCCAGCACGATGTAAAATTCTGCTGTAAATCAAATATCTGTTTAAATATCATCCACTTAGGCTTTATCACTGTACAATTGCTTGTACGGGCCATTTGAGCTCGGCTGTAATTTATGGAAGTTGTAATACCTGGTGTCTTCTGAGTTTCTAACAGTTTGGTGTTAGGGTTTATTAATGTAAAATTGAGTTCTCACTGTGCCATGGGGTGTGAGAGGTCACTGGAGTGTTGATATTAATGCAGACCTTGCAACTTGCCTTACTTGTCTGTTCCTAAGTGCTGGGAATGATTAAATGATGGAACCTTCTGCTCTGCCTTGGGAAAAGAAATGGTTCAGGCTGCATCTGACATCAGAAAATACCATTTAGACCTGTTGGAATTCCATAGGCAAGTTCTTGACCAGGATCAATGATACAATTTCAAATAGATTTATAGAATTTCAGAATTGTTTTTGGTCAGTGTATACAGATGGTTTAGGTCAAAAGAGCTTTTTCCTCCTTTTTAAATATGGAAATTGGGACCAAAAAGCAATTGCAGATTTATTTTGTCCCTTTTGTTTTTGGGGTTTTTTTTGTTTTTCCTAGCTCCTTTAGAGCTACTCTGGGATTTTCTGTAATTCTTACTACTTAATACAATACAATTCACCATGCATAATATGTGCACATAGTTTACATTATCTTACCTAGGACAAGAAAGGGAACATTCTTCTACTTTTCATACATTTTGTGATCCACAGATTGCTTTTGGCAAAATACTTCCAGAGGGAAACTATTGCAGCTCAGCAGAGTAAACTCTGCTAGCAACAACTTATTATTTCCTTTGTTTTCTCAGCATACCTTGAGGAAATGTGGGTTATAAAGCACTACTTTCTAACAATCTGTGGAAAGCCATCCCCTTTCAGCATGAGGTTGTGTACTGAGAAACTTCCAGTATTTAAATTTGCCTGACATTCTTGACAAGCTCTTACATGAAATAGCCCAGTCAACCAGAAATATTAAAAATCTCTGTGTAGCAGTGTCCTAGGAAACTGGTAATTTTTTGGATTTGCTGATCCTGCAGGACTTGAGGTTTCAAACTGGATTTAATTCAGGCAGGGGATGATGAGGTCTTGTAACCTGTGGTTCCCCAAAGTAATGTAAGGCCTGGAGGGCAATGGTGATAAATAAGTGCTCTGGAAAGGGGCTTGGAGCATTAATCCAGCTGGTACTGTCTGCCTGGGCTTTTTGGGAATGTGTTAGCCTCTGGAAGCAGCAGGACCCAGTTCTTACCCCTCCTGTTCTGCAGACCATGGGAGATCTCAGCGTGATGGGAAACCTTGGGGCCACCATCCCTGGAAGTGTTAAAAACTGTGTGGCACTTAGGAATATGTGCTGGGTTAGGGGCTGGACCCAAGGGTCTCAGAGGGCTTTTTCAGCCTAAATTATGCTGTTGGTCTGTGCCTTTCTCCTGCCCATCCAGGCCATGGGTGGCAGCTCAGTGAGCACTAAACTGGAGATGAGCTGTTGCCATCTGCTCCCCCTGGGCCTTGTGTCCAGCAGAGAAGTGACATCAGAGAGTGAAAGATCTGAAAGCAGCTCTTTACTTTGTGTCTCTGGTGGCACCAAGAGCCCTCTGAGCTTTAAACTCTGCCATGATGTTGGTTTAGGAAGGACTTTGGGCATTTCTGCGCAGCTTGGATGAGTTTCAACTGCTCCTCTATTTATCCGGTGCTGCTGCTTAAATCCTGAGCTACATTTTTGCAGTTCTCCATCTACTTTTCTTCTTGAAGGTCTTCTTCTTTCTGCCCTCCCCCTGATTAAAACACAAAGAATTGTTGCATTCAGCAATTAAATCCCGCTCTTGATTCCAAGAAACATGAGTTTGCATCCTTAGGTAATTTGACGTTGGCAACCTGATGCTGATCTTAATGTTGCTCACAGCCTGGAGTGCCAAATGTCTGTCAGTAAATTGTTCATGGCACTAAATTAACTTCTTGACTGAACTATAAAGCTCTGGGTTTTCCCAGCATTTACTTATGGATGTTTAAATACAGATTTTGCCTTTAGTTTGTCTTAGGATTTACACTGAAGTAAAAATGCAAGTAGCATGTTCTTTGTAACAGAGTGAAAAGGTGATTTATTTCTGGTTACTGGTGTTGATTAATCTGATTTGATTGTCTGGCAGTATTCAGTAAATCTGTGCTTTTTCTGCCTGTAGCTGGGCTTGGTTGTCACACCTTCTCTGTTATCCCCACTCAGGAGAAAAAAAGAGGGAAAAGCCCTCAAGCCAAAGCACTTTACTTTTATTCTTGGCGTTTGGGCCTTAATGGGACAGAACAGTGAGGAGAGTGAATGTTGTCTTCATCAGCTTTTCGAGCTCCTGTCCAAGAAACACTTTCCAAAAGTCAGAGCTTCTCCAGGAAGGAAGCTGGATACCCAGCATGGTTCTGTGTAGCACAGACATTTGACAGATACAGCAATTAGAAGTCTGCAAAATACAAAACTCTTCTCTGGTTTTGTATTAGAACCATTATTTTGAATTATTACATAAAAACATTTTCATGTGAGGTATAATACTGGAGATAATCACACTTGTGGACAAAGGGAATTCTTTGTCAGGGAGGCTGTCCTGTAATCTCATTTGTATTTAGAAGAGTGTAAATTTTAAAGGTTTTTATTTTGCATGTTTGCAGTTTAAGATTGCTTTAATTTGAAATGTTTGCAGTAATTGCAAGGAATTAAATACATGAGCTGGATTCACACAATATCCTGCAGGAGGTTATGGACTTTGAAAATCAAATCATGTTTGCAGAGAACATTATAAATCGAGAGACACACTCTCAAGTAAACACAGAGGAAAGACATAATACTGCAAGAGCAGAATGTGACATTTTATGAGCTCTTTGATTCAAGTAGTGTGGCTTACAAATTTCATTAGCCCAGTGAATTCTGTATTTAAGGATTTTATAAGGAAGACTTGAGGAGGGAAATAAATAAGCTTCCCAAATCAGTGAGCTTTTCTATTTTCTTAATTGTTTTATCTTACTGTGAATAAGCTAACTTTATCTAATAATGTAAATTCTAAATTTAAGTTTCATAAAGGTTTAAATGCAAAGCTGAGAAAGCAAAATGTTCGTGTCCCATGGGAGCAATTCCTGATTGGAGGATTTCTTCTTTACACATCCACACTTCAGAAGTTCCAATAGATGCTTGTAATAGTTACATTCTTGTTTAATGCTTAATGTTACATTATTGTTTAATGTGCGGCCAGGAGTGCGGTGCTTTGTTTTGTAGGGTCTGGAGGAAGAGGGTGCAAGAAACACACTCAGTGCTTTTATCCCTTCTGGGGCTTAATGAAAATTCTGCTCCAATGAAGAGCAGAGCAGTTGCCTCCTCAAGCGTGGCTGCTGGTGGGCTGGGTTTCTCCCCAGCCCAGCTCCCAGAGTGGGTTTTTAGGGATGTTGGGTATTCCTTACCTATGGAATCCAACACTTTAAAGCCACCTCACAGCACACGCGGCTCAGGGAGTGAAAGAAGCCTCTGTGCCACAGCCTGGGGATTGTTGGGGGCCAGCTGGAGCTCAGAGCTTCCCTTCCTGCAGGTGGGAGAGCTTCCTTTGTCACAGTTGATCTCATCCCTTCACGCAGCCGGGCTGTGCCACCCAGGGGCATCAGGAGTATCCAGTGCACTGGGGCCCCTGCCTTACTTATCCAAGAGATAGAAAGGGGGCTTGATTAAAATTGTAAGTTACAAAAAAAAAAAAAAAGTTTGTCGGTGGCAGTTACACCACCTGACACCTCTGAGAGACAGAGCTTTGTGTTTTAAGAGCTTTGCTTTTCAGCTCTGGGTGTCTGCGATAGGAAAATGTTTGATTTTGCCTTTGATTAAGAGCAGTCTATGTGTTGCTGCCATTATTTCTCTTCCTTTCTGACAGTGCTGCTCATGGCATACATTACCAGGAAAGCCTTAGCTTTTTCCTGCCTAGCATGATGCAATTAACAGCCAATTTGCTATACAGCAATTATTCAGCTTTAATTGGAAAATGTTAATAGTGAAAGTCTCTTGATTTTTTTCCCCCCCTCCAAAACACTGATATTAGGGCTTGTCACTGAAGTCTCATGGACTGACAGTGGAGAGTTTCCTAACCTCTTCTCAATTACCACAGAGTGGGTTTGAAGCTTGAAGTTATCCACAGGTTATACAGACAGAAGGTTAAAGTACAAGAGTAGAGACGAGACATCTTTCTGGCTCTGAGCATCCTTTGAAGAGAGTCAGTTCTTCCTCTCTGTCTTACTTTGCCTATCTTGAAACACAAGGTAAATATTTTAGTAGGAAGTGATTCAGTAAGCCATGGATTCATTATTTTCCAAGTGCCTGCTGACCTGAAGGCTCTATTTCAAAGCAAAATGTTGTTAAATGAGGATTTTTTTTATGCAATGAGAAGACAGTGCGGATGGTTGGATTCAGGGTGGAGCTCTGCCCCGCTCTGTGTAATTAAGGTGAATTTATTATGCATCTCATTTTGATCTAAAGTAGAATTTGTCACACACTTGTATGTGCCTGACCATGATGGAGCTTGTTCACCCAAAATGTGTTCTTTTCCTGTGCTCCAAGGGTCTGTTTGTTCCCACATCACCAATCCTGGGGCTGGTCCTGGTGGATTTGCCACGTCCAGGGTGCTGCAGTTGGCAGCTGTTCTTGAGGTACCTGATGATCTACCTGGCTTCAGAAGGGGGAGATAGAAACCAGCTGCAGCATGAATAATAGAATCACAAAATGGGTTGGAAGGGCCCTAAAGACCATCCTGTCCAACTTCCCACTTGGACAGGCTGCTCCGAGCCCCATCCAGACTGGCCCTGACAGACCAACACATGACCTGGAATTGAACCAGGAGCTTCTGCCCTGAGGTGTGTCTCCAAAAGGACCATCCATCTCCTTTCTGAGGAGGGAGCAAATTCCCTGAAATGAGCAAGTTACCTGCAATGAAAGCCCAGAATTTCTGCCTTCCGTGCTGCCTTCCCCCTCCCTGTTGCACATCACAGCTGATGGCCGGGGGAAACCACCGCCCACAGCATCACACACCCACTTGGCAGCAATTCAGGGTGACACCACGTAGGGCTCACAGGGCTGATGCTGCCCAGTGAAAAGGTTCTGCCAGAAGAATTAGGGATGTTCCCTGTACGTCTCGACTGCAGGTCTGTTCAGCAGGAGCCACGAAGTTACTTTGCCTTGGGATGTGGTGGCATCCTGTAGCATCCCAGACTGGCTTCTCTTTCCTGGTTTGTTGTCCTTATGTGTTCAAACAACTTGTCAGGCTTGATCTTTCCACAGGGCACGTTCACATCCAGAGCAGAGGAGGGGAGTGCAGGATGCGTCTGTGTGACGGGGATGAGATAAATTAACAAACCCTGCTCGCTCAGGGAGCAGTTAGTTTGTATCCCCCTGCTCCTGACCTAAACCTGCTGCAGGCAAGATGTGTGGAAGAAGGAAGATTAGGATCTAATCCCCAGTTCATATTCTGAGGTTGCAGGTCCTCTAAAACACAGTCTTTGCTTTGCTTGTCGCCATCCTGGCAGCACAGGAGAGAGTTGTGTAAGAATAGTTGTATCCTCTCCTTGTGGGAGCTGATGAATTCTTCCTGGAAACGAGGAGCTTCCTTTGAAAGGGAGCTTCTTTTCTTCCTAGCCATCCTTCAAGTTCCAGGGAGCAGGATGCTGTTTTGCCAGCACTGTAATGTGTTGCTCCTTAGGAGGGAAAATGTACTTTTGTGGGGTTTTTTAAGCTCTATTGTTGCATTTCTGCTCTCATGCTTCCTTTATGATGGCCCAACATTGTGCATTGGTAGGGAATGAGCTAAAGGTGATGTGTTTTCCCTTTAGATAAGGGAGATGGTAATGAGGGTCTTTCCAAAATCACTGAAGCCTTCCAATATCTGTGCCTGAGCATCTTGAGGCTGATTGTCTCTCCCAAGGCTGTGGACAATGTCCCTTCCTTGTCACAAAGTGAAGGGACACTCCTGCCCTGGGGCCTGGAGGTGCTGCCACACAGCAAGAGCCAGACCCTCCAAAAGCAGGGAGATGCCTCTTCTGCTGCCCAGAAGGAAGCTTTGTTTTCCTTGATTAATTGAAGGTACTCTGAGAGGAAAGGAGTCATTCAGTGGGGCTTCCTGAGGTTGACAGGACAGCTTTGAGATTTGCAGGCTCTGGGCACAAGGCTGCAAAAATGGGAGATGCTGTGGGAAGGGAAGGCTCCCGAGGCTCTTTGGTGTCCATGCCCCAGTTCTGCTCAGAGCTCCCTTTAATTTCCTTCAGTGCAGCAGGTTAATTTGAGCCCTCCATAGCTTGAGTGTCCGAGCTGAGGTCAGCTCAGCAATGCACCTAATTCCTCCAAAGGTGTGAGCTCTCTGTACCTGACAAATATTTGCCTTTTATTTTCATCCTGGAAGCTGGAGTCTCGTGCCACCCCTTCTCCCCAGTCCCAAGTGTTTATTACATCCACAGGCTTGTTTCAAGCTGCAGTTCTGACAGGATTTTAATGTCAGTCCTGTACATCTGCGCTGTGCGATTGCAGCATCCCGTTCACTTCGGTCTGAGGCAGAGGAGGAAGATAAAGAACTTGATAGAACATTTATGGTAATAGCTGTAAAGGGAAGCTGGAGAGCAGTGGATTTCACAGCCAGAAAAATCTCAGCTCAGGGAAATGGGTCTGAAATACAAACTACAGATTTGTATAGTAATAGTTATAGTCTCTTGCTTCCCCTGTTTAAATAAAAGGATTGCTTTTCTCACCTTTATTTAAAACACATGTGTGGAACATGAAAGTGTCCAGCTATTTTTTTATTATTCAGTCCACCAGCTACCGACATCTTTGCCTTATTTCATTTCAGCACTAATGGCATAGTGAAAGTTCTGAAACACCCTCTTTGGATTCAGCCTTCCTTGGGTCGCAGCAAAGATTCCTGCTGCAGGCAGAGCTGTTGCTGTTGTTTTCGTCATCAGCGCTTTCTTTCTGCTCTTGAACCCGGTGCTATTAATTGTGTTGCTGCTTCTGCTCTTTAATTGATCCCATTCACCGCTCCCGCTTTTGTAACGTCTGACTTCTTGTCACTTCGGCAAATCAAAAACCCAAATTAATCAATCTCCAGCCACTTGAGAATAAGGCCGTGTTGGGGAGCTGGGCTTGACAAAAAAGTCTAATTTCACTTTGAAAGCCTGTTGGAAAATTTTAACAAGAAGATGCAAGAAAAATGTAAACCAGATCAAGCTCGACTTTGGTCTGTGGAGAATAGCGTCACCTGTTGAGTTTGTTTCAAGTTTTTGTAAATAGGTGATTTGACAAAAATATGAAATAAATCAAAAGACACGGGGATAGAAGGGGTCAGAATATCCTTGGTTCCGCTGCAGATGGTTACACAGGAGAGAGGGTTGTGTGTGTGACAGAGAGAATAGGAACCGTGGGCCAACGACGAAGCTCCGCTCTTGGACTTTTGTGTCCCAGCCTTTGTGCTGTGCTATTCCCGTACCTCACATGTTGCTTCTTTTCCTGCTTTTTCCACTCCCAGCTCCTTTACCCTGGCCTGGGGTGCTTATCCTGGCTTATTGTCCCTCTTTCCTTGGCCTCCTT
This sequence comes from Taeniopygia guttata, assembly GCF_048771995.1. Taxonomy (NCBI): domain Eukaryota; kingdom Metazoa; phylum Chordata; class Aves; order Passeriformes; family Estrildidae; genus Taeniopygia; species Taeniopygia guttata. The sequence goes on along the minus strand of NC_133032.1, from coordinate 2,632,901 downwards.
GGTTCCTGTGCTGGCATCTCCTGCACCTCTGCTGCAGGTGCTGAAGGAGTCGTATCTCGGACAGGTTTGGTGGGGGTGCTTGGGTGTTTTTCTGTTCTTGGGGCACCAGGAAGCACAGTCTGGGTTTGGATTGAGTTTCAGACAGCTCAGAGTTTGGACTGTTCATCTGGGGAAGAGAAGGCTCCAGGGAGAGCTCAGAGCCCCTCCCAGGCCCTAAAGGGCTTCAGGAGAGCTGGAGAGGGACTGGGGACAAGGCATGGAGAGACAGGACACAGAGAATGGCTTTCACTGCCAGAGGGCAGGGATGGATGGGATATTGGGAAGGAATTGTCCCCTGTGAGGGTGGGCAGGCCCTAGCACAGAGTGCCCAGAGCAGCTGTGGCTGCCCCTGGATCCCTGGAAGTGCCCAAAGCCAGGTTGGCTTGGGGCTTGGAGCAATCTGGGCTAGTGGAAGGTGTCCCTGCCCATGGCAGGGGTTGGGATGGGATGATCTATTGGGTCACTTCCAGTCCCACAATTCAGTGATGATTCTGTTAATTTTCCACCCTGCTCAAATCCAGGAGGACTCACCAAGTCCTTAGGGGGCACAACTGGAGTTGTCTTTGTTGAGATATATTTGTTGAGCATATGCAGCTTCCAAATAGCAAGATAATAGAAAAGATAGGAAGTGAGAATTGTTACCTTTTACAAAATATTTGTAACACTGGGAGAGGATATGAAATTGTTTCAAACAGCAAATAAAGCCCAGTACAACAGCACAGCTCTTGAGACTCTTCTGAGGATTGGATTTCATTTAATGTTCTGTCTCTTGACTCTGGGTTGTATTTGTAGACAAAGTGTTTCTTCTGTTCCACCCCTCCTTTCTTCTACCACAGTTTGTCATACTTGAAAGGAATTTCTCTCATGACCATAATTGCAAAATGGATCTTGGAGGGAGGCAGACATGGCACTCGCCTTGTGGAGTAAAAGCTGCATTGGCTTTTTTGTTTTGTTCGGTAAATTCCTGCCAATGAGGGCTAGACTTGCACAAGCAGAACAGTCTCTGTCTTAATCCACGTGTCCTGCACCTGTAGAGAAAAATCACCATGTGAAGAGCAGAGGGGTGGGGTTTTTATGTCCCATCTCTGCATAACTCGAGGGTGTTTGGTCACCAAGTTTTACTTACTGCTTTTGGAAATGGAGTGAGATACTGCACATTCTTACACAGTGCTGCCACAACCCTGGAAGTGTCCAAGGCCAGGCTGGACAGGGCTTGGAGCAAACTGGGATAGAGAAAGGTGTCCCATGGCAGGAGTTGGGGTTTAAGATCCCTTCCAAGCTAAATAATTCCGTGATGTGGTTGTGTCAGCTCTCCCTTCCGCCTGAAGGAATTCATAATGGGACTGGGGAGGAATGGAGGGCCGGGGGAGCTGGGACAGAGCGTGGGCATCTCTGGCTCACTCCTGGAGGCTGCAGCAGCAGCAGGCATGGGCTGAAACACGGGGGAATTCCCTTTTGGGGGAGAAGACATTTTCCAGCAGGGTTTGCTGCTCATCACTTCCAAAACAGTTGCAAAAACGAGGCTGTGCCAGTCAGAACAACCCCAGCTACATGGCAAGGGGAGAGTTTTGTCCTCGGCGTCATGTAATGGAGCTCTGCACCCTGCAAATGATGACCATCATCAGGGGAAGCTGTGCCCGTGCAGTCCATCAAGAGTCGCAGAGCTAATGATGGGCTGGGCAGATAATCGGGGGAGAGTTAATTGTAAGGTTCGATATGGCATCTTGTCAGCAGAGATAAGTTGTCACGTTTTCCACTTGAGCTGAAACTAAATGATTGTAAAATAAGTTATGAGTGTCCTTGGGCCTGTCTGCCAGAATGATGGCTAAGAATACATTCCTGGCCCATCAGTCTCAAGCAGCCCGCTTGATATTTATGCGAACTGAATGTTATTTTATTCCCCCTCTAGTCATGCTTGTCAGCTTCCCGAGTGAAAAGTGAAACTGCTGCTTTGACTCATACTTCAAGTATTGAAGCTCGGAGAGGCTGCAGATTGTTATTATTATTACCAGTATTATATATTTTTTCGGGTGTGTGTTGAACATTGATGCCCGATTGGGAAGAACTAATGGCTGACATTGAACGTGCGGGATGGCTGGCAAACAGCCCATCCCAGCCCAGTGGAACGCAGCTTATGAGTTCCAGTGCCTCTGTCAAAGCTGGTTGAGATGGGGAGTAATGAGGCGCTTGCTTTTTTAATTTGCCATGCGTTTTTCCTTGCCTTTTTTTTCCCCCTCCTTTTTTTTTTTTTTTTTTTTTTAATATATATATTTAATAGTGCCGGCAGTGGTCGTCTGTTCTCAGGCGTGGTAATTGATACCAAATAAAATGCATTATTTGTATTCAGTCAGGAGGATGAAATTGCATTCAGCGGGCTGAAGCCTGAACTCATTTACAGTTTCCCCAAGCCCGAGCTTTCAGGAGCCCTCTTTTCAATTTGAAGAATACCTTGTCAGGCAAGGGAAGGAGTGGGAAATGGGAGAGCACAGTGTGGAAGCCTGGCGCCTTTTGATTGCTCATATTTTAAAGCAGGGGAATGTTAAATAACTCCCATCTTCAAAAGGTGGGCTCGGAAAGTGGGAATCCGGGCCAGCAACGCACCGGCGATGCCGGCTCGGCTGCGTTTATGAGGCACCAACCTTTCCTTGCTGGTTGAGGGGGAGGGAGAGCTCCAGGCTCCCACTTGAGAGCAGTTTGACCCAAGGACAGCAGGTTATTACCTGGAAGGGGCTGTGGATGACGAGGATTTACCACGGGAGGTTAATTCTTCAGCTCTCCGACACCAGGCATCAACCCCGTACGTCCCTCATTTTTCAGAGCTCTCGAGCAGGTTTTGTTGGGGGGATTTACGGCCTGGAAATTAGACAGAGCTGCCACCAGTGTATGGATCCAGCCTGATGGTTTTTAAGGGGATGCATTCTGTGGCGTTGCCTCAGGATTGTGGGGTTTTTTCACCGATTGATGGGTGCGGGGCATGGTGGTTGATGCTGCAGGTGCAGGAGGGGTGAACTCGGATGGGTTTAATGATTTCAAAAGTGAAAACTGGGAATGAGGGAGGGAAAGTGAAGCATTTTGAATCATAGAATACCAGAAAGGTTTGGGCTGGAAGGAACATTGAACACCACTTACTTCTAACACCTCAGAGAGGGACACCTTGTACTAGCCCAGGTTGCTCCAAGCCCTCTCCAGCTCGGCTTTGGGTACTCCCAGGGATGGGGCAGCCATGGTTTCTATGGGCAACCTGGGGTTTTTATTTCCTTCTTTTTAAGTATCACCATTGGAAACCTCCAGAGTCGAGCTGGAGGTCAGTACTTGGGACTGGCAGTAACCCCACTGCATCTGCGCTCGTGCCTTTGTGTTTCTGGCACTCTTTTGCATCTTCTTTCCGTGCCATGGATCCAAAGGGATCTCTGTCCCCTTGGCTGAGAGAATTTCCACCTGGATTTTCACCTGAGTTTGCCTTCCCCTCTACTGGAGAGACAGCAAACTCTGCCAGGAGAGCCACCTGCACCAGTTATGGGTCAAATCCTTAAAATCTCCCACATTGCTACAGAGTAAATACATTCCCATGGTTCGCTTTTTGGGGTTAAATTCTTGGGAGCTTTCAATTCAATCTAGTGGTTGTAGGGAAAAGAACAAAAATCCTTAATATAAAGATTAATGTTTGGTTTGGTCTCTCTTGCCAGGCAATTAGCTACATAATTTATCCCCCACTAATAACTTATAGCACTACTGTGCTTAGGGGGTAATTAGTAAATAAACTTTATTAGGAGGAAAAAGAAACCAAAATAAGTTGGCTTTTGTCAAATAGGCAGTTCTGTGGGAATTTAACTATGCAAAAAAATTCAAAAGCTATTTTTTTAATAATCTTTGGCTTGATATTTTTCTGACATATTAAGTTAAATGCACTCCTGTTATTACACTCAAGCCTTATAATAAGGATTTTTATTCTTTTTTCCTGTGTCTGCTATTCTGAAACCAATCATCAAGTATTTAACCCCAAAAGGCAATCATGGGAATGTATTTGCTGAATATCTGTCTGGGATATTTTAAGGATATGGCACATAAATGCAGTCCTGATACTGCACTAAGGTGCAATATAGTATTTAAGCAAGGTTCTGGAAATGGCTTCACTTTCCATAATAGCAAGCACTTTCCTTTAAGTGTAGGTTTTATGTGGAGTTTTATAATTAAAATCCAAACCAACCCAGTAATTAAACAAAAATCGTATTACCAACCTTGGGGGGAAATCCTGGATTAAGGTTACTTGAATATTTACTATGTGGAAGGACCCAGTTCTTAAAATTGTTGGAGTTCATAAAGCAGGAAACTGACCAGAGTAACGTGGGATTATTTATTTTCCTTGGGAGCAGGTAGGAAGTGACCCGCTATCACAGAATTATTACCTGTACCAGGTGCACATTACTTACCTTGTTTTCCCACCTTTATTGCCATCACCACCTTTTCAGTGGGTGTCTGTCTGATATTAATGACAGCAGAGAACATCCAGAAGATGTAGGGTTCTCACTGTTTATGTATTAAAATGCCCAAGTGTTACACAAATTAATTTGAGGCTAGGGAAGAACTTTGGAGGAAGGAGCAATTGGAAGCAATAAAGTGCTTGCCCATTGTTTTTGTGCATTCCAGCTGGCCTGCTCCTAAAATTGCTGCTGAGTCCTGTTAATCTAACAGGACTTAAATCGGCACTTCAGCCAAGATGGGGTTTTTTGGTCCTTTTTTGAAAAAAACAATATTGTTTGGAGAATCTCCTGAAGGAGCTCAAGGACGTATCTGCCAACAGCCAGGGGTTATTAGCTTGAATTCTAACAATCAACTCGTTTCAACCTCACAGCATTTTGATCTTTTCTCCCCTTTTTGTTTCCCCCCACCAACTGCAGACACGGGCCTGGGAGATTCAGTGTGCTCCAGCCCCAGCATATCCAGTACCACCAGCCCCAAACTGGACCCCCCTCCTTCCCCCCACGCCAACAGAAAGAAGCACCGCCGGAAGAAAAGCACAAGCAACTTCAAAGCTGATGGCATCTCGGGCACGGCTGAGGGTAGGTTTCAAATCAGAATCCAAGCCTGAATTTTGAAAATGCCATTCCAAAGAGTGTTTTTAGCTCAGTTACAGCCTTGGCTCTGAATGCACAAGGGAAAGGGAATTGAGAGAAATTAAAGTATGAGCTTGTAATGATGGAGCTGAACTGTCTGAGGCATCACAGCGGTGAATTCAGCTGCCTGGAATGTGTTTAGAACCTTTTTTTTTAATAAATCAGAGTCCCCAAGTTAATATGGAGCATCATTAGGTGTTGAGGTAAGGAAGAGGCACACTTGGAAGGTTAACAAGGAGGAAAAATTCAGGTTCACTCCACAGCCCACAGATCACGTCAGAACGTGTGTATTTTCTTCAGTATTATTAAACCTTGTGTTATCACATCTCCTCAGGGCACATCCTGAGCTCTAGAATGGTCAACACTTCTGATGCCTCTCGTTGTTTGAATATTCAGCTGCTTGTGGAAAGCTTGTGTTATTTGAGGATAAAAGGAAAAAGGGGAGAGTTTAAATGTTTGGGTTCTTTTTTTTTTTTTTTTACGAGCCAGAAAGCAAAAGCCAAAAAGAACTTCTTTTTCTCCCTTAGTTTAGCTTACTATTTCCACACTGCTGTAGCTGTTCAATGCCCTTCTGAAGGGGTAACAATGTGTACAGGAGCCAGGTATGATATAAAACATGCTTGCAGCTTTAGAAAAGAAGAAAAGAAACATGCTAGGATTCAACCAAAAGAGCTCCAGAAAAAGAAAGATGAACAAGGGTGGTTGGAGGGCTCAGAAACTGGGGAGTCAACACATAAGGAGAGATGAAAAAGAGAGACAATGGAATAACATTGTGGGAAAAGGGGAGTGTTGAGTAAGAAAAAGATGTGGTTGTAAGCATGGGAGAGTAAAAAACAGCTAATTCAGTATCAAAGACTGTTGGAACAAGTTCTGAAAAAAGAATGACAATTGCAGACAGCTGAAGAGACATTAAAAATAGATGTGATAATAGTATACAACTGAGAAGGGGCATGTTAACTACTACTTAGTCATCCTTATTTTCCATTTATTTAATTTCTCAATTGCACTTCTATCACATCCAGAATTTATTTCCCCAGCTATCTATACAAATCCTTTTTTAAAAAGCCATCAGCTTTTTTTCATAACAGCTCCTGTTGTGTTCTCTTTCCAGTCATTTAACTATCTTTGCTGTTAGTTTCCCCCTAGTTTATGGCCCGAAGCCAAATTTTAGTTCAACCTTTCATTTTTAATTTGTCCTTTTTTTATTATTATTTTTCTTTTAAAGAAACCCTTTTACACCACTTATTTTCAAACCTCAATGGCAAATTACAGAGGGAATTTTTCAGAGCATTCACCATTGGCCCAAGAATATTTTGTTGAAGTCAATATGAATCAAGACCAGCTGGATATCGAGAGCCTTTGAAAAATCTCTTTCTGAGCAGTTAATAGGTGTATGTTTTCTTTCTCCTGGGGAGATTGTTTTCACTGGAGCTGGAGCCTGTGTGGTCCTGGGCTGCAGGCACAGACCCAGAGGGAGCAGTGGGGGTTTGCATTTGGGTTTCTTGTCCCTGATGTCCCTGTTCTGATTGCAGAGTCCATCATTCATCCTCCTCTGTTTCCTCTTCCTCTTCTCCTCGTCTTGCAGCATCACACCTGAAATCCTCTTGCAATAACTCAACAAAATTGTCCCCTCCCATAGGAATGGGGTCAATGTGCTTCCAGAAGGGCAGGAGGTTGTTGGCAAGCAGCAGCTCAGTAACACACAGCAGCTTTAAAGGGTATAAAATAATTTAGGATGGAAAAGCCCTCTGGGATCGTTGAGTCCAGCTGTTCCCCCAGCACTGCCAAGGCCACCACTGATCCGGGTCCCCAGGTGCCACATCCACACATCTTCTAAATCCCTCCTGGGATGAGGACTCCACCACTGCCCTGGGCAGCTGTTCCAGGGCTGGACAGCCTTTTCTGTGAAGTAATTTATCCCAATATCCACCCTGAGCCTGCCCTGGCCCAGCCTGAGGCCGTTCCCTCTCCTCCTGTCCCTGTTCCCTGGAGCAGAGCCCGACCCCCCGGCTGTCCCCTCCTGTCAGGAGCTGTGCAGAGCCACAAGGTCCCCCTGAGCCTCCTTTTATCCAGGCTGAGCCCCTTCCCAGCTCCCTCAGCCTCTCCTGGGGCTCCAGCCCCTTCCCAGCTCTGTTCCCTGCCCTGGACACTCTCCGAAGTGCCAACCCCTCCTTTTACAGTGTTTTTACCTCTGCATGAGCCCATCACCTTCCTTTGACCTGCCTCTTCTCCCATGTCTTCTGAGCTGAGCACCCTGTTCTGTTTGGGACTTGCCAATTGTGTCTCAGTGGTTGTTAAATTCTTTAATTTTACACCACCTCTTTAAAGCACTGCTCTGCTGTTGAAAAGCAGCGCTTTGGCCACAAGAGCAGAATGAGGAGTTTCCAGGCAGGGCTCTGGGCATCCCAGAGCTCTGGGCATCCTTCAGCAGACAGCTAATCTTGCTGGTCCTTGAATCCTTGGCGGGGCTGGGAGGGGATGGCTGACAGCGAGGACAGGCAGCCTCGTCCGTCAGCGGGAGCTGAAGGAGAAGGCAATGAGGCGTGCCCCAGCTCCCTGTCCTTTTAGGAGAAGGGCATCTCACAAAGAGTGATAGTGGCTGGAGATTGCCATCAGGAATGTCCTAGCAAGATTCAAAAAGGCTGGGGGGCTGCTCTTCCCAAATCCTGACAGCCTTTGGGTTTTCTGGGACTTGTGTTGGTGCAAGGCAGAATCACCAGATAGTTGAGGCTCGGAAAGGCCTCAAGGATCCTCGAGTCCAGCCAGGTTCAGGCTGTTGTGGGTTTTTTCCCAAGCAGTTGAATGCCAGAGGAGTTAAGGTTGGATCTCAGGGAAGGGTTCTTCCCCCAGAGGGGTGCAGGGAATGGGCACAGCCCCAGGCTGCCAGAGCTCCAGCGGGGTTTGGGTACCACTCCCAGGGATGCCCAGGGTGAGACTGTTAGGGTGTCTGTGCAGGGACAGGAGTTGGATCAGTGATCCTTGTGGGTGCTTTGCAACTCTGGATATCCCATGATTATATGATTTCTACATCTATCTTGCGCTTCAAAGCAGTTTCCAGTTCCAGTTATTTCCGTGTTCTCCAGTGCTTGGCTACAAATCTGTCCAGTGACCTAAAAGATTCCCTTGGGAATTTTTCTTCCCTCACCGTAACTTAGATTTGCACTCTCAGAGGATTACTGCACTTTTGAAGACAACAAATCCAAAATAGGCCATCAGAGGTGTTCTGGGAGATGCAAACATTTTGATCAAAGTGTTTGAGATGCTGCAAATGGGCTCTAGAAGCCTGTGGTGATAACTGTGGGAGAACCATGTCTTCCTTCTGGAAATCCTGGGCTCCACGTGCAGAGGAGGAGGAAGAGGATCCTCCTGCAGCCGCTGTTGTCAGGCAGGTACAATGGATCAGAGCTAAATGGTGTGGGTAATTCTAGATTTTGTGTTGCCTTCCTTTGGCTCCAGGCACGTTTCAAATACCAGCTTTCAAACAGGAATTCTGAGTTCCTTCATTTTCGTCTGCACCAAAGCTGAAGTGTTCAATGAGGTTTAAATCTGGTCTTCAGCAAACTCAAGCATTTTTACTGCACTTTGCAGGGCTTTTTTTCCCTCCTTGAACGTGCCTGCTTTGATCATTGACCTCTGCCCAAGTATTCAGATATCACGATGACGGACACTGAGCTCAGGGTGGTTCACCAATTCCAAGGCCTGATGCTCATCCCTTTTATGCCCTTCCATAAAGGTCATGCTGATTCTCCTCTCTCCACACTATCTGCACATGCACAGCTCTCTCTTTCTGGGATGGGTTCTTTCATCTCACTTGGTTTATCTTTCTATAGCTTTTCTGAGACAATGCTCACAGCAACACAAATGCTAAAGCACCTGCGCTGCACTTGGACAAAAATTAAAATTCCATTCCTATTTCAGAAAATCAGATTCTTGTGAATTTTTTTTTTTCCAACGTGATGAAACCCAGGGAGAAGTTTTTCAGTTCTCTGTGCAGAACTTGTCACTGAAAAAAAATCCCTCGGTGTTTTTGAGGGTAGCAGCAGGAATGCTTACATTAGGCAAGGTGCCAGCAACCAGCAGTTTTTTTCCCACCACGCTGCCTGAAGTTGCTCGGAGCAGGATTAGACAGAGCTGTGTTTCAAAGAGGAATGGCTGCTCAGAGCCTCATCTGTTTGGGTCCCCTTGTGCTGCTGCACTTCCTGGAACAGCCAGGGATAATAGGAAGGTTTTTCAGCTGGAAAACAAGCAGAAAAATTAAAAAGCTTTATTGGAAATTCTCTTCACAGAAAGATCTTTCCCGGTGTTTATTTTTCTTACTCTTGTTAGATTTAAAGCTCCATGGCTGTGCCAGCTTGAGCCTGCCTCCCTTCCATCCATCTCTGGGATTTTAGGAAAGCTCCAGGCTGCCTTTCAGCACTGGGACCATCCCTGCTCTCCAAGAGTTTCATTAACAGGAGATCCAGACAGTGTGTGCTGTAGGGCCAGCACAACCATATGCCAGTGGGATGGGTACATCCACTCCTTCCCTTGGGGAGACCATGGGATCATGGACAGGGCTGGGCTGGAAAGGACCTTACAGCCCATCCATGCCACCCCTGGGGTGGGACACGGGCAGGGACACCTTCCACCATCCCAGTTTGCTCCAAGCCCCAGTGTCCAACCTGGCCTTGGACTCTGCCAGGGATCCAGGGGCAGCCACAGCTGCTCTGGGCACCCTGTGCCAGGGCTGCCCACCCTCCCAGGGAAGAGAATTCATCTCCTCCCTCAGCATCCTGGGGCAACCCCCCCAGCTCCGTGTCGGTGTGCGCAGGTGGAGCTGGGAAACGCGCTTGAGGAGCTGCAGGTGTGATCAGCAACTTCAGGAAGGCTTTCCAAACTCCCTGAAATCCGTGTTCTTCATCATTTGTTCCTAAAGAGGTTTTGAATGACAAAGAAGGACCTTTTGTGTTTGTTCTCAGAACTCTTTTCTTAACACAAAGGTATTTGTTCTCTGCCCCTTGTGCTGTAATTGCTTTTCCTGGTGCTTTGCTGCTCTGTGCAGTCCAGACCCAACTCCAGGTTTACACTTTCTGGCTTTTAGCTGAAGAATTAATCCCAGTTTACTGAGAAATCCTATTTTTTTTCCTGGAGTAAACTGGTAAAGGTGTTTTTAAAACCCTTGTTTTTTAAAACCACATGTGTTTTGTGTCACTGTGAGTTGAAAATGAGCCCTAGTTAAGCGGGAAATTAAAATATATTTGTTTGTTTTCTGTAGATGGAAGAACAACGTTTAGTGACACCTCTCATTTGTTGTTTTAGCAATAAGCAAAGCCATCAGTGCTTTCAGCTGGTGTCTCCCTGTGTCCCTTTCAGCCACCCCACAACCAGAATGACAAGGTGAATTAGAGAAATGCAGTTCTCTGTATAACACCTGAAATTTTGCTTTCTTTAAGTGAAAAAATCAGAAGCAATACAGGGGGTCACTGAAATGCATGGAAAAGCTGTGGGCATTTCTCCTGCAGCTTCCCACCCTAAGCTTTCCTGAGCATCCTGGTGGTTCATCTGCTGGCATCATACCCTGAGGTGATTTAAATGTTCTTGGTACTGCACTGTGGTGTCCTCCACACAATTTTAACATACATTTCCTTGGGTGCAGTATTTAGGCAGTGTGGTGTCCACACTGAACTAAAAAACTTGTGTTTCTCCAAGCATGCTAAAAAAAAAAAAAAAAAAAGTCATTTGGGATTTTTGGAAGTTTAGTGGAAACAACTCAAGGAGCAGAAGTGGGAGAGCAAATTCTTTCTTTTGACCGATGGACCTGACATTGTTAATGCTAATACTGACTTATCATACACTGAATTAAGCATCATGATGAAGGAGGGTATTTTTACTTGCTGCTCTTAGATATATATTTAATTTTCCTTTTTTTTTTTTTTTGGCTTTTTATGGTCTGGAAGAAACCTTCTGACATTGTCAGAGGATAGCATGTTCACAAACCTTTCCAGCACAAAAATCCGCAGCATCGTTACTGCCTTTTCTCTGAAATGTAATATCTTGACCTGCAGCTGCAGCAAGGGCAAAACCACTCACCTATTAAAGAGTTTGTAACCTTTGGAATCCAATCCATTGGATGTCGAGGTTCTTGGATGGATTGTATTGCTTGAAGTGATACCCAGAACTGAGCTGCCACCAAAACTTCTTCAAGGAAAGCCTGTTAGCAGTCCATTAGAGGATAATTAAGTGTACAGCAGACAGGTGTTGCCCATGAAGGAATGCCAGAAAAGTTATTCCTGGTGATATTGCCATCATAATTATTTTAGCTGGTATAAATAAACTTATCAATAATTACAGCTTGTGTAATGGTGTTGGGGTACAGCAGCAGCACAAAGTTTGGGGATGAATCAGGAGGGGAAAACGGTAATTCCTTAATAATATCCTGCTTTTTTTTTTTTCTCAGTTATACTCTCCTTAAAATGATAAGAGGTATCTTTTCCCCTCTAAAAATAAATACATAAATATAAAATGTAAATCCCAAATGCAGACCCAAATCACACAGAAGAGGAGCACGTTCCCATCCTGTCATGCAGTATTTCTGTGTATCTTCTGATAAAGGGTTTAGTAGCAGCAGGTTTTGCTTCTATTCCTGGTCTCTTTAAGTGCCTGAAGTTTTAGGAAGTAAATGTTCAGGCTTTTCAAAAATATTCAGGGCTTAAAGAGAGAGGACTAGAGAAGTAGCATTTTGACTGCAATGCTGAATGAAGAAAAGAAGCATTTATTTGGAACTGGAGGGGTTGACAGGGTGAGCAGATTCCTAGGAAGGTTTAGGGGTTTTAAATAGGTTTGTAATACATTTAGGGTTACTGCTGAATTCTCTTTGTCTACAATTTGTTGGTCATCGTGTCATTTGTGTGCTCTTCCTGTACATGAAGCATTTCAGGAACTTCAGCAAATAACCTTTTGCAGGATTTCATACTGGACACAAAAATACCCCCCACTTCCTAAACCTGGAGTTTAATGAGTTTGCTTTCAGTGAGATTTTAGGAGTGTGTTTAGTTAAGTATTTGCATCCTTATTTTGTAGATTATCTTGGAAGAGTCGGAAGCCTCCCCTGACCAACCATTCTCTCTGTTCTAACTGCTTTTTAGGAAGCTGTTTCTTTAAATACCTCCCAAAACAAAACAGGTCTTAGGATTTAGTTGGCATTAAAAATGAGCAAAATGCCTAGCTGTGTTTTTCCTGCCTACAAGAGAACTTTCAAAAGAAAACCCAGCAGTGTGTGCCCATACCTGTTGTCCGTAATGCCTGATGCTCGTTTGGGCATCAGTGAGTTTATCACCTCTCCCTGTCAAAACACTCCTGGGCTCTAATTCCACTCATCAGCTGGGACTTCATCCACAGGAAGCTCAGTCCTGGCAGAGGGCTGTGCACCCAGGAAGCAGGAGGGCAGAAATTAAAAAATCCAGCCGGAAACTTCAGAGCCTGGCTTTCAACCAAGGCAGGAAGGTCACTTGTTGGGAATCCTCGAGCCTCGGCTGCCACAGCCTGCCTGACATGAAAGGGCTGCTGCTGCAAGACACTTATGTTGATGCTGAGGAGTGAAAGACAAGGGAGGTGAAGCTCATCTATTGTTTTAACCTACTTCATTGCGGGCTAAACAAGTTGAAAGCTTCCTGCTTCCCTTCAGAAGCCGGGGTCAGGAGAGGCGGCCGGTTCCGCCCACCTGGTTGAAAGGAAAAGTGTCACAGTGGTGGTCAGCAGGAAAAGGGATTCTGGAGAGGATGAGACCTGGGATGAATTGGTGGTGGTTGCACACACTGGCACATCTGGAGAGTGAGAGAATGATAGCACTTTATTTTATTTTCTACGTTTCCCTAGAAATTAGTCCCATTCTGAGCACTGCGACAGCAGAAAACTCACTGGGTATCCAGTGCCACTCTGGGATTTGGCCTGATTTTTTTGGGGAAGGAAAAAGTTTTGAGTAGCTTTGTAACTGAATTAAAACAATTTACACCTTAGCATTTCACTGGCTTTGGGTAATTAGTGTCCTCAGTGGTGTGCTGCCAGCTTGACCAAGAGACCTTGGTTATGAAAACGGTTCCTGATGTCCACAAGGTGATGTTAACAATAAGTGTTTGCAAAATGTTAATCTTGCTACAGAGGTTGGTAGTCTGTTCCTTAAATAAGAATGTTTGTTCTACAAGTGCCTTCCAGTTTTTCTGGAATGTAGGGCAATTTCATTTTGTTATGAACCTATATACATAAATTAAAATATCATAAAATTAGGTGATTATGTATGATAAAGCTACAGCCAGTAAAAAGGCTAAAATCGGGTAACTGTGCTCAGTATAACTTCGTTTTCCTGTTCACCTCTCGAGGCAAAGTGTCACAATTTCAATAAACAGGGTGTAGAAGGAAGATCTAGTATTTGAAGGATGCCTGTGCACTTGGACTCATCAGCTTGTTGGAACTGGCCTACCAGTGGGAAACAGCTTTCTTTAAAGCGTGCAAGTCCTAAATAATTCCCTTCAGAAGCCCTGGTTGTGGAGGTTTGCCATGGATAGCTCAGTCCTGGGATTCAAGGGGGATTGTGTCAGGTCTGATTTACCCAAGGCTTATTAAACATACCAGCTCTTGGCTGATAAGAGCTCATAATTCAGAGGTACACACAGAACAGTAACAGGTCATTAACTCCTTTTTAGTTGCAAACCCCTACATTTTAGTCAATTATGGATTTTATAACAACCTGCAGATCAAGAAATATTTACCTGTAGATCAAGAAATATTTATGCCCCTTATTGTTTTGATTCTTTGTCAAAGTGTTTGTGACATCTTTTTAAAAACATGTCCAAAACTGAGGAGAGTGGTGATAAATATGAGCAATTGTACTGAACATATGGCTGAATATGCATATATTGGCTGCAGACTGAAAGAATAAGTTCAGGTCAGATGCTGAGAAGGAATTCTCCCCTCTGAGGGAGCTGAGGCCCTGGCACAGGGTGCCCAGAGCAGCTGTGGCTGCCCCTGGATCCCTGGAAGTGTCCAAGGTCAGGTTTTACCAGGCTTGGAGCAACCTGGGCTAGTGAAAGGCGTCCCTTCCCATGGAAGGGGTGGGAGAAGATGGGCTTTGAGGTCCCTTCCAACCCAAACCATTCTGGGATTCTGTGGAAATGGAGTCTTTTCATGCAATGATGATGTTCAAAGGGTAGGCTGGAGGAGCAGTGTCCCAGAGGAATGTGTTTGAAAGGGGACAAATCCATGAGGATGGGGTTCTCCATAGGAGCACCAGCTGGAGAATGCTGTGGTATGGCTGTAGATGGAGCTGCTGGAGATGATGGGAGGTGCCAGGCCTGGAGGAGGTGACGGAGGTGCTGTAGGTTGGACTTTCCCTTCCCCTTAAGCAATTGTCCCATCACTGGAGCCTTCTCCAGTTAAAAGCCACGACTGGAGCCGTTCCAGTTCCCATGCTTTGTGGTACTGATGTCATCCCTGTAACAGTAATGCTGAGCTCTTTAGTTCCAGCCCCTGGCCAGTCAGTCACTTCAAACCCATGTTGTTTTGTCAAGTTTTAAGCCTTAGATCAGCTGAAGTCCCCGCTGTAGATCTACGTGCCCTGTGTGAGGTTTCAGTGCTGAGCTTGCTGTTATGTTTATTTTATACCCTGTGCTTTAATCTCCTGTTTTCTGTCCCTCCACCTTTCTCTTTACAGACCAGTTACTTGTGATAGATGTTATGCATCATATGTGGTGTGTAACTCCAGGAAGCAGTAGGTAAAAAGGGAAACTTGAACAGGCCTCATCATTGACATTGTCCACCAGTTCTCCCCCCCGACTCTAAAAAGGAAAAAAAAAATTAATAAAGGTTTCTTTTGTGAGCGTGAGCTGGAGAAAATTGGCCATTTGTCTGTGAGGTAATAGGCTTTGGGATAATATGAAAATCTATCAAATGATTAAATTCAATGACATTAAATCACAATTCATGAAAGGAGAATACTGCACAGTTTAATTCTATTTAATTTTTGAGGGGGGAAAAGAAAAAGCCCTTAAAAAAAAAAAATTTGTTTGAGTTTCTCTTAAGCTGATTTCTCTGTGCTCTTTCTTAAAAGTGCCTTTCTAGTTGCCACACAGTGATGTGATCATTATCTGTCACCTCGTCGCCTTGCTGCCTCAACACGCAGTAAAATACAAAAAAAAAAAAAAAAAAAAAAAAAAAAAGAGGGAGAGAGAGGGGGAAAAAAAAAAAAAAGGAAGACCAGAGGAGCTTGTGAAGTATGACTTCCTATCCCAAGACTCATTGCCTGCGATTCGTAGCGCTTGACAGTAATGATCTTATTACAGTACTCTGGACCTTGAAGAGATTTCATGAGGAGAGCGGGAGGACGAGGCTCCGTGTAATCAAGTGGCGCTGAATATTCCACGCGGTTTTGATCACACACTGATTGGGCACAGTTTTAGCCCATCTTCCAGTCAATTATGCATGGCCCCTCGTGCTCCTGTGATAGTCAGAAACATTGATGGCTGTTGTCTGGGGGTGGGGGGAGGCTGGCAGCCAGCCAGGGGTTTGAAGTGCAGTCATTCCGGGAGAAGTGCTTTTTAGTTGGAATTGATTACCTTTCTTTAGGTTTTTGCTTAATGGCAAAACTGTATTGGAGAGGGCTTCAGGTGAAAAATGGCCGTATTAGCCATTTAGAGTAGCTGAACTCCTAGTCAATTTTTAGCTTTCCCCTGTTTCCATCTAATTTATATTTAATGATGTACCGTTTGATAATATTTAAGATATTTCATTTCCAGTTGCTGCTGAGCACACATGTTGAGCACATGTTAAATGACAGCAGATCAGCATTCAGATTTTAGGAATTAATCCAGTTTAACCTCCAGGCTGCCAGAACAGGTCTATTTTGGCACCCATGCCAGGAGACATCGGGATTGTCTGCGAGAGGTGCGAAGCTGACGTTCCTGAGCAGAGCCAGGGCTGGTTTTATCCCGTAATGAGGATAAATCCCTGTGCTTTAAAACAGGCAAAGGGTCACTGGCCGGCTCCTTCATTTAGATCCTCATGTCTCAGAGGCTGATTAGGCTGCTGTTTATTTCTCCCCTATGAAAATGTCATATTTTCCTTCATTCAGAGCCCTTCAAATGAAAATAAAATCATGAAAGCCGTGCCTGTTGAACTCCAGGTGCCAGAGGAGGAAATACTTAATTGTCAGTGATGCTTCTTGTTCAGTGCCACTCTGGTTTCTCACATTTGAATATCATGCAATTCCTAATTTTTGCATGCATGTGTGGTTCAAAGAGATGAGAGTAGGGCTTTATAGTAAGCTGGACTATGATGCTGTATTATCCATGCATCAGATGAAGAGCTTATCTTTGGAATGGACCAGGGAATGGAAAAATGCAATTAAAACGCTCTGGTATCACCCCAAATTTTTGTTGCCATTAACCAGTAGAATTTTTCTGCACCTGCCTGAAATTCTTGCAGTTCTGTTGGCTCCCAGCCTTTCCTGAAGGTATTTCTGCCACTAAATGCCCCCCTCATGGTACTGCCCCTCTTCTGCTGCTTCCCCTTTATTTGGATTGTTTATTTTGTTCATTTTTTTTCCCTAAAACTAAGCTAAATTGACCAGTCCCACCCTAAAAAAACAGCTTTAATTTTTTTTTAATTTTTTGTCTTCTTTAAATCAGTTCATACCTCCCACATAGGGGCCAGACCAGAATTCACAGAAAAAATATGTCATCTTGGTGGGTTTTTGCTGTTCAAAACAGAGCTGTTGGGCTTTGTTCCAATGAATTTGGGTTCAGCTATTGTCTGAAATTCCAGATCCTGGTTTTGGGGGGGTTTGTGCTTATTTTGTGGTCACATTTTACTACTTCCAGGCAGCCTGGAAGAGCTATGAGGATCTTTTTTTCCCTTCCTTTGGAAGAGAAGCTCCTCTGAGCCTGTATTTGCTGAGCTGTGTGTGCTCATCCCTGTGCCAGCAGCCAGGGTTTGCCCACCCTGAGAGAGGGAAGGTTTGACTCTGGGTGCATCTTTGGTGCCCAAGTCATAATAAACCTGAAGGGCAGCTCTAAATTTTCCATCTTAGTCTCCATCATGGGGGTAAAACCCTTGGAAAGGTCAACTTTTCAAGGGGAGAAATTCTGCCTTGTTGGTTCTGTTGCAGCGTGGGCTCTGTTGTTTGAGCCTGTGGGAATCCTTTTTTTTGCTCACCTGAGGGCTGGGAAGAGGGACATGGCAGGGACATGGCCAGCTCCGTGAATCACAGCAAATCTCCCGTGGGAGTGGGAGATACCTGTGGCTTGAGGGTTGATGGTTGAGGTTTGGGCAGGGCTCATCCTATTTTTTAAAGAAGGATATTTTCTTAAAATGTATTTTTAAAGAAGGATATTTTACTACTTAAATCCTCATTTCAAAGTTGTTGGTGATGCTAGCTGGTTTGTGACGATCAAAAACACAGGGGCTTTTCAAAAAACTCCTGAGTGGTAAACAAAACACCAAAGGGATCCAACCCCTTTCCAGACAGCTTGAATGCTTTAACCAACATATTTATACATGAAAGGGCAGCTCATGGTTTACTTAACCTTAAAGCTGGAAGCAATATTATTACTTTGGGCTCAGCGTCAGCGTTGTCACACACATAATCACTTTTTGGTTGGCTGGCCACTGTTCAGTGCATGCCTTTGAATGGGCAGTCAGAAACAGCTGCTTGCTTCTTTTATTGTAAATAAACACAATTTTATGGTGAGACCGGGTGTTTATCACACAGGAATGAACCAGCAATCTGAGCCTGGAAAGGTGGATGTAGGGAAGGAAGTCTGGCAATACTTACCCAGTGACTAATGTACATTTTCATCCTAAAACTAAGCTCTCATCCATGGTAATAGTTCCCATTTGGAGATCTCTGATATATCACTGAGGATTCATGAAAAATTATTTTCAGAAAGACCCCACTTGCCAGGCAACGTACCTGAGTTTCGTAGAATACTTAGGAGGCCTCAGTGTTTAATTAAATTAGAACAAACCTAATGGTAATAATCATAGATTAATATGTGCTTAATATTTTTAATAATAAGGTACAATGTAAGTTAATGCTCACCAGATTACCTAAAGACTCTGGTGTGAGGATCCATAGTGATTATAAGGAGAATGTGAAAATTGATTAATATTTAGTGATTTGTCAGCTGTAATCTTTATATCTCAGTCTCTCTGTGTACCATTAGACACTGGTTTGTCCAGGCAAACTCAATAATTAGGTCACCACTGCTTATGGTTAAACTTTGGATTCCAGATGTGAAGTGAAGAGCTGAGCTTTGGTAACCTATGGAGGAATGGGATGTACTGATATGATGGGTTTTCCTCTGTGGAAGAGGAGACTTGAGCTTCAATTTATGGTGTGATCTTAGACTTTAGTTTAGTTTAGTTTAGTTTAGTTTAGTTTAGTTTAGTTTAGTTTAGTTTAGTTTAGTTTAGTTTAGTTTAGTTTAGTTTAGTTTAGTTTAGTTTAGTTTTTAAGGGTGGACTAACAGAGCAGGTCTGCATAGAATGCCAGAGTCACAGAACACCAGGATCTGCTTCTACAGAATTACATGTACCCAAGGTTTTAAGTGCAGCACTGTCATTTATTAGTAGCTCAAGAGTACAGGATATGCCCAGAGCTGTTATGACCTGAAAAAATAACTGTCGAGTAGGTTAGAAATAGGTCTTTGCTTTTCTCTTAAACATATTGATGATTACCTGCTGCCTTTAGTAATAAAAATATCAATACAGCTCATCATTCTTTCTTTAAGTTGTGGATATTATTGAAAAGCTATTCCCAGGGGAACAGCTGACAACACATTGGAAATACTTGTAAATAATCCATTAATAATGAACTCCTGAAACATGAATAATCTATCCATAATGAACCTTGCTGCTTCCCCACATGTCTTTTTTACCAGGAATACTTATTTCAGTCTTTTTATTTCCTCCACAGCCTCTGAGCAGTGGAGATGTTCCTTTTACATATCATCAGGCCCCATAATTTGTCATAATGCTACTCAATAGCTCATCTAAAAAATGTGAAGGGAAGTTGTCAGGGTTGTTAGGCACAAAGTTTAACCTGCAACACTTGTGGGGGAAAAAGAAAAGAAGAAGGAAAGATTGACATAAACTGTCCCCCAGAGCCAGAATAAAATCCAAGATGGTTTTTTGAGCAGCAAAGGAGGCAGCACGTTGAATCTCTTTGAGTCTCTGTGTGTCAGAATTGTGCTGGGCTTTGGTCCTGCTTGGAGGAGGATGTTGAATACACAAGGAACATTAAGAGGATTCTTGTTCATTCCAGTTATCCTTCCAGAGAGAAGTAGATTGTGGAGACCCTGTGAAATACAAAGGGGTTTTGTCATTTCAAGGCAATACCACACTCATACATGTAGGAATTGTCACCTCCTAGCTCTTAGTCCCCACTGGGTGCTCATTTTTTTGTGGGTCTGTCCTAATACATCAACTCCAGTTTGATGGACAAATTCAAAGTGAAATTATTTTTTTTTTATCATCTCCTTTTTTTCCCTCCTAAAAAGCTTTCTGGGAAGGCAATGATGGAGATGTTAATCTGCAAGTAAAAGGTACTGCCAGACACTTCCATGGTGGTAATTTTAGTCACAAGTCCAGCCACTTCTGCAAGGGGGTAGGAGGGATGGACTAGGCTGAAATGAGAATTGTGGGAGTGCTGAGAGATGAAGTAGAAGAAATTCCCTCCAAGTGCCTGTTTCTATCCCAGCTGTACATCTCTGGGGACAGGTTTCATGATTTCCCCTCCATTTTTGGGGTGAATCTGCTTTCCTGTGATGCCCCAATCAGCAAGGTGAGATTCTCTTTACCACACACAGTAAATTCAGAGCATAAATTGATTACTCACAATTTTTCAGCACATCCGGCTTATTCCCATCCCAAGCAGGAAAAGCTGAGTATCTGGCACGGCATTTTAAGGGGTTTTAATCCTCTCAGTGACATTACAGCTCACCTGGGGACAAAGTTCTGTCACTCTGGGGAAACCCAGGAGTGCAGTGCCTGGCTGATAGCTTTGATTTTCTCATGAAAATTCTCTTTTGATTGCACCTTGTTTTACCTGGTTTTTCATGCTCTGTTTCTTTACCAAACCCATTTGTTCTTGCCCACCAAGCAAGTCCAGATCTGCCCACTAAAGGAAATAATCTGTATCAACCTTTATTGTATTTGATTGCACAGTGTTTTGTATTAGTGTGTTGTGGGGGTTTTTTTGTGCCTTTTTCTGTACCTGCAAGTTAACTCCACGTGGAAAGGTCATACAATTTTGAAGGGATCTCATAGCAGTGGGAGTGTTGCAGAGGACTGGAGAAATCAAAAAAGAATATTATGCTTGTAGTTGGAAAGAGGGAAGGGATCCCGAAGAATCTGTGTGTTATTTAACCTCATACTGATCTAGTGTGAAATCCTTGGAAGGCTGCTATGTGATCTGCTTAGAAAGTAATTTCCATTGGCAAAGTAACAGAGTTGTCCAAGACTTTCACAGCAGATTGTCAGGGGATCAAATGCTGGGCAATTTCCTATGCCACATTATCACAAGCATCTTTCAAGAGCAAATACACTGAGTTAGACCTGAGATCACAAGAAGCACTAGTGAATAGGGATTTTTTTTCCTTGCTTCCCATGGCATCAGTCATCTTCATACTCCATCTGCATTTCTCCTGCTACTGGGAGTGCAGCCTGTAGGGTTTTTACCACTCCAGAGATCTCTTAAGCCTTCTGAAGAAAATTCTTGCTGCTTCTTCTTTATCAGGTCTTCTTATCCCCCTGTGTTGAATGTTCTCCTGTGTGCAAACTGAGCTCTTTGTCTTTCTGTGGCCAGCCAGATTCATCTGCTGGGGCTTTGTGTTCTCTATCCAGGTTTAGATGAAATATTGGGAAGAAATCCTCCCTGTGAGGGTGGGGAGACCCTGGCACAGCCCAGAGCTGCTGTGGCTGCCCCTGGATCCCTGGAAGTGTCCAAAGCCAGGTTGGACACTGGGGCTTGGAGCAGCCTGGGATAGTGGAAGGTGTCTGTCCCTGCCCATGGCAGGGGGTGGCATGATTTTTATGATTTATGATTTTTATGAACGTGGAAATGATATTTTGAACGAGAACAATGGCAGATTTTGCGTGCAAAGCTGAAAAGTAACCTGAGAGAATAATGCAGACTCCTGGTAGCTCAGCACTCTGAGGGGTTTGCTGCTTTTGAAGGTGTGGCTTGATAAAAGAGGTTTGACTTCTATAGGGAGCAGGATGCTGCTGATACAGCCAGTGTGATAAAGCTGCGGTTGATGTGCTGCTTGTAAATTTTAAACTCCATTCATTTCTCAAGGGATGGGGAATTCTGGCCTATTCTGCCTCAAAAGCAGCCCCATCCCTCTCTCCCAGCTGAGGGCAAGGTGGGATTTGCAGTGGACAGAGATATTACAGTGCAACATAACAGCCTTGACAGCTGTGGGTGATGCTGCAGCTCAGCTTTGGCCATCAGGAAAAATCCTTGAAGGATCTGGAGCCTTCTGATGAAAACATTGAAGATTTCATCTCTGCGCTGGAGGAGCGAGGCCAATCTCCTGAGCTGCCCCTTCCTGCTTTTATAGGATACTCCTCTTCCCAGCCATGCTCTGCCTGCCCCCACCACCACCAAAAAATTACAATCCACTGGGTGAATTGATTTGGGGCTCAGCCTTGATGCAATGCCAGCATTCAGCCCCTCACACCAGCGTGGCTGCATTGTTAGCTGGACCTGATTACCTGGATGCTCCAGCAGGAGCTGCCACATCCGAGTTGGAGGTGTGTGGAGATTAACTGGTGTCTGTCCAACCATTTGTCACACAAATAACGGTGCCAGTGGAGTGAAATACTATAAATCATTTTTTCCAGGATTGAAACCTTTTATCAGTTGTGTCACTTCCATTATTCAATAAGCGATCAGTAACAGGCGTTGTGGTTGAGCCAGTTAGTAGTTAACAGCTCAGAGCTGTGGCTTGTGAGGGAGCCTGTGACACCAGCAGCTGATATAAATTCAGGATTTAATATTTATCTTTAATATTTATCTGAGTTGTTAACCAGGGTTTTGCTGGAAAGGTGAAAGGCAGCACAACTCTGGCACAAGTCTCTTAATTCCTGGCTTGGTCCCATGGTGGTGTTTGTGTAGGCCCTGCACAATGTTCAAAATATCCAAATAGCAAATCCCATCCTCTTTTTCTCAACTTCGTTCCAGAGCTAACCACAGCAGCTCCCCAGGGATTTCCAGCAACCACAGCTTTTGGAAAAAAAGTCAAATTACAAAAGTCAAATTACAGGGATGAGAACCACTGGGTAAGAGCAGCCACAACCCTGAGTTGGATGGATTTGTGCAAAGATCTGGGCAGATGCTGGGTAATAGCAAATCACAAGCATCTTCAACTTCACGGTTTTTAAATTATTCACTGGTATTGTGCAAATTAACATCAAATCTGAGGAGCCCCACCCAAGACAGCCATAGGTGATAGAAACTTCCTGTGAATGATGCCCTCTCTATGGAGAGGAGACAGAATGTTGTCTCTGCTCTTGGAAAGAATTTTTCTATTCCCACTGGATGTCTTAGTGCCTAATTTCTCCCTAAGAAGAGGGCTGAGTTAAGACTCCTTCCCCAAAGAGGCTGAGACTTGAGCAGTGAGTTTGGGAAGATAAACTGGAAGTTTGTAAACACCTTTTGAGAATTCCGTGCTGCTTTGTCCCATTGCTGGGACATTGCTTTGTCCCATTCGAGGTGGCTGTTTAATTGTGCAGGCTCTGAGAAGTTCTGAAATGCAAATAAATAGATTTATCCCAAAATGGTTTGGATTGGTTTGGTTTGGTTCAGTTCAGTTTGGAAGGGACTTCAAAGCCCATCCTATTCCATCCCCTGCCATGGGCAGGGACACCTTCCACCGTCCCAGGCTGCTCCAAGCCCCAGTGTCCAACCTGGCCTTGGGCACTGCCAGGGATCCAGGGGCAGCCACAGCTGCTCTGGGCACCTGTGCCAGGGCCTGCCCACCCTCCCAGGGAACAATTCCTTCCCAATATCCCAATTTCCCTCTGGTGGTTTCAAACCAGTCCCTCGTGACCTGTCCTATCTCCTGCTAACACAGCTGAGTCTGTGGGTGTTGTGGGTGCACTCCTGGGTAAGAATTTCTGCCAAACTCAGAGTTCCAGTGAGTCGTCCATGCTCAGATTGTCCTCTTTGTACTGAAGGACCCAATGTCTGCTGATCTGTGTTTTCCAATTTAGCCAAGGCAAGGAACTGGAAGTCTCCTGCTCTGTTGCTGCAGGGTGATGTAGAAGCTCAGGAAAAAAGGGAGATGATCAGAAGGTCTTTTCCAGCTTAAATGATTCCCTTGTCTTGGCATGATAATTTAGGTTTATAGAGAAATAATCAAACACTGGCAGGTTGGCTCCTGCTCATTTTCACAAGTGGTGGAAAGTCACAAAGAACTCATGCTTATGTTAGATATACACAAATTTGGGGTCTGTGTGTTGTTGTGTACCTCAGTTTTTATTTACCTAGTGTGAACCTTTTGCAGTAGGGTGGATGATGTGGATTAAAGGTGAGCAAAACAGGAGGTGGTAACAGTAATTCTGGTTTCTTTTCAGTAGTTTACATTTCAGAGTAAGTCAGAGCTGGAATATCAAAGTGACACTGATGCCTAACCTGGGCATTGGGAAAATCAGATTCTTCATCACTTGTATCTACAAAAAATCTCCAGGAAATGAGAGGTGGGTTGTTTTCCCAAATTCTGCTTCCTCTTCAGCCTTTTTTCTTGCTGCTTCCAAGTGCTCTGAGAGGGCTTGAGTGAAGGTGCATTTTGTGTCACAGAATTGTTCTTGCAGGGAGCTTGCACTGGGGGACCCTTCCAACCCCAGCCACTCCCTGACAGTGGAAGCTTTGCCAGGAGGGCTCTCAAAGCCCAGGTGGTTTTGATGTCCCAGCAAGCAGGGTTTGTTGTCACAGGTGCCACAGGTGTAGTGTCCCCTTTGATCCTGGAGCCCTCCAAGGGCAGCGCTGGGAGGGGCAGCTCCACCACCCCCGTGCTGGTGTCACCTGAGCTCCCATGATCCTGGTGACAAGCATGACACCAGGATCAAGACAATTGGGTAGAAATGTGGATATCTTTGAAATTCCAGAGGGTTCAATATCTTGCATCAGACGGAACAGGCTGCCCAGGGGAGTGGTGGAGTCACCATCCATGGAAGTGCTCCAAAAATGAATATTTGTGGCACTCTGCTGTTGGGCTTTGTGACATTGAGTCAAATGTTGGATTTGATAATCTTGGACGTCTTTTCCAACCTTTGTGATTCTGTGAAATCTAGCTATGTAGCCAAAAAAAAAAAGGGAATTTAGTACAAGAAAAAAAAGTGTAATCGAAATTCATATTTAGGGTTGAGGCTCAGATATAATGGCACAAACTGCTCTGTTATAAATCAAAAATAAGCCAAGGTGCACTGTACACTCCTGGATAGCTCTGGTAATTATGGCCTGGTGATTACATGTTACTCCAGTCATAATCCCAGTTGTAAAAAACGTGAGAAAAGCAATGGAATGGACTCAGAAGCTCTGCTTGCCCACTGCTTCACTCACCTGGAGTAAATTAATAAAGATTCCTTTCAATAAAAATATTAAAATGCATTTAAGACAGATTTTCAATAAGCACATTTGCAGTGGGGGGTGTTTTACATTTGAATTACTAGAGTAGGGCAGCTGGGGTTTACAGAAAACTGTCATGTAGCATTAAAAGTAAAAGAAAAAAAAATCAATTATGATCTTGACAAATCCCATTTTGTCAGGGAAATGTTTTCGTTTCCTCTGCATGAAAACATCTTATGGTAGTTTTGTGGGGTTTTTTTTAGTCCAGATGTGTACAAAAAAAAAAAAAGCAGTGACAAACTGATTCCCTTAATTCCATAATAGCTCAGCTGGCCTGGTGAAGTCACCCAAAATTGGAGGAGCTAACCTTGGGAATGGGTGGCTGGAATGCTCCCAGCTTGTTTTGCAGAGCTGGAGCTGGGGGTCTGCTGATCACAGCCAAGCCATTCCAGCCTGTTACATAGCAGGAGTCAGAGTCATTAAATAATTATACCTTTGATTAGCTGCTTTAACTGTTCATTGCCTTTGAAATATGATAGTATAATTTAAAGCTTTTATTAAAAGACAATTTTTCTAGGTGGTTGAAAAGGATTTTTTTGTGTGTGTGTGCGTGTAGAAAAGAGCCATAATTTTCTGCTTCAGATAATGAAAAACTGAGAAAAATGTTTCAAATTACCATTTCCTTTTTGTCAATTGGAATCTTGTATGTTTATAGTGTATTAGAAAGGCACTGAAAATCATTGAGTGGGTCCTTTACCTACTGCAGAAGTTTGGATGGAGAAATATTGCAAGGGGGGGAAAGATAACTAAAAACATTTTTTAGAAATGTTTAATTAAAGTAACTTTTTTTCCCCTGTCACCAGCAGAAGTATGAATGTGTTTTCATTTTTTTCCCCCTTCATTTGAAATGTTCAAAGCTGAAGAGAAGCCAAACGTAATTAACTATTAATATGATTTGAAGTATTACTTTTAGAGTGTTTTGTGGGTTTAAATAGATCATGGGAAAGGATTTCAGTTGCAGAGGAAAGAGTTGGGATTTTGTACCATACAGTTTGAGTTGTATTTGGGGAAATTTCAGTAACTCAGCACTTTTATTAATTTACTTTATATCAGCTTGTTTTTTCTGAGTGTTCTGCAGTCCAAAAAGGGTATATTCAGGCCTGTTGCCATATGATATATTTTCTGTCCCCCCCCCCCCCTTTTTTTTTTTTTTTTAAATTTTGGGACACAATAATAATCCCTTCTTCTCCAAACAGAAATGTTGGGAAACTTCAGGGTCACATTCAGGTGTTTAAAGATGGTTCATAGTGGAAAATCTGGTTTAATAAATAGAAAAATAGTGAACGTATTTATCATCCCTTGCCATGGCAGGGGCTGGAACCAGATGGTCTTTAAGGTCCCATCCAACCCAAACCATTTTATGAGCCTGTGTTTGGTATAAGATCCATGCACTTTGTGGCATTTTTTTATTTTAAAATGTAGTGTTGGGCAGATCTTGAAATACAATGTATCCAGTTGATTTTACTCAGATATACATGTTTATGTATAGATCTATATTAGATAGGCCTGGGGTTTGTTTTGGGGGTTTTCTAACCCTTTTTTGAGGAATTTTTGTCATTTCTGCTTTCACATAGGATAAGACAGTGTCAAGCCCCTTCACAGTCACCGAGACACATTTGCATGATCTGAGAATGTCCTGAGCTGCCTCCCAGTGAAATCATTTCAATCCTCTGACCAGAGAATGGGGTCTTGTTGGACAAGTTCTAACCCAGAAGGGAGGAAACTACCCAGCCTGCCCCTGATGTAACCCCATGTGGTGCAGAACTTGAGGGAGAGCAGGGGGAGGGCCGAAATTTATCCCTAAATATTCAGCTTTGCCTCCCATCTGCCTCTTATTGTGGGAACCCAGCACACCCCTCTGGCTGCCTTGGCTGACTCCAGACCTGGCAGGGGGCTCGGAGCCCTTGGCACAAAGTCAAAAACACCTGTGGCTTTGATTTTAGCCTGTGGAAAAAAACTGCCAACTTTGTGTGAAGATTTACAGGTCACAAGAGTTTGAGTTAAAGTAACACAGGGTGAAAAAGTAGAATTTTGGGGTTTTTTAGAATGGGGTTCAGGAGGTAAGATGGAGGAATTTGGGTGTGTCTTGTCCTTCTCCTTCTTCTTGTCCTCCATCTTTCTCTGTGATGGTGACACTTTTTATTGGTTTAGAGTAGAGACACACACTCTAACATAGGTGATGGGTATTAGGAATTAATCATAAAGTACATGTAATTCTTAGTATAAAATGTAAACACCATCTCAGAGGGCAGGTAGAATGCAGTGATCCAACTTGCTAGACAGAGCTCAGCAGGTCAGAGAAAGAATGTTATAGATAAGAGAAAATAAACAACCTTGAGAAGCAAAACCAACGCATCTGAATTTCTTCTTTGGCCGCGGGGCTGGGAGGAAAAGACTTTTTACAATCTTGGAGTCATCTTGACCACAGAAGCCCGAGATCTTATAAAGCCATTTTCCTGGGCAGGTGTTACCTGGAGAAGCTGCGCTGCGCTGGGCTGTGGGAGGAGGATTTTCCTCAGTGTTCAGTCCCTGCACAGCCCGAGCAGAGCAGCGCTGCTGGGGTGCTGCTGGTTTTATCTCTGGCACTGGGCACTGGGAAGATGCTCTGGGAAGCACATGACACGCCAGCCCCCTACCCCCAGCCTCGGTGCAGAGATCCTATTATTTCTGATAATTGATGCTGAGGGCTGTGGCGTGCCTCATTTAATCAGCACTGCTCAGCACACTCCAGGGATGTAATTCATGTAATTCCACCTCCAACATGGCTGGCCAGGCTCGGACATGCAGCCGAGCGGCCACGGCAGTTTTTAATCAGCTGTCTGAGGAGTATTTATCTAATCAGCCCAGAACTCTGTCACAGCCAGACCAGAGGTGACATTAGCACATCTGGAATGCCTCGCTGCAGCACTGGAGGGAGGTGATCAGGGTTAGACTGTATATGTGAACACTCTGCCAGGAATAAAAGGGTGTTTCTGCTTATCAAAATGGAAAAGGACTGAATTGGAGCAGGTTGGAAAGGGTTAACGCAGGGTTTTGTTGGCTGTTATATCCTGAGCATCCTTAGAGAACTTCCCAGGTAATAAACAGATGTGTCCTCAGATCACACCCTACAAACCCCTCCTGCTTTTGGACACAATGCTACTTGATGATGGTGGTAGTAAATATATTTACTGCAGAACCTGACTAATCAAAACCGGGCAGGACAAGCAGCTGCATTAGCAGAGAATAAATAGCAGCCCCATTAAAGAAGGCATACACAGAAATTCTGTCTGCTCACAGCTGTAAAGTTATTGCCTGAGCAAATACAAAGAGAGGTGCTAATTGGGAGTGATTAAGTTTAATTGATTCCCAGTTCCTCCATATCTTAACAAAAGGCTGTCCTGAAGCTTGCCTTCCTCCTTCCTGTACCAACATAGCTCTTCTCATTCTGAGATGTGCCAGTGTAAAAACTGCTTCTGCACCAGTGGGGACAGCTCAGCTCACAGGGAGCGCTCAGAGGCACCAGCAAAGGGATGAGCTGTGTCCCCTGATCCTGCTGGATGTCCTGCCACAGCTGCAGCTGCCACCACCACCGGGACAAGGACAGCTTCTCCACTGAAAGGCTGCTCAGGCATCAGAGCAGCCTGCCTGGAGCAGTGGTGCAGTCACCATCCCTGGAGTGTTCAAAATGTGGGTAAATGTGGCACTTTGTGGGGTGGTTCAGTGGCCATGGAGGTGTTTTATCAGATGTTGGGCTTGATCTTGATGGGGCAGCCACAGCGTCCCTGGATCCTCAATATCCCAGGATCAATACTGTTTGCCACTTTAGTAAAAGTTAAATTAAATGCTGGGGAGTTGTTAACTTCATTCCAGATGTTTGAGGTTTGAGAAAGTTTGTCTGGTTTTCTTTTTCCTGGAATCTTTAGTTAGAGGCACCTCTTGGTGGCACTTTAGGAAGAAAACACACTTCCAGAAGTTACTTCAAAAATCAGTCTGCCTTAAAGATTTTATTTTTTTTGGGGGGGGGAGTTTTTCTGTTAGATAATTAAGCATTTTTTACAGCATTTTACTGACAACCAGTTGGGGTTTCTTTGATTAAGCATAAATGTGATATATACATA
Organism: Taeniopygia guttata; assembly: GCF_048771995.1. NCBI lineage: Eukaryota > Metazoa > Chordata > Aves > Passeriformes > Estrildidae > Taeniopygia > Taeniopygia guttata. The sequence goes on along the minus strand of NC_133032.1, from coordinate 2,603,988 downwards.
ATCAAAGAAACCCCAGCTGGTTTCCAACCCCAACCTCAATCATATATATATATATGTATGATATAGAAAATAGATTTGGATAATAGAGACATAGATATAGCTATATAGATAGATTATATGGATGATGTAGATGTAGATATAGATATAGATATAGATGATATAGATATCTCTGGAGCTGGCAACAAGAGCTTTTGTTGGGTTTGCTCTGGGGACCAGGAAGTGAATCCAGACCAGACAAACTGAATATGCTGGGAAATAATTGCAAGACAAAGCAGGCAGATAATGACCTACGGGGCCTGTTCCAGCCTGCTTGTGGGTAACAGCAGTGTGTAGTTCCAGGAGCAGGCAGGGTAGGATGGCTCTGCTCTCCCTGGCACATCAATCACCCTGCAGAGGTTTTGCTTGGCAGTGTCCAAACCCTTATTGAATCCTTAAAGGCAGGAGAGCACCTGGAGGAAGCAGGCAGGAGCCTAATCGATGCCAAAGGATGCATGTGGATGTATCAGGGCCTCAGCATCTCTGTGGAAAAAGTCCATTTGTTTAAAGGGAAGGGAAAGGCCTGACACCTAACACATTAAAATGGATTATTTCATCAATAGGTTAATAGAAAAGCAGGCTGCAGGTTCACTCCTGCACGCAAAACGTGCCATTAAAGTGTGAAAAATGGGAAAGGCAGTGGGAAAGGGTCTCTGTGCACTGGAGACCATCTTCCCTTTCAGAGGGGTGCCAAACCTCGGTTTTGCCTATTTATATGTAAATGTTTCAGAGGGAAAACAAGTTTTCTGCAGGGCAATTGTGCCTCTCTAGTGCAGAGACTTCTTAAACAGGTCTTTAAATGAGGGTTTTTCCAGCTTGAAGGATGCACCCAAAGGAAACACTTTTAGATTTGATGATGTCACTTAGAACACTCAGTCCTCCTTTTCAGTATGGAGCATTAAAGCCTGCAGATAGCTTTATTCAAATCATACCTGGCTTAACAGTCAGGGGTGTTCAGGCAGTGCTTTTCCAGCTTTAATTCTTCAGCTGAAAATGGAGCTTCTTGTTAAAGCCTGGAGTGACTTCTTGTCACCGTTCCTTTTCCCTGTGGGCAGCTGTTTGGTCTGAGTTCTGTGGGGCATTACAGGAAGAAATTTTGAAGGGAATTTTTTAAATTATTGTATCTTGGTACTGGCTGCGTTGTGGGGTGTGGATGACGTCCTAAAGAGTGAGGGGCATCTGTGGTGGGAGGGAGAAGGGTCTGAGGTCCCTTAGATAACTTTTGAGTCCAACCATCAACTCGGTGCCATCCTGTTCACCACTAAACCCTGTCCCACATCCAAATGCCGTTTGCACACTTCCAGACATGGGAATTCCAGCAGTTCCCTGTTCTTCCAGTGGCTCTTGGGTGTCCTGGTCTACTCAGATGTTCCATCTGGTTCCTGTGTGAGGAAGCCCAGCCTAAGCAAAGTGTCTTAAAGATTCTAGAGAAGGTGAAAATGAGCTCTCCCCTAATGAGCCTGGGAGCAGAGTGCTTTTCAGCCAGATTTTCTGCTAATCGTGAAGCAGCAGCTCAGAGGGTCTCAAAGTTTGGGTCAATTCTAATAAAACAAGGGTGTTGCTATTCTCTGTAAAGAAGAGAGGTTTGTTTGTTTGTTTTTTTTTTCTTCCTTTCCAAATAAGCACTTCGATTTTGCAGTGGGGGAGGAATTTTGGAGCAGCCTAAGATAGTGAAAAGTATCCCTGCCCATGGCAGAGGGTGGAACAAGATGGGCTTTGAGGTCCCTTCCAACCCAAACCATTCTGGGATTTTATTATTCTACTTCCTTTGAGCTCAGTGCTACAAAGAACATTTGTTGGGATGAGGATTTAAGGTCATTACATCATCACCTCAGTTTCTGAAGGGGATGATGTAAAAAGGAGGTTTAAGGATGAACTCTGGGCACCAAGTGATCCCCACAGGCTTGTGCAGGAAGAGGAGCTCTTGTCTGGCTGTGTTTTGTCGTGAAGTAAATCTCATTTTACAGTAGCTGTTTTGTCCAGTCCTGTATCTTCTACACAAATACTTCCTGCCTTTTTTTCTTTTTCTTTTTTTTTATTTTTTTAACTTCTACTGGTCTGCTTTGTCTATTCCAATAGCAGATCCATTTAATCTTCTCAAATCGTGTCATGTTGTGGTGACTGAAAGAAAAATCACTCTGAATATGAGGTTTTCCACATTGAAAATTGAAATTCCACATTGAATTGGCCATGGATTGCAGGGGCTGAGTGGTCCTTGTATGCATTTTCTGTGTGTAGCTCTTCACGTGTGAACAGGCTTGTGCTTGTATTTTACTTCACATGCTTTTTGATGTTTCTTTTCTCCCCTTTTTCATTGAAAAAAAAATTTTTTTCTTCTTTCCCCTTCTTTTTTCTTTATTTTTATTCTCTTTTTTTTTTTTTTCCTCTCTTCCCCTCCTGCTCTCTGGACGCAGCCAAACGCAAAGCTTGGAAACTAAACCGTGTTGGTAGCCTGCGAAATATTTACAGCAGCAGCAGCACCAACACCGAAGGTAACAAACCCACCTGTCCCAGACAAACACCTCCTCTCTCCCCCCCTTTTTTTAACCCACTTCTCCAGAATTTTGCCCTCCTTGCCTCTCTCCCTTTCCCCCTGGAAATGAGATTTGCCCCAAGCATGCGTGTTTGTTTCCACCCCGTGTTTGCAGAGTCATTCCACTTGGTCTTTTCATCTTTCTGTTCGTGCCTTTTATTTTGCCATTCATGTTCCTTTCAGCTTACTTAAATTTTGACCTTTCCCTCTAGTCGTGGAGTAGTGATGTTTAAATTACTTCAGGAACCCATTTTCTCCTTTTATTATTTTTTTTTTTAAGAGATACATATATATTTTTTCCCTTTCTCCATGTGGGCACTCAATGTAATATTTCCCAAGTTATTACGATTTTTAAAAGTGTTAGTATCAGGTGTAATGATCTGTAGCCAAATACAATAGTGTGCCATGACATTTAAGTAACAATCTTAATTTGTTTTGTGCAAGCCTTCTCCATAATGCTCTTTGCAGCTCTAATCCAGAGGCGAGACAGTTGCCGGGTCATTTGCATGTGCTACTCTTGCTTGTAAATTCTGGATATTGTTGTATTTCTAAAGGTCACCCGGTGCCAAAGTTCACAAATTGACTTACATTGCTTTTTTTTCCCCCCACCCAAGGCAGCCGTCATGCCTTTTGTATAATAGCACATGGAATTTTATGTATTTATTTCCCCCCGCTCCCCTCTCCACCTTCAAACAACACAATTACAAACTTTTTTTTTTACTATATATATTTTTTTATTATTATTACAAATGTCAAAGGTCAGGACGACTTGGAAACCAAGCAAGGAGGAGGGAGGGAATAAAAAACCCACCAGCACCATCTCCAGCAGCACGGAAGAGGGATGGTGTAAGGAATAGGGAATGCAAAATAGGTCACAACTCAGTAATCTCGCTATAAAGGAGGGGGATTTTTTTTTTCTCTTCACTTAAGTGCAAACCAAATGGGTCAAGTAATCGCAAGCGCATGCCCTAACACTAATTGACTTATTTTGGAATGATTATAACTGTAATATTTTTCTTAATGTCACTGTTTTCTGGGCTGTTGATTTTAGTGATTGCCAAGCGGTGGCATTAAATCTCTTGTAAATTTTAAATTGCATGCTATTTCTGTAAACAAGTCCCTCTGTTCACATCCTGATCATTAACCTTTGGTGATTTATATCACCGTCCTTTTTTTGCACAATTACAGCCCAGGCTGCTGGCTCTCCCTGCCGAAGTGTGCACAGGAAACAAAAGTGGGGTTTTATTCCATCTTGTTAAGGCAGCTTTTTTTTTTTTTTTTTTAATTTATAATTCATACTTTTATTTCATTTCTCAGCCTAAATGTAAAATTATTGCCTTTCAGAGCTGCTAAAATGGCTGGTTTGATCCTTTAATTGTCTTTTCAAATATGAAGTGCAAAATATGAAAAGATAGAGAGTGGCTGTCAATATTCATAAGTCTTGGAGTTGTCTTTTTTCCACAAAGACACTTAAATAATTTTCAACTTTCTATTTGTTGTTTATACCTCCCAGCCCCATTTTACCTCTGATCAGGTATGTTTGTTGCTACAGGTTTAGTGCTTGAGAAGCTTGTGAATTTTTATTTACCTGTTCATAAACTGCAGCAAATACACAGAATTCCCTTGTGTTTTACAGATCTAGTTTTTGTAGGGCCTGTCTAATTTGAGGAATCTTTTATCTTACTGATCAAACTAAGGCACCTTGGTATGGAAACACAGTCCTGTTGGCCATGGCCCAAAAAGTTTTGAGACACAGCATCAAAATGAAATTCTAAAATTGGGCAAATGTACCATTTTTGGATGTTTTATCCCCCTGAAAGCTGGAAGTTCAATGTTCTTAGCTGTGAGCTGGTACCGTGAGCCTTTGTGTGAGAGCTGGAATGGTGAGACATGCAAATGTGGAGTTAATGAGCATTGTAAGTATTAAAAACCACATGTTTAGATAATTATGCCTTCAAAAAAGAGAATGATGATGGGAAATGACAGTCCAGAATAACAAATCTGCTTTGGTCCTTGGCACACGCTTGCTCAGTGGCACTCACCCCTATTTACACACCAAATAAAATTTCCCTCAGGTTCAGCCCTGGTTTGAAAAGCTCTCCAATCATTTTTAACTCCCTCCTGGTGTTTTTAGGTGTTCTGGGTGTGCTGCCAGGTGGGCAGATCTCAGCTGGAGCTGGGAGAAAGTGCAGCCCAGGTGCTGCAGTTGTGCTCTGGGTAGGTGATGGTGGTGCCTTTTTGGGCTGCCTAAAAACAGAGGCCAGGCAAAAATAAGGGAATAAAAGCAGTTATATGTATTGAAGAGCCTTCAAGTACATTTTGGGCAGACAAAGCCCCCTCAGGGGCTACACCCAAAAAATGGACGACGGGTTTTAATACTTTTATAAGTTTGGTCCATTTGCATATTGGGGGTTCATCTGGCAATTACAGCCTCAGGTAATGAAGTCATTTCAGTTTGGTCCCCCCAGTTCACTTTTGTTTCCATCTCTGGGGGCCTGAGGCAGTGAGGTGTCCTTGATTGCCAGGCCTGGAGAGGAATTGCTGTGTCTGCCCAAAATGGGGAAGCAGCAGCCCACGCTGCACACGGAGTTTAGGGTTACACACTAAAGAGCTGCAGGGTTACGGATGGTTGGGAAATACATATGCTGAAATCCGAAGGTCTCAGTGGTCCCCAGCGTGGGGGGACTCTGTGCTTGAGCTTCCCCATCAGAAGGGCTGCTCTCTCCTGGCTGTTTCACAGCAAAAATAAGGTTTTGGGTGGGATTTTCACCAGCTGTGGGATCCCAGCTGAAGGACTCAAACTTCTGAGGGCATTACAGAATCGCTGAGGTTGGAAAAGCCCTCCCAGCCCATCGAGTCCAAGCTGTGCCTGATGCCCACCTTGTCCCCAGCCCAGAGCACTGAGTGCCACCTCCAGGGATGAGGACTCCAATTCCTGAGCTCCCTATCCATGTCCCAGCTGAGCCTGCCCTGGCCCAGCCTGAGGCCATTCCCTCTCCTTCTGTTCCCTGGAGCAGAGCCTGACCCCTGCCTTGCCCTAAATTGCAGAGTTACCTCCTTCATCAGATTTGTCTTATTACAAAAAATCTTACTTTCATTTGTTTTAGAGTTTGCCTAAACTCTTTAGTTGTCAGATTTTGTGTGGTTTTCCATAGGAAGCCAAATGAGAAAGTCCCACATGCTCCCTGTTGCAGACAGCCAGGCTTGAAGCAATCTTTTGGTTCTTTAGGGGGAAAAAATAGGTAGTAGCAGTGAGTTTTGCTTAAAACAAACCCCACTCTGGTCTTAAGGGTACCTTGTACCTGTTATCATGGCAGTATTATTAAAATACAGAATAATTTCTCCTATACCAACAGATTTCAGGCCAGGTTGGACAGGGCTTGGAGCAACCTGGGATAGTGGAAAGTGTCCCGTGGCAGGGGCTGGAACTGGATGAGCTTTATGGTCCCTTCCAGCCCAAACCATCCTTGGATTCTATGATTTTGCAGCACAACAGGAAGGATTATCTTTAAGGAATTAAAAACCTGTACTCTGCATGCATAAAGATATTAAATCCTGATCTTTTTCCCCCTCCTCACCATTGCATGTATGATTTTGGTTGGATTTTCTGGGCACTGAGGGAGAACTTTTTTGTTTGGATTTCACCCAAGCTGCCTTCGGTTCCGAAGTGTGGAATGTGTGGTGCTGTGCCCATGCAGGCAGTTACATCCTGTCTGTCTAAACTGAATTTTAAAAATTTTTTCAACCTGAGTTGTCTTGGCACCCAAATAAAACATCGAGCCCACGAGGCAGAGGGCTTCAGTGCCTTCAGCCTTTCGGCACCACTCAAGAGACATGCGATCTAAAGCAGAATAAAACCCTTCCAGTGGAACACAACCTTTACCAAGAGCTGTGGGCAAGTGCCAGCAGAGCTCCACTGTCCTGATGGGGTTGATTTTCAAAACTAATTAGATTTAGACACCGGGTTTGGAAAGGGGAGAGAAGTATTAGCATAGCCATGCCCAGTGGGACATGGCACAAATATTTCCTTAATTGAGGTTGCTAATAAACATACTTACCATCCAAGTGAGGGGGATAATTCTCACCGAGTGGCAAAGGTAACGCAACCTAACACGTGTGGGACGTAAATAACACAATTGTTGTAAACAAATTGCAGTTGTAAACAACTCCTGTTGCTTCCCAGGGCACCCCAGCAGCTCTTCCCTCTCCTCCTTTTGAAAGGATGAAGGGTTATGGTGCTTGAGCAGAAGAGATTTTCAGGAGAGGGAGGAGGCGATGAAAAAGGAGTTTAAATAGGTCTGGATGTTACATGAGGCAGGCTTGGCTGGGATTCAGGCTGTAACCTCAGCTCTTGGAGGTGCTTCAGGAGCATTTGAAACATGCCCTCAAGGGGGTTTTGGTGCTGCTCTTGACTTCTTCCTGGGAAGTGTTTCCGTGAGAGTGGCACCACCCTCCAGATGTGCATGAGGAGTTACTGTTAATTAGCAGCAGCACCAGCATCCTCTGATATCAGACAGCTGTGTTGGGCAGAGATACAAATGCACAGCCTGCTTTGCCCGGAAGCCAGAAAATCCACTCTTATTCTGGCAAAATACTCATAAAGGCCTCTTAGAAATGCCTTCATATTTATTTATTTAAAAGCCAGCTTTCAGGATGGGTGTGATTTCTGCACAGCAGAAAGGAGCCCTTGCCTCCTGTTGACTTGCCTTGCTGAAAGGTTAGACCAGGTGATCCTTGAGGTCGCTCCCAACCTGATCTTCTAGGACTTTGTGACTTGGAATTGTGCCCATCACTGGTGCAAGGTGTCAGTGGTTATTTATGCAGTTTTTAATATTGAGAGTAAAATAGGAGGGGAGTGTAAATGGAGACGAAGCTGATTTGTGCACATTATTTAGAACCACTCCTGAGAGATACCAGGAGGTGTGAGTGCTTCTGGACATGTGTTTTCCCTACATTCCATAGACTCCAAATGGAGTTTTCTGGAACAAGTTATCGACTAATTGTATCCTGTGGTAATTTTAGTGTGGTTTTCTAAACCTGATCTCAGTCCCACATCACAAACACATGGGATGGGGAAGGCAGGGAGGCCATGCCCTGAACGTTTGTTTTTTCTTCCACAATCCATTGCTCCTAAGAAATTTTATCTCTTTGTTTTCCAGAAGTGGGTGGGCTGTGGCAGTGTCTGGTTTTTGGCAGAGCAAAATAAATGTGAACTTGGGTTAAATGCAGTTGACTGTGGAAAGATGATGGTGAGAAGTGTCCCTGGAATCCCAGAATGATTTGTGTTGGAAGGGACCTTAAAGCCCATCCCATTTCACCCTTGCCATGGCAGGGACACCTTCCACTCTCCCAGGTTGCTCCAAGCCTCATCCAACCTGGCCTGGAACATTTCCAAGGATAGGGCAGGCACAGCTGGGCACCCTAAAATTCACTGATTCCATGCCTGCTTCCACTGAAAGAAAAAACCTCTTGAGCTTTTCCTTCCGTATCATCAGAGTCTCACACTTTTGGCTCATTTCCCATCCCAGCCATCCTACCCTCTTCAAGAAAAAAAAAAAAAAAAAGAAAAGGCAAACAAACAACAACAGCATTTTAGACATCTCCTGTTGATAATAACTTCCAAATGGAAGTCAGTGGCAGCTGGTTCTTCACACTTTAACCCTTCCTCTGCTGCCCTTCCAGGAAATAATTGATGACTGATTGGCCCATTAACCTTTTTTTCTTTTAAAAAAAAAAAAGTTTGACAGCCTGGACTTGTGTAATGAGGAGGGATTCCTGGTGAAATCAGGCTGATGGCTGAGTTGCTTGCCCCTGAGGATGCAAAATTAGCCCCGTGGGACCTCGTCTGCATAGAAACTGGACACAATTAGTGTAATATCCGGTGTTATTAATGTAGTTTGGAGTAATTGGGCAGGTTGATTTCGACAGGTTGATGGTGCTAAAATACTATTATAGTGGACCTTTCCATGAATAACTGTTAAACATGGAAAACTGTTTAATAAAATTTTGTGATTGGGCTCACAGGGATTTAAAAAGCACAAGCTATAATTTGGCTGAAGAGTAAAAGTGAACAACTTCATCTTCCTGCCTGGATTTTCCTGTTCCTGTGTGCTGTGCTTAAGGACATACAGGAACAGGTTTGTTCCCTGTATTCTGAAGGAATTGCCCTGGGGGTGACGTGGAGCAGGCACTGCTGCTTTGTTTCACAGTTGAGCTTGGGGGGGAAAAAAATATTGGTGTGTTTAAGCAGAAAAAATGAGGGAAGATGACTTCAACCAGCACAGCTTTTTGGGAAATAAATCTGAAGCTTCAGTGGATATAGAATCGTGGAATTATTAAGGTTAGAAAAGACCTACAAGATCATCAAGTGCAGCACTTAATCCAGCACTGCGACGTTCACCACCAATCCATGTCCCCAGGTGTCACATTTACAAATCTTTTAAAGCCCTCCAGGGATGGTGACTCCAAACCTCCCTGGGCAGCCCCTTCAATCCCTGAGCAGCCTTTCCATGAGGAAATTCCTGCTGGTGTCCACCCTGAGCCTGCCCAGGCCCAGCCTGAGGCCATTCCCTCTCCTCCTGTCCCTGTTCCCTGGAGCAGAGCCTGACCTCCCCCGGCTGTCCCCTCCTGGCAGGAGCTGTGCAGAGCCACAGAGTCCCCCTGAGCCTCCTTTTCTCCAGGCTGAGCCCCTTCCCAGCTCCGTTTTCTTCTCTGGACCTCAAAATATCCTTCCAGCCCCACCTGAAAATGTGCTGCAGCTCTCCTGGGCTTGTTTCTCCTCAGCAAGCCAGCTCCATGTGTGTGTGTGATCAGAATTATTAAAGAGGAGATCAGAGGAGTCAGTGATGCTGCAGAGACCTTAACTCTGTTGTCCTGCAGGAGATAGTGCACAGGACTGAATGTAACTTCATTTATTGTGGAGTAATTCCTTTTAGATCTTCCTCATGAAACCCTGAAAGCTCTGCTTGATAAACGAGGCTTTGGCCATGATTTATTCATGGCCTTTTGGGTAATGTTTCTCCCTGTTTGTTTGGAACACCGTGTTGCTAAAGTGGAACACTTGTAGCTGTGCATCATTCATCTTTGACCCAGGTGGATGACACAGAGCTGTGTCAGGGGGGTTTAGGTGGGATATCAGGAAAAGGTTCTTCTCCCAGAGGGTGCCCAGGCTCCCCAGGGAATGGGCACAGCCCCAGGCTGACAGAGCTCCAGGAGGGTTTGGACAATGCTCCCAGGGATGCCCAGGGTGGGCTTGTTGGGTGTCTGTGCAGGGGTAGGGGTTGGACTTCAATCCTTCTGGATCCCTTCCAACTCTGGACATTCCGTGATTTCTTTTCCCACTTACCCCATGCACTGTTTTCCAGTAAAACTTCTGCTTCAGATACCTTCCTGCACCTGAAAACGACACTCAGCTCCATGTTTATCCCTACCTCAAATGCCAAGTCACCTCCTGCTGCTTTTGAGGCATCCTTACAGCAGTGCAGGCACTGGCCTTGCTGACATGGAGTTTATCCAAGAAAACTTCTTGTCTCAAAGCTTGGGAGCACAGCTGCCAGCGGGCAGCAGTGCTGTCCTTAAATCTGGTGCTGGATTTGTCCCTGATCTTTGCATGTTTATGGATGATGAGGGAACACAGTAGTGTCATGGCTCTGAATATATAATAAGTCATTATAGGACAAAATGTTCTTTCTGAAGCTCATTATGGCTGATGTTCACCAGAATTTTGTGCTGTATTCTTTTCCTTTCATGCTTCGTGCCAGCCTGTCCCAATTGCACTTAGTCTGTTTCAGCTTCCTTGATTTTTTTAATTTGGCATTGGTTTCCCATGTGTAGGTGGGGTGTGTGTCCATTTATTTCAGTTCTGCTGGTATTTCCATGTGCTGCTCCTCTGGCCTGAATACTTGTCCTTCTCCTCCAGTAGCCCTAAGGATATTTCACTGACCCTCCCTCCTGGCTTCTCAGATCATTTTCTCATCTCCCATGTCGGACGTGGATGTTGAATAGGTTGAACTGATTTTAATCCTGTATTACAGCCCAGTAATGATTATTATTCTCCCAGTATTTATGCTGTAGAGGAGAAAATGTCCACATCTGCTTTAATATATCTGTGCTTGTAAAAACTGCTTGAAAAAAGAGGAGAAATTGTTAATTTTCTGTATTGTCAGCTCTTTGTGGTCCATTCATCTTTTATTTTGTGGTCCCCTTTGATTTTTACATTATGCAGCTTTTAACACCTGAATTTTAAATCTAAATTATGCTTGTTGGCCACTTTATGTTTGATTATGGTACAGACTCAATTCCAAGCTCACAAACACAGGGACTGAGTATTTACTCAAACCAGTGCTTTATCTGCATAGCATTTGGAGAGGAAAAACAGAGGATCCTGGTTCTTTCCTGGTGCAATGTGCAGGGCAGGATCCAGCCTCAAGCCTCGTGTCCAGACCTGCAGTTACAGGATTTGTGCAATCCCAGAATTGTTTGGATTGGAAGGGACCTTCAGGATGATCCAGTGCCACCCTCTGCCATGGGCAGGGACACCTTCCACTATCTCAGTGTGCTCCAAACCCTGTCCAGCCTGGCCTTGGACACTTCCAGGGATTCAGGGGCAGCCACAGCTGCTCTGGGCACCTTCTGCAGGGCCTGCCCACCCTCCCAGGGAACAGTTTCTCCTTCATATCTCATCTGAATCTACCCTCCTTCAGCTTAAACAGAAGTTTGTGTAACAGAAGTTCTTACCAACCAAGGTTGTTTCAGCTGCTTTTTGCTAGCCTTAACTTAATCTTTTCTTCCTATTGCATTTCTTTTTTTTTTTTTTTTTTTTCCAGAACAAGAAGAAAACTTTGAGTTTATCATCGTTTCTCTCACGGGCCAGACTTGGCACTTTGAAGCAACCACGTACGAAGAGAGGGACGCGTGGGTCCAAGCCATAGAGAGCCAGATCCTGGCCAGTTTACAGTCCTGTGAGAGCAGCAAGAACAAGGTACGGGCCACAGAGCAATACTGGCAAGAAGCCATGGGGCAGGTGATCATTAGGATGACAGCAAATTCTGAATTTTAAGCCTTTACCCCTCGAGATGTGTGTGTTACCCCCCCAGCTGAGCAGGGTTAGAGCTTTCTGAGGGAAGAACATGGCCTGGGAGGAGCAGCTTTCCCCCTTGGAATGCTTTCCTTTGATGACAGAAGGAGTTTGTTCACGTTTCCTGTCAAAATAAATGTTGAAAATCTGAGATGTCTTCAGCCAATTCTAATTTTGGGAGAACTTCTGTATCTTGAGTGCAGGTGTCTGTAAACACTTGACAGGAGAGAGCAAGGTGCTGACTGGTGACTGAGGGAGAGAAATGGCCAAAAATTGTCCAGAACTGTAGATCCTTTAATATTACCCACCTAACAGTTGTCTTTGATGATTTTATACTGCAAGGAAGACACTCATATTTTTAAGTGAATGACTACCTTCATTGCCCTGCTGTGCCAGACTAGATCAAACACCAGTAATTACCATCATCATAAGACAATTGGCCTCTTATTTTGTGGTTAAAAATGGGTTTTTTTCCAACATATATTCCTGAGATGGAGGAAATCAGTTTACGTGTTTCTTGCTTTGCATGGTTCCACACATTCTGAAATGTGTGTGTTATCAGAGCACAAAAGGGGAAGTTTGTACATTAACACCTGCATAAAAAGATGAGTACAAAAGGATAAAGAGTGTCTGGACAATGGCTCATAGAGGTTTTTCTCACTGGGTTCCCAAAGCATGTCAGCAGAACTGACTGGAACAGCAAAGGGCAGGGCTGGACAGGTTTAACGGGTGTCCCGTGGAAGTTGTGTCTCCACATGGATATCCACAAGTCCTATTAAATCACACCTCGGGGAGCCCTCAAGGCAGTTTAGTTGGTATCTTGGTTTGAAAAGACAGATGTCTGCTAAGGAAGGCAGGAGCCTCTCTTGAAATGGAGAATGTAAACCCCCTCCCTCCAAATTATTATAAATTTGAAATTAAAAGGCTCTCAGGCAAAGATATGGGGCCAGGAATAACAGTTCTTTATTAGGGTAGAAAAAAAAAATAAACAATGCAGTAATACAAAACAACACTGACAGAGTCAGAATAGGACCTGACACCCTGTTGGTCAGGATGTTGACAGCAGCCCCATTAAATGGTGGCTGCATTGCTCCTGGAGTGACAGATGTGGTTCTGGTGGACCAGGGATCATGGAGAAGGGTGGAGTTTTCCTCTGAAGGTTCAGTAGTGGGCCTGGTCTTCCTCTTGGAATTCAGTGGAGAAGAAAGCTGCTCCTCTGGGAATCCAGTGGAAAAGGGCTGCTCCTCTGGGAATCCAGTGGGAAAGGGCTGCTCCTCTGGGAATCCAGTGGAAAAGGCTGCTGTGGTGTCCCAAATCTCAGATCATACCCAGGTAGGAATGTTTGGCTCCTCCCCCTGGGCAGAGCATCTCCCAGAGGGATGATGGAATTTTATCAGCCATGCAGTGACACTCACTGGCCCATGAACAGAAGATATTTCTCAGAGGGAGGACTGGTTTGTGGAAGAGATAAAGAAAGAACTGCCCAATGAACAGAAGAGAACTGCCCCAGCCCTAACAGATCTAGAATAGAATAGACACCCCCAGCTACATCTTGCATTTCCAGCCTAAGACAGTTAGGTAGAGCTGAGCTACCTGTACATCAGGAGAGCCTCCCCCAGCAGAGGTCATGGGCAGGTCATCGTGAGGAGCAGTTAAAGGGGACCCACGGGTGAAATCTGACCTTTGGATGATGAAAAAGTTCCAGCCGCTTCTGCAAACCGTCCCTTAGTCTTCATTAGCACAAGCACACACATCAATAAAAGAAATTGATCTTGTAAAATAATATTCTTATCTCATTTATCTCAAGAAGCAAACCTGCAGCGTGGCTGCTGCTCTTGGGAAGAGCAGGGTTCTTTCTCAAGCTCGGTTTTCCTGTTAGAATCCAGGCTGGAGACCCCAGAAGTCTGGGAGGTGCCAAAGGATCACTGTTCCTTGAGAGGCAAATCCAGATTTGAGGTTCCTTGACCGTATTCATTCAACCTTGGCCTGAGCTATGGGGTTTGCTGCTCATTCAGCTGACAGTTGTGTCATTGGGTTTTTTGGGTTCTTGCTGCTCACTGGTGTTTTTGGCTCCCCGCAGTCGCGCCTGACGAGTCAGAATGAGGCCATGGCCCTGCAGTCCATCAGGAACATCAGAGGCAATTCCCACTGCGTGGACTGCGAGGCACAGAGTGAGTACAGCCCCTCCCTGCCTGCAGCTCTGAGCCTTCCCCTTGGCCAGGCCCTGGGGAGCACCCAGCCCTGGCCTCCTTGCTGGGACATCCCCTCTTGTTTGCACATCTCTGCTTCGTCAAGGACTTTGCTTAACCAGACTTGTTTGATCTTAATTTATGCTCAATATCTGCCACATCAAGTGCATCCTGATTTTTACCCCTTGTTGTTTCACATTGAATGTAAGCATTTCTGTATTTCCCTTCAAAGAAAAGGCAAAAAGTTTGCTGTTTGACATCAGTCCCTTCCATTTCCCTCCTGTTTCACGTGGTGAGAGCACACGTGCCGTGGTAATATTTTCAAAGAGGTAGAGCTTGATTGCTGGTTTTTTAGTTTGGTTTTTTAGGCTTGCTTGTCAGAAAAAACCAAAGTCATTGCTCATTATATCTGGATACTAGAAAACTGATTTTGGATTTTTTTTTTCTTTCCTTTTGTGTTTTTTTCCCCCCTTTTTTTTTTTTTTATTTTTTGAGACATATGCTTAATGTTCAGAAGAGTGTTCTCAGGAATACTTTGAGCTGTGCTTCACCTCACTAACCCCGACTGAGGCCATTATTCTTGTGCTCTTTAGTTCCAGGGGTTTGCAACAAAGCCACAGAAAGGAAGTTCTCTTACTCTAAAGCAATTAGTTGGAGGAGCTAAAGGATTGAGAACTTCTGCATTTTTATTTCTTTGATATTTGGAAGTCAGAACTTTCCTTGTGATTTTTACACATGCTTAAAATGGAAAAATATTCACTTAGTTTTCTTCAGCTGTGATTTTTATTTTTAAAGATTTGCTGCTTGGGATTTTGACTCCTGGTCTAAGCCATCCTGATACCCCAGTGTAAAAAGAGCATTTGTACACAAGTGCAGGTGCTTTTGCACCAATAATTTGGTCTCTGCTTTGCACGTGCTAAACCAGGGAAAAGCCAGGTTTGAGTGGTATTTTAGCACCCGGAGCCCAAAGCAAGTCTTATTTATTAGTGTGCTTTCATAGTGACCTGGCAGTCGTTGAGATTTCCCCCAAAGCTTTGATGCAGCTCAAGAGGAAGGCAGGAAGGGTGGTGTGCTGTGGATGAGGAGGAGGGGGTCTGGGAGTGACCTACATGGATATTTAGCTCATTTGAGGTACTCACTGCTGCCTCTGAGCAGCCTACAGTGCAAGTGGTGACAAGTCCTGCTCCACTGTGGGTGGCATTTTTCTAGCCTTGCTAACTATATATTTATTTATAAAATATACAATTATATTCTATTTTATATATATATATTTATGGGAGGTTATATTATATAAGATGCAATCCCTTCAGTGCAGACAACTTCCACAACATCCTTCTAATCCGCCTCAGCCCTACCCAGACTCCATACTCCTAGCCTTGCTAACTAGATATTTCTTTACAAAATATACAATTATATTATATTTTTATATATATATTTATGGGAGGTTATGTTATATATCAATAAGATGCAATCCCTCCAGCAGACAACTTCCACAACATCCTTCTGATCCACCTCAGCCCTATCCAGACTCCACACTGTCCCCAAGGCTCGTGTTTCTGTCCCCAGCCATGCACATATCCTAGGATTTATGCAGCCAGGATGGATGTTTCATCAGGAAAATGCTTTGCAAGAAAGCAGTGCTCTTTTTTTTATCTTTTTGGGGTTTTTTTCCCCCCCCATTCAATCTGGTTTTCAGCCAGATTGCTCATGGGTCAAGCTGGCCCCTGTGCCTGGTGCCAGCAGTGGGGATGTGCCAGGAGCTGGCTGCTGGGAGAGGGCAGAGTGGGACAGCCCATTTTGGCAACACTCTGTCATGTGGCTTTTATGAGGGGATGATTTTAGAATCTCAGCTGGACTTGTTTGTATTCTCAGGGATGATTTATACCCTCTTTGACTCCTCTTGCTGTTTGACCTTCCTGATTTTAAGGCCACTATCATTCCTTTGGAAAAATGTGAGATATTTCCAAAGCCATGGATTTTAAAATGTAAACACACACACAGAGGAGGTGAACCTCAGCCTGCTGCTTTTTCTGCAGGGATTTGCTTTATTCCCTTGCTGCCTTGCCTGGGCAGGCTCTTACCCCTGGAGCATTTAACATCACAAACCCCAGCACTCCATGGAAGTCTCACGTTGTTTACAACTCCACAGAGCCAGATGTTTGGGAGCACAGGGGTGTGCAGTGGTGCCATCCCTCAGCTCTATTCAGGAGCCATCAATCTTCCACTTCAGAAGTCTCGTTCTTCCTCTTTCTGGAGCTCTTTGCCTTCTGAGCACTTGATGCAGCACTTTGTGTCACCAGGGAGTTCTGCCTTGCTGGATGTTGATCCAGCAGCTGTGTGCCACCAAGCATCCCAGCCCTTTGGCAGCCTCCAGCTAAAGTCACTCAATATTCTCCTCAATATTCTCCTCTCAACGTTCACATCCCAGAGCAAGAGAAGGGGCAAAGTGCTCTTCAGGAGCTGGAGTTTGTGCCCAGGATCTGATTTAATGTTTGAAAAGGAAACCGGTGTTGCCTTTTCCCAAAGCAGCAGAGTCCTGGTGCTGACTTTGTCTGGAAAAGCCAGCCAAGGTGATCCAATTGTTTAGACAAATCCAGCTGAATTTCTGGGTTTGGCTCACTAGAGGATAAATGTGAGTCACCTCTTCCAAGATACCTGGAGAACATGGAACATCAGGTCTTTGCTGTTGTAGAAGAAAATAGGGAGTGTTTAAAAACATGGATTCTCATAATGAGTTTTCCATCCCAGGAGTCTGATCACATACTCGGGTGAATTTTGTATTTGAAAGCCAAACACTGAGATAATAATTTGGACAATCTTGTCCTACCCATCACAAAATTCAGTTTTTCATGTAGAATAGGAGAGTTGCAAACTTCTCTCCCCCTTCTGCTGCAACTTGAGATGCCTTCACCCCTGCTTCTTCTTTCCCTGGCTCTTCTGTTCCTCCTTCCAGCAACTCCTTCTGCTCAGCCCAGGGATATCTTACAGCTGCTGACCTCAGGAAGGCTCAGCCTTTCATCAGCCTCCTTGGAGGGATGAAGGAGACAGTGGGATGGGGTTATTCTCCTGAGAGAGTTTTCACCTCCAGATGGTAAAGCTGATTAAGGTGAGAGTCAGAATGGGAAAGAGTTTTTCAGGGAAGGAGTGAGCCAAGCCTTTTTCAGACTATGAACACCTGAAAATTGTAATCTGGATATATTCAGTGGTGCTAAAAAGCTCATTTTTTGTTTGACCAATTTTAGGTAAAGCACCTCTAGCTGCACTGAGTGGGCTTTTCCTTCCTTTTGCTGTCAAAAAAGGGCATCCTTGATGCCCCCATCTGCCACGTGCTCGTGAGCATCTCCCAAATCAGAGTTATTCTCACCATCAGCAGGAAAAGGGAGCTCGGTTTGTATCATCCTGAAAGTAAAAAAGCCCCAACCTTGAATAGTTACAGCTTTCTAACCACTTGTGGTGTGAACTGGTGATAACAATTTTCATTTCTGTAATGAGCTCAGCCCTTGCCTTGCCTCGTTTGCCATTTTCCCACTCAGCTGTGTGTTGTCAGATTGTTGAAATTGAAAATAGTATCTTGCTAAAATTTGGTGGAACTTCCTGGTTGTTGTTTTGGGGGACTCCTTCAGTCCTAGCAGTGCTGGCAATGAGAGGCTCTTCCAGCCCAAACCATTCTGTGATGCTCTGAAGCAGGGGAATATTTAAATAATTTTTTCAGCACAAGATGCACTACATGTGCTTCAAGTAGAGAGGTGTTTGGGGGGGGAGGTCAGGTCCTTAACTCCAGTTCAGTCAAAATAATTGGAATAATGTAAGCTGGTATTCCATTCTCTTGTTTCATTCTGAGTTCATGCCTCTTAGAGCTCACTGCACTTTGGATTTTTGTGAGGATAACCCTGGCCTTTGCAGGTCAGGGGTTTCATCCAAGTTACAGTTTGCAAATTTCAAATTATTACTTGCTGTGCTCAAATTTATACCAACAAATTGAGATTTTGGGTTTTTTTTAGTGTATTTCAGATACACCACTGGTTCCCCCACTGACAAAACAACGGTGGAGGTATCTGAAAAAATTATGGAATTGAAGGAGTTTGCTGTAGTTGTTGTACCAAAAGCTTGGAAAGCATGGCAGGAGTTTTGTCTCACCTGATTTTTTGGAGATCTGAAATACTTTATATCTATAATGTGGGTATTAAATTATGTATAATATAAGACTTGGTATGGACAGGAATTTTTAAACAAAAGTTGTGCTTTTCTGCTCAAGTGGAATAAGATGGGAGATTTTTCTTCTTGGTTGCATTTTTAGATTTCAATAGACTGGTTAAAAAATGTCAGTCAATGCCTTCAGTAAAATGTGTGACTTTACAATTAAAATTATGAGCTTTCCCTTCCTATTTTTTGTCCAAACATGACATGGGAAAGAGCTAGAAAATGTTTTGTTTCCACGTATTTTGGCTGCCAGAAGTAGCTTTTGAATTGTGGGTTACACAAAGTCAAGACAAGACTTTGTATGAATTGTTAGAACAGAAGGAAACACTGGAAATTCATTTTCAGTCAGCTCCAAATTTTTTTTAGATAGGAACAAAAATTGCCTGCTCTCTTAATTTATCCCCATTTTCCTGCATGGCATTTGGGATAGTTCTTTGGGATGCACAGAGTGAGGCATGAAGAAAAGATCTGACAGCAGGGGGTTAGAAAAATCCAACCAAAATTCCTCTAATGTGTCTTCAGTTGCATTTGTTAATGTGATTGTTGGAGAGAAGGCAATCCATGCAAATCTAGATTTAAATTACACAAAAGAGCTTTGAACCATACTGGGAAATGGAATTTCCCATCTTGTGTCAGGTTTGTCCCAGTCTCACTCTTTATGGGGTTGTTTTGGGTGGGTGGAATCCTTCTGGCTCATGCCCTGGAACCGGGGCTGTTCCAACGGGGACATTTCCACCTTGGTGTTTATCTCCCTGATTTTGGAGATGGAAGAAGAGTCAGATGGAAGAGCCACACATAGCTGCTGGTTATTGAGGGAGCTGATGGAGTTAGCAGGAGATAAGTGTTTCTAGGCTCTGGTTTTTTCCTCTTTTTTCTCTTTCAGCTGACTACAAGCAGCTCTGGGTTCCCAGGGAGGGGCTTTCTTCACTGCTTCATCATCCTTTACCCATCACAGTGGTTCTATTGCCTTTGTTTCTCCTTTCCCCTCTAATTCACTGCAGTTTTTTGACTGAGGTGGAACAACACATCTTTTGAGACACCACATTTTATTTTTCTTTACTCCTTGAAGAGTTGGCATTTCCACTGACCCTGGAACACCTCCCAGCTGCTCTTTAGGACAAGACACCCCCGGAACCAAAACCTTCATGCATAAACACCAGCTGGAAAGTTCTGTGGGGTGTTCCCTTGTCCTAATTGCTGTGTCCCTCGTCCTGCAGACCCTGACTGGGCCAGCCTGAACCTGGGAGCCCTCATCTGCATCGAATGCTCAGGTATCCACCGCAACCTCGGCACGCACCTGTCCCGCGTGCGCTCCCTGGACCTAGACGATTGGCCCATCGAGCTCATCAAGGTCATGTCAGCCATTGGCAACGAGCTGGCCAACAGTGTGTGGGAGGAGAACAGCCAAGGCCACGTGAAGCCTTCCTCAGACTCCACCAGGTGGGTTTGTGCTCGCCGCGCCTCGCCCGGCGCGCGACATCGTTGCTTTTGAGCTCTCCCTTGCGGGAAAATCGTGATTTATAACCTCACGTTATTTATAACCTCACTGTGTGCCCAGGAAGAACGTGTGTCAAAGTGGGAGGTGGCAAAAGTTGAGTGACCTCGTTACTTTCTCGCTCTTGGGAAGGTTTCCTCAGCAGCTCTGCAGTTTTCCCTTCAGTGGGAGATGGAAACCTGCCACCTGCTTCTTCCTCCACCCAAATTATCCTGTCATGTGCTCCCTTGTCTCAGTGGGCCACCAAGTTCCTGCCTCCTGGACTATCAGTTTGTCATTAACAATCTCCCTTCAGAGTTTCGGGGAATTTGTACCTGGTTGTCAGGTCTTTGGTTCTGCTCAGGGGTGTTCAAAGTCCTGCTCGCCATGGACTTGATTACTTTTTGTGTGTGTGATTTATGTGAAACCATGAGCTGCTGGGGGATGTCTCCTTTGAGAACAGCTTTTCAGCTGCCTCTCATAGCTCCACACAGTGAAAATCTTCCTGTGATGTGTTGTCCTACCTAAAACTGGGAGGTTTTATGCTCAATTAATCTGATCAGTGTCAAAGACAGATGTTTTGAGAATACTTTTTCCACTTTTGGATCAGGTGGAAGGATCACTATGCCTGGGCCAGCTCCTGCAGCAGAGGGCTGGGTTTGTGCTGTTGTGTGTAATAAAGTTAACTGTTTCTTATTGCATTATTTCGTTAGCCCTGAAAAATGAATTTGTGGTGCCACCTTTGGTTCATCTTCGAGAATGAAGCCACTACATTAATCAGGCTACTTAGATGAATGGCTGTGCATCTAAAAGTGCTCAGGGAGCCCCAAAGAGAGGCTTTGTTCAGGCAGAAATGGGATGTCTGCTCTCTACCTGTGTATTATTAGGCACAATGATTTCATCAAGGAGATTGAAATGAACTTTCAGTCATTACTATCACTTTAATACAGAGATTCTATATTCTTGCACCTCACAAATATATGTTGCTCCTTACAGCTGAGGTGTGTAGTTCTAAACAGCTGAAAGAAAAATGCTTGCACTCAATTGGAATTCTATTTAAAAAAAAGAAAAATCACATTATTTCAGTAGTCATATAATAATCATCATGAAAAATCTAAAATCCATGTGACTGATGAAAAGAGCACCATCCATTTCAATTAATAATTCACTCAGGATTGAATTTTACTTCTAGAAAATCAACTTTTTTCTCTTAGTATTTCATACTCAGGGCTTATTTTAATTCTCCCACTTTGTTTCTGTGCATCTTCATGGTTATATTCAGCTGATTCTGATTGTCAGTGATATCACTGCACTTTCTCTCCTGCACTGCAACATTTTAGGACAAAATGATTCATTTTATAGATAGGATTTTCTAGCTTTGTGTCCAGGTTCACGCTTATGTGATAGAAGAGGTGTTAGAAAAAGCAGAATTAGGATGCTGTGGAAATTTTCCCACAAAGCAATTGCAATCGTGCTTTGCTGCTCCCATTCCTCTGCTGTTTGCAGCAGAGACTGAAAATGCAATTTTTTACGTAAATACCAGAAAGTTCTGCTTTTTCCAAGTGTGTGCCTGCTTTTGTGCTTCCCTTTGGTCTCTGCCAGCATCACAATTCTTCTGTCCAAGCTGTGGCGAGAAAATAAATTCAAGTTCTTTGGGTAGAGACTCTGCTTTCCATGTTCTCACTGCTGCTTGGAGTTTTGCATGAGGAATTCTATTGGAAGCAGCTAAAATGGCCCTGAAAGGAGGGCTAAACAAACCTTCCTTTTGTGGTTGTTGAGGGACTGAAGGGGGAAGAGGCAACTCCGGGAGAGCTGGAGAGGGACTTTGGACAAGGGCATGGAGGGACAGGACACAGGGAATGGCTTCCACTGCCAGAGGGCAGGGATGGATGGGATATTGGGCAGGAATTGTTCCCTGGCAGGGTGGGCAGGCCCTGGCACAGGGTGCCCAGGGCAGCTGTGGCTGCCCCTGGATCCCTGGCAGTGTCCAAGGCCAGGCTGGATGGGGCTTGGAGCAGCCTGGGACAGTGGAAGGTGTCCCTGCCCATGGCAGGGGTGGGACTGGATGGTCCCGAAGGTCCCTTCCAACCCAAACCATCCTGGGAATCTGGGAATTCTGTGATGGGCCCTCAATAGACACTTTTAGAGAGGGTCAGGCGGGTTTCACCTTTTCATGTTGTGTCTTTCTATAGGAGATGGAGCCATTGGGGAAATCTACAGATTTCTAGGGACACACAAAAAATAAAAAGTAATGAGCTGCTCCACAAATACTGAGTTGTTGGGCTGGGAGGCTCCAGGAGTGTTCACAGGCTGGGCTAAGAGGAACTTGAAAGTCTTGATGTGGCTGTCGAAGCAGTCCCTTTAGCCTGGGAGAGGTTGGCACTGACCACTGGATGCTTGCAGTGGCATCCCGTGTGTTTCTGTGGAGTAGAGGAAAGGGTGGAGGGATTCGTGGAGATGCTTTTTGGCAGGAGGAATTGCCAAATGGCTACTCTAGGTCATGGCATGATTAAGGAATCTTACCCAGGAAAATGTCACCAGTATTTCTGAAAACAGAGCTGTGAGTACAGCTTCCCTTTAGTAATTTTGCACACTCAAAAATAAGATACCAAATTCAAGACTTTATCATGGCCTGTACTGTGCTCATGAGGGACAGCTCCAATCTCTGCTCTCTGTGGCCAGGGACAGAACCCAGGGAATGGCTGGAGCTGTGTCAGGGGATGTTTAGGTTGGATTTTAGGAAAAGGTTCTTCTCCCAGATGGTGCTGGGGCACTGACCAGACTCCCCCAGGGAATGGGCACAGCCCCAGGCTGACAGAGCCCAAGGAGCATTTGAACAATGCTCTCAGGGATACACAGGATGGGATTGTTGGGGTGTCTGTGCAGGGCCAGGGGTTGGACTCTATCATCCTTGTGGGTCCCTTCCAGCTCAGGATAGTCTGTGATTAAACCACATTAAATACTACTGTCCTTTTCTAGCCCACTCAAAAGCACTTCAAATTCTTCATCCAAGCAAATAATGGGAAAAGAAGACCTGGACTGTAACACTGGACATTTACTTTTAAGGCCAGAAAGGTTCTGGGATTGGAGGATGTGTAAAATCAAAGCCTGGGAGCTCTTCAGCGAAGGTATTATCCCTCCTGCATTGATCAAGAATGTTGCCCAGCTATATCCTGTAATATTGGTATATTCCAGGTCACATCCATCTGGAGAGTCAAGCAACCTGGTCTAGTGGAAGGTGTCCCATGGTGGGGGGATAGGATGAGAGGGACTTTAAGGCCCATTCCAACCCAAACCATCCTGGAATTCTTCAGGCAGATCTCCAGCACACAGGATGGCCACTGGCACTGAACTGGAATGTTTTGGGAGCACAGGTGTGGTGGGATCCCCAAGGAGGTGGCACGAGGCAGGGCTGAGGGTGTTTCTGGGATTTGGGGAGGAAGGAGGAATAAACATGAGCTCTGGTGAGCACGGAAAGTTGGGGAAGCAGCGGAAAACCTAAACACTTGAGTGTGAAAGGGAGCAGGGAGCAGCTGGCCCCTGAGCCTGGTGTCCCTGGGTCCCTGATTAGGTCAGCTCTGGAGAGCTGGTAATTGGTTCCAGCAATTACCAGCAGCTCCAAGAACGCACTCAAACTTCGGGAGACCTGGGACAAATTGAAGCTGACTGCTGCTGAAGGAGTATCGACTTCCCATTCCTAAACAGGGGGATCATTAGTCAAGAAAAGCATCTTTTAATTACTCACAGGAAGAAAAAAAGAAAAAGAGCGAAAAAAGGAAAAAGATCTTTCAGTATGGATCCTGCAACAACCGCCAGGTTTTTTTTCCAAGTGTATTCAATATTAAATTTATTGTCTCTGAGGGGAGGGGGTGAGCGGGGGGAGCTTGCCTGCAGTCCCTCCTTGGGTAATGCGGGTTTAATTTGGAGTGAGAAGTCAAATTAGAGTAAATCAATGTTGCGACAATTAACTGGGGCTGGGGATGGGATCAGGATTTTCTCTCTAATTGCTATTTATACTGTTTAAGCACACTCTCACAACGCTGCTTTGGAGTGGTGCAGCACTGGAGGAGCCCTGTGGGGCTGAGCAGTTCCATGGAGGAATGTTGGAGATGTGGGGAAGCCAGCTTGGGAATTCTTTGCCTATTGCACTGGTGTGTCCATCTCCTGCCAGATATTTGGCTTTTTCTGGGCACGCCTCATTTGTTTTGCTTTGTCCTCATGCTCATGTGGCTTCTCGTTTGCAGACTTACCTGCCACCATTGATTTCCCAAGGTGGTGTTGGCCTTTTCCAAAGGAGACAAGCTGCCCCCATCCCTCTGCCCACTCCAGGAGATGGTTATTTATTATTTATTATCTGCTCCCTCACCCTCCTTCCCTGAGCTCCCAAGGACTCCATCTCTGTCTCCCTGGGACTGTTGGGATGGATGTACCACCTCCACCAGCTGGAAGGTGCCAGGCAAGCTGAGGGAAGGCAGGCTCATATCCAGGCACCATCCCAGCCACACTTCTTGTTCTGCTACTCAGACAATGCCAAATACCTGCATTAGTGACACACAGATAGGGCTCCACCATTCCAGCACCTTCTTGAGAACATTCACAAGCTGGTGGAATGTCCAACTCCATTAAAACTGGTGTTGAATTGAGGGGTGAATGGATTGCAGAAGTTCTAAGCTCTTGAACGAGGGCTTGGAGCAGAAGCAGCAGTTGTGCTCAGGTCTGTTTGTTTAGCAGTCTCTGTTTATTCTGGGTACCAGAGGTTGCAGGAAAATCCAACACTGGCTGAGCAGCCGCGATCTGGGAGCTGGCAGTGCCGGGAATTGACTCTCACCTTCCAAGGGGAGACCCAATTTGATCCTTGCTCACTAATGAACTCAGTTTAATGGGTGTCAGGGACAACATTTTGCAGCTGCACTGTATTGAGCTGAGTTTTATAGTCCTGCACCAAAGCCCAGCTTGTGCTGCTCCAAGGAGAGCGGACGTGACACCGAGCTGGTCACTGGGGAGTGACTTGGATGAAAAATACCACACCATGCCTTCCATGAAAATATTCATCCTTTCCTTTGTAAAAATAATTAATCCTTCATCATAGATGAAGGGTGAGCCTTGGGAAATGGAGCACTTCAGATGCCGCTCTCGCATCCTGGATCCTGTAGGGCTGCTGTTCCATCCCTCCCTCAGCCCTCGCTGCTTTTGGCCAGCAGTTTCTGCTGCTGCTGTTCCCGGATTCCTGGCAGAGGGAATGAACGGAGCCTTGGGGAGCACAGATACCTCTCTGTCCGTGATTATCAGCTCTGGCTCCGTGGCAGATCTTGGCCTGATGAGGTCAGTGTTTTGTGCCTTTTCAGTGCTCCTCCACGCCTGACACCTTTCCCGTTCCAGGTCTGGGGGAAGGGGGTTTTTAAAAATAAATTTGGAAAAAAAATAAAAAAGAAAGAAGGAAAAAAAAAAAAAAAAAGAAGATTTTATTGTGAAGGGCTGACCAGAACCCATCTGCAGTTGGGTGGCATCTGCTCCCCACATGTCACTTCCCTCATTAACAAGCAATTGAATTAATTAAATGCTACTCAGAACACGCATAACAAGCTACCGGCAGTGTCCAAATTAGCACTGATAATCAAGGATGATTTCCTTTATTATCCTGCTAAGTGGTGTGCAGGCTCTGATCTCCCTGTCTGCCCTCATCTATTTACATACCCCCAGCTTCTGCCTTTAGAAGCTGAGGTTATCTTACCTAGTTAATTTGCCACGATCACCAAGCATGGCGGATTGATATTCCTGCCTCTGCTGAAGCAAACCCCCTCCTTTCTCCCCCTTTTTCCTTCCTCCCCAAGCCTGGTCCTTTGTATCTCAAGCTCACTGATAAATTAAAAGCCACCCCTGTGGTCTCTCAAGTGAGTAATAGAGGCAGAAATTTCATTTTGCAACTGGCTGATTTAATGATCCAAAGGGTAATTAATGGCCTGATTATCTTAATGTTAAATATGTCCGGCAGCAATTACTGTGACCTCCCGCTTGTCAAGGTCCAGGCTATGCTCTTCTTTCAATTAAGTTCTCTGGGGCTTAATGGTATGAATAAACTCCTCTGATTCTATCATTCCGGACTCTGAGATTTAAGCGAGCTGGGGGCTCGTTTGGAGTTTTAATCAGCCCGTCTTCTACTTGAGCGATCAGAGTTAACAATTATAACAAGGACAGTTTAACTTTCTTTCTTTCTTCCCCCCCTCCCCTTACCATTTCTTTATATGTTTTTTTTTTTTAATTTTTTTTTTTTTCTTCTGAAGCGCTCGGAGGGGATTTTGTTGGCAGCAGCGGCTTTGCCGGGCCAGTCTCTCCCGATATAAATTATCATGTGAATGCCGCTGTTTTTCCATTTGACAGGCTTAATTAATTGGCAGGAGCGCCCGAAAATGACAGTGCCACTAATTGCAACTCCAAGCCCATCTCTGTCAGGGCGTGCTTGTCAGCGGCCATGCCCCGCTCCTCGCCGCGGCCGGACTCTGTTGACGTTTCCCATTCCGGTTTTCACATCTCGTCGGGGAACGTGATGGGATGTGATAGCCCAAGATGTGCCTGTGGCTCTTCCAGGCAGGCAGCTCGTGTGCAAGGATGACATTTGCTGCCAATAAAGTTTAGATAGCCGGGCTGCTGCCAGCCCAACAGCTGCTTGGGGACCGCAGGTTAGACTTAAGGTTTGGCTTAAGGTTTCCAGCTTGGACTTTGGGATCAGTAAAAACTCACTCCTGCTCTTCCTGGTGGCTGAACTCCACTAAGCAGCACAACTCCCAGCAAGCTGGAGTTCTATTAGCTCTGTTTTGGACAGCAGATATTTCATGGAGATAATGAGGAAAATGGATACCGCGGTATCGCGTCCTCAAACGCAGACATAAATAAAGAGACTGATTCACTGCTGCCAGTAAACTCTGGGTACAGCTGGAGGAGTGAACCCTTCGTGTGCATCCACATTGGGCTGGTTTGCAATTAAATTTAAACAAAAAAATAAAATTGTCACTCACCAGTAGCTTCCAGGAAATGTATCTGACAGTCAGAGCTAAGTGAGGTGAATGAGCATCAGCCTGGGTGGCTGCTGGTCAGACTTCAGCCTTTTGGAGGCCTTGGAAGCTCAAATGCAATACTCCAGAGATGAAAGGTGGTAGTAGTAGTAGTAATATTGTGTTTTATTGTCCTTGCAGCTGCTTGGCAGCCCTTGTCACCCAGGAGCTGATCCGGTGAAACACCGGTGCCTCTACGGCAGCCTGGGAGATGCCTGGATGATTAAAAATCAAAACAAAACAACCACAACACCCTCGACCCCGCTTGTCCAAGTTAATGAGTGCTTTAGATGAAATGCTCCCCGGCTCAGCTGCACCTTTCCTGTGTGCAAAGCTGCCTCTGATAAAAGCTCAGGCTCTCAGTAAACAGGAGCCTGGTTTGCAATAATTATTACTATTGTTGTTTTCCTCCTTGGTGGTGGTGAAAGAAAAACCTGAAAAGGAAGTGCTTCTGTCTCCTTCTGCAGGTTAGGAAAGCATTTATTAAAAAGCCACAGTGCTGCTCTTCTTTTCAATCTAAATAGCATCAGAACCACTTCACTGAATCCCTGGAAGTGTCTAACTAAGACCAGGCTGGACAGGGCTTGAAGCAACAGTCAGCTCCACGTACCTTTATTCTGGTGAGATTCTTGACAAGTTTGGATTCTCCTCCTTTGTGGATTTGGCTGCCATGCTGAAAAGTATCAAGTTAAGGTTAAATTCCCTAGAAAATGAAGCTGGTGAGCTGTTAAACTTGGAGAAATCTAGGTTTTGAGTTCAGGACTCATACAAGGGGGATTTCTTGGGGAAAAGAGTGTCTGTAAGTTGATAATCAGCAAAGTGATTATTGTTTGTTTGTTTGGTTGGTTGGTTTTTATTTGCTGGAATAAGACCCCTTTTGGTAAGTGGGTGAGTGCCTGTCCTGAAGGTCTCGAAACCTTGTAGGATCTTGGCTTCAAGATTAATTTTCTGTTTAGATACAGACTGATTATTTCTCTTTTTGTATTAGTTCTCTCCCAAACACCTACCAGAGCTAGAGAGATTTGAAGACCAATGTGTTTTTGGTGACTTCACATCTGCTTGGCCAAAAGCTACTTGAAAAGGTCAACTCAGAGCTCACTAACAGAGAGAAAGCCATCACAGTGTTTATTAGAAACTGCTCGGGCCAGTGTGGAATTACAACAGAGGACTGGAAGGGCTAATCAGAACAAAATTTTAATTTCAGATGGGGAAAAAATGGATGATGAATTTATAACTTCAGGGGAAACAGGGCTTACATCAGGCTGATGGCCAGGATCACTGAAAAGGAGTCAGATGGAAACCACTGTGGGTTAGTTTTTCCTCAGAAAATTCCTTGGTATCATTAACACTGGAATTAAATTGCTCACCACATGTGTGGATGCACATATCTGCTACTCCACAGCACCTGAGGAATACATATGGGGAGCTTCATCTTAAATATGGCAAGCTAAAAGCAGCTAGAAAATGAAGTTTGCTGTCTAAAGCACTGGGTAGCTTTACCAAGGTGCTTTTTCACCAGTTACTCATCAGTTACTTCTTAAATGAAAAGCACTGGACACTTGTTTGTTCTCCAAATTCAGCTGTCTGCAAGGCTGAAACTTGTCATAATAGTAAAACATTTAATAATACAAAACATGTTAATAAAAAAACATTTAGTAATAGTAAAGCCATTGAGTTAAAAAATGCCCAGTGCCAAGCATCAGCTATTATGAGGTGCCCAGGTCAGATCCAAAGGCTCATTTGGGGGTGTTTTGGGAAGGACTGTGAGTCAAGCACTTGGGGAAACACCCAGCAGATTGAAAAATACCTATTCTGTTAGAAAGAAATCTTATGCAAAATATTTTCTTTTTATTTGCAGCTTTTCTGTGTAGTTGACGTTTAACCTGTTTCTTTCATTCCTCCTGCCCTGAGGTCACATCTTCCACTCTGTACATGAGGTCTCCCCAGGAAGTTTAACCAAACAGAATTCAAATTGCTTTCTGAGTGTGCCTGTAAAGCCAGTTTATTCCTGGTTTGTGCTGGGGAGCTTTGCTGTGTAAATTCCTTCTGCTGTTTCTGCATTTTCTGCTGTTAAAGAGATACACAAACTGATTGTGGGTAAATCTGAGGAGAGGGAGGGTAGGAGGTGTTTCCCATGGGTGGGATGTCACAGGAAGGTTATGACCACGAGCTCTTGGTGGTTGTCACCAGTGATGGTGGTTGTGTTCCTCCCGTGCTTTTTGCCTGTTTCAGCCATTTGGATGGATCTGTTCCAGCTCCTGGGCCAGCAGAGCGTGGCTGAAGGCAGTGGTGGGATGCTTTGAAGGCAGGCAGTGCCTCTCCGTGCTCTTGGTGGCTTTGCTGGCCGGTGACACGAGGCACAGAGGCAGCAGCATCCCCTCGCTTTGGTCCTGCCTACAGAACCCGCAGGGCTCCCTAACAGTAACTGTGACCAACTTTCTTTTGTGCTTTTTTCCCTTTTTTCCCCCCTTTGTTTAAGACTGAGCTTTGTTTCTGGCTCTGCAGGAAGCTGGTAGCCTATGGCAAGGGACTGGGGAGATAAGACTTCAGTAAGATAACTAAATGAAAAGGGCAGCAGTGAAAAGATGGTGCCTGCTTTTGACTGGACTGAAACTTGATATACACAGCAGCCCAAATGCAGGTTCCCCACAGCTCTCAAATATTCTCTGTTCGTCTGGGATAATGCTCTTCCAGCTGGATTTTTCCATGTGTGGGTGCTGGAGTGGGGGACAGCAGCAAAGCCCCAGCAGAAATGAGTGACCAGAGGAAATCAGAGCAGCTCTCAAGTAATTAAAGAGCAGGTGGAAATGTGCTGAGGGGAGCACAGGTGAGGGGTGGCAGGCAGGAATTAGGGGGAGATGAAATCCCTCCCTGTACCTATTAAGCAGATTGTGCAGACAGAGCAAAGTCCTGTGGCTGAGGCATTTTTTGTGTGAGAATTTGGGGAGTGAGGAGAAGCCGTGTCTTGGTAATTGGTGAGCCTCAAAAGGTGTGCAGGGCCCAGCTTCAAAAAGCCTTCATGCTGCAACAGGTGATTATGTCATGGCCTAGAAATCTTCCTGCTAACTTTGCTTTTCCTCCAAAAGATTTACATTTCCCTGGTTTCATCAAGGTCAGAATTTCCAACGGGATGTTTTGACTGTATTTCCACTTGTCTGTGCAGCACCAGCCAGCCTTGGGAAACTGAGGTGCACACAGGATTAAATCACAAGCCCAGGAATGCTTCTGAGGCTCCTCTGCAAGTGGAAAGAACAGGATTTGTCACTGTGTGCTGAAACTGAAGGCTGTTTTATGAAAAGATGATATTCAAAACTTGACTTTTTTACTTTTTCATCTCAAGAAGCCAAAATTTGCAGCTCTAATCCTTTGCTAGTGACATGTGTGTGCTCCTGTCTGAGCTTTTCCAGACCAGATCTGCTTTGGCCACTTGTCCACCCACAGCTCAGACCAGTCCTAAATAGATTTCTGAGTTTGTTTGGGTTCACCTGTCGCATTCAGGCAAAAAAGTGGAAAATAAAAAATCAACTACAAAAAATAATCAGGATTACTTGTTCGGACTTCTGGTCAAGGAAAATAGTCAAAATATTATTATTTAAAACTATATTATTATTTAAAATAGTGTTATAAATAAATGTTATTATTTTAAATACTGCTGCAATTGCAATTTTGAGTGGTGGAACTCCAGTTTGTGTAGGTGCTCCCTGCTCTGCTTTCAGCTGTGGACACCATCACACAAAATTTTTTTCGAGGCTGGATAAACTCAGCAGCCAAAGGACCCTTTGACATGCAGAGTTTTGTCTGTTAAAAATCAGTCACCAACATTTTGAATGTTTTTTTTAAGATCATGGTGTGTTTTACAAGGGGTCTTGGGGTGTTTGGGAGGTGTGAAGGAGCAGACAAGGTTTAGGGATGTGCAGGATGCATGGTGGGAATGCTCCAAGTGTAATGAGAGATGAGAATGGCTCTTCTGACAAAGTTTTGGGACTCCTGAAATTAATACATATCCAAAGCTGATTTTTAGGTGGTGTTTGCTGCCACATTTGCATTTTAGGGGAGTCTCACAGCTCATTTGATACCAATGTGTGTGTTAAGATGCGGAACAAGAGGCAGAGGAGAACAGGGGATGCCTCAGAAGTAGAAGGAAAATATTCAACATCGAATGTGGTATTTTGTGAAAGCAAAGTGCATTTGGCATCGTGGGGGGAAAGGTTTGGTTTGCATTGTTTACAGCCACACCAAGAATGGGACATTCAGGAACCAACCCAGCTTACAGGGAAGGCTCTCAGGGCGCCCCAAAAAGTTGTGTTGTCAGCCAGGAGTAACAAAGCACATAAAAAATGAGCTGGTTTTTTGATTCCTCAGATTTTCAGAAAGAAATGGCAAAGCAGAGCAGGACTTGTTTGTTCACAATTAAATATTGTGCTGTTGTTTTTTTGTAGAATTTTAAATTTTTTTTGTACCAGGGGTGCCCTGGTGAGAAGGGTTTGATGGCCAAGTAGGTGCCAACATCCACAGGAATGTTTTGATCTGGAGCAGGAGAAGGCACAAATTTGGTTCATGGGATGACTCTGGTCCACACAAAGTGGATTCCCTTTGGAGAAACATCATTATCAGGTAAATGTAAGATTGTCGAGCATATGTTTCATAAATTTATCAAGAATTTATCAAGCAATGTATAAGATCCTTGATAAATTCAAGATAATGTATAAAAGTATAAATAAAATACACAAAATATTAAATATTATTTTGTATGTGTATATAGTGCACTTTACTCAATACTCAGGAAAATTGGTTTCACTGCTTTAAAAAAAATGAAAATTAAATATTTCCTGGATCATGCAGTTTTTGTGAAAGAGCACATTGGATAGCAGTTTGAGAACCATAGAAATAAATATTGGCTCATTTGGGGATTTGAGGGGCTGCATTTCAGGCCACAGTTTAAAAAATCTGAGCGTTCTTTAAGCCAGAACTCAGCTGCAGTGGAAGAGGGATAAGACTCACAGTAATCCAACATGATGCAGGATTGAGGTGGGTACGTAACTTGCCAAAATAAAGAATTTTGGAGAAGAATGGTAAGAAATATTTCAAGTCTTCCGTGAGTAGCAGGAAATGCTTAAGGAGGTTAATGAAATGATAATTATTTAGAGAGGGATGGAGGGGTTTGCAGCATTTGGAGGTGATCTCCTTGGAAAAATGGGTTCTTGTAGTTCAACAAAGTGCTCCTAAGAGCAGGAGTGGGGGATGGAGGATGTAGGAACAGGGAGGAGGTGTTTGGACTGGGTATTTCTTCAGCCGTGCAGTCTTTTCCCAAGGAAAGCAGTGATTCCCACCACAGGCTGTGGAGCAAGGCAAGGGATGGAATTATCTCAGTGGCTTTTGCTTTCTAGATTCACCAAAACTCTGGTAAGAAATCTCACAGCATTCCAATTTTAGAATATTTCTTCCTCTTTCACCTTGAGTCCTCTTAGCACTGCAGAAAATAGCAGGAATCAGCTGAGATCAAGATCTAATTCCAGTGCTCTTTCCTCCCTGTCCCCTGCTCCCCTCCTGCATCCGCTGAATGTCCATTTCTGTAAGTTTTCCCTTCAGAACAAACCTATCATTTTTCACCACAGGATATTTACAGCTTCAATCAGTGCCAAATTCAATTGGCTTCTGATCTCATCGCTGGAAGTTATAGATGCAGATATTATTTGCACTGTGGTTAATTATGGAGCAATCAAACTTTGGCTTTTCCACTGTAATTTCCTCTGCCAGCTAATTTAATTAATCACCCCCAGCTCAGCTCTTCCAGCTGCGACCGGCAGGGTCATTAATTAGACATGTGGTGGTAGCTCATAGACCAGTTCCTGTTAAGGGGCTGCTGCCCACTTGATCTCTGAGGGAGCTGTAGGTTTTTTTCCAAGCATCCAGGCAGGATTGGAGGTAGCTGCCAGGTTGTTGGGTCCCTCGGAAGCCGTTCCCAAAAGTCAGAGCATAAGCAAACATCAGGATTGCTGGGACTGCTGGCACTCAGCTCACAGGGACTGGGATCAGCTGCCCACCAAGATGTAATTTAGGGGCTCACCCAGCAGTTCTCAGTGCTCCATCCATTCTGGTCTCATCCAGGAGCTAAAAAACAACTGCTCAGGAATTTGATAGAGCTCCTTCTGACTGTTGGTGGGAGCTGTCTTGTGTTTATCAGATGGAAAATATTTTAATTGCCAGATCGCATCACCAATAGCAATTTTTTTTCGCTATAAAAGCTCTGCAAAATACCCAGCTACGTCTGTCACATTGTTTAGATCTCAGAGTAATCACTAATTCCTTTTCCTTCAGGGTGAAAGAATATTTTACAGTAAACAAAATGGGTTGATACAGTTTGGAGTCTCATCCTAAGCATCATCAGCAGAGGGCAAGTGATTTGGGATATGTGATAGCCCTGGAAAGTCCAAGAATTTTGCAGGGAAGGCAGCAGCTCTTTGGTCTTTGCTCTGGCATGGTCTGTTTGGGTAGCTGGGAATACACACCCTGCCTTTGGGTTGTGCTTTGCATCTAAAATATCATGGATTCATGGAATGGGTAAAGTTGGGAGAACCCCCCAAGATCATTGAGTGCAGCCCTTGACCCAGCACTGCCCAATCCTTAAATACCACATCAAAGAATCCTCCAAACTCATCATGTTGTCAGACTGAGAGTTGTAAGCATCCTTTGTTTTACTACCAGAATCTTCTTTATCCTCCTTGGAGTGCCACCAAAGCCACTGGTGTTCCCATGCTGACTCTTGGAGTTGGAAAAGCTGAAAATCATCAGAATCCTTGCAGCTCCTGGGCAGATTTCCCAAGCACACATGGCCAGCCAGGATAGTTTTGCTGCACTTTGATTTCAAACCTGTTGCAAAGCTGTTGTGTCTAATCAGTGCCGGCATCTGCCAGCGGTGGATTGCTGATGGATTGGTTGGAGTCTCCCCCACTTCTTCTCACAATAGACAAACTCAGCTCAAGACAACTGTTTTAATCATCCTGGCTCACAAAGCCTCCTTTCAGTCTCTTCTGTCCAAAACATCCATCAACCCCGCCCAGAAGCAGTAAACTGAAAATAAAAAAATCTGTTCTCTTCACTGCTTACCTGCAAGTGCCTTTTTTGATAGCACTGTGGGCTCAGGTGAGCTCCCCTCTCTGAAGGAGAAGGTGCTGCTAACACAACCCTCCATTCAAATGCATCATGCTCTTCTCTGGTGGCTTTTTTCCTCCTTTGTATCTTTCAGAAGTTTCCCTCTGTCTGAACTGTTTTGGGGAAGATGCTTTTAATACAAAGTCCGTTGACATTCAGGGAGAGCTTTAGGGATTGTCCCAGAGATGCAGCTCAGAGTGAAGGGCTCACATCTGCCTCTGCCAGCACAGGGAGATTGTTGACAGGTTACTGCTGTGGATCTGCCCTGGACAAGAGAGATTTGTAATTGAGGAGAGAGCAGTTCTTCCCTTCTCTACACCGTGCTGTGGAGCGAAAGGCAGTGCCTGCACCGTGTTAGGGAGGCTCCTTTGGGAATTCCTCAGTCTCACAGCTGGAAAAGCTGCTGCTGGAAGGGGGTGGGGCCCAGGGAATGTGTGCATGCAGAGAGAGAAAATCATAGAATCATTAAGGTTGGGAAGGGCCTCCAAGATCATCAAGTCAAACCTTATATATTTTATATGTATAACAGCTTTGTGGGATGGATGGATGGATGAATGGATGGATGGATGGATGGATGGATGGATAGATAGATAGATAGATAGATAGATAGATAGATAGATAGATAGATAGATAGATAGATAGATAAAAAATACATATTATACCTTTATCTTAAGAGGGTACTGCTAAATAATTTGACACCCAGAAGCAGAACAACTGCCAGCATTTACTGGAAGATAATTCTCCATAAAGACCTGGCACTGAAACAACCCTATTCCTCGTTGAAGAAAGCCAGCATCCAAAATTCCCAAAATAAGCATCAGTGTTCTGTAGGCAAGCTAGAGAATTAGTTTGTTTTTTCGCTCTGCAAAAAAATTGGAATTACACTTCGTCTGGATCAGCAGATTGTAATCACCTGGTGCTACTTCACCTACTTGTGTCACTTGGTTTTGTTTTATTTGAGCAGTAAATATCTTAAATCTCTGCAGAGTTATTGCATGTCTTCTGTGGGGACTCATCACAGTCCTGCCAGGCATTCATCAAGGCTCCCAATGAGCCACCACATGAAGTATTCCTCTGTTCCTTATCAGTCAGTTTGCTTATAACTTTACTTTTTCCTCCTGAAGTAATCAAAATTTGATATTCCACAGATTGCAGAAAATTGTCACTGCTGTGTTCTGTGCTAATCCATCATGGGAGACAGGCATAATTTGGGCATCAGAAGAGCATTAAATGTTTAAATAAGCAAGAGAGTCCATTTACCACTCCAGATGACAGGGCAGAAAAATGTTTGGATCACAGGTACACTGGGAATCACATGCAGAGCTCACAGAGCAGTGGGGCATCCACACTCTACAGCAGGCACCAAGTTTGCTCTGTTCTTCATGATATCACTCAAATAGTCAAAAGGAATGCTAGAGCCCAGAGAGTGGAATGATTTTTTTCAGTTTAAGCTCCACTGTGAAGTTCGTTCAGCTCTTTGTAAAAGATATTCCACATGGTTAAAGTATCCATCAGTTTCTTGCTTTTCTCTGTACAAACAAGTTACTTCTACTAATAATGGGGTGGAGGGGGGGAATGTCACTTTGTGCTGTAGACTTGAGCACAAAAACATGCCTTTGCCAGCTTCAGGTCTTGAAATAACTGATGGTAAATGGGACGGGCAGGCCTCTGTGTGTGAGATTTTCCACGAGTCTCTGAGCATCCTGGGATAGTGAAGGTGTCCCTGCCCATGGCAGAGAGTTTGGAATGAGATGGTCTTGAAGGCCTCTTCCAAGCCAAGCAATTCTGATATTCAAAATGCAGAGGGTGGTTGCTCTTGTTTCTTTATGAAACAGCAGTTCCAGTGGACTGGGGAGAAAATTCTCCACAGAGAGGGTGGGATGTGCCTTTTTTCTGTAGCAATCCCTAAGTCTTCTTGGTCGAGCAATGATGGTTTTCTGGCAAGCTTCATGGTCCTTTCAGGTTTGACAGAGCATGAGGAGAGCAGATGTTGAGTCAGGCTGGATCATGGTTTGTGTTCTCACAACCATGAGAACAACACTTTGTGTCCCCTCCTTTTTGAGTCAAGTGGTGTTTTAGACCAATTTCCCCTTCTGGTAGTAGTTCTGTCTGTCCCACTCTCTTTGCACAGTGCCATAAAGCAGCACCTTGGTTTTCCAAGGGAATAAATGCCACATGTGATCCATGGAGCTGGGCAGCAGCAGGGTGTTGTGCCCCAACCAGGGGCACATCTTCCCTCCCAGTGCCAAGCAGCCCTTGGCATTAGAGTGTAAACCTCCCTTTGAAAGGGTGGCTGGCCAGGGGGAATCACCAAGACTCGAGTCAGTCATTGTGAGGCAGTGCAAAGAGCAGATCCATGCCAATATCCCAGAGGAAGGTGCCCCAGGAGCCATGGAAGGTGCTGATTGTGGTTGTCAGTTTTTCTGCTGTTTTCAGCTCTCCTGCTACAAACACAGCCCAGCCACCCTGGTCTTGAAAGGATCCTTAAGCCTTCCTTTCCTCCCCCTCCACTGCTTCAAAAACACAGCGGCTGACAGTCCAAATGTTTGAAATAATTGGATTCTGCATTCTAATTCATCTGTAAAGTATTCGTTGATTAAATTAGCCTAATAGATATTATTTCTTACATGACTGCATAATTTCATCCTGATTGGATCACTATGGCACTAACGAGTCCCCCCATTTGCTATTGACTCGAGAATCACAGAAGGCTGGAGATAACTATCATCTTGTTTCCATTTTTTTCCCTTTCCCAGGCTAAAAGTTAAACTGATTTATACTAAAAAGGCACACAGCCAATGCCCAGGTACATCTGTATTTTAGTCTTTGAGACCAGTGTTAGAATAGGAAAAAAATCTTGGTTTATATAATCTTCAGCCCTCTTTTATTTACTCAGTGGTTTGTTTCTGAAGCAGAAAGATTAAGTGACCATTTAAATTCCTGGGGGGGGGGGGGGCGGGGGGGTGGAAATGGAGATATTTTTAAATAAAATGCATTTTATTATCTCATCAAAACAGATAGACTCATTGCAAATGAACCTCGTAAGGACTGCACACACTTAGGGAAATGGAAATTCTCTCAAGATAATGTTCCAACCAAAGTGATTTTAGTCTCTATTAGTAAGATTTTTTTCTTTGAGCTGCAATTTGAGTTGTAACCCAGAGAGAATAAGAGGAAAACAAAATTGCCTTTAGTTTCATGCTAAATGAGAGCGGATCCTGCTTTTTAAGGAAGAGGGAGCTAACTCGGAGTCCCGCTCTCTGCCCTGGGGACGGCGGGCTCCAGGTCTCCGGGGTTTTGTTGGGAAGGGGTTAACAGCAGGATTGGCTTCTCCCCCTGCCCCAGTGGCTGGAAACAGCTGGTGGGTTTTGTGTTGCTCCGCTGAACTGAGCAGCCCAAAGAAGTTTTTGGCAAACACTCGGCCTGGCCAGGACAAGGAGAGGTGGGTCAGCTCAGGAAGCCGTTTCCATGAGCCACGGGGGGAACAATGCCCCACTCAGCAGGGACAGAAGGGACACCCGCTCCCACTGAATAGCTCCCCAAAAAAACCCGGCTCAAAAGGAGCAAGGCCCATTCGCTTCTGGGAATCCAATAAATTGTTTCAGGAAGTGGAAGTCTGTCCCGGCTAATGGAGCCGTGATTGACAGGAGGTTCTCATTACAGCGCCCATCAGGGGACAAAGTGAATTCCAATGTTATTTAAGAGGTTAAGTAGAAATAAGATGCAGGTGACAGCCCAAGGCTTGGGGCATCAGGCACTGCTCTTCCTATGTTGAGGTTTTTTTGTGAAGAGACTCCATAAAATTTAGAATTAGTGGGGGCAGGGGCAGCTTAGGAAGTAAAATTTGGTCCTGCCGTGACTCGAGGGGACCTTGCCTGGCTGAGAAGCAGGGAAGCAAAGGTTGCTTTGGGAATTCTTGCATTTGGAGGTCCTTGTTCTTTAAGTCTACCCAACACGGATGTTACATTTGCGACCCTACCTAGGGTTGGGTCGGGTTGGGTTGATCACAGCCCCAAGCCTGCAAGAGCTCAAAGAACATTTGGATATTGCACTCAGGGATGCACGGGGTGGAATTTTGTTGGGGTGTCCATGCAGAGCCAGGGGGCTGGATTTGATGATCCTTGTGGGTCCCTTCCAGCCCAGGAGATTCTCTGATAGGTTTCTGCATGTGCTGCTCCAAGGTCTTTACCTGGCTTGAGAAGCAAAAGAAAAGGAAAATGCGTTCCTGGTGACTCAGGTTGCCCTGTGTTCCTGAGCACAAGGCACCTCCATGCTGCCATCATTTACAAAGCTAAAACTAAAGGTTTTTTCTGGCCTTGTTCAGCCAAAATAAGGCAAAGAAGAACATCCAAAATTCGATGTTGCTTGCACAGAGGAAAAGCTGTGATTTAAGCTGTGACCAGAGGTTTAAAGCAGATGCTAAACCTTACAAAGTATTTATTGGTGTTTTTTTCCTTTTTCTGAATTCCCGAATGACACTTGTGGATGTCACAGGGTGGGAAGCTGAGGGAGCTGCTGATTGCTGGTATTGACAGAGGCTTCCATGGTGCATGGTCAGGTACAAGGATGTAATTTAAGCACGGGGTTCACGGCTGGCTTGCGAGTGACGGCGAAACTCCCGCATGTGACGCGTGTAATAAATCTGGTTCAGCACAGGATTAATG
The DNA here is from genome assembly GCF_048771995.1 of Taeniopygia guttata. NCBI lineage: Eukaryota > Metazoa > Chordata > Aves > Passeriformes > Estrildidae > Taeniopygia > Taeniopygia guttata. The sequence continues at coordinate 2,565,615 of NC_133032.1, read as the reverse complement.
TGGTATTCAAAATTATTATTTACCATTTGAAGTTGAGACATAGCTGTGCACGAGGAGGAGCAAATAGCAGAGCACAAGGCATCAGGGAAGGGTGCTCTGAAGGGAGAAGAATACCTGCCTGCATTGTTTCACCAGTGCAGTCCCGGGTAGCGCTAATGAAAATTGCACTTGAAATGCAGGATTGATTTGTGATGAGCTCAGCCCTAAAGAGTACATTTGTGGAATGATAACCTGATTGGTGGTGCTGCCTCTTGAAGGTCTGAGGGGGTCTAATTGGCATATAACGCTCTATAAATTTATTAGCAGCCCCTGCTTCCCCATTGGTGGGCCTTCTCCTGCTAACCACCAGGAAATTACCAATTTTCAGGAGTTACTCAAGTCGTGCTGCGTCTGGGTTTTACAAAAAAATCTCCATTGCTGCTCTCATAAATCCTGGCTCAGAGCTCCTACAACTGGAAGGGGTCACTTGTGCAGCAGACAGCTTGGACACCTTGTGTTGGCCACTCAACTTGGGCCTCCTTGGCTCGTCCCGACTCACCACAAACCCAAGCTGCACAAAGACCATTAGGAGGGAACGAGTCTGTTAGGCAACCCCTAGCCTGCAGCTGCCAGGGAACAGAAATTATACTTTTTTGGCAGCCCACGTCCAGGGCTTTGATGGTTCTTATTGATACATTCAGCCCCAGGGCATCTCGGGCAGTAGAGGATATACCCACTGTTCTTTTTTGGATATTTTTTTTTCAGGAGGACAATAGGAATATTCAGGAGCCAGTGTAATTATTTCAGTGAGTTCACTTTTAAGATTGAGTCACAAATTAGAAAATAATATTCACATGTTTCTTCTAATTGGTAACAGATTAGGGATATTTTATCTTTTTAAAATAATTTCCAAATGTTGCCCAAAGAGGGATTTGCAGGGAGGTAGCTGGGAGAGAGAGAGAGAGAGAGCACTTATGCACCAGGAACACTTGGGCAAGAGGCTTTAATTCCTCAATTCTGGCTTTAATTCAGCTTTTAAATCCCTGCACAGCTCTCTCTGAGTTGCTCTCCAAGTGGAACTTGCTGTCACTTCTGGCATGTGTCCCCGGTGCAGATTTTCTTTGGTGTCAGGTTTTCTGTGGGTTTCCCACTGTCAAATATCCACCTTATGGTTTGTAAATCATAAAAGCCTAAAGCTTTGCAAGTGATTAACAGGCAGAGGAGCATTGGAAAAGCTTCAGCAGGACCTGAGCAGTTTTATGTCTTCTGAAGGCCACATCCATCTCTAGTCTCATCGTGCCCAACATTTGGGCAACCCCAGTGTTGTACATCCCATTGTTGGAAATACACAAATAAGAAAAAATAATGGAGGTTTCAGTTTTTTAGTCAGAGGAACCTCATGGATTTCTCTGGGTGTTAACTACTGAGGACTCTCAAGTCTTCATCCCTTTTTATTCTAAGGGAATTCTTCATCCACTTGGCTTTTCCAGACACATGAGCAGGTCTACCAATGGTCTTTTTGTAACTAATTATGATTTATGGTTTGAGAAGGGCATCAAACACCTGCAACCCACTAAAACAGAGGTGGAGGGAAGTCCCATCACTTGCTGAACAGAGGGAATACTTTGGGATCTCTACCTTGCCAAGAAAGTCATCGTTTTTCCTAAATAAAAACAGCCATTAATTAATGAGACTGGTGGAAGAGTCTGATGACATCAACAATTTCTGTAGAGTCCGTGGCACCAGTGAGATGGTTCAGGTTGGATATTAGGGAAATTTCTTCACTGAGAGAGTGGTTAAGCATTGGAAGGGCTGCCCAGGGAGGTGGAGGACTCACCATCCCTGAAAGTGTTCAGGGAATGAGTGGACACAGAAATAAATGCCTTGGGCACGATGGTGTTTGGTTGAAGATTGGACTTGATCTTGGAGGTCTTTTCCAAACTTAAGGATTCTGTGGTACTTGGTATGCAAATGAGGAGACATCAGAAGGTGAGGGGAGCCAGAAGGAAGAGCTCCACGTCACTTGGGAAGAGTTGGACAGCAGAGAGGTCCCTGCAGCATCTCTAGAATGTGGATCCCACAAATGCTGCCCACAGGGATCATCCAGCTGCTTCCAGGCCCTTGGTGCTTCAACTCCAAGCTTGCCTGCCTCTCACTGCTGACTTGTGCAGAGCAAGTAGTTGGTTTTATTTGCTTGCTGCTCCAAATGTGTTTTTCTTCAGAGTCTGTACTCAAATACAAAGTTTATTACTTGTATTTTCTCTTTTATGTCTTACATAAATTCAGTATAATGGTTGGAGGGTGTTCTTTTTTCCCAAATACTCTAAAGACCATCATCTTACTGCTTCTCCTGGAATTAAGATGCCATTAAAGCCCCACAAAAGGACAATCGTTTCTCCTTGCAAACCAAACTGTAAGAGTTACTGTTAACAAAGGATCAAGAAACACTTCTGAACGTCTTTTTGAGGCATTGCAATTAGACCATCCTCCTCCATTGTTTGATCTTCGGGTGAAGATCAGGTTCTCCTGGAGCCCACAGCATGTTTTTTCCATTTTGGATCGGTTGGACTTGATGATCTTAGACATCTTTTCCCACCTTATTGATTCTATAATGGGAGCCTGAAGCAAACCCTTATTTGAGATCTCTTTCTACTCTGGAAGTCTGTCAACCCCCTCCAAGTGGTGTTTTCCCCCTTCCCTCATTATTTATAAGGCACTCGCAGCTGTGCTGCTCCTCCACTTCCCAGCAGGGCGAGCAGAGGAGAAGCTCCATTTCTCTTTGGCGGCGTGTTTGCCGTGGGATCTGTTCCAAAGCAGCTCACATCAGCAATTGTTATGGTATCCCTAATGCTCTGTGATGGGAGGAGCACAGCCCTGCTCCACGCCACACTGCTCAGCCATGGGGGCACCTCACACAGCCCCCTCGCTCTGTCTCCCACCTGGCAGAGATTATTGAGATTTATGCCTTGCAATATTTGTGTGTTGCTCCCCATCCACCACCTTTGAGAAGGGAGCTTCCTTTTTAAAAAAAAAAAATAAGTAATGGTTTCTCAAGCTCCACTTAAAACACTGCTGCATTAAGCAAGGCCTTGCTATAGGAGAAAATTAGTGTTAACGAATTGGAAATTAATGGAATCTTCTGACCTGAGTGACTGTATATCAAATGGCGGAATGAAATTTCCAGTCTGTGTTTAGGCACTGGCACAATGCAGTTTGATTTATACACTTAAGACATCAGGTTAAGTGTGGTTACACACGAGTAATGAAATGCATTAGGTACGTGTTTCCAATTACTATCCTCTGCATATATATATTCATTACTGAAAACAGGCAAGAAACAAATATACTCCTTGGTTTTAGCATTTCTATGCAACTGTTGCAGTTTTTGGCTTTTTTTAGGTAATATTTGTGGTGTGCCCAAGACTTGAGTTGACCACCCAAGAAATGAAAGCAGTTCACTTGTGTGTCTGCACACACACAATGATAACTCATTTATCAGCCTTTTTTTTCAGGTAGTCAGCACAGTGATATAGTTTGGGTTTAATTTTGTGTGGATGTTTACCTTGATACTGATGTGCCAGCGTATAAAAGGAATCAGATCCTGAACTCAGAGCTTTCCTTTTGGTCAATATAGGGTGGGTGGGAGGGAGTTGTTGTTCCTGGTTTTTGCATTCCAGACTCTTGTAAAATCTCTCCTTAGAAACCTTAGGAGAAATTAACCTTCTTCCACTCTTCATGGTGCTTTTTAAATTATTTTCACTGACCTGTGTGTTTAAAATCACAGTCACAGAATAGTTTGGGTTGGAAAGATCTTAAATCTCATCCAGTTCCACCCCTGCCGTGGGCAAAGACACTTTCTGCTGTCCCAGGTTCCTCCAAGCCTCATCCTGCCTGGCCTTGGGCACTTCTAGGGATCCAAGGGCAGCCACAGCTTCTCTGGGCACCCTGTGCCAGGGCCTCAGTGCCCTCACAGGGAGGAATTCATTCCCAATATCCCATCTAAACCTACTCTCTGTCAGTTTAAACCCATTCCCCCTTGTCCTGTCACTCTAGAACCTTGCAAATAGCTCTCCCCATTTCTGTTGTTGACTCCCTTCAGGAAGTGGAAGGCCAAAATTAGGTCTCCCTTGTGCTTGTCTTTTCCAGGCTGAACATTCCCAATCCTCTCAGCCTTTCCTCATAGCAGAGGTGCTCCAGCCCTCTGATTGTCTTTGTGGTTTTCTCAGGACAGTGGAGAGCTCTAAATCCTTAGGGTTTACCATTGTTAGGGTTTTCCCCTCTGAAATGTCACTGGTAATGCTGTTTGAAAAAATTCTGGGGTTTTTGAGGTTAGAGGAAAAGGACAACTTGTGGCTTCTTCAAGGTTTTTATTAAATCTCTAGGGACTGTTTTCATTTCACATAATGGTAGAGAACAAAGAAAAAACCTGGATTTTATTGAGAAAAGATTTAAACAACTTGCAGGGCTTAGAGTTGTCACCCTTAGAATCTTTATTCTCAACTTAATAAGCCTTATCTTAGTACTCACAGTATCCCCTGCTGTTGTATGTCACAGTTTTTGCTTAACATTACATGGAGTAAACCTCAGGTGTGATATATTTGATCAAGTAAACCTTAAAAATTATTAGATGGAGTGTCGTGCAATGAAAACAGAAGTTGGCTGCAATTTTCTGTGATAAATCAGAGCCCACAATTGAAGGGTATTTATCTGAAAAGCCTGAAGTCAGTAAACCTTGATGTCTTGGCCAGGCTGGTCGTTAATGTTGGGCAGCGATAAATCCTGCGGGTGTATTAATGCTTCAAGGAGTGCTGCTGCTTACTCCATGGAGGGGTAACCCACAAGTGCAGAAGCAGCAGCTGTTTTGGAGCCCTGTGTAGGAGAATGCTGTCAGGAGAGAGGGAAGAAGGTTTAGGAGGTCCACCAAATGCGAATAATGATGATACTGGTAAGTGTCAGGCAAGACATGATTAATTTGAAAAGCATGTTGAGCTCTGCACAAATGAGTGATCTCTGTCCCTCAAACACAGCAGGGCTTTTTTTTTTTTTTTTTTTCCCTGAAACACACAGCTATGAAAGGAAAACTGAAAAATTGAATAGGAGAGTTAATGGTGGAGAAGGTCCAGAGCTGGGGGCTTGGAAACAAGTCCCTACAGCGCGAGGTGTTGCTGGTGGGAAACCGCCTTTATTTCATAGAATCCTGGAATGGTGTGGGTTGGAAAGGACCTTGAAGATCATCTCATTCCAACCTCCTACCATGGGCAGGGACATCTTCCAGCATCCCAGGGTGCTCAGATCCTGGCCTCGAACACACTTCCAGGGATTTGTGCCATTCGGTTTGGTTAAAAAGGACTGCAAGTAACCTGAATTTGGCATGATTCTGCAGCACTGAATTGTCTGTCTCCTGGACCAAAATTTGAAGAGTGGGTTGAATACAGTCCTCAGGCAGATACGCTGCCCATCAGACAGTAACTAAATCATTTCCAGGCTGGGTTACCACACTGCTCACTTGGACCAGAGTCCACGGCAAGACAGGGCTTGGCTGATCCGCAGCTTTCCTATGGGGCTGCCCTTCGTCCGTCAGGGATGTTTAACTTGTAAGAAGTAATAAGCTTAATAGGTAGACTTTATTTAATTATTAATGATCCCTTTCTGTCCTTACAGCTCATAAAACACCCTGTAGGTTGGCAAAACACTCATAATATTGATCAGGAGCCAGAGAGATATTTATTTCCTCTTCGCCCTGGCGCGCATAAATCGCGGTCCGTTCCCTCGTTGGGCGGGATTTACAGTGGACCCGTTTCTTCAAAGCTCTCAGTAATTAAGGAATAAATACCCATTGGTCTTTGTTTGCTGTCTGGAGCCCTCTTGTTTGCCAGGGACCTGGATATTCCCGGTGGGCTCGTGCCTTCCCCCTTAGCAACGCGGCCGGGCGGAGAGGCATGCGGGGCGCGGAGCCGCTCAGCTGCTCAGCGCTGCCTTTGCAATGCAGCAGAGGGGTCTTCTCCTGCAGAGAGAGAGGAAGCCCCTGTGTTTTCTCAGCATATTGTTCCCAGTTCCTCTTCCATGCCTCTCCTCCCAGTTCCTGCTTTGCTCAGAGCAGGAAGGCACTTTGGAAATTCCTTGCTGCTAGCCCCTTTCTTCTCACCCTCTCTTCTTCTCCCCCTTTTGCTGTTGCAATTAAAAGCATCATGAAACTTTCTCCAACATTTCAATCCTGCCCCCACCCTCCATGTTTTCCTTTTACCCATCCCAACGCTGCATCACCAGCCCTGTCCAAAGCAGTGCCATTTATTGGGATCATCACGGAGGGGGATGTTTAATAGGGAAGCCCCAGCACATCCAGCTGCCCAGCGCCGGTCATTAGGTGATATGTGCTCCTTGCGTGCTGGACCACGAAGCTAATGACACATCCTGGGGCTCTTCCAGGAGTTTGGGAGGTGCAGTGGGTTAGATTTACTTCATTTTCTTGGAAGAGACACATTAACCTTGTCAGCTGGCCAACAGGAGAGGAAATTTGGCAGAGCTCTTGCTGAGCTGGCCAGGTTACCACAGCGTTAAAAGGTTGTACTTCAGTGAGCAACCAGAAATGGCAACACACGGGCACAGCACCTGCACAGCCACCATGGAGACACCACTGAGAGGCCTCCTCTCTTACAGAATTAGCTCCTGTAGCAAGAGAGAAGAAAGGATGAAAAAATTTCAGGAGCTTTTCAGTGTTGTCAGAGGTGGGGAGGATAAAACTTCCCTTGAAAGTGCCTGTAGGGAGCCTGCTCTTATTTCTGGTGGTGGGAATTCAATGCTGTGCCATGGTAAATACCTGCTGTCCACTGTCTTTCTAATTCAACCTTTCAGAATTTGTTCCAGCTTTTTAACAAGTGGTGAGTAACTCTGGATAACGACATGACATTTTAGTCATCCTTTTAGTCATGCTTTGGGAAGAGCAAGGCTGCTCTTGTTCTGGAGCTGTGGAATTCTGATGGCAAGTTCCCAGGCTCTCCAGCCACGTGCCGTTGCCTACTCAGGCAGTTCTGGGTCGCTGCATGAACACGACTTTTTCTCCCACCCTTCATGTTTGCCTGCTGGTGTCACTCCACCGAATATATGTGAGGGACAAATGGGGGTGAAGGCAGAGGTAAATGGGAGCGAGGAGGAGTTAGGATGGAGAGTGGATACCGGCTAGATGAGGCTTCTGATGGGATTTGTAGGGTGGAAAACCCAGTGCACCACATGATGGGGCTGAGCTGTGTGGGATGTGGGCTCCTCAAAGAGCATCTCGAGTGCAAGCCCACGGCTGGGGAACGCAGTGCAGCTCCCAGAGTGAGTCTGTGCTGGAAGCAAATCTGCTTCTTCTCTTCTCTGATGGTCCCTGCTCACCCTCCCCCCTTCCAGTGCCCAGTATTTATGTTTCCACATAATAATGATGTGATGTGGCTGGCAGAGTAATTTAAATAATTGGACATTATCTTGAGAAGCAAGCACCTAATTAGATCAAAATAAACGGAGTACTGAAATTTTCATCTGTTTCTAATAACCTTTTACCTTTGTACAGTGTTGCTGCTGCAGCAGGGGTTTCGTTATTCACACCACTGCGTGTTCTTGGGGTTCACGAGTGATGGAAACTCCTGCAGGAGCAGAGCTTGGTGGCACTTTCTGGACAAGATTGGTGACTCATTCCTGGTTCTGTAGAGTGTTTTACTGTATTTTCCCCTTGTATGAGGGGCAAACACAGTGAGATTTGGAGTCTGTACCAGCAGACACAGATCAAGGTTTGAATGCAGATATTTAGAGAGAAAAGGCTCAAAGAACATCTGACCTTAGGGCTCTGTTGTTCATTTCTCTAAGTTTATCTAGGAGCTTATAATCTATTTTGCTGCATATGAGGAAGAGGCAGCTCAGACCTGCTCCGGTGTTTGGTGTCATTGGGACCATCAGAGCATGTGAAGATGTTTCTTCTACAGCAGTCCAGCTTTGATTTGGTCCTGAGACAAGGACTCCAGTGCTGAAAGTTCACTGAAAAGAGTCTTGGTTTGGCTTTGGCAACTACAGCTGGAAGTGTCTGGTATGGAGAGGATCATTTAGAATTGCCAGGATTGCAATTAAGGGAGAAAAAGAGGGAAATATTTACTAGCCTTTATTTTAGGGACTGGTTCAGTGCCTTTCTCCTGATGAGTTGGTCTCCCTCACACTTCCTTGTGCTCTTATTCAGTTGATTTATTTAAAGGTATGTCAGTGCTGGCTGAAATGAAACACTGTGCCTCCTCTTCCTGCTTATTGCTGACCGCTCCAATAATTCATTTTTTAGCTCATTAACTAACAGGGGATGTGAGCAGTGGTCCTCCGGGGAACTGCAACGAGGCTAAGTGATCTACTGCTGACAACTCTGCTCTTGGACTGGCCTTCCTTGGGGGAGATGAAACCTCAACCAAGGCAAGCTGTGGATCCCAGAAGTGAAACTGGGGCATCAGAGCAACAATTGCAGCATTTATGTCTTCTTGTCAGGGTTTCTGAGATTATTGTGAGTGGCAGACCTGCAGCGGTCTCCCAGGAAAGTCCCCGGGACTTCCCATCCAAATTAAATGGTTTGTGCCAGAGATGGAGGCAGGATGGTTGTGGACATTGGCTTTCTAGATGCTCACTGGAAAGCAGTTCCTGTGTGTTGTGGCTGTCCATGAGGTGTAGTCCAGTGTGCTTTTCCTCCTACCTCTGGTGAGGTTTTGTTTTCGACCCTAACATCCAAATCTTCCTTGTGCCCAGTTTGTACTGTTGAAAAAGACCTGAATCTCACTCCATACTGATGTCAGTGATGTGCTGCCCCAAATGTCTCTGAGGCCTCTGAAGCACCTTTATTTTGATTTATAGTTCCACCACAACTTTTGATGTGACTGCAAAGGTGGAACTGCGCCTTACTGAGTGAATTCACTTGGTGCCCAGCACTGGGGCAGGTGGCAGCACATTCCCCTTCCTGTGACATTGGCTTCTAAAGAGTTTCCTGTTCTTTCCCCAGCCTTTTGAGGCAGCAGGACAAAACTGAGCAGGACTGGGGCATCCCTATCTCTTTCTTGCATCCTTCCAGGAGCATCAGGGTTGCCCATGTGATGCACAGCAAATGTGAAATTCATGCTGATAGATTGGTGAACCAGCAGCTCCAAGCTTTGAGAGCCTGCCTGAAGTAAGCAGTTATTCTCTCTGTTTAGCATCACTATTATAATTTAGGCTGAATGCTGATTGGAAGTGGAACACTAGTGTCAAACAGCTTTTTTTCCCAATAGAACGGGACATTTTCCTGAACCACGGCAATCACAGCAACTTTTGATCTGATAGGAGTCAAAAGTTTCTCTCACTTCAAAGATGGTGTGGGGGAGAGGGAGATTAATTTACAGACCCTTGACTAAGCTAAAAAAAAATAATACTTACATATATGAGGAATATTTTGCCTTTAGGATGTATGGTCATATGAAAAATAAATTCCCAGAGCCCTGGTGTGTGTTACTGTGGGTGAACAGCGCAGGTTGAATCACCTCATTTTCAAGTCTGGCATGTTTTAAACGTTGGTTATATTCTCAATACCTCTGTGTGCGTTTAAAAATCATGTGAGATCTTTGGTAACATCCTTGAAGATAATCTAGCTGGATACTGGGAGCACAGCTGTTGCAAGAATGCCCATTTTATGATAGATAATTACTGGTTACTTTATCCCTTTCGTGGCACTGGTTCTAGTTTGGCTTTTTACCTTAAAAAATGTAATTAGAAAAACCATGAATTAAAGATTTTGATAACAGAACTCCTTTTCTTCCTTCTCTCCATCTGGAATACCTGCAGCGATACTCCATTTATCAGATCCTGCCATCAAAGGTTAATTTGCAACTGCCCAAATGGGTTGTGGAAGGGGTTTTTTTGTGTGTCTTTTAGCTTGCAGGAGTCACTCAGAGGCTTGAGGTAAAGGAAGCACTCTCTGTGTTAATTTTCTGTTTGCACTTTTGCTCTGAAGAAAAGCCCTGGCCCTGTTTGTGGGGCAAACTGTGGCCGGGCAGGGAAACTGTGCCTGCTTTGGGAAGATGTGCCTGAAAGCATCCAGGCAGGTCACAGCAAGGTCACTCCGCATGTCCCAGGAAATGATGCAAAACTAATCCAGATTTGCTGGTGGAAGGAGATGTTTACATAAGTATTTAAAAACAGATTAGGGCTAACCTGACACTAGATTACTGGGAGCAGTGTAAACACGACTGAATGGCGTAAACAGAGCTTGGCCTTTTGTACTCCGGAGGAGAGAATCTGTCACCAGGACCCAGTTGCCTGGCTCAGGTGATGTTTGTGGTTTTCACAGGCTGAGCAGATTACCTGGGGGACCTCTAAATGGGACTTTGTCTAGGGCTGCTGCTCTCAGATCGTGTAATTGTATGGTAATTTTTGAAATGACGAGTGGAGGGCCTTGTTTGTAGTCCTTGTTCTGCTGTAACCTGATAGCACCAAAAAGCTTCTGATGGTTCTTTGATATATCAGGAGGAAAAGGTGCTTCAAAGCAATGGTTTGAATTTGGGGAAAACCAGAAGAATCATCCTTGGGAACATTACTCAGCTTGGAGAGGGACAAAGCCCCCATTTGGTTACTTCTGGTCTGGGGTACAGAAATTGGGTGCATTTTTTTACAGTGCATTTTCCAGCCTTGAAGTGGAACCTGGCTGCTTGTTGTGTCTTTGGTCTTTGTGACAGCGAGGGCTCTTGCCCTGACCTCGTGCTGGCCCAGGGCTTTTTAAGACCTCTGGCTGTTGTGATCCTACAGCCCCGTGGGCACAGCATCCATCAAGGACGATCTCGAGCACTGGAACAGTAAGGTGGACACCACAAATATTGCTAAAAATATAAGGTTTGGGTGAACTGCTCCTAAGGTTTGGGTGAGCTGTTCCTGTGAGGGTTTTCTTGACATAAATTTGAAAGGGGAAATGCCCTCCTTGTTGGTTGAGCACTGCTGGCTGCAACAGCAGGTGAGCGTGACCTGTCCCCTCTGGCTTCCCTAGGGAAGAAAAAGAGCTCTGGATACGCGCCAAGTACGAGCAGAAGCTCTTCCTCGCCCCACTGCAGTGCCTGGAGCTCTCTCTGGGCCAGCATCTCCTGAGGGCCACGGCCGAGGAGGACTTGCGGACGGTGATCCTGCTGCTGGCCCATGGCACGCGGGAGGAGGTGAACGAGACCTGCGGGGACGGGGACGGGCGCACGGCCCTGCACCTGGCGTGCCGCAAGGGGAACGTGGTGCTGGTGCAGCTCCTCATCTGGGTAAGGACGGGCTGCGGACACGGCGGGGCCGGGGCTGCGCCGTGGCCCTCGGCAGGACGGGCCAGAGGGCTCCGCAGGGACCATGGCCCCAGGGTGGGTGTTCCTCACTGCACGCCTTCACGGGACGGTGCAAGAGCATGTTTCTGCCTCTCTGCTGCTTGTTGGAAAGCGAAGGAGAGCATGGGAAACGAGGAAGGAGAGATTCCCTTAGCTCGGAATCTGCTGGGGCAAATTTTGTCCCATGCATGAGTCTCCCTCCCTCGAGAAACATTTTTACCGTACGTGGCTCAGTGCTGCCGTGCTCGTGGTGTCAGGCCGCTCCCTCATCCTCCCTTGCATCCAACCCCAAATCCCCTCCCGAAACGTTCACGCCACAGCCCCAGCAGCTCCCCTCTTGTCGCCCCACAGTACGGCGTGGACGTGATGGCGCGCGACGCCCACGGGAACACGGCGCTGGCCTACGCCCGCCAGGCCTCCAGCCAGGAGTGCATCGACGTGCTGCTGCAGTACGGCTGCCCCGACGAGCGCTTCGCCCTCATGGCCACCCCAAACCTGTCCAGGAAGAACAACAACCGCAACAACAGCGGCGGGAGGATGCCCACCATCATCTGAGGGGAGCTCGCTCGCGCGTTCGCTGACCCCGGTCACGTCCGCAGCCTCACATTCCTCCATCCCCATCGCAGCGCCGCTCTGTGAGTCCGGTACCTCTCCTTCTCCCTTTTCCCTCCGGTCCATCCCGAGCGCCAGGCGGGACGTGGGGAGCGCGGGGGCCGAGAGGAGCGCGGGGGCCGCGGGCAGGCCGGCGTTTCAGTGCCCGCCGCGGGGCCGCGCCGGACAGCGCGCGTGGCACCGGCACCGGCACCGGCACCGCCCCGGGACACACAGCACCGCCAGGGACGGGCCGGGGGAGAGGCCAGCCGGAGCAGAAGGAAGGAAAGAAGGAAGGAAGGAGAGACGGTGACTTTCCCTAAGTGACAGTGAAGCACATCAGAACATTTCACCTCTACGGAACGCGGCGACGCCTGGATTTCCATTCTCTTCTCCTGAAGAGCTTGACGGCATAAATCAGAAGCAAGCACAGAGTTTGTCAGGTTTGAAGCTCCTATGATGGTATGTGTCAAATCAGTTGTAGCTAATCTGTCCGGGGAGAATACTGGCTTCATTACACTTGTATAGTTGAGTTCTTCCAGCATTACTGCTGTTTAATAGAACATGATTAGTCATCACGGAGAAAAAAGCATATTAGCTGAGGAGGTAGTTACATGGCACGCTTCGGTGATTGCTTGGATGTGATTGCAATATTCTTAGAAGCATCATATTATCTCAGACATGTTCTTTCGAGCCCTTGGAGCCCTCCTTTCTAAATTCACTGTCATAATTTAGTATCTGTTTAATTTTTCAGTCCAAAGAGAGGAAATGAGTTGCTGAGTGTTATTTGACTGCAGTCTCCTTGGTGTAAAAACAAAATGGAAAAAATAAATAAGAGTAAGCCTGAAACACAAAAAGGAATAATGAATACCACTATGGAAAACAACATTTCAAGTACGTTTGGTGAAATTAATAAATGCATTAAAGGCTAATTTTTTTTTGCTATGTTTTCAGCCAGCTGAAATACATTCTGTCATTTTGCCAAGGTAAATTGTGTTGAGTTTTTGGTCACTCCTGTGATGCATTGCCTAACTTATACAGATTTTTGTATTGTGTCTCTAGATTCTATGTATTTAAAATCTATTTGAATAAAGAAACGACCGTAAATATACATTGATTTTTTTTTTTTTTTGTACAGAAAATGACATCTCTGTTAATTTATAAACTGTAATGGATGTGAGCTAAATAATGTGCAACTAGTTGGGATCTGTGGGTTACAGATCATTATTGTACATTGATAACATTCCCAGCAGTGAACTCTTCTTTCCAAAGCCTGTGAGGAACGACATATCAGAAGGAGATCAGGGAAGGAAAAAAAGCCTGTGAGACCTTTCAGAAAGGAGAAAAGAGGCTGTTCCTCAGCGCTGTAAATATATTTTACTCCAGAAGTCAGGAAGCTTTCACAAGCCAAGACAAAAAGCCCCATTCTGGCTGGGGGAAGATCAGATTTGATTAAGTTCAGAATTGATAGCCTTCACCACGGCGGGCAGGGCACGGCTGCGCTCCCTCCCAGCCCGGCTGCTTTCGGCAAGAAAAATGGCTTGTGGAAGTGACCTGGACAGTTCATTTCAATTCCAAGTTTCAGTACTTGATTGGGTTATTTTGGTCTTACATCCCAGCTTCTCCTGCTTCCCACTAGCAGGATCCTGGCGTGGGAAAGCGGTTTTGGCAGGCAGAAAAGTTGATTTTCTTTTTTTTCTTTTTTTTTTTCTTTTTTTTCTTTTTTTTTTTCTTTTTTGAAGTGGCATATGGCAATGTGAGGATGGGGGCATGGTTTATCATGAAGAAAGTTGAAAACTCAACTGAATTCAATGGCAAAGGAGCAATTATGTGAAGGCAGTGAGGTGCACACAGCAGAGTGATTTGCAGATCGACCTGCTCCTGTGTATTTCCCAGGCCTTCAGTGGTGCTCTTCCTTGGGGCTCTGGCTTTCATCCAGCACACAAATGGGAGGAGCAGTTGCTAAATAAACTGAATGTGGACAAAATGTGAAGGAAGAAATCCAATGTGGTTATCTTAAGGAAAACCAAAAAAATGAGACATTACGGATTTGAGGCAAAATTGTGGCTGAAAAACGAGCCTTGATGTGGAAGCACAGGAATATTGACCAGCTTCTCCTCTTTGATGGTGTTGTCCTTTTGTACTTTGTTGTTTTCTAGACCTTTGAGTATCTGGGGGGAGGGAATCTTTCTCCAGCCAGCCTAGGCTGACTGCACCAGACACATCCCTTCCCACTGGGATACTTCTAAATATTTGATTTAATTTTTTTTAATTCAGAAAAGGTGTCTGTTTGAACTGCCGTTTCTCCACCATTCCTGACATTTGGTACTTACAGGTGGTCCCTCAGGGAGGGGACAGCCCAGCTGATGTGCAGCTGAAGGGGATGCTGTGAAACCCCCTCTGTGTGCTGGTGCTCAGGAGCTTTGCCACAGCAGGGATTCAGGAATGGCAATCCCAGAGGTGCTAGAGCTCCCTCCTGTTCTCCCCAGCAGCATCCAGGGCATTTGTATCCCAAAAACCAAGTCCAGTGTTTCAAACCCACAGTGGGCAGGGTTCAAAGTGCACATTCCGTTTCAGAGCTGGGGTTTTTTCCTGATTGAGATGATTTTCTGTACATTGATTAATGCTCTCTTTGGGCCACCTTCCTCTGACAAGACTGGGGGTGATATTTGAGAAACAAGGGCAACTAGGCAGATTGCAGGTAGACAAATTTCGTGGTCCTTTCCTAAAAATCTTCTGATGGCAGCCCTTGAAAAAGCACAGAACATTTTTAGGAGAGGAAATTCCAGTGTGTTGCAGGAAAATTATGCATCCAGACAAGCCAAGTGATACTTTAATTAAGTGGTAACACGGTCGCTTTTAGCCTAAACATGGCTTTCCCATAACTGTTGGCGTAACTGTTGGAGCAGTGTGGATGTGGGGGTCTGTGTGGAGGATTCCCAACCCTGCACATGGCAGAGCTCCCTTGGAAGGTCAGGAGATCCCAGAATATCCTGAGCTGGAAGGGACCCTCTGGGTGAGGTCACCCAGGGCCATTGTCACCGAGTCACTCCTTGCAGGGTGGAGGACAGGGGGGAAAGGCAGGATCTGTGGCTGGATCCTGGTGGGGCTTGGCTTTGAGAGCTCCACAGGCTTTTCAGGGGCTGTGTTTGCACTTTGCAGAGGCTGCTCTTGGAGCCATCAAGCTGCAGAATCGGGCAACCTCTCCTGGCACTTGGAGATCCCACAGGAATGTTGTTCCTGTTTCTTTCACTCCGTTCTCCCACCCCTTTCCCGCTCCTTGTCTCGTGTTTAGCTGCTCTTGTTGCTTTTTTGGAGCCCTCTTGCCAGGCTGTTCACAGCCTTAGAGCAGGTTGGGAACAAAACAAGCCCTAACTGTGAGCCAGTCCATGAGAAATCCCAGCAGAAACCCAGCAGCCAAAGCTGTTTTCTCTAAACGGAGTCTGCAGCAGTGGTTGTCATTGCACCCCCCCATCCTTCCCCTCATCCCAGATACCCTGAAATCCCCCCTTCCTCTGCACTTTATCCACAACTAAAACACTAGAAGCCAGTCAGCTATTGGTGTTTCCTTATTTCCTCCTCTCTTTGGCTAATTGCTGTGGAATTCAGTTGGATGTGTCACAGCTGAACCTGGATTTTGCCGGGGACAGTTGACTTCTTGTTCTTCATGAAGAAGAAAGACCCAACCTTGGGAAAATTCAGGGTTCTCCCCTAAATGCAGATTTGACCAAGTGCTCCCATTACCAGATTTCCAATTTTGATGGTTAAAAAAAGGAGCAGGAAAAAAAATTATAAAAAGCTTGGAGAACCTTGGTGCTGCTTGGAAATCCAGGTGAGCTCCTGGAAGGTGGAGAGGATTTTGAAGCATCTGGGTGCAGTGTAAAATAACCATGTAAACATTAACATTGTGTAATTCGCTGTCTTGTCCCCCTTCCCTTAAATTATTTGTGTTAGTGCAAGAAAAATAAAAAGCTTTAGCTGCACTTGGAGATTTCCCTGGGCCAGAGAAGGCCGAGTCACGTAGGGAGAAGAGTCGAGGTGGGAATGCAGATCCAGGTTTGGAAGTGATCTCCGGCACTGTAATGTAGAATAATTAGATTATATGGGGTTGGAATAGCTTCAGCTTTTATATTTGTATGGAGATCGGGAGAAATTAAGTAATTTGTAGTTTCTAGTATAAAGTAGTGGTAGTGGAGACAAGCACAGATTTCACAAGGGGGTCCCCCAGGGGCCCTTCCCAAACGTCTCGGGGAGCCGCCTTTGCACCTTAACAGGGATGGTTGTTGGTGAAATGGTCATTTCATGTTTGGTTACGTGGTTCTTGTCAGAGGGGGGACTCGAGGACAGCGTTGGGGACCAAACTTGGAGGCAGCTTGGTTGGAGAGGAGACAACTTCCCCATCCTCATCTCGTTGTCAGGCATCTTCCTTCCCCCACCAAGGGGTTGCTACAGCAATCCTTAGGTGGGATCTCTGCCTGTTGGGCCTGCATCCTCAGTTCCACCCCTTCCATTCTTGATGATTTGTGGGTAAAATTTACTGCGTAGAAAACCTGGTTTTGGATGTTCTTGTGTTTGCTGCACAACAGGAAAAAAAAAAAAAAAAAACCAAAACCGCTGCGGAGTAAAGTTCTTTTCAAGGTAGAAAAGAAACACTGAACTACCCCAAATTCAGAGGTTCTGCAGTGAGTTTTGAATTCTAAGCTCCCAGAAGAAGAAGGTTGACTTGAATGGTTTTATTGGAAAATAATCTCCTGTTTAAAAAAAATAATAGAGGTCATAGAGTAAAACATCCAGAGCTGTAGATGGGTGAATTTGTTGGTTTAGGATATTTGTAGGTTTTGCTTTGTTGTTTAGCATGGGCCAGTTTTTACAGTAAATATTGGGACAATTTACCTTGAGTTGACTGAGCCTGTCCCACGCTTTAAAGGGAGGTTTGAGGGGTTTTGGCCAGGATTGTCAGGAGCTGTGAATAGTTCACGTTTAGAGAGGGGAATTGCATGATTTCTGAAAAGTAAAAGGTCGGTTTGGGGGTTTTTTTAGGGCCATCTTCAGCCCAAAATTGCCAAGCATGTTTCTGGCCCCATGTTTTGTTTCAGGATGACAGCAAGATGTGGGTGAATCAACTCCCATAGTTTACTACCATGTTCAGGGGGGAGAATTTTGCTTGTGGGTGGATAAAATAAAGATGTCTTTGTGCATTTCAGCAGTTTTAACCTCTTCATCTCCCCGTGCCTGCCTGTATCCCAAACCCCCATGGCGCGCTGGGTTCTGTGGGCAGGCAGAGCCTCAGCTTCCCCTCAGCCATGCATTTTCTGGATGTGTTTTTTTTTAGCTTCCAGTGCTAAGGATTGGCTGTTTAGCAGTGCTTCAGAGCTACTAATTTTTTACATTTGTGTGTTCTGTGCAAAATGTGAAGGGGGTGGGTGGGGGACCCTTCAGAGGTCTCATGGCATGCCTTGGGGGTGGTGGCCACGTTGCTTGCTGGCAGTGAATGCACCCTGCTCTTCCCTGCTTGTCAGAACTGATCCATGTGGGAATTTTGTTGTTCCTGAGAGCTGAAGTAGCTGAAAACACTTCCCTGGTCTTCAGGAATTGCAGGGTACGAGGAGGAAAACCCCTCCCAGAGACAGCTCGTCCACATCTCCAAACCCCAAATTCCTCCTGCAGGACCCAAGAAGGGTTTTGGTGCTGAATGTGGGGTTTTTTGGCATCCCAAATGTAGGAGTTGAGCTGAGTTGAACCGATGGGTGACGTGCAGCCAGGGTGTCCTGAGCCCTCGGGTGTCTCCTGGAGGTCACTTTGCGCTTGCTCTGTGTGTGTGTGTGCGGTGCCTGCTCCTCACACTGCTCAGGGGCTGTGGGAATGCCCCGGTCAGGAGCTGCAGCAGCCTTTGGTGGGATGTTTTTCCCAGCTGGAGTCAGACCTGCCACTTCCCAGGAGGCAGGATGGGGGATGCTGGCTTGAGGGATGGAGAGGTGCAGGGAGATGAGGTCCAGGCTTGCTGCAGCCTCAGAGGTTTTCCAAAAATCCAATTCCTTCAGGCAGCAACATTCAGCTTGAGAAAACCTTGAGCTCGGCCTCCAGGACTGGAGGGGAGACATCCCCCCATTTGCTGGTGAGGGCCCTGGGAGTGGGAAGCTCCAGGGCAGGAGATTCTGAAGCTAGAAAGGAGAGAGTCTTGCACTTCAGAGGCCCTTTTTAATACCAATTTGCTTGAGGCTCATCTTTCTGGCTGAACCCGAGTGTGGGACCACTGAGCTGTGGGAGATTCAGCGGCACTTGGGCTCCTGCTGCCTTTTGGGGCTTTTGGGATAACAGGGAGATGTTTCCAGGTGAGATGTTCCTAAGAGCTGTCTCCAGCTGGGTTCTTGCCCAAGGGCAGCTCCTCATCCCTCCCTCCACGTGTTCTTGGCCATGACTGGCTCCAAGATTTTGCTGTGAGGGTGCTACAAACCTCAGGTGCTGCAGTCTGGGGACAGCTGAGCCGGTGTTGTTGACACCATCTCTACCCTGGCTTTGGTCTCTTGTCCTTCCAGGGGCAATCCACAGGGAGAGGGCAAGGAAGGAGCTGTGGAGAGAGCCGTGGCTGGCTGTGTAGAAGCAAAGGGAGGATCTTTCATTTCCCACTCCTTCAATTCCTTTGAAGTGCTGTGGAAAACCTGCCCAGTGTTTTTTCCTGAGGTAACCAGGGACTCAGCTGGATTCTCCACCGAATCTGCAGAGGAAAAGAGGATGTTCCCATCCTCTGAGAGCGCACAGCTCCCTGCTCGTCCCAGGTGTCCGGGGCTTGGCCCAGCTCCCTGTCACTGTGTCACTGTCAAGGGCACCTTTCACTGGCACACTGCATGTGGTGCACAGACTGAGGGGTATTTGGGGCAGGAGCATCTCCTAAAACACCAGGGACTCATTTTGTGATGTTCTTGACTCACCTTGGAATGGCCAAGAGCTCGGATCTGCAGCTCCTGCTGCCTTAAAACCCCTGGGCTTCAGCAGGATTTGGGCATACCCCAGCTCCAACCTGCAAAGGCTGGATTTTGTGTTCAGCCCCCAAATCTTCCAGGTCTTTCCGCTTTGTGGTGTTTGTCTTTCCAGTAGAGTAGGGAGGGAGCCCAGGTGAGTAGCAGACACCTGCTCAGGGTAGAGGCAGGAGATACCTAGCACATGGCAGGCTTCATAGCAAGTTTGGGTTGTTGGGGTTTGGGTTTTTTTGTTTGTTTTCTGTTTCTGTAAATAATAATGTATAAATGATGACGAGACAGTGTGGAAATTCTAAAAAAAAAAAAAAAAAAGGCAAAAAAAGGTCTTTTGTTGTTGTTTTTATATTACCTCATCCAGCAAGTTTGTTTTACAATGACTCAATGATGCTTTATTTATATTGTTTGTACTGTAATTAAACCAATTGACAAACATTTCACTTTGCTTGTTGTTTCCTATTATTTGGGTTTGATTAAGTATGCCAGTTTGTATTATGTTCCCCTTTCCTCTCTCTGTCTCTCTACACGTCGAGATTTTTTGTGTCAGCTGTACAGTATTCTGAAAAATTAAAATAAAAATAAAAACTAAAAAAAAAAAAGGAACAAAAAAGCTGTAAAGTACTGCAGAGAGAGGCTGTTATATTGTATAGGTCTCTTTCTAATAAAGACAAGAAAACTTGTTGGTCGCAGCTTGTTCTTTGCCTGAGTCTTGGTGCTTCCTCCTCCTGTGGCTGCTCAGGTCCTGTCACTCTTTGCCAGCAATAAAGATGAAGGATTGTCCAGGACCTGGGATGGCAGAAGAGCCAGTAATGGTGCGAATTGATAAATTAAAAAGCAATAAGTCAGCTGGGCCATAATGGGTGTATATCTAAGAGTTCTGAAAGTGCATGTGGAGTGAGTGACAGGTCTCCCAGCCAAAAATATGGGAGCTTTCATTAAAAACAGTTATTCTCCCCCGAGGAAGGGAGCAGTAAATGTTGCACCTTGGCTTTAAGACTCTCTGGAGGGGATCCAAGGAATTAGGCTGGGAGCGGTTACATCTGTATCTGCTAAATTGGTCCAAATGATCATTTAAAGTAAGAATAATAAAACATCTCTAAGGTCAGGATGTGGCATGGCCTAATCACTTCTTTGGAGGGAAATGGTGGCTCTCCATGAGGCTCCTCTGAAGCAGCTCAAAGCCCTGAACAATGGGCAGCTGATTGACATTTATTTACAGTTTAAGAGGTCCTGTCCCAAGTACAACCCCTGGAGAAATCAGAATCTAAGCAGGGTCAAGGAGAAGACAAACAGGAGGTGATGGAGAGGGGAGCAGGAGGTGATGGGTTTTCACCAGGGCAGACTGGGAACTCACTGGAAAGGTCCCTGCAGGAAAAAAATTACATAATGTTGGCAGAGCTGTGTGGTCCTTGGAGAACAGCAGGTAAGATTCCATAAATGTGCATTGAAACGGGGGGAAATGGTGATTTAAAGGTGATTTAAACAACCCTGGTGCCCTGGTGTGAAGAATGGAATGAGACATTTTAGATCTACATGGGCAGCGCAGAGAGAGAGCCAATGCTGTGGTTTGCCCAGTCTGTGCTTGTCTCACAGAGAAATTAGGGGTGCTCAGAGATGAGGAAAGGTGGGAAAAGTGGGGGTTTTCCCTCAAAAAGAGGGAGAAGCAGCAGATCTTGCACCTGATGCAGTCCTGATGATCTCAAAGCCACCCAGGAGGGACAAGATGCCCCAGAGGGCATCAGTGGAGATCCTGCTCCAGAGAAAACCTGGCCAAGGTTGGAACGGTGAAATTGTATCCTCGTGGTCTGAGTGAAGCTGCCACAGCCTGGGATTTGGGGGTTTGGGATTTATCTTCTCAGCCTGCTGTGCCTTCACCTAAATCTGTCCATCCCTCATTGCCCATCCAGCCTCCCACCTCTCCTGTCCCACGGGGGTTTGGGGGAACTTTCCTGTTTCTTTCCCTGCTCTGCCTTCCCAAGTGCTCCAGGGAGGATCCAGCAGCACCATGGGTGATGAAAAGCCACAGGACTGCTTGTGGATGTTCCTTTTTCCCCCCTTTTTTGGGGTGACGTGGCTGGTTTGGCACGCAGCATCTGCAGCCCTTTGTTCCTGCAAGGTTTCCCCACCCCGTCCAACCCCCAGCACCGAGGCAGGAGGTGGTGCTTTGTGTTCTCCCCTTCTGGATTTGAAATGTGAACTTCCAGCCTGGGAGAACTCGGTTTGGATTCCCCCTGGGTGTAAAGCTGTAGTAGTGCTCCTTTTTTTAGGAACCATCCGTCCCTCCCCTCCTTTGCTCTCCTGAAGGGATGTGG
Organism: Taeniopygia guttata; assembly: GCF_048771995.1. Classification (NCBI taxonomy): domain Eukaryota; kingdom Metazoa; phylum Chordata; class Aves; order Passeriformes; family Estrildidae; genus Taeniopygia; species Taeniopygia guttata. Next base: position 2,544,432 of record NC_133032.1, on the reverse strand, counting down.
GTTTTGATTCTGTGATGGGCACGGCTGGCTGCTCTCTCTCCCTAACAACCCTCCTAAGATCTGGCTTCTCCTGGAAGATCGTGGTGCTCAGGGATGGTGGAGCAGATTTAAGGATGTCTTTCATGCCCACGTTCCTCACCTTACCCCGAGCCCACCCCTGTGTACCCCCGAAACGCTCCCAGCTGGTGGCATTCACTGATGCCTTGGGAAAAAAGAAAATATCCTGCAGCAAAGCAATGGGGGTCAGGAGGAGGTTCTGATGGAAAACTCTTGATTCCCGTAATGGGAGTGGGGGAAACAGCCCCTTTTTTCTTTTTTTTTTTCCTTTTTTTTTTTTTTTTTTAAGAGAAAAAGTAATTCCTAAAGAGCCCAAACTGTTGTTCTGCCGTAAGGGCCTCGCTGTGCATTTCCACTCTTGCCTCCAAAGGATTCACTCTGATGGATGCTGGGAGCACCAGCTCAAGGAAGCTTCTCCAGAGCCCAGAAGATTCTCACTCCATAGGTACCACCTGCTTTTAGCCCTCATCCAGGACATTCCCAGGGCACTTCTGCTGCTTTTTATTTGGTTTTTTTAATACAAATCCAAATTGGTGTTAGGGGAGCGATGGGATGAGGATGGGAAGCTCAGAGGTGGTGCAATGAGGCTGACGCTTCCTGATAAACAGCTTTGTTTTCCAGGAGAGACCCAGATCCACCTGTTTTTTAAACAAAAACGTTTTATGCTCCGTGGAGGTCAGGTAAGAATGGCCTTAAAGAGCCAGATCTCTATTTCTCCACCTGTGGCCAAAAGCCAGAGCTGGAGGTGTCTGAAATCTGATTTTATGGGGGTTTACTGTGGGTTTCCCCAGCCTGGAACTTGAAAATTCAGGGACTTCCGAGTCACCTGTTTCCAGTGAGTTTAGTAATGCTCAGTGGATTTTTCTTCCATCAGTTTCTCAATCCTCAGTGGATTTCATCTCCTCCACCAATCTGGCTGATGCCCAGAATCCCTGGAAAGCTCTGGGCACCCGCAGCATCCCACATCCAGGCCGCAGGATGGCTTGGCTTGGCTTGGAAGGCACTTGGAAATTCCTCTTCTTCCTACCCCCTGCATCAGCAGGGATCCCTCCCACTGGAACTTGGCGTTGCCCCAGCTGGGAGAGGCGCAGCCGAAATTTGGGCTCTTCGGAGCCCATCCCCGCTCCCTTTCCCCTCCCCTGCTGGGGTGGCTCTCAGGCAGGTGACACCCGCAGGAACTGCACTTTTTCCATGATGAAACCTCGCAATTCCCGCCTGGGCAGCGCCCAGAGCGTGTCTTTGGAGAACCATTTATGCTGGGAAAGACCTTTGGGTGCCCAAAGCCGACCCTAAAACCTGCAGGAGTGACCAGGAGGGAACCGTGGCCATTCCTGGCGAAACCACTCCAAGTGCAGAGGGAAAACCGGGCTGGGAATCCCACCAGGCTGTCATTGATCTCTCCTAATGCCCAGTAAAGCCATTTAATTGCCCAATAAATGCGCTGGCAGAACCATTTGACGCCCAGCGCCAGCAATTAGCACTTATTTATTTGCGTTCTGCCCGGCTCCCAGATGGGTTTGTTTGGAGCCGGGAGACTCCCTGGGCTCAGAGAGAGGATGAGGAGCGCTGAAGGCCGGGAGAGGAGAGGAGATGCCGTTCCAAGGAGCGGCAGGGATTGACCTTGGGCTTCCAGGGAATGCACAAAATCCCCGCAGTTGGCTCCAGCTTTTCGGGAATTGTGCTGCTGCCACCGAGGGCTGCTCGTTGCTCAGCTGGAGAGACTCTCCCAATCACCTCCTGCAGGAAAAAAAAGGGCATTTATTGCCGGTTTGGTGCAGGAGCAAAGGACTCGGGGAATTTGGGAGGATTGGTGGGAATCAAGGCCGGGAATGTCGGTCTGATGAAGGAAAGGGATCTGCAGCAGCCTCCAGCTGCCAGGGGAAGGATGAGGAGAGAAAAGCTGCCTGCCTGATGCCCGCTGGCAGCAGGAGGGAGAAAAGGGGTTCCCAAATGCCAAAACAGCTCATCCTGCAATGCTGCCAGCGCTGGATGGACACCGGCTTGGGAATCAATCCCAGCTCAGCTCCGGGCCAGCCCGAGCAGGGTGGGCTTCCCTTAGCAAACCCCCGTGGCTGCTGGGCCGGGATGAAGATGCCCCTCGGCATCCCCTGAAGGTCCCCTGCGAGCTGGGAGCCAGAGGGAAGGGGCAGAGCTGCAAATTCCCGTGGGGAGCAGCCTGTCCCGGCCAAAAAACCCACCGCGCCCCCCAGCCCTGCTCTCACCCTTCGCTTTGGAGGCGCCCTGCAGTTTTGTGGGGCATTCCCCGGAGGGATCAGCCTCTCCGACTGCTGCTGGGGAAAGCGCATTGGGCACCACCTTCCTCCCCTTCTCCTCCTCCTCCTCCTCCTCCTGCTCTTCCCAGCAGAGGTGCAGCATCCCCATCTCCCGCTCTGCGGATCCAACTGGTAATGGCCGGGCTGATTGACTGCACATCTCCCCGTAACTGAGCTTAATTAGCAAGCTAATCAGGTCTGGAGATGGTTCCAATTTATTTATTGGCTGGTGGCCGCCACTTAATCGGCCTGGCCAGTTAATACTGGCAGCGCCGAGGTTTCGTGCCAGGTGAAGAAACAATTGGGGATTTCATCCTCTCCAGCCCTCCCCGGAGCCGGGATGCAGAATCCCCTCCCTGCGAGGGGAGGCAGGCTCTGAGCTCCGTGGCCGGCTCGCAGCAGCTCTGCTTCGCCAGGGGGATGATTTTTGCAGGCAGAGAGAGAAAAGGAGAGTGTTCTTTGCACTCGGGCAGCGTAGCAGAGCTCAAACACCCAAAATAGTCCTTGGAGCAGGGACGAGGCATCCAAAGGCAGTGTCGTCCGTGGGTCACCTCTTCTGAAGGTGACCCAGAGCAAGGCTCTTACAACTTGTGCTTCTTAGTTCCCTCCAGCAGTGCAGAAGGGATTTAAAAGAGAATATTTTTTTTCTTTTTAAGAGGTATTTTTTTCTGGATTTTCCTTCTCCACTGGAATTACTGGGAAAGCGGCATTAATGTTCTCTGGGTGCTGGGGCATCTCTGGGCTCATGTTCTTGGAGTGGAGGCAAGGGAGAAAGGGGAGCACTGGTGGTGTGGCAGAGAGTTTCTGTCCCAAGTGTTGGGGAGCCAGGGAAGCAGGATTTGCTGCATGGGAAAAAAATTCCCATCCTTGGCTCCTGGCCCTCCAGATGTTCCACCAACCTCTGGATGTGGGACAGAGATGTGGGATGACAGCAAGAAAAGGAGGGAAGGGAATGGGATTTCCACAGCTTCGTTCCCTGCTGCAGAGGGGAAGCAAAGGGAAGAGAGGCAGGATAAAAGGGAGAAAACAGCTGGAGAAGGCACTTGCAAAGGCAAGAAGCCTCTCTTGGCTAAAGCATCAATTCCATGAAGGCATCCAGTCTCCAGCTGAAGACCTGGAGAAGATGGAGAGACCCCTCACAACTTGTTTGTTGGCTCTGATCTGTAATGGATCCATATTTTAAGCAAAAAACTTGAGGAAAAAGGGCCTTGTTCCTCCTTTGAGCTGCCAGATCCACTCCCCTCCCGTTGATCCAAGGGCCCTTCAGTGCCGGTATTTTCTCCTGTGAAGACACTTTTGGGCAGTAATTGAGTGATTTCCCCTCTCTGACAAGCCAGGAGTGGGTGGGAGTCAGGGCGTTGTGACCCCCTCTGGACCTGGCACCCTGGGGACAAGGGGTGACAACGCCAGCAGGGGACCCCCCCATTCTTCTCTCTCCACTGGGATGCCAGGCTGTTAACATCTCATTTCTGGAAGTGTCCCGGGCCAGGCTGGGCAGGGCCTGGAGCAACCAGAGCTAGTGGAAGGTTGAAATGAGATGAGCCCAAAACCAGCCCAAAACCTCCCATGAGTCCTGCAAGATTCCCGGGACATCCTGGAGCTGATCCATGGCAGGCAGGGAGGTGGGGGACTGGGAGCTGGATGCACCCAGGGAGGTGGGGGACTGGGAGCTGGATGAAACCAGGGAGGTGGGGGACTGGGAGCTGGATGAAACCAGGGAGCCCTGGCAGCAGGGGATGCTCCTGGCACCAGGGGAGCAGAGGATTGGTGGCTTCGCCTCTGGAATCTCTCCTGGAGAGGGTCATTAGAGGGAGTAATTGGGATCACCTTACTTTACAAATGTTACTTTGCAGAACGAGGCAGGAAGACAGATCGAACTCAACTATTATTCATTAAGGAAAGTCCTTTATAAATCCCAAATTAACAATTTCTCTCGGAGAGAGCCTTCCCATTACCCTCCTTTGGCGGGGACTTATTGCCGCTTTGGAAACTGGGAAATTCGAAAATAATTGGGGAGCGGGGAGAAATAGCAGCTGTGGGCTTAGGAGCCCAGCATCTGGTTGGAAAAAAAAAAAAAAATACAGATGTGTGTCTTAAAAATGACCATGAGCCTAACGCGGAGGGGCAGTGTTTCCGACAGACACTGGGAGCCCACGGCTCACAGTTATTGCTCCTTAAAAGCTCAGAGGTGCTTTCCAAGTTGGTTGCAGGGCATGGAATTCCAGCAGGAGGGTGGCCTAGTGGTTTTTTATCATGGAATTGTGGAGGAATTGTGTATTTGATAAGGTGTCTTACCCCCAGCTGCCACACTTAGGGTGACGCCTCGGGGATGGTGCAGGAGGATTTGTGGTGAAGAGATGTTACTGTGGCCCTGAGGAGCTGACAGGTTTGTTTCGAGTCAAGGCTGCCAGCAAAAATACCCCAATTCTTAATTTGTATAACCCATTCCCAAAGCTTCTTTTGCCTGTTCTGGAAATGCCAGCGAGGGAGGCAGATGTTTCTTAAAGGGCTTTTGGGGCCAACCCCACATTTTCCCACAGCATTTCCGAGTACAGATGCTTTTGCAGCAAAACCAAAAATCTTGAAGAGGATCAAAAACAGGGAGGAAAACAGTAAAAAATTCTGTTTATACTCAGGCAGTTGCAATTTTTATCACTTAAAAAAAAAAAAATCACTGCTAATGGCCCCTTTGGAGAGGCCATTTTTGGGGTATTGGCGCGTTTTAGAGAAGATTGGGAGCTCCAGGCGCTTGGCACTACACAGTCAGCTCCTCGCTGTTGGTAAGACTCTCCTGCAAAATTAGAAATGGGAATCCCCGGGTTGTCTTTTGCTCGGTTAATTAATAGGATGAGAGCACTAAAAGCGCTCCCCCGGAGCGGCGATGGGCCCCCAGCCCTGCCGGCAGCCCAGGGCCAGCAGCCCGGCCATCACCGCGGTGCCCCCGCCTGGCGCTGGTTCTCCCGGGGACTCGGGGGGGATGAATTCCCCTTCCCCGGAGCTGCGGCCGCGGCTGGAGGGAGCCGGGAGCGCTGCCCGGGGGATGCGGGGATGCTCCGGCCGCTGCCCGAGGGATGCGGGGATGCTCCGGCCGTGCATTCCCGGGGGTTCCCCCACCTTGGGTAGTCTGTAAAAGGCGGAGCGCGGTGCCCCACACACCCCCCCACCTCTCACCGGTGATTTTAGCTTTACAAATTCTGCGGGCGTTCCGTAGGATCGTTTTGCTTTTAGCTGCAATAGCCCTTTTCGGAGTGGTTTTACGGGTTGGACTCACTCTCCTGCCAGAGTGGCAGTCTGGGCACCGAGGAAACGCCGCCTTTTAGTTCGGAGCCGAGATTCTGGGAGATGAAGCAGAGGTTTAAAATCCACGTGGCTCCATTAAAAAAAAAAAAAAGGCAACAAACCAAGAAAACAAAAGTTCCCTCCAACCATCCTCCTTCTTTCCTTCCATCCTCCTGCTCGCAAAGGCGGCCTTTGGCTGCTCCCTCTTGCCAGGCTGAGCCCCGGGGAAAGTTGGGCGAGTAAGTTCTCGGAGCCGGAGGGAGGGCGGCACAGATCGATTGGCGAGTTTAATAGGATCAGGTCAGTGTAATCCTGTTTTAGCCATTGTAATTCAGGCAGCCAAGGAGACCTCAAACTATAGGGGAAGGGGCTTTTAAAACCGCAGCGGTCCTGCCACAAAGCCAGAGGCTGGGGCCGGGACAAAAGAGGGAGAGAGGATGAAGTGGCTTGAAATAAATAGATTAAGGCTTTCTATGGTCCAGGCGTAGCGGGAGGGAGAAAAGAGCAAGCAAGGGGCGGGCGAGCATCCCGCGGCGGCGGGAGGGGACGGAAGGGACCCGGCACCCAGGGGGGACACGGGCTGGCCGGGCACAGCGTCCCCTCCCGGTGCCGCCCCCTCCGCGCTGCCCGCGGTTCCGAGGGGTTGGGATAGGCAATCAATTTTTTATGGTGCGATTTATAATTCATACAGGTTGTCTTCGTACATATGGTGTTGCTTTTGTGCGTCAGGGTGCCGGGTGCTTTATGGGGTTCGCTTCCCGGCCCCATCGCTCCCCTCACGGCCCGCGGAGATGGACGCAGCCCCGTGGGACACCTGAGGGGTGTGTGGGGGGGTGGGGGGTCTCTTTCGAGGGGCCCGTGGGGGGACGGGGAGGATGCTCAGTCCTTCGGGAGGGCATTCCCAAGGGAGCACCCTCCCTGCGGGTGTGGGGGTCAGCCCCGGGGGTGCCCCCAGCACCCCCCGGCCGGGCACAGCAGGGCCCTTGTGGCACCCCCGGGGCCAGCGGGGCAGGGAAAGGCGCAGCCCGGCCGGTCCCGGCTGCAATAATGACAGCAATTAAGGCAGAGCAAAGAGAACCGAGGCAGAGCAGCTCGGGGGTCCGGGCAGCCCCGGGTGTGCCGGGCCCCGCGGCGAGGGGTGACCGAGGGAGGATTTAAAGGCGCTGATGTCTTATTTAACAGCGAGGCAGCGCCATCCCAGCCCGCTGCCCACAGGTCGCCTCATCCCGGGGCTGCCGAGCCTTAAAAAGCCATTTGTGCTAAATGGAAAGCCGGGCTTTGCTGGGGCTGCCCGGGGCTCTCCGGCCCCTCCGACTCTGGGTTTGCCGAGCACCGCGATTGTTCGATCCGCAGATGTAAGAGGAATTTATTGTAACAACAAATATAGTGATGTCAAAACCCAACCTTGGATTAAAGCCGGCAGCCAAAGGGGAAGTGTATTAATTTCAAACAGCATCAGAGGCCAGTGCCTATTAGGACGAGCTATTCTTCAGACCCCCCCATCAGAATTAATCATTGGGAGTTAATTTGAAGCTCAGACAAGTTGCTGTTAATTTAGTGCAGGGAGGACGGGATGGAATAAAAAGCTGAGGTGCTGGCCGGGCCTCCTGGGTCTCATTAATCAGCGAGCTGAGACGGCCTGGCTTGATTACAATTTGCAAAAAAATTCATTAGAGCCTGGGCGATTGACAATTTTTCTCTCTGCCTGTGATCTGACTCATTAGGCAGCCAAATGAAAGCCATGATGATGGTGATGATGACAGCTATCAACCCCCTCGCTTGTTTATCTCCTTCTCCTCCGGCCCCCGGCCCGGGGCTTCCCCCTCCAGCCGCGCTCCGGGTTAAAGGGGGGCAGCGGGGGACCCCGGCCCGCCGAGTAAATAACTTCCAGCGCTCGGGGCTGGCCCAGGGAGGGATGCCCGGCGGGGGACGGGGTGAGCAGCAGCTGCTGCTCCCTAAAATCCCGCACTCGCAGCCCCGGGAGGGGCACAGCCGGCGTGGGGGGTGCATCCCGATTTGGGGGCGGCAGGGCGCGGTGCTGGCCGGGCAGAGCCCCACGCACCGAGAGCCGCCCGCAATCAATTCAAGCAGCTCCAGAGATGATTTTTTTAGAAGCAGCGCCGGGGGTGGCACGGGTGCGTTTGTCCCACGCGTGTCCCGCGGCTCCCGGCGTCCCCCCGCGCGGGGACGGACCCCAGAAATTGTCATCATCATTCTCATGAATATTCCGTTTTTTTTAAAGCAGCGGGCAGTGCCGAAAATGCCGGAATTGATCGTGTTTTCCCGCTGCTCCCCGTGTGTCCGCGGCTGCCCGTGGGGTCCCCGGCGATGCTGGCCGGGGTTGTGCCTTTTTGGGGAGCGGCTGGTGGGGATGCGGACCCCCCCCGTGCACCCCCGGAGCCGCGGCCAACCCCCTCCGCCCCAAACAAAATAATATTAACAACATTAATTATTATAATTATAATAAATAAGTGATGAAGCGCGAGCGATGTGACGCGGCCAAGCCTGGGAGCCTGTCCCGGGACCGAGCGACCCCCCCGGTTTAATTATTTCATTTTAATAAACCCCCCCTCCCCTCCCCAGCGCTCCGTTTTCCTCGGGAAAATTTCATTTTTAATTCCAAATCGCCGCCGCCGAAGTCCCGGTGGCACCGGCACGGATGGAGCCGGGATGCGGATAATGGGGCGGGAAAATAAAAATAAAAGGGGATGAAAAGGATGCGGGAAGGGAAGGGGGGGACGCGGGACCCTTCGGCCCCGACCCCTCCCACCCCCCGATCCGGCCTCAGCCCAACGAAAACGGGCGCGGGGCTGGGGGCAGCGGCTGCACCCCCCAAAAAAACCCCAAAACGGGGCTGGGGGAGCGACCGGACCCCCAGACACGGGGCTGGGGGTGGGAGAGGCGGCACCCCCCAAACATGGGCTGGGGGCAGCGGCTGCACCCCAAACCAGGAGCTGGGGCCGCTCCTGCCCCCCACCCCCGCGGCCATCCCCGCTCAGCCACAGCTGAACAGCTTTTCTTGCAGCTTTTCCTCAAAATAAGGAAAATAGGGTGGGGAAAACACAAAAAAAAACAAAATAGAGAAAGTTTTCCACCCGGCTCCCACCTCCCCGGCAATAAATGCGGATTCGCAAAAGAAAAAAAAAACAAAAAAAACACAAAAGCAGAAAATCAAAAATTCAGGCGAGAGCAGCATCACCCCGCTCCGGCAGCGCAGGAGGGGAAAGGAAAATCAGCTCAATGCCAAATCCTGGACAGAACAGCCGGGGGCTGGAGGGCTTTTTCTTTTTGGCTTTTTTTTTTTTCTTTTTAAGTCTTTTTTTGTTTCTTTGTCAGTTTTTATTCACAAGACTTAGTTTGCTTTTAAATTTCATAATTTATAAGGAAATAAGCTACATTGAAATAAATTAAACACAATAGTGAAGATCGTGCAGCCTTGTTTTTTTTTTTTTTTTCTTTTTTCTTTTGCCTTTCCCCACCCCTCCTCCCTTTCTCTCCTTTAAACATGGATTGGTAGAATAGGCAAACCAAATCGACAGAAAGCCAGGCAAAAAAAAAAAAAAAAAAAAAAAAAATTTGAAAAACTCATTCCCCAGTGCCTGCCACTCAGCCATCGGCAATAAAAACCAAACAATAAAAAAAGGCATGAAATGAAACTCTGAGTTTTCTTTCGGTTTTTTTTGTTTTGTTTGTTTGTTTGTTCTCTCGTCTTTTTGTTTTCTGGTTTTTTTTTTACCTTTCGCCCGCAAATAAGAAAGAAAACCCCAAAGGTGGCTAAAGGCGCCGCGGGTTTGGCTGGGGATGCTCCGGGGAGGATCCAGCGCCGGCTCCGCTCCGCACCCGCGGGGTCCAAAGCGGGGCAGCCCCGCAATAAATCTCTCTGTGTTTGCGTGTCCCTTCTAGCCGGGATATCCCTGCTCCCAACCCAAACTGGTTCCAAAGTTTCGCTCGCAAGTTCGCTCCTGCTGGGGATTTGCCATGCGCTCGCTCGGGTTTTTATTTTTCGTGTTGTTTTAGTTTTTTTGCGGTGGGGTTTTTTGTCGCTGTTGGTGGTGGGGTTTTGTTTGTATTTTTTTCTTTGCTTCTCTCGTTTTTGTTTTTATTCGGGTGGGTCGCTTTCAAACCCCGGGTTGGAAAGTTTTCCCTTTAAAAACTTGTGACTCTGAGCGCGGGAGGAGGCAGAGATCAGGGTCGGGCTTGCTCCAGCTGCTGGTGCTGACTCCTGATCGCGAACCTGCTGACGTGCACCGGGATGGGCACCACGATCTTGGGGTTTCGGGAGGGTTCCCCTGTCTTGGAGTTGGCGTTGCCCGCCTTGACCCGTTTCCATTTCGCCCGCCTGTTCTGGAACCAGATTTTCACCTGCACCTCGCTGAGTTTGAGGGCGTGAGCGATCTGGGACCTCTCGGTCAGGGACAGGTACTTTTTGCAGTGAAATTCCTTCTCCAGCTCCAGCAGCTGCTCGCTGGTGAAGGCTGTTCGCCTCCGCCGGTTTTTGCCCGTGGACGTGGTGTTGGTGGAATTGGGGGGGTTCTGGGGGTTCTCCTCCAGCGCGTTGCCAGAGTCCTCTTCCTTGTGAGCCGCCTGGCCGGGGATGTTGTCGTCCGAGCTATAATCTAGATCGCTGTCCATGGAGAAACTTTCCTCCTTGCCTTTCGCGTCCTCCTCTGCTTTGGGGTCCTCCTTGCCCTGGCCCCGGAGAGCCCCGGCTGGGAAGGAAGCGGAGGCCTCTGGTTAGCATCCCGCACCCTCCGTGCCGCGCCCCCCGCCCTGCAGCTCCAGCACCCCAAAACTGAAGCCTCGGGGATCCTTTTTTTGGTTTGTTTTCCTCCTTTTTTTTTTTTTTTTTTTTTTTCCCTCTATCTGCCGGCGCATCTTTCGTTCGCTCCGATTTCGCCGGTAGCTTCCCGAGCGGCGGCGGGAGCTCAGCCCTCCCTTCTCTCCCTTCTCCCCGGCACCTCCCGGGGGTCCCCCCGCCCCTCCCGACCCCGCTCCCCCCGCGGCTCTCACTCACCGAGGGAAGCCTGGACGGCGTCGGCGGCGGGGAAGGGCAGCAGGGCCCCGTCCTTGCCCAGGAAGGCTTTGCCATCGTCGCCGCCGCCGTCCGCGGGTATCCCGTCGGCTTTCTCGAAGTTCCCCGGGGGCGCGAACTTCCTGGCGGCCTCCTGGTGCTGCGGGGAGGCGGGGAAGGTGCCGGGCAGCGTGGCCATGAGCGTGGAGGTGAGCGCCATGCCCTGGGCCAGGCTGGAGCAGAAGCCGGAGGGCAGGCTGGGCAGCTGGTGGTGGTGCGGGTGCGCGGGGGGCAGCGCGGGGGGCAGCGCGCCCTGCGGCAGCGCGGGCGGCGGCGGCGGCGGCGGCGGCAGCACCACGGGCCGGTAGGGCATGAACATGGGGTAGCCGGTGTACACGAAGTGGCCGGGGGCGGGCGGCGGGGGGCTGCCGATCAGCGAGTCGATGCTGAAGGCCGTGCTGCTTCCCAGCGGGCGCTGCATCATCATCAGCGAGGGCTGGAAAGCCGCGCTCATGCCGGAGCGGGGCGGGCGAGCACCTTCCTCCTCCTCGTCCTCCTCGTTGTCCGGCCGCTCGGCGGCGGCGGCGGCGGCGGCGTGCGGGCTGCGGAGAGCGCGGCAGAGCCGGGCAGAGCCGGGCAGAGCCGGGCCGAGCCGGGCGGAGCGGAGCGGGGCCGCGGCCCGGCACTGCCGCACCTCGGGGCCGCCCCGCCCGCGCTGCGCCCCCGCGGAGCCGCCGCCGCCGCTCTGCCCGCGCGCGCCGCCCGCGCCCATTCACATTTCGGCCGCCTGGGAACCCGGCCCGCCCCACGTGCCCGCCGCCGCCGCCGCCCATTGGCCGGGAGCGCCGGGGGGCGGGGCCTGGCGGCGAGGCCACGCCCCTCTGGCGGCGCCCCGGCCCACGCGTGAGCGCCGCGGGACAGCGCGGGGACACCGACACCGCCACAGCCCTGCCCGCACCTCGCCTTCTCCCCTTCTGTTTTAGTGCTTTTTCATTCACGCTCACCCCCTCTTTTCCCCCCTCCCCCCTTCTTTTTTTTTTTTCCTCTCTCTCTCTCTTTTTTTTTTTTTTTTTTTTTTTTTTTTTGAAAAGCCCCCAAATAGGCTCCATGTGGTTCTGGGTAAAGTCAGCCCCTGGCTTGGCTTTGAAATTGCTTCTGCAATTATGTAAAAGAGCCATTCAGCAACACGGCGGAATTAAAAGCGATGGAGGGGCTGCTCCCTTTTCTCCGGCGAGCTTCTCATGTTGGCCGGCTCAAAGCCTTTTCCAACACGACGTCTTTGGCGAGGACAAAAGCTGGAACAAAAAAAAAAAAAAAAAGGGGAAAAAGAAAAAAAAAAGCCCCCAAACTTGTAAATTGAACGTCAAGGGAACTTTACACAATTTCAAAGGCCATAAATAATGATAAAGGGACCAGGCGAAGAGGCAAACCCAGGCAATTAATGGAGGTTCCCAAGCAAAGATCAAGTGGTTTGGAAAATAAAATTAAATGCAGGGAAAAAAAAAAAAAAAAGAAGAAGAAGAAAAGAAGGAGAAGGGGAAAATAAAAAAGAGAAAGGAGGGGAGTTGACTGGGGAAGTTGAAGTCTTCCCGGGACAATGCTGCTGGCTGTGCCCCTGCGCTTGGCTTGGGGGGGTTCTGCAGCCAAACCCGCCTCCAAGTGGCTTTGGCCGGGGGGAGGGTCCCCCAAAAGCCGAGGATCAGCAGGAGACCCCGCTCCCACCCGGCTCACCGGCTCGGGAACCCCTTAAGGAGCCGCCGCTCCTTCCCGGTAATTGTAATTACTGCCCGAGTGGGCCGGGGAGGGCGGCAGATGTCGCGCAGGACGGTGCCACCCCCGTGGCGGTGTCGCTGCCAGCGGCGGGGACAACCCCGCTCCGTCCCCCCCTTTTAGCCGGGCACCCTGCGGACCCCCTAAAACCCCCCAGCCCCCCAAAACGAGCCCTGCGGGACTGGGGTCCCACCCGGTCCTCTGCGAGCGGCATTTCCAGCGCCCCCAAAATCCAAATTCCCTTTCCCGGCAGATTCCCGCTGCCACATGCCGCTGTTTGCCGATATCTGGCTCAGTTTATCCTCACCGCCAGCTGAAAACGTTCTTTCCTCGGCAGGAATTATGGGGGGCAGGTTGATATTTTAGGGCCTCAGCGCAGTTTTTGCTGCATCCCTGCCCGGCCGCAGTTTTGGGGTGCAGGATTTGGGGTCTCTGCGCTCCCGCTGCAGGGAGGATTTATCCCGGAATGGGGAGGGGGATGGCCCCGGCAGCAGCTGCCGCTGGGGATGGGCAGGGGGGCTTGTGTGATGTGTGTGCACAAACACTTTTGGGGCCCATCTCCGACTTGAAGGGACTGGGAAAAGTTTATTTATCCCGCTCATTTCCATATGTCCTGGCTCCGTCTTGCGGAGGCCACCATATGTGCAGCAGCGCGCCGCTCGGGCTTTTCCCAGCCCCGCAGAGGGTGGGATTTCCCCCGTGGATGCTTCGTGCCCGCTCTTCCTATCCCATATTTTTTTTCCTTTTCCCATTGCTCCACCCGACCATCTCAGCCCTCTCCTTACACCCAGCACGGACCAGAACCGAGCTAAACCCAAAAAATACTCACGGGGAGCCAAGCAAAGCCAGCCAAGAGGGGCAGAAAATTCCCTTTTTTTTTTTCTTTTTTTATTTTTTTTCAGGCAAACCCCGCTGGATTGCGAGAAGGGCAAGGATAATTAGGCACGGCATGGAAATGTGTACCAACACCCAGCTCCTGCAGCTGTTTTTATTGTCAGCCCCCTTCAAAATTTGCCCACAAACAAGTGCCTTTGCAGGACGGGAGTATTATTTCGGGCAAGAATGGGCTTTTTGTTCGGCACATAATTAGCTGATTTTTTTTTTTTCTTTTCTCCCGGAGGGGGAAAAAAAAAACCCCGCCAAAAAAACCAAAAAACCAAACCAACAAACCAACTCGATGCCTGATTGTGGCAGGTGCAAGCGGGGAGGGATTGTGCCTGGGGAATGGAGCAGGAGTGAGGGGAGCGATCCAGAGCTAATTCTTCCATTTGCCGGAGAAATTTTAATTGCGTGGGAAACATCACCAAAATCACCAAAACCACCTCGCCCTACAGTGCTTTTAAGTAATTTTTTTTAATTTTTTTTTTTTTTGCCTTAGGAAAGGGAGGTGAGCAAGAGAAGAGACCCTGAGCAGAAGTGCAGAAGTGCAGAAATGCAGAAGTGCAGAAGTGCCTCCCAAAATCAGGATCAGCCGCGGGGAAGGGGAGGCAGCTCCGTGCGTGGCTCCGGTTTTATTCCAGAATTTTGGGAGCTGCGAAGGGATGCGCCCCCCTCCTTCCTCCCCTCATCCCTGCACAGGGCAAAGTTAAAAAAAACCCAGCGAAACAAACTCCAAAATAATCCCCAAATCCCTCATTCGCCACATAATCCCATTAACTCCTCCACGTCTTCCCCTCTGAACTCCTTCCAGCCCCACTTCCACTCCACGCTTCTTTCTTTTTTTTTTATGGTTTTTAAACATCTTTTTTTCCTCGTTCCTTCGCCCTTATCCCCCATCCCCCCCCCCCCCCCCCCCCATTTTTAACAAACTTGAAGGTGCTCGGGATTTTCGGGTAAAGAAAAAAAAAAAAAAAAAAAAAAGGTTAAAATGGTAAAAAAATAACACGGTGCAGGTTAAAAAAAAAAAAAAAAAGAAATTTGACTTCCATAATCCCGGCTCTTATCCCGAAATTCGTTCGGCTAATGGGAAATAGGCTGTTTGAAAAATTATTTTAAATGGATACATATTTAAACAACCGGAGTCCGAGTATTTTAAGAGCCTTACAGGAGACCTTAATCAAACACATCGCCACGGAGAGTTTAGTGGTGGCAAACCCCACGCACTCTCTCGTTCCCGGCTTTTCGTGGAATCGAGTTGAGAAATCCGCCGGTTAAAAAAAAAAAAATCTAAAAAAAAAAAAAATCCCGAATAAAAGTCTAAAATATTCCCGGGTCAGAGGGGCACAGTCTCATTAAAACCAGCGCGGTCCTGAAACTGCACTGCAGACATTAAAGTGCAGTATTTTTCAATTAGAGCTGACGAATTCAATCAAAATTCCATAGATTAGGATGAAATGAGGCATGGGTCATTTACAGGGGAATTTAATTGCAGAGCCATTAGACAAATAGTATATTTGCCATTCTCACATTATCCATCATTTTAGACATCAATAGAAGGAGCAGCATCTTTACTAATACAGCAGCACTTCCCAATCTCTGCCTGTAAACACTCCCTTTCCCCATAGCTCCTGATTATATCTGATTTCATTTAAAGCCATGGGGGATTATAAATGTTCCTGCAATCAGGTTCATTAGGACTTCAAAAAAAAAAAAAAAAATCTCATTTCTGATTCGTATCGCTTTGCGGATCACCCAGCACAGCCCGCGCTTAAAAAAAAAAAAAAAAATTGAAATAAATAAATAAAAAAATCAAACGCTGTTTCATTACCGGGGCCACTTCGGGGTTTGATTATCGCCCTGACGAGCCCCTGTTCAGATGGTGAGAGGCAAACTCGGCTTCCCACTGGGATAACCCCCCCTGCATCCCGAGGGGGGCTCCATCCTGCTCCGGAGGGTCCCCGAGTGGGGAAAAAACACCAGACGGGACGGCAAAACCTGTGGGTTTAAAATTTATTTGTATTTATTTTGATTTTATTTTTTTTTCCGGTGGGAAGGTGTGCATCACTCCTTAATTCTCCCCCGCTCCTTGCAATCAGAGAGGTGTGTGCAGCAGGGCGGGGAATTCCCATTATTTGGAAATTGTTTTGCAGCTGGACCATCGGTGCTTTAATACCGCAGGGTGGGAAAACGAGCAGGAGCAGCTCAACCACACACACAGAGGGGAAAAAAAAAAAGAAGAAAAAAAAAAATCCTCGAGGAGAGAGGAAGGTCTCTGACATTTTTTGCCTTAATAGCAGCTTAATATTAAACGTCTTTCATAAAACACGCACATCCAGATCTACTTAAAAAGAAAAAAAAAAAAAAAGAGGGAAAAAAAAAAGAGAGAAAAAACACAGAAAGCCTTCATTTCCCCCAAATGTATGGCGTGCGCAGCGCTGTGTTAGCTGCCTCAGTAATTTAATTGGAATGAAACGTGAAAAATGTGTCATTTTTTGAAGAATTTATGCATCGCTTCCTGGAAATCTCATTGTCTTAACTAGCAGCCTACTGTGTTCTGTTTAGCAGGCATAATCGCATTTTTATGTGTCTCCGTATTAGAAGTTAATGTGACCTCCCGTCTCTAGCTGCTGGAAAATAATAATAATAACAAAAAAAAATTATTAAAAAAAAATTAAAAAACCCCTTAACAACAAAAATCGAGCCTTTCTCCACAGCATCTGCATCAAAACAAGGCGCCGCCAGGAAGGAAAAAAAAAAATCTATATTTCGGGTGTATATATATATATATATATATATATATGCATAAAAACCGCCCGCCAAACTTATCAACCCCAGCCCGGAGCATCATCCCACTCGGAGCATCATCATCATCATCATCATCATCACCATCATCATCACCATCATCATCATCATCCCACCCGGAGCATATTCATCAGCATCATCACCAGCACCACATCCCGCCCGGAGCACCATCCCGCCGCCGGCAGAGGACAAAACCCCGCACCCCCACCCCGAAGGGCTCGGAGTCGGTTTTTTGGAGGTTTTTTTTGCCTCTAAATCTCCTTTTTTGGGCTCTTTTTTGGGGGTCCCGGCTGCCCCCGACGGCCGAGCACAGCGCGCCCCCTGCTGGCCGCGGGGAGCAGCGCACCCCCCCACCACCCCACGCGTGTCCCCCTCCCACGGCCACCCCTGTCCTGCCCTTCCATCCCCTTTTCTGCCCTTCCCTCCCCTGTCCTGTCCTGCCATTCCACCCCCTGTCTGTCCTGTCCCCACCCTGTCCTGTCCTGCCCTTCCATCCCCTGTCCTGCCCTTCCACTCCCTGTCCTGTCCTGTCCCCACCCTGTCCTGCCCTTCCACCCCCTGTCCTGTCCTGTCCCCACCCTCTCCTGTCCTTCCATCCCCTGTCCTGCCCTTCCCACCCCTGTCCTGCCCTTCCCTCCCCTGTCCTGTCCTGCCCTTCCCTCCCCTGTCCCATCCTGTCCCCACCCTGTCCTGTCCTGCCCTGTCCCCTTGTCCCCTCATCCCAGCTCAGCGCTGTTGTGCCCCTGTGAGGAGCATTCCCCCCTCCCCCCCTGTGGATTTGGGGTTTTTGGGGATTTGAGGGGAAGATGGGTGACTTGGTGGGACTCTCCGCATCTCTCTCCGTGCACATGGAGGTAAAAGGTGACAAACATGAAAGGAGCAGCAAAATTTAGCTTGGCTTGGTTCATCCTGCCTGAGGCAGGGTGGGGTTTGCCTGAACCCCTGACAATTCCCACCAAAACAAAAAGGGACACGGAAATTTGGGATGGGGCCTCCCCCGAGAGGCACAAAATATTGGGAACACGGGGCAGGGCTGGCAATGCTCTGTCTCATCCACGGAGGGTGAGGGAAGTTGTGCAAGCAGCAGGTGGAAGCTGGGAGAGGGGCAGAATTCAATTAAAGAATTTTTCCTCCCCATTTCCATGCTCCAAGGGCAGCAGCTCTGGGAGCCAGGGATGCAAAGTCCAGCCAAACATGAAAACATGAAAAATCAGTTATTTATATATATATGTGTGTGTGTGTGAGTGTGTGTGTATACAATTATATACAATATGAATATTTATATATATATACACACAATATTATATATATATTTAATATGTATCTATATCTATGTATATACATAAAATAATATATAATATGTATATTTTTAATATCTATATGTATGTCTATATACGTATATATGCGAATATATATACACAATTATATATAATATGTATATTTATATATAAAAATATAATGCATATAATTTTGTGGTTTGGCTTTTTTTGGTTTTTGTTGTTGTTTTTGTTTGTTTGTTTGTTTTTTAACAAACCAAAACCAAGTGTAATTTAGCACTGGAAGAATTTTGGGGAGTTGTTCTCCCAGGGGATGCACATCCTTTGGTTCAGGAGGAAATAACCTGGGGAGCCTGAGGAAAAACAAATCCTTGCTCCTCCTGGTCCCTTTGGCCAGGTCACTGCAGGAGATGAAAACACAAATTTTGGGTTTTCCAGCCCATGTGCCAGCCTGGGGACAGGGACAGGCACAAGTCACTGGGAGGGGCTGGGAGATGAGGAGCTGTGTCACCGTGCTGCATGGAATAGCCACAACATTCTACATTAAGAAATAAAAAATTAAATCGATTTTAGCGTCTATATTAATGCCCCTGGACTCTGCATCCTGTTGAGGGATTCTACACAGCACCTCTGCTTGTGCCACTCCCAGGTGAGATTTATCCCAGGGGGTTTAATGCTCACCTGGACTGGTACGAGTCCCCTGAGCTGGTTTGGGTCACCTGGGCTGGTTTGGGTCACCTGGGCTGGTTTGGGTCACATGAGCTGGTTTGGGTCACCTGAGCTGGTTTGGGTTCCCTGCCCTGTCCTTCCCTTCCCTCACCTGAGCAGCCCCCGCTGCTTTGAGGGGATCCCCTCTAATCAGCATCATTCCTACAGCCACCAATCACTTAATTACTCGTCATAATCTATTTAAAGCACAATTAAAAGGGAGAGGGGGAAATCTATACAAATTACCAGCCAAAAGCACAATTTAGTCCTGCTGTAAATCCCTGTAAAGAGCCATTCCATCATCCATCCATCCATCCATCATCCATCCATCCATCCATCCATCCATCCATCCATCCATCCATCATCCATCATCCATCCATCCATCCATCCATCCATCCATCCATCCATCCATCATCCATCCATCCATCCATCCATCATCCATCCATCCATCCATCCATCCATCCATCCATCCTCCATTCATCATCCATCCATCCATCCATCCATCCATCCATCCATCCATCCATCCATCCATCATCCATCATCCATCCATCCATCCATCCATCCATCCATCCATCCATCCATCCATCCATCATCCATCCATCATCCATCCATCATCTATCCATCCATCCATCCATCCTACATCCATCCTCCATTCATCATCCATCCATCCATCCATCCATCCATCCTCCATTCATCATCCATCCATCATCCATCCATCCATCCATCCATCCATCCATCCATCCATCATCCATCATCCATCCATCCATCCATCCATCATCCATCCATCCATCATCCATCCATCCATCCATCCATCCATCCATCCATCCATCCATCCATCATCCATCATCCATCCATCCATCCATCCATCCATCCATCCATCATCCATCCATCCATCCATCCATCCATCCATCCATCCATCCATTATCCATCCATCCATCCATCACCCATCCATCCATCCATCCATCCATCATCCATCATCCATCCATCCATCCATCCATCCATCCATCCATCCATCCATCCATCCATCCATCATCCATCCATCCATCCATCATCCATCATCCATCCATCCATCATCCATCCATCCATCCATCCATCCATCCATCCATCCATCCATCCATCATCCATCATCCATCCATCCATCCATCATCCATCATCCATCATCCATCCATCCATCCATCCATCCATCCATCATCCATCCATCCATCATCCATCCATCCATCATCCATCATCCATCCATCCATCCATCATCCATCCATCCATCATCCATCCATCCATCCATCCATCCATCCATCATCCATCATCCATCCATCCATCCATCATCCATCCATCCATCCATCCATCCATCCATCCATCCATCCATCCAGCTGGAGCTGGGGTTGTGGCACTCAGGGGTTTTGGGAGGGAGCGGCACAGGCTGGGCAGGGTGGCACTGCGCCCTGGTGCCCGCCACGGGGAGGGCAGTGGTGCTTTGGGCAGTATCCCCCTCTGCCCTTGACCAGGGTCATGCATGGATGGTCATCCTTGACCATCCTGGACTGTCCTTGAATACCTTGGCCATTCTTGACCACCTTGACCATCCTTGACTATCTTCAATTATCCTTGACCACCTTGACCATCCTTGACTATCCTGGGCCGTCCCTGACCATCCCTGACCCCCCTGACCCCCCTGACCATCTCAGGCCCACTTGCTTGGATATAAAAGTGGACTTTCCTTCTCCCTTGGGGGGACTCCAGCGCCTGTGTTGTGCTCCTGGTCCAGGGGATTGTGTTTTCACAGAACCACAGAATATCCTGAGCTGGGAGGGACCCATGAGGGTCATGGAGTCCAAGGGAGGAGCACCAACCTTTAACCCCCCCTGCTTCTCTAATTTTCATCTTTTCTTTCAGCTCAGGTGTTCCTGAGGCCCTGGGTGAGGGTCTGGGCTGACACAGAAGCAGCACGAGGCGGGGAGAACTCCCAGGCTGATCCTTCCAGCAGCAGGGACGGGGAAGAAGAGGAACCTCAGGGAGGAAGGACAGCACCAGGATATTGCTTGTTTTTCCTGGCCCAGGGGAATGCTAACGCATGTGGGGAAAATATCAGTAATAAAATAATGAGATAATACTACTAATAATATACTTGGCTTTTTGTGGGCCTGCCTCGTCACCTCCCCAAGGATTTCATGGGAGGGTTTTCACTGTCCTTGGCAGTGGAGAATCTACAAACACCTCCCTGGGCTGCTTTACCTGTGCATCTCAAGCCTGAGTTTGCCAGGAAAAAACCCTTCAGGATCTTTTCCTGCAGCCTGGGCAGGTGTAATGCTCCCAGAGGCGCCAGCCCTCACCAGAGGCTCCACCACAGATGCTCTACTTGGGGTGTGGTTGGATGAGGGTGGATTTAGGGGTTGTGCCATTCCCCAAATCCTCAGGTCCTTACTTTCCAATTTCATTTTTTGCACTAGGATGCTGAATCCCTTTCTTCCAGAAAGTTTTGTCTCCCTGAGGCTTTTTTGGGGCTTGCTGGCTGCTGTTGGAGGGGATCACTCAGACACTCAGTCTCTTTTATTGGTCTTGTCCATCCTTGTCAGCAGGGAATTTGAATAAACATAATTATTCTCTTGGGACCTCTCCAGAGTAGCTCTGCACCCTAAAATAACACATTCAGGGTAAACCAATGATGGTTCTGCAGGGAAAAATGTGGGGGGGAAATTGCTGACTTGGCTGCAAAAATGCATCAGAGCCCATGAGAAAAAATCCCATTTTGTTCTGCTTTTCTTCTTATCTGGGGGGCAGATCATGTTTACAGCATTTCCAGGCAAGGAGGCAGCTGTGCCTTGGCACAAACATTGCCCTGGTTTGGGTGAGGGTGCCCAGGCTGAGGATTTCCACCTGCACAGAGGGATTGCTCCTCAGCAGAGCAGGAGCTGCGCCAGCCCAGAATCCTCCCTGTGCCCCGGGCTATTCCCTGACAGAGAATTCCACCCTGGGAGCTCAGTTCCTCTTCATCTCCTGCTAGACATCCCAAATATTCTCCTGTGGAAAAGAGAATCCTTCCCAGAGGCCGCATCCCTGGAGGGCTTTTCTTTTTGGTTATCAAGTGCTGGAAGAAACCCAAGCTGCTTTAAATTGAATTTTCCCCCTGGGTGCTCCTCCCTTGGCACAGAGGGAATGTTGGCAGGGAGTTATGAACAAGGGATGATCGCTTCCAGTGAAGGGAAAAGCCTGGGAAGAGCATTTGTCTCCTGTTTGGATATCTGGGCATCAGCAGGTGCTGGGTAGATGCTCTTGTTAACCTTTAAAAATCTCTGCTGAGGAATTCGCGAGCTCCGACTCTTCACCAGCGTTTCTGGCTTCCTGTATTTTCATTCACACCCTGGTTGTTGCCACCAGATTGGACTAAAATCACATTAAATAAGGGCCAAAATTGGTCTGCTGCTTTTTAAAGGACTCCTCTCCAGTTTTCTGGGAATACCGAAAGAGCTTTCCCAGGAATACTGAGTTCAGCTTTCTGTTTATCTCAGCAGAACTTTGACAGCAAAGCAGCTTTGTTTCCATCAATCCTGGTGCTTAATTCTAACTAATTTAAGCTCACTTCCAAGCCATTCCCAGCCTATTTGCAGGTGATGGGTGATGTCCCCTTCCTTGGACAAGTTACTTCTTAAGATAAAGGAAATTTGGGGTGAGTGGTGCTAGTGCTCCACCTTCGCCCTGCCCTGAGCTCCTGGATAAAATGGAAAGGGAGAAAATTATTTGGGATTGATTTTTTTTTTTAATTTCTTCACCCATCAGAGACTCCGGGCAGGTTGTGCCCACTGCCCTCCTTACGGCAGGATGGCTCCCACTGGCTGGGATGAAAAATTCCAGGCTGGGAAAGTGGGATTTGTTCGAAATGGGATGCGAAGAACAACCAGCAGGAGGAGCAGGAGATTGGGGCAGCGGAGGCTGCGGGGAAATTCCCGTCCCAAAAAAACCCACTCAGGCCCCGGTTTCCTTAAGGAAAAACCTCCTGTTTGGTTTTTCTTCCCGTCCCCGGGGTCGGAGCGAGGTTTATCTGTAAAAGCCCTGATTTTGTCAGGTCTCAGAGGGCAGGGCCAGCCCTGTGGCCGCTTTTGGGCTCTTCATTTCTCTGTCAGCATCCATTGAGGAGCTGTTCTTCCCCAGCTCCTCGAAACGATGGCTCCAAGGCCGAACAGAGCAGAGGATGAGGTTTAGCACTAGATGATGCTAAATGCTGCCTTTTCAAATCCCTGGGTTTATTTATTATTTTTTTTTCCCTTGCAGTGCTGCTTATTTCCCACAGCCCCAGGGACAGAGTGCCCGGGATGATGCTGGTACAGCTGGAGGGTGCCTGGGGCAGCTCCTCTGGGTCAGTGCCCATCTCCCCGGTGTTCCTTGCTCCCCGGTGCTTTTTAGGCTCCTGCCTCCTTGCTGAGCCCCTGTTTCCTGCTCCTGTCCCTGGTGCTTGCTCCTGTCCCAGCACTCCTCGCATGGAGGCCCTTGGACGCTGCCTGAGCTCCTGCGCTCACTCATCCCACCTTTATTATCCCACCTTCATCCCACCTTTATTATCCCACCTTCATCCCACATCCCTCGGCTCTGGGGGCTTGGAGGAGGTGGGGAACTCTGCTTCCAGCTCCCAGGGTGGAGGGAAGGCTCGGAGAAGGGAATTGCTCAGCTGGAAGTGTGGCTGACACTTCTTGTCCCATCCCTTGGCTAGCCGGAGCCCTTTCCTTAGGTGCAAGGCTGGAGAAGGGAAATCCCTCTCCAGGCAGCTTCTCCTGGCCACAAGAGGAGCCCGGGATGTTCAGGGAGATCTGCAGGAGAACTCTCCAGATGTTCAGCATCCCTTCCTGCCGTGATGGGAGGCAGGAGCCGTGTCCTGCATCCCTGCAGGCGCCTTCCCAGCGCCCCACGCCCGCTCTCCCCTCCCCTCCCCGCCGCCGAGGCTCTTCCTCTCCCCCTCAATTATTTTTATTTTATTTTTTTTTTCGGGGTGCCAATAAAGGCAGGATCCTTTAATCATCCCCAGCTTTAAGAGGGAAAAGGGAGAGCGCCAGGGAGAGAGTGCAGTGAATTTAGAGACTCATCTTACCCCACCATGTTAATTATCTCGGCTGTAAAAAAGAGGTCAAGGAGAGGAACTCTACTAAATAGGCCGACGTTGGCATGAACAGCTCCTAAAGTGAAGAAGGTAAGACTGAACTTTACTGGAACTTTTTTTTTTCCATCTCTTCAAAAAGCTCCTAGATTAAAGCTCTGATATCCTTTTTGTTGAAATCTCGTGGATTCTGAAGCTCAAATGGCTGGAAGGAAGCCCAGATAATTTTTTTTTATCCCAGTCACTGAGAGGCTCAAAGGTTTTAAGTCCTGCCCCCATGGTGAATTACCGAGTATATGGGAATACAGAAGAACCTGGCACATAGGTGTTCTGGCCATTGTTATCGAGAGGGAGAAAAATAAAATAGCTCTCTATGTAGGTCAATGACCTGCTCTTTGTTGTCAGTAAAAAATTAAGGATGACCTAAAATCTACTACTCAACGAAAAAAATAATAAAATAAAAAAAAAGGAGGCGAGGTAAAGTAGTCTCCCCCTAATCAAAGAGGAAATGTTTGTGTTACCCAAAGCTTGACCTCCTCAGTCTCTAACTTTAGCAAAGTCTTTGCGATTGAAAAAGCAGTGGTCGAAACCTCAAACCCTGTCTGAAATGTCTATTAATTTTTGATCTTTCAAGGGAGTTGGCTTAGTTACCGTAGCAGCCCCCGTAGCGCCGTAGTTAAGGGGCTGGCAGCATTTCCATGATAAAGCCCCAATATTCCAGGCCTCACAACTCAGCTGTGGCCACCTCGGGGCTCTCTGATCCCCTTGGTGGCTGTGCTGGCTCTCCTGCCATCCCCCGAGGCAATGGAACATGCAAATCAGCGAGAGCAGACCCCTTTGCTGGTACATAGATATGAAATAGTATTTTATTTTCAAGCTCAGAAGCAAAATCAGGGCACCTGGAGTGCTGTGGGCCAGCAGATCCTCTGCATGCCCTGAGGTGGTTTGGTCACTCCATCTCTTCAGGGGGAGAAGCCTGAAATCAGGGGGCACTGGGGTTTGAGAAGGGGCTGCAGGATGAGGCTGAAGGTGCAAAGGGAGCTCAGGTGAAGGAATTAAAGCCAGCCCTTGTGAATGACAGAGCTGCCTGCAGCATCCTGCCTCTCCCATCCCGCTCCTTCCAGCCCTCATGGCACCATTCATCCCTAGATTTTTGGCTGAACCAGAAGGTGATTAACACCTGATGTTTGGACATTCTGCAGAGACTCTTATTGATAAGCAGGGATCAAACCTTTCCCTCTCTGGCTGTTTCCCTTCTCCAGAACTCTTCCCTGTGCTGTGGTCTGTGATGTGCTGGAACCTGGCATTCACCACCTGCTTCCAGGTAATCTTGCCTGCCTGGAGGGCAGAGGATGGAAGCCAGGTTGGCTTTTCAGGGAAGCTGTCAGGTGATGGAATTCGTTGTGGCCCTAAGCAGTTTCATCAGGATAATATCAAGTGGCTGAGTTCTTTATTAAAAAAAAAAAAAAGGAAAATACCCTCATTCTATGTGTCTAACTATCCAGGCACCTGAAGTCCTACAGAAACACATTTTTTCTGTATTTTTCCAGGCAATTTTTATGCTCATCTGTGTAATGCTGATCCAGGGTGGGATATGGGTGCACATGGAGCAGCCTCAGCCCTGCCTGTGAACCAAGGGGGAATCCCTACATGGCTTATGTGGGGGTGGGAGCATTGCTCTGCATCCCATAAACCCATCCCGAGCATCTCCCAGGGGAAGTGGGCTGGATCTGGGCTGCAGGACATCCTGATTTCAGGGGAAATAGTCAGGAAAGAGGAGGAAGGAAAGGCTCAGGCTGGGCTGCTCCTGTCCATAGGAAGAAGACTTAGGCTGTGCAATGTGCCTGGCACCAAAATGTTTTGGGTTTTTTTGTCTCTGCTGTGGCAGTGGGGAGATGTGGGAGTGTGTGGGAAGCCTTGCCATGGATCATGGCATCTTTTTTGCTTCCCACAGCCAAAATTCCTGGGCTGTGTGCACAGGGGATGCGCTGCGAGGTTATCACGGAATCCCAGAAGGGTTTGGGTTGGAAGGGTGTGGAAGAGGTTTTACAGTGACTTCTGTGAGCCAGAGAGAAGTTTGATCAGAACATCTGTGCTTACCTCTGAAAGAATTTCCTACCAAGGTCGTTGACAGAGAAACCAAGAAAGAGAGAAGGATAAATAAGGGAAAAAATAAGAGAAACCTGCAACTGCCTATTCCAATGAGCACTTTGTTTGTCTTTCCTGACCAAGGAGTAAAGTGTGAACTCCTGAGCTTTGTAAGAGTGGAGAAAAAGCATGCATGCTAGAATAAAACCAGTTTGAAGCCTTCTGCAAATGGAGTGTGTTGTTTTGTATCATCTCCATCTCAACTACAACAGCAGGGCCCTCAAGGCCAAAGCCATCCCAGCCCATGCCAGGGCAGGGACACCTCCCAGCATCCCAGGCTGCCAGGGCACACAGCCCAGCGTGCAAGTGGCTGGCAGGAGCTAAAGGCAGCTCAGGAATTCCCCGAGAAAGGAAAAGCTGGCTTTGCTGGGAGTGAGGCCATGAGGAGCATCACCTCAGGAGGTACCACCATCCTGAGGGCATCTTATCCCTCCCAGAAAGGACTGTGAGGAATTTGGGTGGTGAGCCCTCCTGAAAGCATTGCCAAGCTACAGAATGTCTAATCCCATCTTGAAAAAACCATGTGGATGCACAGATTTTACACTTCCACTGGGTTAGTAGGTGCAGAAGAGAAGAAAATATTAGAAGTGATGAATATTAATGGCCAAAACTGTGGGTTAACCAGAAACCTTGGGCACACCTCAGGCACTGCACCTCTGCTGTTTAGGGTTAGTATTTACTACCCATTGATTTCATTTTCCTGGCTGGGGGATGGCCATGCTTTTACAGCTCATTGGTTCCATCCTCTTGGCTCATTGTTTAATTATCATCCAGTTCAGGTTCTGGTGTGGAGTATTTGTAAGTCCAGAGGGGTTGGAGTATGATGGACACGGGCTACAATGAGGGTCAGGCGGTCACTGGGCCATGCTGCACCAGCACCTCTTGGATTAAATTGCTGGATTATTTGGAGGCTCCTAATTGGGACAGGGGTGTTTAGGCTGGGAGGAAAACAGTGCCTAGTATTTAGGAAACTGAAAAAAAAAAAAAGAAAGAAATTTAGTCAACTGCTGTCTGTTCATCCCCAATAAACTTATTGGTGTCCTCCCAGCTCTGGGGGGATTTTTTCCCCCCTCTATTTTCTTTTTTTCATGAAGGTGCTCATATGAGATTCCAGCTCTGTGGCTGCAACATAATAAAATCTGGGCTACCTGTTCCTGGCCCAGCCTGGAATGTTGGGATGGCCCTGCAGGGATGCAAAGGCCAGCGAGGTCCAAATCCTCCTGGGGCTTTGGCAGGGGAAGCTGCTCTCCCAGCCAGTGCCTTGTACAGGAGAGAGAAAGCAGCACTGGATGCCAGCAGAGCATTCCCTGCTCCCACTTCCCCCAGGCTCCTTCCTCAAGGTCACCGGAGAAATCCGTGCTGGGGACCAGAATAGACTGGCAGCTCGTGACTTGGAGGCTCTGGGTGAAAAAGCCTCCCCTTGCCAGCCCTGGCACCCACCTCTGTGGAGAATAAACCTGGTCAAAGCAGATTTGGGGATGTTAAACCAGAGCTGGAACACTCCACACTCTGTGTGGAGGCTGCAAGAAAATTTTGGGACCTTCCTGAGCCAACATCTCCGTGCTGCCAGAGCCACCTGAGGTTCCCCTGCGTGTCCCCAGCATGGCTGTGGTGACAGCCATCTCTGGCCCTGCAGCCCCAAAAACTCCCCGCTGTGTCCATGAGGGATGGGGATTGCTGAGCCAAGGGGTTCCTGGTGAAGGACACCCCAGCACTGGGAGTTCATTTGAGGCCATCCTAGGTGGTCTTCCCTGTTTTCTCCTTCTTTTCCCCTTTGTCTCAAGGCTGCCATTCCCACCTGGCTGTCCCCAACCTCTCTGTTGGTTTGGAGCCTCCAAACCCCCTCATTTCCCCCTCTGCTTTTACCACTTGTCGCTGTTTTGCTCCACCAGCCTTTCTGTGCCCATTTTCCCATCTGGAACCGACTGAGCCACTCCCCCCAGCTCTGCTCTGGGATGAGGAACACCCTGGTCATCCCTGGGGTCCTGGGCCAGTGCAGGAGGAGGTTTGGGGATGCAGGGAGCGGCACAGACAGGGATCATTGACCTCAGAATTAGGCCTGGGTCACATTCCCAGAGCCCTGACTCCTCTCCTCTCCTCTCCTCTCCTCTCCTCTCCTCTCCTCTCCTCTCCTCTCCTCTCCTCTCCTCTCCTCTCCTCTCCTCTCCTCTCCTCTCCTCTCCTCTCCTCTCCTCTCCTCTCCTCTCCTCTCCTCTCCTCTCCTCTCCTCTCCTCTCCTCTCCTCTCCTCTCCTCTCCTCTCCTCTCCTCTCCTCTCCTCTCCTCTCCTCTCCTCTCCTCTCCTCTCCTCTCCTCTCCTCTCCTCTCCTCTCCTCTCCTCTCTCTCCTCTCCTCTCCTCTCCTCTCCTCTCCTCTCCTCTCCTCTCCTCTCCTCTCCTCTCCTCTCCTCTCCTCTCCTCTCCTCTCCTCTCCTCTCCTCTCCTCTCCTCTCCTCTCCTCTCCTCTCCTCTCCTCTCCTCTCCTCTCCTCTCCTCTCCTCTCCTCTCCTCTCCTCTCCTCTCCTCTCCTCTCCTCTCCTCTCCTCTCCTCTCCTCTCCTCTCCTCTCCTCTCCTCTCCTCTCCTCTCCTCTCCTCTCCTCTCCTCTCCTCTCCTCTCCTCTCCTCTCCTCTCCTCTCCTCTCCTCTCCTCTCCTCTCCTCTCCTCTCCTCTCCTCTCCTCTCCTCTCCTCTCCTCTCCTCTCCTCTCCTCTCCTCTCCTCTCCTCTCCTCTCCTCTCCTCTCCTCTCCTCTCCTCTCCTCTCCTCTCCTCTCCTCTCCTCTCCTCTCCTCTCCTCTCCTCTCCTCTCCTCTCCTCTCCTCTCCTCTCCTCTCCTCTCCTCTCCTCTCCTCTCCTCTCCTCTCCTCTCCTCTCCTCTCCTCTCCTCTCCTCTCCTCTCCTCTCCTCTCCTCTCCTCTCCTCTCCTCTCCTCTCCTCTCCTCTCCTCTCCTCTCCTCTCCTCTCCTCTCCTCTCCTCTCCTCTCCTCTCCTCTCCTCTCCTCTCCTCTCCTCTCCTCTCCTCTCCTCTCCTCTCCTCTCCTCTCCTCTCCTCTCCTCTCCTCTCCTCTCCTCTCCTCTCCTCTCCTCTCCTCTCCTCTCCTCTCCTCTCCTCTCCTCTCCTCTCCTCTCCTCTCCTCTCCTCTCCTCTCCTCTCCTCTCCTCTCCTCTCCTCTCCTCTCCTCTCCTCTCCTCTCCTCTCCTCTCCTCTCCTCTCCTCTCCTCTCCTCTCCTCTCCTCTCCTCTCCTCTCCTCTCCTCTCCTCTCCTCTCCTCTCCTCTCCTCTCCTCTCCTCTCCTCTCCTCTCCTCTCCTCTCCTCCTTGCAAAGAGCCACCCTGTCCCCAGCACATCCCCACATTTATATTGCAGCTCTCCATGTCGGGCTGTCCCTGCCAACACACACACCCCTGTCCCTGTCCCTGTGCCTGGGGAGGGGGTCATGCCTTTAACCCCCCAAAAATACTTTTGCAGATGCTGCTGCTGCTGCTCAGCTCTCCTTTAGAAGCTGCTGCCCGGTGAAATATAAACTCATCCCGAAGCTGCATTGATTTTGTGCAGTTTTTATTGGAAATTAGATGATATTTAAGCATTTCTCTTTAACAGCTCTATATAACATGGAAAGGTCTTGTGCTACAGTTAGTTTATAGTGGCTCATCTTTGTCAGATGTAAATAATTCAATTAATCTACCCCCCCCCCAAACTCTTTCCAGTTATAACTGCACAATTTTTCTCCCCCTCCCCCTCTTTTTTCCCCATAAATTACAGGAATAATAAAAAAAAAAGCTCTTAGCTCAAGCAAAAATGCAAGGGCTCTCTTCTCCCCACCTCCCAGCTGAAGAGCTGCTAATTATCCCCTGGGAATTCAGTCCTGGGGCACATCCTCTTTGAAAGGTGGAGCCCTCCCAGTTATTCCCCCCCTGAGTTATGTGCTCATGGAATGTCACCCTGTGTGCCAGGCTGGAAAAGCAGCTCGGGCTGACCCTCATCAGTGTCTCCCACCCAGTCTCGGGATAGAGAGAGGTTCCTTGTGGGGTCCATAATGTGGGATTTCCTCCTGGGATGGGAGACACCGGTCCGTGATTTGCCTCGTGTCACCCTCACCCCTCACAGACTGCCACCTAAAAATGGTTTTATAAAGGATTTAAGGCTGAGGACCAGCGCTGGGCATTTCAGCACTCAGATCCCAGCCTCTTCCCCCCGATTTAT
The DNA here is from genome assembly GCF_048771995.1 of Taeniopygia guttata. Taxonomy (NCBI): domain Eukaryota; kingdom Metazoa; phylum Chordata; class Aves; order Passeriformes; family Estrildidae; genus Taeniopygia; species Taeniopygia guttata. The sequence continues at coordinate 2,514,950 of NC_133032.1, read as the reverse complement.
GGAATCTGAAGCAGATTCACCCCATTCCCCAGGCGGAATTCCAGCACTGCCATTACTGCTGGAGGTGCAAACGGAGGAGCTGGTGGCCACCACGAGCTCCAACAAGCCCTTGTTGGCTTCACGCTGGTTTCATGTCATCCGAGCACAATTAGTGTTTGACACCTGCAAGTGCCAGGTAGTTGTGGAGTTATTTATGGGTCGGAGGATGTGTTTCCCAAGCACACCCTAAGTAGAAAGTTCCTGAGATAATTGCTCGCCCTCTGGGGTGCAGAAGAACAAACGCAGCCATCCCTTGTTGCCCACACGCGTTCCTGGGGATTGATTTATCCCTGGGCGCTGGACACAGCAGAGCTGGGCCTGTCACTGTTGATTAGTGGGGCCGTGGCCAGGTTCAGCAGGGCTCCCACCTCTCCTCCTTCAGGAGGGAACCACCTGGTTCCTGCCCCCATTGCTGCCCCCTCTTCCAGCACCTGTGGGGAAAGGGCTGCAAATTACAGGTTGTGCTGCGGTGGGATCATCTGTCAGCACATTGTCCCCACTGCCACCCCTGCCCTCCCAGCTAACAGGGCTGGGCAGAGCTCTGGACACAGAGCAGTGAGGGGCCAGGCTTTGGGGTGGCCCTGATGGGTGACATGTGGTGGCAGCAGTGGCATCCCAGGACTGGGATGGGTTTGCAAACATAACATGGAATGGTGGCTCAGGGCAGGACCTGCTGCAGGGTCCTGGCAGGGTCAGAAATGACGTTGTGAGGCTGGGGCAGGTTTTGGTACCGTGTGTGTCCACAGCGGTGAGGAGGAGCTGCTCCCCACGGGGGTGATGTGGGGCTTCCATCAGGCTTGGAAACGACACCAAACCCCCAAATTCCACACCGGCCTGATGCCTTTTAGCATTTCTCCCTGCCCAGCGCCCCCTCCCTCCCTGAGAAGCTTTTTGGGAGCTGAGTGGTGGCATTTAGGATGGAGATGTGAGTAATTAGAGTAATTATGGGTGTAACTCCCCAGACTTGTGCTGAGTGGTGCTAATGGCTCCTTTGCATGATTCTCATCTCCTGCTAATCTCCCAGTCCTTTCACTGCTCCAATTATTCCTAAAGAGAGGACAGGATTGCACCCAGGCCTTAACCTCTCCTCAAACTTTCACTGGGGCTTAGAGCCCCCCAGTCTTATTGGCTGACAATTTCCCTCACTGTCCAAACAGAATTTCTTGGTGGATTTTTTCGCAGGAACCTACTTTAGGGTCCTGGGTGGGTCAGAAAAGACCCTGTGAGGCTTGGACAGGTTTTGGGACCGTGTGTGCCCACACCAGTGACCCTCTGTGGGAGTCCAGGGCATCCCTCTGGCTACCCTGGGACCCTGGCAGGGGGTCAGGAACCCCCCTGGACAGAGCCCCCAGAGACACTGTCTGTGATCTCTGTCCATGGAAAAGAGTTTTCAATCTTACAGGATGAATTACAAGCTCTGAGTGTTTGATATAATTAATATAGTACGAGTACAAAAGTAAAATTTTAGGATTCTAGATGAGGGGTTCAAAGGGGACAAGATGGAGGAAATTGGGTGTGTCTTGTCCTGTTTCTCCTTCTTCATGCCCTCCATGTTTCACTGCAGTGTTGGCATTTTTCTGTTGGTTCAGGCTGGGGACACACTGTCCAACGTAGGTGACAGATATTGGCACGTTATTGTAAATCCAGCACAGGGAGTTTGTGGTATTTAATGTTTGTACCATCCCACTGAGGGCAGAGCCCCACACGCTGCCCTGCAGGACAGAGCTGCGGCAGGGCAGCAGAACATGGTAGAGATAAACAGAATAAACAACCCTGAAACCAGCACAGATGAATTATGGCTTCTGCTTTGGCAACAAAGCAAAAAGAAAATTACTTTCTACAATCTCAAAATCATCAATACCACAGATTCCAACAACCCTCCAACCCACCCTGAGGGAGAGGATAAAAGCCTTGGAGCCAGAATTCCTTGGGTTTTGTGGGTTTCTGGTGGCCAAAGCAGCACTGGAAATTCTTTTCCTTCCTGCTCACCACAGACCAGCTCTATCCTTGCAGAAGCTGTGGCCCTTCCAGGACGAGATGAGTTCCTTGAGTGTGTTTTTCCATGTTGCTGGGACCTGGCTGTCTTCTCCAGGCTCTCCTTGCTCCAGTTCCTTGTTTGCTGTTGCTCGTTTTGTGCTGCTGTGGCTGCCTTCCCCCTTCCCACATTTCCATCAATCCTGGTTGCCTTTTCCTGGTTGGGAAAACTGATTTAGGATCAATCCTAAAGCAAGGAAGCTGGAAAAGGGTGTTAGAAATGCTGGTTTGGAGCTGCCCTGGGAAGGGAACAGCTTTATTTTGGGCTTTTCTCCCCCTTTGCTTCAGTTGTGTCATTAATGATGATTTTCCTGCTAATAGGAGCAACCTGACACATCAAAACTTGTCAGGAAAAGAGGATCCAACCTGTGGGAAGCTGTGTGGTTTTGTCTGGGGATGCTCACAGGAGATTAGGGATGGGATCAGTCGTTTTCCAGAGCACTGTGGAAAGCTGGGAAGGATTTGGGGTTGGCATTTCCATCCTTGGCTTTAAGGCTGTTGGGCAGGTGGGTGCAGAGCCTGGCAGTGCCCTGCCCCAGGGGGTTTGGGGTGGGATGGGGTTCTCTCCATGCTGGCACATCCTCAGGATTTTCCTTGCTGTGCTAAGAAAAGGGATTTCAGCCCAGGGCTGTAAGAACCCCACAGGCACTGCCCAAACCCTCACAAGAACCCCAAACGATTTGGGGATTTTATGCAGCTTGTTATCTTAGGTGCAGGGTGTGTTTTTTTTGATTTTTTTTTTTTTTAATTTGAAATCCCAGCACGAAATAATCCTCTTTTTCTGGTCAGAATAGAAATGGCTTGATGCCACGAGGCAGAAAAAAAAAAAAAAAATAAAAGGCAGCTCTACCCAGTGCTGTGCTGATTTGCAAGGCTAGTGAGAGACTACAGAAGGCGTTTTCAAATAGACTCTGATATTTTCAGTGCTTGAAGAGGGCCCGACTACATGACACCTTTTTTGAAGCCCTGATTTACAATGGCCCCAGGCTGAGTGCATTATAATTTGCTGCGAGAAGTTCCAAAGTCGCAGTACTTTCAATAATGAGGAGAGAAACCCTAATACCAGAAGACTTTTCCCTTTCGGGTTTTTTTTTTTTTTTTGGCATTGTGTTTAATGAAAAGCTAAAAATGTGCTAATTTGTAAGTCCTGTTGTGGTAGTGGCATCGGAGGCTTTTGAAATGCGTTACTGACTTGGGGAGTATTAAGGAAAAATGACATTTTGCTACTAGCAGAAAAGTCAATTATAATGTTTCCACACTTTAGAAAATTGCTGATGCAGGATGGGAGTTAATAGAACAGTCAGCTTCACTTTGTGTTACCGGATTTGGGGGGTTTTGCTGAGAAACGAAGGCTTGTTTTTTAATTCCGATGGCAGCTTCAATCCCGGGCTGCCACAGGTGCTGCGGGGCTGGGACCCGTCCCAGGGAGGCTGTGATGTGTTGGTGTTCCAGCTGCACCTGCACAGCAGCAGGGAGAGCAGCATCCAGAAAGGCTCCGTGGTTTGCAGTCCCTTTGGTCCGTCCCTGAGCCTGCAAAAGAGTCCTCAGCACTTATTTTGAAAGTTTACAGCCAGAAACGGGGGAAGAGCTGTCCTTCCCAGCTGTGCTCTAGATGGAGACTTTCCCCCACATCTTCTGGAGAAGAAACAGCAGAAAACTTTGTGAGCTTTTGGGGAAGGGAGGGTGGGAGCTCTGTTAAATCAGAGTTTTAGTGCTGCTGCTAAAGCCCCAGGGCTGGAGCTGTCAGCAGGCAGGGATGGCCCCAACAATCCCATCTCTGCTTTGGTGCAGCTGAGGAGGCAGAGCAGCTCATGGCATCTATTTCCATCCCCTGCCATGGGCAGGGACACCTTCCACTGTCCCAGGTGCTCCAAGCCCCATCCAGCCTGGCCTTGGGCACTGCCAGGGGTGGGGCAGCCGCAGTTGCTTTGGGAATTCTATTCCAGGGCCTCTCCAGCCTCCCAGGGAACAATTCCTCCCCAATACCCAGCCAACCCTGCCCTCTGGCAGTGGGAGCCATTCCCTGTGTCCTGTCCTACTCCAAGCATGGCCTCGGGGTCCGATCTTAAAGCACATTAAAATCCAAAGGGCAGGGAAATGCCGAGACTTTATTTCTTCTGCTCCCCCTTCCAGGTGTTCCAAAGAGGGGTTCCTGCTCGGTGTGGTTCAAATTGGAGGATGGGGGAGTGAGCACGAAGACTTTTATAAAAGTCATGTCATATGTAGTTCTCCTGGCTTTGCAGGAAGCAATTAAGCCAATTAATTTATTGGTAAATTATCTGATGATGAAGTACAAAATAACTGCAATGAAATGCTGACATTCACATTAATACCAAATTAGTTACTGTATTATGACTGTTCTTACAATGAATGCCCAGTAATTTAATAATAATGGGACATTTAAATAATTCAGCTGATAATTCTCTAGATCACTTCCATATATAAATGAGCATGACAGCTTCTTCTCTCAAGCTTGCTGCTGCTGGATTGCCTTCTACCTCCACACCAGGAGGCAGAGCAGCCTGGCCCCCTCTTTGCTGTCCCTCAGAGCTCCCCTTTGGCTGGGTGGAGGAGGCAGGATTGTCCTCCTCCATCACATTGTGGGAATGTGGAAAGCAGAGTGCAGCTGTGCTGGGCTTAGCAAAGCCACAACCTTCTTTCCATGAACGATCTCTGGGTGGGGATGCTGGAGGAGCATCTCCAGAGGTGTTCCTGTGGGAGCCTCCCAGTGGGAAGGGAGTTGGAGATCCAGCCAGGGCCACTTCACTGAAAAACTCAGCCAATGACACTGAAATGACTCTGTGTGTTGGCTCTGCTTGATGCAGCTGCTTCACTCATTTTTCAAGTAGCTGCCCTCTCTGTAATAATAATTATAAACAGCATTAAAATTGCTCCTCGTTCTTCCCTCCCTGTCCTCTCAAGAAGGGGAGAGGAGAGCAAGGGCTTGGCAGCCCCCCAGGGCAGAGCTTTTCTGTTTTATGGGATGCTTTGGGTTGAAGGCACCCTAAATCTCATCCAGTTCCACCCTATGCCATGGGCAGGGACACCTTCCAGAATCTCATGTTCTTCCCAGCCCTGTCCAACCTGGTCTGGGACACTTCACCATCACTTTGTCACCTCCTGCACCCATGGAGCTGTTTGTTAAACCAGCTGTGGCTTCCAGATCCTCACAGAAAGAAAGAAATGCAAGCAGCCACCAGCACAAGCTGCACCTAAAGGAGAAATTGCCTGTTTTATTTGCTTTTGGGCTTTTTTTTTTTTATTTTTTTTTTTTGTTGTTGTTTTCTTTGAGGGTTTTTTTGGGGAGGGGTTTGGTTTTTTTGGAGGGAGGTTTTTTTTTTGGGGGGGGGTTGGTTTTGGTTTTGTGGGGGTTTTGTTTGTTTGGTTTTTTTCCCCACGAATTGGTGCCTATTGGGTGAAACCTGCAGGACTGTGGAAGTTCAGCATCCCCCCTGCACTGGGGTGGGCACTGTGCCCTGGAGATGGATGTTGCCAGTCAGCTGCTTTTCCTTTGCTGTGGAGATTGCAGCGAGGCTGCTGAAATATGAGTTAATGGGCTTGCTTACATCCTGCTGAAATGTGGTCCTTTCATCACACCACGCCGTGCTGTCAGACCGGTGTGGAGAGGAGGGCTCTGCTGTCGGCAAGATTGAGGGCAGAATTACCCAAATTAGTTTCCTTGTGCATGAGAGCAGAGATGAGGGGTTTTTAAACACAGCCCTGTCAGCTTTTTGGAGAGCCTGGCTCTTCTCCCCAAGGATGAAGTTAGAAGTGCCCTATTTGATAAAGCTGGGGTGTGCTGCTGAGTTTTTGGGCACCCACAGCCTGCTCCAGAGAATAAGGGATGGAAAACTGACATTTGTAGTTGCATGTTGCAATGGATTGAACCCAGGGGCTGGTAGCCCCTAGTGTGGGTCTTGTGGAGATTCCAGCAGCTGGATTTTTGCTGGGGGAAGGGCTGGTGTCCATCAGAAATGTCCTGAGGGGTTGCACAGGGAGATGGAACAAGAATTTCCTCTGTTATTGCTTGGATTTCCTTGGTGGGGCTGGAGGTGCAGCCTGGAGGTTGAAATCGTGGGGAGCCCTGTACCAGACTGTAAAACATAGCTAGAAAAGACCACAGAAATCCCAAACTGGGGCGGCTCTAGCCCAGGTGCTGGAACAGCCTACAGGGAGAAAATTCCCTTTATTAGCCAGACCCATCCAGTTCCCTCCACCGTGCACAGTGCTCAAATAATTGTCTGTGCAGTTTGTTAACCCAGGAATCCTCCCAGGCTTTTTTCCTCAGGCATTCCTGTTCCCAGGAGTGCCTTTTTCCATTTGGTTGCCTCTTAGGAGCAGGAGGGGCTCAATCCCATCCCCTTCCCAGCAGTGCTGCCCAGCTTGCACCTCCCAGGCTTTGATGCAGGCACAGAGAGGTTCCTCAGCTCCCCGGGGATGCTGGGCTCTGTATTTCCAGGTCCACACAGGAACTCTGTGGCCAGAGGGAAAAACAGGTGTTTGTGGCTCTTACTTAGAGAAGATCTTGGTGAATGTGATCCTGTGCCTGACATGAAGGTGGTGCTGCCTCCATCAGTGTCCGGTAGGGTGTCCCAAAGCTCTGGCGTGTCCTTATAAATCCTTTGCCCTCAAAATTGCTGATGTGTAAGTAAACAAGGTGCATTAAGCAACAAACACGTTGCTGTTTGTGTAAACAAGTTAATTAGGCATTATTTTCTATGTCAAAATAGATTAAAACTAGATTTTGCTGGATATCCACCCAAATTACCACCTGGCTGCTTGGCTTCTTTCTGCTGATCCCCACATATATGAATTTGTCTGTGCTAAGGCCTCAAAAGGTGCAAGTGCTGTTCCTCCTGCAGCTGTGTAAATATTCAGCTTGTGGTGGATTGCACGAAGTGCCTCCTAATCCATCCCAATTAAAAAGCAGTCTTTAGAGCTGTAATAGTTTTATTGAGGACTGTAACGCTTTAGACCCACAGATATATAAAGCACTTAGTTTTATAAAGCATATAGGATATTAAAGTAATGAAAGACTTTAAAGTGACATCAATTTTTAAGTAGAGTTACTTGCTGAAATAAATGAGTATGGCCTAAAAGTTGATGGCATGTTACAGGCCTGAGTAATGAACCCTTCTGCCCCCTAAAATCTCTTAGAATAAATAATGCTTGAGCAAGTCAGTGGTCATTAACTCTTTATCCTCTGAGAGCTACATGTTACATCTCATCTGATTTTCTTTTTAAATTCTTTTAACTTTTAAAAATTCATTTGGAGAGGAATTCTCTTCCCTGGAATACCTATAACATTAATCTGACATGCCTTCACAGAGAAATAGAATTGTGACTGGTATGGCCAGGTGAAAAATCCTCGAGGAAGTTACTTTTTCCCTTTCCCTTTTCCTTTCTTTCCTTTTTCTTTTTCTTCTTCCTTTGCTGCCTGTGCTGTGCTCCATGCTTTCCCCAGCGGGGTCTTGGCATACCAGGCCTGGAGAACCAAAAAGCATTTAATAAAATTTTAAAAAAAACAACAAAACAGGGCAAGTCAGACTACTTAAACATTTTACTACTATAACAGAGCATTCCTTTAAAAACCCAAACCTCTTAAAATCCAGGCTGGCTGGTGGAGAAGCCAAAATGAAACCCTCAGATCTCTTGAGAACATTATTATCCCAAGAAGTGCAGCAATTGATCGAGCTGAGTCTCATTAACAGCAATACTTAGCTGGGCCATTTGTGTTGCTATAGTTATGGAAATGTTAAATTCCACGATCAACCCTATTTCCAGAGAATATAGCTCTTGTCAGAGCTCCCTCTGCTCCAGACTTGGCAACAGACAAATCATCCCCTTCTCGTGCCTCTGCAAATCGATGCAGACAGCTTTGATTTCCATGAGGGAGCTTAGGAAGCAAAACAAACCCCCAACATTAAGAACCTGTTTATTGCTTTCAGATGCCTGTTCACAGGCCTGTGACTTGTAAATGATTCTGGTGCGCTTGCTCTGCAGACTTGCCCAGCTCCTGGCTGTGGTGTCAGGGAGGCAGCTCGAGGCTGTGTGAGAGTAATGGGAAGTGAAGGACAAGGGGAGGCTTTAAAATCAGCACTGGGTGGGAATTACTCCTTCCCTGTGTGTACAAGAACCTCACTCTGCAAAGTCCTGCCTGAACCAGAGATGCAGATTCTGCCAGGCATTGATAAAATACCTTCCTTCCTGACCTCGGGCTGCTATTTAATGCCACATCTCTGCCCATGTCATCTCCAAGCTCCCTCTCAATGTAGCATCCTGCAAAATCTGCCTTTTCCATCTGCTCCACCCCAAATCCTGCTCCCAGCTTGAGCCTGTTAAGGCATCCCTGAAGAATTTGCCTTGTTCGGTTGCCCAGCGTGCGTTACAGGAAGAGAAGCTTGGAGAAGAGGTACTGGAGAGGTATAGGGAAGGAAAACTCAGCATGTTTCTCTTCTGACCCCAGATGGTCCTTCTTGGTGTCACCTTTTCAAGATGGGATCAAACGTCCAGCTGGCTCCTGGACACTGCAATTCTGCTTTAATTATCTGAACTAGCTGAGCACCCCACCTTCAAAAACCTTGATAAAAGCATCCTCCAGCCTCCTGTGTGCCCACATCTAGTCAGGGCGTGGATGGTGGTGGGCAGGAACCCCGTGGCTCTCAGTGAAATTTAATTTTCTGCCTTAGTCGCAGGCCAAACTGTTCCTGCTTTTGGGAGAACCACAGAGCTGGGATGTGTTCCTGTTTCTGGCTCTTCCCACGAGAGAGATGAGGTGGTGATTGTGAGTTTGGGCTCCAGCAGGAATTGCTTTTCCCTGGCAGGAGCTGAGGGGAGCCAGGATGTCTCTGGCCCTGGATGGGACTCCACGAGGCCACAGAGATTTTATTTCCCCCTCAGTTTTGTGTTCTGGGTGTAACATCCTCCAGACCTTAAATGGGAGGTGGAGAGAGTAGGAAAACCTTGCCAAGAGCTTTCTAGGAGCTTGGTGGGGTGAAAGAGCTGTTTGGTGGGGTGATCATCTCCCTGCCAGCTCTGGGTCACTGGCAAAGGACTCAAGGCATTTGGCAGGAGAAGCCAAGAGACCTGGGATGTCTCTTTTTATTCTCTTCCCAATTATTTGTGCAAATATTTCAGTGCACAACAGTAACTTTGTCTCTTTAACTGATTTAACTGTTCCATGAAATGAACTCCTCAGACACAGCTAAAATAAAAGCCCATTTATCACCAGCATCTGAACTGGGGATGGAAGTTCCTAGCAGCAGTGACTTATCAGTGTTAAAATATTTGGGTTTTGGAGGAATGATGTCCACAGGCTTTGGAATGAGTTTTCTTAGGTATTTCTGCGGCTGCCACATCCCTGGAAGTGCTCAAGGCCAGCCTGGATGGGGTTTGGAGCAACCTGGTCCAGTGGAAGGTGTCCCTGCCCATGGAATGGGGTGGAGCAAGGTGAGATTTAAGGTCCCTTCCCACCCAAACCATTCCATGATTTTGGTCCAGTCAGAACTGGTGTGGTGATCTGGCTTACCTCTCCAGAAATCTTTTCTGTGTAAGGATTTGTATCAAAGACCCTAGTGCACCAATTTATAATTTAAAAAAAATGTGAATGTGTAATTGGGGCAGAAATTTGAGTAAATGGAAAGGAGAAATCACATTGTCACCAATTTTTCATTATTTATATTCATTTTGCAACCCTGGCAGAATATAAATGTCAGACTTGGGCGATTCATGCTTTCAGGGATGAAACATCAAAGATTCATCACCGGGCTAATGTTCACTTGGAACACAGGGGTTTAGCTGCCCCACTTCCACAAGGGACAAGGAAAAGCAAGGGAAAGGTCCAGAAATGGCAGTCATTGGCAGCTTGGGAAGAGGGGCTTCTGTGTGAGGAGAGATGGGGATTACTGGAGTTAATTAATGCACAAGGCTATTTTGACAATCCTCCTCCCCTGTGCCATGTCACAGGTGCTGCAGCAAGGCTCCATGACATTTAAAGGAAACAAAATTCCAACAGATAAAAGGAAATACTTTCTTAAGGGCTGTAATTAATGCAAGAAGATGATTGCCATGGGATGCTGAGGACAGGATCATTTGAGCTGTGTTCCAAATGAAGGGCTGCCTGGGCACTTTGTGCTGTACAGAACAGGCACATTTTATAGTGACTGGGATAATGTTTTCAAGTCAAACTTACACTAAATACTTGCTCTCATGTTCCAGGGTACAAATGGATTACTACTTGGAGCTGGGAACAATGGAGTATTTTTTTCCCCCTTTGCTGTAACACTGAACCATTAGCCTTTCCCTGAAGAGAGATATTGGTTTAGTGAGGAAGCATGAGGAAAAAAAAAAAAAAAAGAGTAATTTGCCAAATATCACAAATGCTGCCTGTGTTGAGCGAGCCAAATGGCTCTAAATGGAAATTGGGAAGTACTCAGCAGGGCTGGGAGAAATATGCACTATCCTTAGGTCAGCAGTGGGAGAAGCCTTGGAGAAAGCTGTGAGAATCAGCATCCTGCTTGTGGTGGAGGTGCTGGGATGTTCGAGGAGCAGGACAACAAGGAAACCTTCCAGCCAGGAAAAGTGGGGGTTTATAAGCAGTAGGAATTATTGGGGCCATGGCATGGAGAAAGCTCTTTTGGGGTCTCCTGGAGCAGTACAGAGGTCTTACCTCATTGGGAGCCCCTGATGTGGGCTGCCTGCAGCTCCCTGGGGCACAGCAGGGCTCTGCCCAGTGCCAAGGACTTGGTAGCATTTACCAGGCTTGAAGGTGATCCAGGGGTATTTGAGGCACATGTGGAATCCCAGAACCACAGACTGGTTTGGGAGGGACCTAAAAGCTCATCCCACCCCCTGCCACGGGCAGGGACACCTTCCACTAGCCCAGGTTGCTCCAAGCCCCATCCAACCTGGCCTTGGACACTTCCAGGAGCAGCAACAGCTTCTCTGGGCATCCTGTGCCAGTGAATAAAATATACTTCAAATGCTCTCAGTTTCGCCCTCAGGATTTTATAGCCCTGAGGGATGGAGCTTTAGGCAGAAACTAATTTATTTTAAAGCCTGGAAGGAAAACTTTTAAAGAAATTATTGTTTGAAATGATTTAAGAGAAGGGCTTAGATCTTGGCCATTGAATGGCCAGGTGTTTTGCCTTCTCAAGGTGATCTATCCAGGCTTGCTGAGCACCTCAGCTCTGGAAGGAAAAGGACAAATGCATGGAATTAATGGCCCCCTGTGTGTTTTATCCATGCACATGGAGGCCACTCTGCTCAACTTGAGCAGCAGCAGGTTCACCAAAGCACTCTGCCTGCTGTCTTGCCAAAATAAGCACTGGTTTGGCACATCCCAGATTGGGGGAGATGGGCTTTGGTGCTATTGAACCCTAAATCATCATTCAAATAGTGAGGTGCCAACCCACCAGCACAGTGAGCAGGTCCCTACATCAAGTGTGGCTGGACATGGCAGGGAATGCTACAAGACAGGCAAGAGAGCTCTGGAAGTCACCTGGAACGTTTCTTCCTCCTCTTTGTACACCGGGTCGTGTCTGGCCAGAGAAGTGACAAACTCAGCCGTCCTCAGTGGCTTCCTGGCCATCTGCAGCAGCCTCAGCTCAGTCAGCACCGTGTGCACCACGTCCACAATGTGGCCCTGGGTGAAGCCATCCGACACCTGGGCCAGGCAGTTGAGGTTCACCAGCCTGGTGAGGGTCCCACCACGCTGCAGGATGTAGTGCTTCCACAGTGCTGAGCATCAGGACATGGAAAAGAGACAATGTAAACACAGCAGTTCAAGGAAAGCAGGAGAAATATATTTTATTATTATCTATTTTGATACTGGAAAAAGAAAATAAGGACTATCGATCAGGAAAGCCAAAATTCAAATTTTTTTGTGTGTGTTGTCTTTCCTCTTCAGATTTGCAATGTACGGGTCGTTAGGCACGTGTGCTTTTAAGCCCTTACTGATAATTTTTGGCCACCAGTTAGTACTTCTCAGCAAGCCATTAAGGGCACTTAGAGTGGGATGGGTATGTGTGTAAAAATGGAAAGAACTACTTGTGTGTGCACACAGAACCTGTCCAGTGTCCCCATTTGGATGTGCAGAGGTAAGTACCTTTACCAACAGCCTGTTTTTATTTCTCTGACCTTCATCACACCTTATTCCTGCTGAGCTGAGGGCTGCTGAGGGACTCCACATCCCAAAGGCTTCCAGCTATCAGGCACGTGTTGCAAGGTGCAAATTTTCTGTGATTGGGGTTTTGCTGGTTACTTGAAAGGTGAACTTGGTTCTGTCTTTTAGCTGTGAACTTCTGTGACCTCATTGGTTTCTTTGGGGTTGTGAAGTGGCTGAGATTTTGCTTCCAAATAACAGGAATAATACCAATCTTTTGGTCTGTTTTATGTTAAGTAAGACTCTGTTTCAGAGAAATTTAGGAGAACTTTGATGTTGCCTCCTCAGGCTTTGCTTTAAAGCATAATATAGAAATATTTGGAAAAGATTAGGAGGATTATGGGTAAGAGGTTAAAAAGTTTCTTGAATGAGACATTTTGAGTCTGCTGTGCTTGAATGCTCAGATGTAGCATGAAGATGTTGGGTGGAGGTTGGTGCTGCTGGAAAAGCTGCCTTGCTCCCCCTTGGACGTCAATACCACAGACTGGAGCCCATAACTATTGACAGCTCTGCTCTGCATTTCTCACTCCAGCAATTTGTGGTCTCTCACTTGAATTGTGCTTGTGTTCAATAAATATTGGCTGAATCACTAATTCATAAAGGAGGAATTGATGCACACAGTCAGATATTGTGTGCTGCAGCTCCTGGTGCAGGTGTGTAACACAAGGCACTGCCTTGCTGGGTGATTAATGGCAAGAAATCAGTATGGGATTGTGAATCTTCAATATATGCAATGATTTCCATTGTTTCCACTGAGCACAGATTGGAATACTCTGGTCTGTAACCAGAGGGAGGGCTGCAGCAGACAGGTAGCTGTGCACTGTGTATTACAAGTATTTGTTATCTCGTTATTTTTCTGTCAAAACAAGTTTCTGTCTTTCTCAAATGGGGTGTCACTGAAAACTGACAGGATAGGGAGGTGAAGATCCTATTTCCATAGAACTTCAGGGAAGGCTGGAGCTGAAGAACAAGCCAGGCACTGTCTGAAACGGGGCAACACAAAGAATTACAGCTACACGTTTATTCTGCTTTAAAATGCCACGCATTAACTTTTTTTGGGCATTCTGAAGTGTGCAGTTGAAATCCCTCGAGCTGGCCATGTTTTAGGACTCCAAGTTAGTGGTGAGAGTCCCAGAATGTGACAGTTCAACCCCCAGAAGTGAGCACAGCTAAATTCAGCTGCTGTCACCTCCTTTCTCTACGTTTTGCTCAGTCTCCTTATCTCTCAGCAATTCCTCAGAGCTGTAACCCAACATGAAACACATGTTCCCTTGCTTGGTGACCATTTCCCATCCACAGCAGGAAAATTATGGAATGTGGGAGAGGTTTATGATGTGCTAGGCAGCCAACTCTGTCCTGGGCCCACCCAAATGTGCATCACCTGGCTACCTGGGCTGCCTCTGAGGGATGCAGGGTGAAACTGGACTGCACAATGTGTTTGTAAGAGTTTTGTAACAAGGTGACACTGGACAGAGGAAAGAGTACCTGTGTGGCAATGTCCCTGAGCCAAATCTGTTTTCTTTTATTGCTGTTTATTGCAGACTTCAGGATGCTTAAAACCTCAAAACATTGGAGGTCTGTTTTATTAAAAAAAAAAAAAAAAGTTTTCCTTACAAGCTTTGAGTCCCAGTACATGGAATATTCAATGATTTTGTCAGAATTTGGGAGGGCCTGTCTATTACTGTAAACATTTGATAGACCAGACATGCAAAATCATGGATGCCTGTACAATTTCTCTTGTGATCTGCAAGCACACAAAGTGGAATTTGTAAGAGAGAAAATTTAGTCCACTTGACATGATTTGGTTTTGGAGAGGCTGAGAAGTTGTGTTGTTTAGAGTGTGGGAGTATGGAGACTGGAAATTCAGAACTGCAAACAGGAACCAGAAATTCAGAATCCCTGTGTTAAAAAAAAAAAATAGAAAATGTGTGCTAAAATAGGGGGAAAAAACCAGCTTAGGCTGAGCTTGGTGCACACTTAACTCATGGAAAAATATGAGTTGCTGGTGAAAAGTATTTTAAACTCTTCTCTCAGCTTCCACTTTTATTATTGGGCCTTTGGAGTAGACTGTTATGATTTAAGCTACATTTTCAGGACTTGAGACACACCAGGGGCATGACTTGAGCTGAAGGGCAGTTCTGAGCATAACCAGGCAACAAGCAGGAATTTTAAACAGTAGGATTAACCACGAGGATGACTGAAATACTTGCCAAATCTTGTCAGGTAGTCAGGCTTCGGGATGAGAATGATTTTCTGGTAAACTTTGCAGAAAGGTCCCAGATTGGCACTGAAGGGCCTGCTGGAGGTGCCCACGAGCAGAACCCTATCCTTGGGTTTCAGAGCCCGCAGGAACTGGGGCAGGAGCTTTGCCAGGCGTTTGAAGTTCACCTGCAGCACGTGGAAACAGCAGAAGGAGAGACTTGTTAACAATGCTGACAGCTCAGAGTTAATGAGCTGGAGCTGTACCTGCTGCCTGCAACAGGATTTTGGGGTTTTTTTTAGTGCTCTGCTTGTATTTGGTATGAGCTGATGAGATATCAGATCAGGTAGGAAGATTCTGCCTCCTCAAATTCAGGTAAACACTTGATTTCTGCTTTGTGAGTTTGTGCTACTGAATTTACTGGTCTAGTTATTCAAAGGCAGGAAGGGAGCAACTAATTTAAAGAAGGAAATCTTTGCTTCCAGCTCAAGGAGAAATATTGCAGGGACCTGCACACCTGATGAACCTCGACGGTAGAAAATTGTAACCTAGTTTGGAATCCTCCCAGCTCTTGGAGGTTATGATTTTCTTGACTTCTAAGTGTGAAAAATACACTCCCTATTTTTTCTGCGCTTTCTAACTTGCTGAGGCTCTGAGAACAAAGGTTCTGGGAGCTCAGAGTTCATTTCTTGCAATAATTTACTACTTGACTTTGTAACACATATTTAACTACTACTTACAGAACAGATGAGTATTGAGCAGAACCTTTTATTGGAGGGTTATATTTGATAATGTTCAAGTGAATATTGGCTGGAGAAGCCTAATCAGATTGCTGTGGTGTCATTACTGTTAATCAATAAGCTTTCCCACAAGTTTTGGGGTAGAGTAGCACTTTTTTTTTTTTTTTTTTTTCCTTAAATCAGCTTAACACAATACATCTGGTGGATCATTTTCTTCTCATGGTCATGCTATGCATTTTTCCAAGTGTGCCAATTGCTTAATCAAGATAATGAGTTGAACATGTCTTAGCTCCAGGGCTGAGGGCCCCCTCTGGGGCACAGCCAGGGTGACATGGCCAGCCCATGGTTTTGCTCCTGGATGAACTGTCCCTCAGTCCTGGTGGCACAAATGTCACCCTGG